>NC_064631.1:77568063-78193063 GCF_023864275.1 Schistocerca cancellata | reverse complement strand
ATTGCACGGTAAGTCAGTGTAATCTAAAAGCCGTAAATTCAACTAAATACGTAGGTATTACAATTACGAACAAATTAAATTGGAAGGAACACATAGAAAATGTTATGGGGAAGGCTAACCAAAGACTGCGTTTTATTGGCAGGACACATAGAAAATGTAACAGACCTACTAAGGAGACTGTCTACACTACGCTTGTCCGTCCTCTTTTAGAATACTGCTGCATGGTGTGGGATCCTTACCAGATAGGACTGACGGAGTACATCGATAAAGTTCAAAGAAAGGCAGCACGTTTTGTATCGCGAAATATGGGAGAGAGTGTCACAGAAATGATACAGGAATTGGGCTGGAAATCGTTAAAAGAAAGGTGTTTTTCGTTGCGACGGAATCCTCTCACCAAATTCCATTCACCAACTTTCTCCTCCGAATGCGAAAATATTTTGTTGACACCGACCTACATAGGGAGGAACGACCACCACGATAAAATAAGGGAAATCGGAGCTCGTACGGAAAGATCGCTCTTTCCGCGCGATATACAAGATTGGAATAATAGAGAATTGTGGTGGTGGTTCGATGGACCCTCTGCCAGGCACTTAAATGTGATTTGCGATAAAGCACGTATTCGTCGCTTGGAAGCAGAAACAAAGAGGAAATCCATGGAGTGGCGCCACTTCACCTCTCCTCTGATGAAAAAAGATCAAAGCTGCATCCTCAGCTGGTAAAGTCATGAATGCAGTCTTATAGGACACTGAAGGGGGTATTCTGTTTGATGTCCTCACTCGTGGTAGAACGATCTCCTTTGGATTGTATCGTGGTACCCTCATGAAATTGAATAAACGACTTCAGCGTGTTCGTAGCCACAAAAATTCAAAAGAACTTTTCGTTCTTGCTGACACGCAAGGCCTCACACAAGCCCGCACACCCAAGAGGAGCTAACAAAAATTTATTGGACTGTTCATTCTCATGCACCCTTTAGGCTGAATCTGTTTGGCCCAATGAAGGATACACCGCGCCGGAAGCAGTAAGTGAATGATGTGGAGGTTGCGGATGCAGCAAGGCGTTGGCTCCGACGTTGGCCAGTAGAGTGGTACCTACCATGCTTGCCTACAGGACCCCCTGTAAGGTAGCGTAAGGCTATCGCAGTCGGGGTTGAACGGAGATTATATTGTTTTGTAGCCAAAAGAGTGAGGAATAATACGTTTTACTGGGATCCTGAATAAAACGAACCTACTTTTTAAAAAAAGAAATTGTTGCATTACTTATTGAATGCCCGTGGTGGATAAAATATCTAGTTCCCTTCGGGCAAAATTAACGTCTGTTGCGTGTCACCTTCATCATATTGCAGGTTTAATAGTCAGCAGTGCGTTTGGCTGTAGTGGAACTCGATGCGTAAGTGAGATGTGGGCGATAGACAGTACTGGAAAGAAGACAACACTACCTGTGAAACGTGTTACAGAAGAACGCTGAAGATTATATGTGTGAAATAGGTAATTAATGAAGAGCTATTAAAAGAAAAATTGGGGAGAAACGAAATTTATGTCACAACTGGAATAAAGAAAGAGATACATAAGGGTAGCGTTCAGGGCACAAAAATTTGTACCAAACGACAATAAACAGGTTCAAGAGGATGCGAGATGCAGCAGTCACGCGAAGATGAAAAGATACGAACTGGACAGAGTGATATGGAAAGCCGCATCAAACCACTGATGCAACAGACGACGACAACAACAAGCACCTTGTCTGAGAGTGGTTTATAAAGTGGAAGTCACCCAAGCATGCTGAAGGAAGCCGCCCACAAGTACATCACAACGAAATATCCGTAACTATCACTCAAAACCCTATGCCTCCTATAGAACACATTATTTAACTCAAACGGGTTAAAATTTTTTCATCAGTGGCATTAAATTAATAAATGGCCGAATACCGCGGGTATCATCCACCGTTTACCGATTGTCGTTTTAGGAGCAGTTCAACTTAAAAGAGACGGCCTGTTTTCTCATGTCGTATTATCACTTACTTGCAGATATCTTGCAATATAGAATACAATACCTCGGAGACGTTTAGCCATTAAAAAGTGGAGACAGTCAATTCCAAACACATTAAAGATGAACGTTTGGTCGTAATAGATGGTTCAAATGGCTCTAAGCACTATGGGACTTAACATTTGAGGTCATCGGTCCCCTAGAACTTAGAACTACTTAAGCCTAACTAACCTAAAGAGTCGCGCGGTTCCGGACTCAAGTGCCTAGAACGGCTCGGCCACCGCGGCCGGCATCACTCATTTTCGAAACAGTGAAAACGCAGATACTACATACTACCAGGAACAGCACAACTAAGGGACCAACATAGCAGCCAACAAAGCGGACGACAAATGCAGTACACGCAGCACAGTTGGCAACAGATACAAATCGCCACGCCACACCTTGAAATCTCCCGACTACTGCCGATAGTTTCCGATACGGAACTAGGATACCTGTATGCCAAGTTATAGTTCCATATAGTAGTCTAAGTAATTCTTGACACAGTAGCTAAACACACAGACACAAGCACCCTGAAAGGCGTTCCTCATGTAGATGTAAATAATTAGATGATGTACTTGAATAAAATTGCTTCACACTTGTCATTGCCACAGTTCAAGTAATCACATAAATATTTTGAAATACTATGTGTGATATCACGTGTCACAATGTCTTTCATTAACGAAAGTTCTTTGGTTGTCTATGTTAATTACCCACCAAATTCACCTGTGTACTTGATTTGTTTCGCTTTAGACAATAAGATTTACACATTATGTCGCACAGAAGTACTTCGTTGCACGTCCTGTTGAGGACGAATGCTTTTCAGTATAGGCAGTTTCAAATCATTGTCACTTATAAAGTTAGGGAATTGAAGACGTTCGCTTATTTGTTATTTTGTGGATATGTGAGTCAGGGACACAAACAAATTTGTTAAAGTACAGAAGTGCAAGTAACCTGTGCTCATTAGTCGCATGAACTCAGTACCTGCTTTCTATTTGATCTGAACTGTTTGCAGACCTTCTGGTGTGGCTGTTCATGAACAGCATCCACCAAAATTCTTTTTTATATGCTCCCGGTATTCCTGTGTCCACCCCGACAGCTGAGTGGTCAGCGCGGCGGTCTGTCGCGCCAAGGGGCCCGGGTTCGTTTGCCGGCTGGGTCGGAGATTTTCTCCTCTCAGGGACTGGGTGTTGTGTTGTCTTCATTATTGTTTCATTTCCTAGACGCTCAAGTGATGGACCTCTCTGACGAGGCTTCTCCCATGACAAGACCTGCCGTAAGGCAGAACACAAACTATTCCTGTGAATATTTGTGTGTGTGAGTGTGTGAGTGCATTTCCCTGAAAGTGCCTGTGGCATGAAAGTGATTTAGTTATTTCAGTTTTTTCGTAAGGGATGTCAACGTTAGTCCTGATCCGCCTGTATGATTCATTTGTTCAGTATGGGAGAAATTACCCATTGAAGTTGTTACTTGTACATGCCACACTTCCTGAAATACGTGCGACATCCCCTGTGCAATAATTTATCGCAGGTGGAAGATTGTGAAACGTAGCACGTCACTTAACCTTGCTTTCGTTTCACTTCATGATCGTAACTGAGTTATCAGACGATGTTAAGGGACCGGTTAATTCGGATATTAATTGTGCTGCATCTTATTGACAGTCGTTGATTTCTGGATTTGGTTGGTGAATGAAGGCACTATACTGAGCGTAATATCACTTGTGGGGAATATCCGTGGGCTGAGCAGAGGCATTTTACCTCACCAGGGAGAGAGAAGCACCTTCGACCCCTAGTTGGGAGAGGGGTGGGGTGGGGGGGGGGGCGTTCCTGCAGCTAGCTCCTGGAACGCCGTCAGCCAGACGCACATTCTAAGAGCAACACTGGGGCTCGTTGGACGGAGAGGTACGAGCAGGCGTTGCGTTTGGCACTGTATGACGTTTGCATCAGCATGGCGCCTTTCGGACGGGCAGTACAATGCGAAGCTATTCTGTCGTGTTGGGCAAATTTTGTCAAACGGAGCCTGGGACGCCGCCAGAACGGCGCCAGCGATATTATGCGGTCGGAACACAGGCCGAACATTCCCGAAGTGAAACGGCGACGTCATGTCCCATACCGTTAGCTGGGCGACTGCTCACAAGGAAAAAAAAGTATGTAAAAAGGTAAGTTAATGTGGGTTAGATGATGGATGGAAGGAGAGGGTTGTATGGGCGCACGACGGCAAGGTTCGCTATTAATAGCATTACCTCCATAGCGAAGAGTCCTGTCCAGTGTTCCTATTTTTGTGGATGATTTCCCTTTGTTTTGCTCTTCTTCAAACCTTGCAACGACGACGTGTCAGTTGCGACTTACTCTTAGACGGTTGGATAACTGGACGCAGAAGAGTGGTTTTAAGTTTTCCACCGAGAAGTCCGTATGTGTTCTTTTTCACCGTTCTCGTTCGACTTTAACCTTTCCTGAGTTGACGATGAGGGACACTGTCCTTACTTTTGAAAACACGGTGAGATTTCTGAGGCTCACTTTTGACTCGAAGCTTACGTGGTTAACTCATCTTAAAGACGTGCAACGACGGTCACTTAAGGCTTTAAGTATTTTCAAATGTCTTAGTCACACTACATGGGGAGCCGACAGGACTTGTCTGCTGCAGTTTTACAGGGCGTTTGTGCGATCTCGGCTCGATTATGGGTGCACGGTGTATGGGTCTGCGAGGCCTTCTTACTTAAAGATGCTGGACGTTGTGCACCATGAAGGACTTCGGTTGGCCACTGGGCCATTAGGAACTAGCCCCATTCGAAGCCTCTGTGCAGAGGCTGGTGAACCGCCACTTCATATGTGGCGGCGGCTTCTTACGGTGCGCCAGGCGTATAAAACGTTGTCCACAACATACACACCTGCATACCATACCATTGCTCAGCTATCTCTGGCACGGCTATTTCATAACCGGCTATGAGCGACGCGGCCCTATGGGATTCGCGCACAGGATTGCCTCTCTGCGATGGATATGGCTGGTCTTCATGTTTTCCGTCACGGTTGGAGCAGATTTCCACCTTGGCTCCTCCGGAGACCCAGACTTATTATAGAGTTGACTAATTTTAAGAAAGATAGTACAACAGATTTTACATTCCAATCTCAGTTTTTTAACATTTTATGCGCATCATGGTTTTACCGTCGTTTACACTGATGGCTCCAAACAGGAGAATTTCCTTGGCTGTTCTGTAGTGTTCCCTGATCATGTTACCCGGATTCGCCTCCCTGATGAATACACCGTTTTCGCAGCGGAGCCCACGCGATCCTGAAGGCAGTGGAGCAGGTGAATCGTGTTCGGGGCAGTCGATTTCTTCTCTGCTCCGATTCTCTTAGTGCCTTACAATCATTGCAGAATCTGTGCCCAACTGAGGAGATGGTTCAGCTGATATATGACAAACTGTACTTGCTCCAACGGCGGGGTAAGGAGGTGTCCTTCTGCTGGGTGCCTGGTCATGTAGGAATATGGGGCAATGAACAGGCCGATCGGGCTGCCAAGGAGGGATGCAGAGAGCAGGATGTGGTCCAGTGTCCTATTCCCTTGCAGTCAGTCATCGCTGCACTCCACAAGAAGTGCATGGAGTTGTGGGAGGAAGAATGGCTGGCGGTGGCAGCCAATAAACTGCGGTTGGTGAAGTCAACAACTCGGTCGTGGCGTTCCTCCTACCGGTTGCTCAGGCGGGAAGAAGTCCCTCACACGTCTTCGGATCAGGCACTGTCCTCTCACACATAGCTTTCTATTACTGCGAGACGATCCGCCGTTTTGTGATGCTTGTGGTGTGCACATCTCCCTCCGGCACATTTTAACAGACTGCATTTTATACCGTGATGCACCCGTGATGCAAGGGCAGAAGCACAAGTTGTTGCGGTATCTGCCCTGTGTTTTAGCTAATGATGAGACGTGTGTGTCTAGGGTTTTAAAGTTTTGTGATGTGTCTGGACTCTGGCCTAAACTCTTAGGCTTGGAGGTTTTAGTATATTGCACAGTGGCTGGCTCCTCCATTTTTCCTTGCGGTCAGCTAGCCACTTCCATCTAATATATTGTTTTAGCTCCATCTACCACTTTCTTCCTGTGTTGTCCATGTTATACTGCTGGCGGCATGCTTCGTCCCACGCTTCGGTGTGGGTAGGCCCATATTTTTACAAGCTTGTTACCTGTGTTTTACGTTCTGTTTTATCCTCTGAGTCTTTTCTTGACACCGGTCTCAATCTGTTACAGAGAGGGCGCTGAATGTGGGTTAGAGTTGTGTGGGGAGCTCTGCGGCGTGCGTCGTGGGAACGGTCGGCTAGAAGAATTTTTGGGACGGCGTCTTCTCTCGGCACCGTCCCTGTGAAAAAAATAGAGGCGGGACGGTCTGCGATTGGGTACGCACTACGTCATTTTAGAAGCGATGCATAAAAAATCGTGTAGAGGGGAATTTTCTGATGCTAGAACGCGTGCCATTGACGCAGAGAAGCGGAACAATGCTCGCGTTGGTATTCTAACATACTTTTCGCACTGCTTCAAGTGGAGTAATATAGAAATTTTTCGAAACGAAAGTAGAGTAAGGGACACATCGCCTGTGGGCGGCGTGTAGTACAGATACTAAGACTGGGGGAGCTGGGGTGTCTCAGAAAAAGGAGAATTCGACCAGCAGAGATGTCGAGTACAGACAGCGGCTACGAGATCCGACTGGGGCAGGTTCCGGAGCAGCCAGCTGTCCGTTCGAGATTATTGCTCACACAACATACACTCCTGGAAATTGAAATAAGAACACCGTGAATTCATTGTCCCAGGAAGGGGAAACTTTATTGACACATTCCTGGGGTCAGATACATCACATGATCACACTGACAGAACCACAGGCACATAGACACAGGCAACAGAGCATGCACAATGTCGGCACTAGTACAGTGTATATCCACCTTTCGCAGCAATGCAGGCTGCTATTCTCCCATGGAGACGATCGTAGAGATGCTGGATGTAGTCCTGTGGAACGGCTTGCCATGCCATTTCCACCTGGCGCCTCAGTTGGACCAGCGTTCGTGCTGGACGTGCAGACCGCGTGAGACGACGCTTCATCCAGTCCCAAACATGCTCATTGGGGGATAGATCCGGAGATCTTGCTGGCCAGGGTAGTTGACTTACACCTTCTAGAGCACGTTGGGTGGCACGGGATACATGCGGACGTGCATTGTCCTGTTGGAACAGCAAGTTCCCTTGCCGGTCTAGGAATGGTAGAACGATGGGTTCGATGACGGTTTGGATGTACCGTGCACTATTCAGTGTCCCCTCGACGATCACCAGTGGTGTACGGCCAGTGTAGGAGATCGCTCCCCACACCATGATGCCGGGTGTTGGCCCTGTGTGCCTCGGTCGTATGCAGTCCTGATTGTGGCGCTCACCTGCACGGCGCCAAACACGTATACGACCATCATTGGCACCAAGGCAGAAGCGACTCTCATCGCTGAAGACGACACGTCTCCATTCGTCCCTCCATTCACGCCTGTCGCGATACCACTGGAGGAGGGCTGCACGATGTTGGGGCGTGAGCGGAAGACGGCCTAACAGTGTGCGGGACCGTAGCCCAGCTTCATGGAGACGGTTGCGAATGGTCCTCGCCGATACCCCAGGAGCAACAGTGTCCCTAATTTGCTGGGAAGTGGCGGTGCGGTCCCCTACGGCACTGCGTAGGATCCTACGGTCTTGGCGTGCATCCGTGCGTCGCTGCGGTCCGGTCCCAGGTCGACGGGCACGTGCACCTTCCGCCGACCACTGGCGACAACATCGATGTACTGTGGAGACCTCACGCCCCACGTGTTGAGCAATTCGGCGGTACGTCCACCCGGCCTCCCGCATGCCCACTATACGCCCTCGCTCAAAGTCCGTCAACTGCACATACGGTTCACGTCCACGCTGTCGCGGCATGCTACCAGTGTTAAAGACTGCGATGGAGCTCCGTATGCCACGGCAAACTGGCTGACACTGACGGCGGCGGTGCACAAATGCTGCGCAGCTAGCGCCATTCGACGGCCAACACCGCGGTTCCTGGTGTGTCCGCTGTGCCGTGCGTGTGATCATTGCTTGTACAGCCCTCTCGCAGTGTCCGGAGCAAGTATGGTGGGTCTGACACACCGGTGCCAATGTGTTCTTTTTTCCATTTCCAGGAGTGTAGTACGCATTGTATCAGCTGCCTTGCAGCTTGTGTTGGGCGCGGGTGTGATCATCGCAGCTTAGGCGAGTAGTGTGTCACAGAAGTTTGTTCAGGCGTAAAGATTTTAACAGCGAGAGCCGCAGTACTTTCCACTTTTAACTTTGTTCCGCGTGTGCTAGTTAGGTTTATCAATGGAAATGTGCGTACGGCATTGTGGGCTAGGAGTCCCCCATACGGGGAAGTTCGGCCGCCGATGGCAAGAACTTATTGCATTCGACGCCACGTTGAGAATGATGATGAGGACAACACAACACCCAATCCCTGAGCGGAGAAAATCTCCTGGCCCAGTCGGGAATCTAACCCAGGTCCCTTGGCGTGGCATTCCGCCGCGCTGACCACTCAGCTAACGAGGGCGCACAGGTTTATCAATCAATGTACGTATCACTATCCAAACTTTTTTAACTGGAAATGAATATTTTCGTGTTCCTTAGTACAGTCTATAATTCAAGAGTATAATATACTGGTATCATTGTTTTTCAGATGTCTATTATTGGGGGAAACAATTTGATTAATTTGATAATTAGAGGGACAGAGATGTGAAGTAATAGAATCAGTGTGCTTGACCATATAACAATTTGCGTTTAATTCCGTTGCACACTGACAGTAGGTCGTTTTTTGGAGGGTGTTTTATAGTAGGTATCCCCTTTATCTCATTTTTCTACACCGTACTTCCCAGGACTTGCAAACAAATCCGGTGAAACAATTCAACATTCGGCTTCGGTGTTTCAGCAGCGTCTGCTCGCAGAGCTTTGCACAAAGTCTTTCAAAGAAACGGCAACGGATCGACTGGTCACTCCAAACGCTCTTGTCGCGTCGTTACTGCAGCTGGCTGCTACAGACTGTGCACAACGGAAAGGATGATCTTGAAATGATCTTTTTGTCTGATCAAATGTGACTGCATTTTTTGTGGGGATACATGTAATAACAGGAAAATAGAGGTTGGAGTTCTGAAAATCCCCATACGTTACATCAAAAGCTGTGTGTGATCTGGAGAAAGGAGTGTGGCGTGCAGTTAGTGCAACACAAGTTACTACACCGATCTTTTTCCAACAACCAAGACATATGATAGGTGTGTGAACGACATACAGCAATGTCTTGTCATAGTACTCGGAACAATGAACAGAGACAAAATACAAGTTATTATTGCTCAAGAGGAAACAGAACGCAAAATTATTATTATTCTTACAAAGGAAACGATAACTTTCCATTTCGAAAACTTTGGTAGTAATAATAGAATAACAAATTACTAAAACGTCTTGCACTTGGTCAGATGTAAGAAAATTTGAATTGATGAAAGTCTTCATGACAGTGCAAAAAAATAACGTAAAAAACTGATTTCTTCAAATGTGACAATGATAAAAACAACAAACAGAAATGGCGTATGTGAACGGATAAATTCGTGTTATATGCTTGAAAAACACTAAGGTTCTTTATTAAAATACACTCAAATGTTTCTACAAAAGTTAAGTTTTTCACAATAAAAACTAAAAAATATTTAAGGAGTAATTGGAGTGTAAAAGGTGCAAGGCACCCATTCCACAACTGTGACTAGTACTATTTCCAAATTTTAACTGTGAGACATAAATAATGGTGAGTATCAACTGATATGAGTCTCTCTTTCTGAGCCTTTTCCCAAGGTCACGCAGGGTCGGTCATGGTTAATCGGATGCGGCATGTTAAGCTGAAGGGATGGCCAGTTGCCCTTCCTGTGGCCACCCCGCACCCCCCTCCCCCCCCCCTCCAGGACGGAGTCAGTGTACCCCAGTTGTCTCCGTCTAGTATAAACCATGGAATAGTACAAACGTGTTGCAAATATCTGCGAGTCGTGTAACTGAGACGGAACGTGGGGACCAGCCCAGTATCCACCTAGGGGGATGTGGAAAACCGCCTAAAAGCCACATCCAGGCTGCCCAGCACACCAGCCCTTCGTCGTCAATCTGCCGGGCGGAGTCGATCTGGGGCCGGCGCGCCTACCCGAGTCCAGGAAGCAGCGAGTTATCGCTCTCGGCTACCCTGGCGGGCTATCAACTGACATAAGTAATGAAACGAATATGACCTATCACCAGTGAAATGAATGCCAAACCTTTCGATCCGACCCGAGTCGCTGACGAATTGAATGAAAGGACGTAAGCAAACAAGCAATGATACCCTGTTCTGTTCCTTCGCAGCCCTCAGAGAGTCACGAACTGAACTGAGAAACTATAGGGGCCCCGATGAAGTAAGTTTCGACTCCACTCGAATCAAGCAGCTGTAGTATTTGCGAAAGAAAACAGCGGAGTAAATAAATGTATTATGCAGTACCGAATCAGTAATTTGACTCACGTGAAATATATTTTAGTCAGTATCGAATACAAACGATTCGCAATTACTCCACTATTATGTCAGTGTACGTAGTCCAAAATATTTTTTTAACCATGAAATGGCTTTGAGCACCATGGGACTTAACTTCTGAGGTCATTAGTCCCCTAGAACTTGGAACTACTTAAACCTAACTAACCCAAGGACGTCACACACATCCAAGCCCAAGGCAGGATTAGAACCTGCGACCGTAGCTGTTGCGAAAGAAAACAGCGGAGTAAATAAATGTATTATGCAGTACCGAATCAGTAATTTGACTCACGTGAAATATATTTTAGTCAGTATCGAATACAAACGATTCGCAATTACTCCACTATTATGTCAGTGTACGTAGTCCAAAATATTTTTTTAACCATAAAATGGCTTTGAGCACCATGGGACTTAACTTCTGAGGTCATTAGTCCCCTAGAACTTGGAACTACTTAAACCTAACTAACCCAAGGACGTCACACACATCCAAGTCCAAGGCAGGATTAGAACCTGCGACCGTAGCTGTCGCGCGGTTCCAGACAGTAGTGCCTAGAACCGCTCGGCCACCCCGGCCGGCTTTTAACCATCAATTAGTCCGCTTGGATAATATGACATGTACACCAAACGCCAATTTTCTATACGAATAATAAAACCATAAAAGTGTCTGCTCTTTCTGTTTGTCTGTTTGAAAACGCTGCTCACAAAAAGTACTATTTGAATTTTCGTGGGTTTTTCATAGGTAACTTGAGAGTAGCTTGAGGCAAAAAAGGGGCTTCTTTCATCAACTCGGAACAGGGAAAAAATATCATAAGTTAAAATTTTAAGCCGAAACCTTAGATTGGAACACGCAGATAATATCGTAATTTAAAGATTTATCGAAAATAGTTCGGATGTTAAATCATCGTAGCATAGTACAGCAAAGAACTGGTAGCTGATGCTGTTAGCTTTCTTGTACACAAAAAACGCAATAGAGGGTGATGTTCCTTTTTCAGTTTTTTTTTTTTTTTTTGTTTTTAACTTAGTGACATATATTTTCAGAAGATTGCGTCAGTGACACAAGTGAACGCCCCAGTCTTATCTTTGCGTACACAAACTAACAGAGAAATTACTTGGCTAGGATATAACTATTTACTGATTTCCCTTTGCGTAGTAAAAACTTATTTCGATAGGTTTTATTTATATTATTTGCTAGGAAAAAAGAACTTATTAAGTTTGCTTTGTGATTTGGATGCCCACTTATTACATTTCGATTTCGTTTTCTTCAAGAATAAAACAACTAGAAAGAGTCAGGTCTTTCTGAACACTCCAGCACGGCTAAACGGCTGAGGGCTATGTAGTCTCAGGAGTCGAACGAAAATCCTGAGGCAAGACTTGCTGCAGTTCGAGGACATAACGCTTTAACTAGCTCTTTGAAAACTCCTTCCTATAGTGGGGTGCAAGATAACTCTGGACGAGAGCATCATGTAACATCTCGTTCCTCAAAATCCTTCGCTCACAGAGGCTTAAAACTACTTCTATCCAACATAACATAAGGGGAAATAGTAACTGGAAGTGGCACAGGCGAGTAACTTTTTATATCCAGAATCCTGCGTTTTCGTAATAATATACTATTTCGCTTTGAACATGTGCAATTCCCGGTGTTGTGCTGTAATGGCGAATTCTGCCACCAAATGTATCAGGATGACCACATGTAGCGAGAAGACGCCAAATGTAGTGGGTGGGTGCCAGGAGTTGCCGTATCAAAACTCTGCGAGAACTTTCTAAATGATTTATTGTTTTTTTTAGCTACAGTGCCCCATTCACCTCGGTCCGCATCACAGGGTCCCACAATCCTGAGGCCACCGCCCCAGCGACCCACTGCAGTGCGCTGTGTCGAGCCGGACCTGTCCGCCAGCTGCAGGGTTTCCGAATGTGTCAGGATGGCTGCACCAGCAGCCGACTCAGCGGCCACCGTAGGCCGGTCCCGCTGCTGCTTCTAGTTCGCTGGCGTAGCTGAGAATGCGGCGGCAACGACCGCCCACGATTCGGCATCCGAATCTGCGGCCCGCGCCTCGCGAAGTCTCCAGTGTATATCGGGAGCCGAGACGACTGCCTGCGGTAGTGAGCCAAAGAGTGGGCCTCCCTGGCTGGCTGTGGACCCTGCGTCGGCCTCAGAGGGTCGAACCAACGACCCGCCGTGGACTGGGACATTGGCGCCCCGTCTGTTGCTGCGTGTAGCCGGTGGTGTGAAGGCCGGTTCCCGGTTGCGGCGTGCGGCAACGGCAGCGGCAAGCGTTTTCCGCGTTGACGCGGCGGCTCGCGGAATTGGTGTTCCCACTTGGAAGCGGCAGACGCTAGCGGTAGCCAATGACGGACAGCCACTGAGGTACGGGGCAGGACCCACTGAAACGTGCAGTGCGTTTGATTAACTATATCATACTCCTACATGAAGGAAAGACGAAGTTGGGTGAAGACATACCAATTTTTCATTTTCTGTACAATGTACTCTTTCACATATTTCATTATTCATGTTTTCTCATTTCACCATGAACAGATTTCATGACTACCGTTCACGATTGTTCACTATCTCCTAACACATTGAAACAATGTACGACAAAAGAAATTATTCAGATAGTTAAGCGAGACAAAAATTTAAAATGTGATACGGTAGCAGGTACACGAAACAGTAAGAACACAAAGGCTAGGTGGAAGGGATGAAAATGGAAGCCACCTGATAGAATTTCGCACAGAGCATAATTTAATCATCGCCAGCACCTTGCTTAAGAATCACGAAAGAATAATATATATTTGGAACAGTTTTCGAAACCAGATTTTAAATTGTAAGGCATTTCCTGGTGCAGACGCAAACCTGACTGAAGACTGTCAATAGCAAGAAAAGCGTGCTGAAAAAGAAAATTTGTTCACGCCGAATATAAATTCTGATGGTTGGATACTATTTTACAAAGGTATTTGTGTGGAGTGCAGCCTTGTATGTAAGTGAAACGTGGATGACGAACAGTTCTGTCAAAAAGACAATAGACGCTTTCAAAACGTGGTGATTCATAAGAATGCTGAACATTAGATACGACGATCGTGTGACTAAAGAAGAGGTACGGAATTAAATAGAGCAGGAAGAGGAAATTACGGCACAACTTTGACAACAATAGGGGTTAGTTGACAGGACGTATTATGGGATGTCAAAGAGTGAGGACAAAGGGGTTGGGTGATAGTATTCTGATAATAATAATCTGTTGAAATACTATTCTACTATTTTATCTATTAATGTAAGCAGTGAATTTACTCTTCCATGCACTCCTTAAAACATTTAAACCAAAACTGAAATCAGCTGAACACCAAATCTTTCAACCACTGTCTGACAACTACTGGATTCACTTTCAACTTTCTGTAACTATCACCAGCTAGCCACACAAACATACAGATATAAGGAGAACAAAAATAAACAAACATTAGTTTTCAGCATATAACTCTGCAGTTTGGCAACATGTACATAAACAAACCAGACAGGAAGGGACATGAGGCGAACACACTGTAGTTACGACTTCAAATCAGAGTTTTCAGTAAAACGTCTACTGCTAGAGTGACAGAAGAAAAAAGAGCGAACATGAAAATGTGCTTATGTTCCATAACCTAAGTTTTAGTTCAACCTCCAGCATGTGACCAGGTGAGGGGAAACGTATATGTCCGCCAAAAACTCGATTCACTGTAAGTAGTCAGACATTCACGTAAAAAAAGATGTGAACTGTTTTATAATCTGCAAGTATCACATATCAAAACAAAACTGAATCATTCTAGATTCCACCGAAGATGCCTTAAAGTAAAAGGCGAAACGTGTCTTGAATCAGTAAAGTACACTGGATAAAGAAAAAAGAAAGGAAATAATCAATAGCTCTACATATTTAGTAAATTACATCTTATGACATACCAGCAAATTAGTTTCGATTTAACTTCTCATTCGACATGCTATTAATGCCGTTTAAAAAAATTCATCTATCCCTTCTGAAAAACTGTAGTTACTTTCATATCTCGGTAGATAAACAGATTTAGGATATTTATCATGCGACTAAATACATGACTTTTCACAAGTTATCGTTTGCAAAAAAAACACGTTTTGATTTCTTGAAACGTTTACGAAATTTGCGGTTGATACAACCACATGGTTTACGACGAGCGGGACGAAGTATCGGTCGCGTCGCGAGCGAGCCACCTGCGGTCACGGCACAGCCCGTCCGCCGACATATCATTCAATATCTCGAGAACGGTGATAGCTATCGATCTGCTCTCAGCTTTAAAAACAATTTCGATATGTTGACTAAATTTCATACGCAATAATGTATAACCTAAAATGAACTGTACGCAAAGTCCTCGCAATACGTTTTCACCTCTGCACACTCATTAAAATTTCGTGTAAAGGTTTACGTAAATGCGATACAGCAAGTAACCACGACGAATAACGAAAAGAAATTCGGTCCTTTATCGAGAGAAGATATCAGGCTATAACATGCCCAAGAATCAAATTTTTCTACCGAATAGTTTCCTTGGAATCGGATGATATGTTTTTCATAGCTGCCGCCGCGTCCGCGCCAGCGCTTCGGCGGAAGTTCGTGTGGCCCGGGGTGCCGTACCTGACGTCACGCTCAGCGCGTTCTGTGATTGGCGGCGCGCACCTGGAGCGCGTCACGCGGCAGCGGAAGCGGTTCGACATGGGTAAACCGCGACGCAGAGCCCGCCGCGCCGTGCCGCTGACGCCGTTCCCATGGCAACCACGCCGCTGACGCGCGGTTTTGACGCGCGGCAGCCCTAGTGGGAACCGGCCTTGATACGCCTCGCTGTCCAGGAGCGCTGCCACACTTGAATGAATCTCGTTAGAAAACGGCACCTATTTATACACGGCTGTGTGCCTGTCCTTTGCTAATGGGCCGCTCCAAGTCCCGAAAGCACAACACCTCGGTTGCGCCAGTGGGCCCTTTCTGCCTGTAGCTTGTGACATGCAAATTGCTGCATTTACTCTTTTCAGCGGTTCGATGGCCCTGAGGCCTCCATTCTACTTCACAACTGTTGGTATGTGTAACTCACTGCAATCTGGCCCACACCTGGCTGTAACTTGTGCGCTCTGAAATATTGTACCAAATCTAACTTCCCTATCTTAATCTGTGGTGCCGCTACAGTGTCATAGTCAAAACAAAGCACAAGGTAAGACGCCCTGTGTCATGGGTGTGGACCTAGTGTCAGCTGCTTTTCGCCCGGCCAGCCCTACGTGGCTTATTACATCTACATTTGTATATATACTTCACAATCCACCATACAGTGCGTGGTGGATGGTACGCTGTACCACTACCTGTCATTTTCTTTCCTGTTCCAATCGCAAACAGAGCACAGGAGAAACAGCTGCCTGCATGCTCCGTAGGAGCCCTAATTTCTCGTATCTTATCTTCGTGGTATTTATGCGCAATGCGTGTTGGAATCGTTCAGCAGTCAGAGTCAAAAGCCGGTTGTGTAAATTTTATCAATAGCGCTTCTCGAAAAGAACGTCGGCTTCCGTCCAGGATTCAGATTGGAGTTCGCGAGGTCACTCCGTAACACTTGAGTTCTGTTTGAATCTACCAGTAACAAATCTAGCAGCCCTCCTCTGAATTACTTCGATGTCTTCGAGCGGTACTCAAGAACAGATCGCACCAGCGTCGAATATGCGGTCTCCTTTACAGGTGAACCACTCTTTCCTAAAATTCTCCCAATAAACCCAAGTCGACCATTCCCCTTCCCTTCTGAGATGGTCGTTCCGCCTCATCCTCGCTTTGCAACGTTACACACAGATATTTAAACGACTTGACTGACTCAAGGAGGGCACCAGTAACACTGTATGCGAACATTACACGTTTCATCTTCCTAATCATCCGCATTAAGATACATTTCTTCACAGTTATGGCTAGCTGACATTTATCACACCACTTGGAAATTTTGTCTACGTCGTCTTGTATCTTCCTTCAGCCCTTACCGTACACCGCGGCATCATCAGCTAACATTGCAGATTGATACCCACCAAGTCAACTAAATCATTTGCTTGTGTAGAGAACAACATTGGTCCTGTCACATTTCCCTGGGGCACTCCTGACGATACCTTGGTCTCTGATGAACACTCGCCGTCGAGGAAGACATACTGGTTTCTATTATTTAAGAAGTCTTCAAACCACTCACGTAGCTAATGACTTATTCCTTGTGCTCGTACCTTTGTTAGCAGCCACCAAAGGGGCATCGCATCTAATGATTTCCGGAAATGTAGAAATGCGCAATCAGCCTGTTGCCCTTCATGCATAGTTCTCGATATATCATGAAGAAAATAGCAAGCTGAGTTTTGCACGAGAGATGCTTTCTAAAAACCATGCGGATTCATGCACATAAGCCTCTCAGTGTCAAGAAAGTCTATTATATTCGTACTCAGGATATATTCAAGCCGTCTGCAGCAAACAGAAGTTAGGGATATTGGTCTGTAATTTAGCGGGCCCGTTCTTTTACCTTTCTTAGATACTGGAGTCACCTGAGCTTTTTTCCAGTTGCTTGGGACTTTGCGCTGGGCGCTCCCATGACAGCAAAATAAACAAGCTTTTTGTTCACATCCCCAATCACACTGCTTTAAACGTTGTCTACAAAGAAGCTTTATAGATAAAAAATAAATTAATTCCATGCAAAGTCTCGGGCACAGCTACAAATAAATATCCGGAAAATACCGGGATTCTCAGCTAGTACAAATACATTATCGTTTAAGCGCTGATTGGCAAGAACATGGATAAGTTTATTGTGTTACTTATTACGTTGATACATTCTTTGAAAGAGCGTTTCACTCCACTTTTCATTTCCTGCTCCAACGAGCGGAGCGGTAGATTTGTGGTCCAGCCCATTAAAGAGTCGCATCTCTCTTTCTTCTACCCAATATCACAGAAGGCTACGGGCGCGGCAGAGGGCAGAGGGAATCCCCGTGGACATAAAAGAATATACTTCTCCCTGTAGGCACGTTCTTCCTTCGGAGACTCCTGAAGTCCATTTACAGCCTGTTGGCCAAACTTCGCAGCAGTGAATTCAGGTCACATCGCCTGTCACAATATTCTGTGGAAACTCCTTTTCCTGCGCAACATAAAGCTGTAACAATCGATAGCCTCGTTTTCGTTCCGTATTTGATAACCTGATGGAATTTTTCATGCTCCTCGAGCACCAACTTTCGAGTGACGGAGACTTCAAATAATTCTCAATATTCTTCACTGTTTGTGCTGACGATACTCAACTCCACTGTCGTCTTCTCTTAATATTCCGAAAAGTTCGAGTGCTCGAATGGATGTGAAGTGTTTGGCAGTCAGAAAGTCCGTCACGGTTAACTACTGCTGCTTTTCTCATCTGAGAACTGCACAGCCATTACCAAGGACTCGTAACACATTCTTTCAAATGGGCACGGCCGAATTCCTTCCCCATCGCAGCCATATCTGAGTTTGCGTTCTGTCTCCTGTGCTGTTGTCAACGACGGGTCATTACGGTAAAATTTCGCTTTCTGTTTTTATTATCACATGGATAACAATGAAAACAATGAAGGAACCGAATAAACACTTTCATACTTTGAGAATAACCTAGTAATCCAAACGATGAAGAAGTTCGATGTATTACCGATCCTTCAGTGTCATAAATGCGATATAATAATAGCAATTATGTAGAGTGGAAATGTAACAATCGACCTCGGAGATGATTGGTTTAGGTACCGAAGAAATGGAGGATGATGCGGGGCGTTAATGATCTTACGACTTACTGCAGACGGTAAATGAAGGAAACTTCACATGTATAGCATTTGTATATATAGAAAACGGTTTTGATGGTGTTAAGCCCAATCTTGTTGTTGTTGTGGTCTTCAGTCCAGAGACTGGTTTGATGCAGCTCTCCATACTACTCTATCCTGTGCAAGCTTCTTCAACTCACAGTACCTACTGCAACCTACATCCTCATGAATCTGTTTAGTGTATTCATCTCTTGGTCTCCCACTACGATTTTTATCCTCCACGCTGCCTTCCAATATTAAATTGCTGATCCTTTGATGCCTCAGAATATGTCCTACCAAGCGATCCCTTCTTCTAGTCAAATTGTGCCACAAATGTCTCTTCTCCTCGATTCTATTCAGTACCTCCTCATTAGTTATGTGATCTACCCATCTAATCTTCAGCATTCTTCTGTAGCACCACATTTCGAAAGCTTCTATTCTCTTCTTGTCTGAACTATTTATCGTCCACGTTTCACTTCCATATATGGCCACACTCCATACAGGCACTTTCAGAAACGACTTCCTGACACTTAAATCTATACTCGATGTTAATAAATTTCTCTTCTTCAGAAACACAAGCCCAATCTTAGAAACTATCAATGTTTCAGGGATACATTACAAGGAGTGAAGTGCTATTTGTACAAAAATTAGACTACTGTTACAGGAGGAAAATGATATAGATGGAAGACAGTAATGAAGAAGGCAATTATACACAATTGCAGCCTATCTCTCATGTTATTAATGTATGCGGAGAGCTAGCAGTAAAGGCAATGAACAGGATTCGTTCGGAAAGGAAATAATACGTTCAAGAATAAGAAATAACATTTTATATTCATGGGCAATACTGTAATTGTATCTGAGACGGAATAACACATGGAAGAACAGTTTAAAGGTGTGGATATTTCCTTGAAAGAAGGTTGTAACAGGAACATCAACAGAAGTAAAATAAGGATAATTGTTTGTAGCCAAATTAAATCAGGTAAAGCTGAAGGAATTGGGTTAGGAAAAGTACCTGCTAGACGAGTTTGCTGTCTGCATAGTAAAACTATTGGTCATGGCAGACGTAAGTATGATATAAAATGTACACTGACAACAGCCCTGCAGACAGGCGACTAGCGCGAGTTTTGGTGTTCTCGTAAAGATAAGTTATTTTAGATTATAAAATATATAGATTAGTACTGATTACGTGGTAAATAAGTGTATTAGTGTGCCGTTTAACTGTGCGATTAAAGGTTTCATTTTTCTTTACGTAATATAGCAGAAAACGCGAAAAGACCGTACAGTCGTATTTTCTGTTTACGTTCTGCTGCAGCAAATCTATAGAATTTCGTTTAGTTGTTCCTTGCTCTCTCCAACAATTTAACTTAGCGTACCTCTTCATTATTTAACTAGCATTTCCGGAAAGTAGCGTAAAGTTTAACTTGTTGTTTCAGAAACTTTGCACTTTCGTTTTTGTTTACACACAGTTGCGTATAGGCCAAATTTGTGTAACCATATTTTCGTGTTTATCTGTAATTTAACTGACTTATTCTTAATAAACTATTACGTTTAGCATGAGTGAAAAGTGCTTGACTTGCCGTAGAATTGTTAGGTCGAGGCTTTGGTGTGATGGGTGCTGTAGTTTTTTCCATGTGGGTGACTGTAGTGGCGTGGGAATAGGGGAAGTAAATGAGACTCATCAGTGGTTTTGTAGGATTTGTAGTAGAGATAGGAAGATACTAGAAGAGGAGGGGAAAATTGCCGCCCTTCAGGCTGAGTTAGACATGGCCAGGGGAGATCTTGACAGGTTAAGGAGGGAGAAGGGTAAAGAGAGGTGGGAAGTGGCAACAGGCAACAGGAGGAACAGGCCTAGAACTTTGTCTGACAGCTTTATGGTGAATGTGGAAAATAGATTTGACCTGTTGCTTCAGTTAGAAGCTGGTGAGCCTCAAGCAGTTGCAGGTGTAGACAGGGCACAACAAACTTTCAGCAGCAAATTGAAAAGTAAGAATGTAGGGAAATCAGTAAAGAGAAAGAAAGTGTTGTTGTTAGGTAGTTCCCATGGAAGAGGTGTCGGCCAACTTTTGCAGGATGAACTAGGATCAGAATACCAGGTCACCAATTTTTTTAAACCTAGTGCTGGTCTGGAGCAGGTGACAGAGGATTTAGGATCGCTTTGCAAAGATTTCACTAAGGAAGACACCGTGGTTATAGTGGGTGGGGCAGGTAACAGTATTGACAGAGATCCTGGGTACAGTATAGAGTGTGACCTGGCAAAGATTGCATCAGCATCGAAGCATACTAGTGTTGAGTTTGTATCTGTTCTTGGGCGCCATGACCGACCTCATTTGAACTCTTCTGTCAAGAGAGTTAATTTGGAGCTGGAACGGCTGCTCATATCGCGTGCGGGGTCACACATTGGTGTGGTTCATGTTGATTCTCTCAGTAGGTGGGATTATACTAGGCATGGCCTTCACCTCAACAGGAAGGGGAAGGGTAAATTGGCTGGGGAAATAGCAGGAAAGTTAAAGAGGGGAGGCACTGTCATGAGTGGTAAAATACCAGTGGTTATAGGATTCAGAAAAGACCCTTTTTTAGGGTAGGGAGGACAGAAAGAAAGCAAATTTTAAGAGAGGTTAGAACTGAGACAAACCTTCAGTTTGAGAAAGAAATCAAAAAACATAATTCCAGCTTATTACATCAGCATAAACAGCCATTGGTTAAGAATTTTCAACTGTCAGCAGATATTTTAACTCCACCAAATTTTAACTCAGTCAATGTGAAATGTCAGCTATCTTTATTGCATCAAAACATTCGAGGACTGAGAAATAAAATTAATGAATTAACTATCTGCATAGATGAATTAGAGTCTTCAAACCCAGCTGACATAATCTGCCTCTCTGAACATCATGTGACCACTGGTATAGAACTTTTAAGTGTTACAGGGTTTAGGTTAGCATCTCACTTTTGTAGATCAGAAATGGAGAAAGGAGGAGTTGCCACATTCATCAGGAACTGTCATAAATTTAAGAACATAGACATTCATAAATTTTGCCTAGAACAGCATATGGAAGCATGTGCAACAGAATTAGATTTTCACAAAAAATCTTTCATAATATTAAGTGTATATCGAGCACCTGCAGGTAACTTTAATCTGTTTGTAAACCACCTTGAAGCTGTACTGGCCCATTTAACAACCAAAAACAAAGAAATAGTGGTTGCTGGTGATTTCAATGTCGATTTCCTTAAATACTCTCCCAATAAGAACTTATTTGAGTTAGTAACACTATTATTCAACTTAATTCCCACAGTAAAGTTCCCCACGAGGATAGCCACTTGCTCACAAACAGCCATTGATAATATCTTTATAGAAAAGTCAAATGAACAAATTATTTTACAAAACCAATAGTCAATGGCCTCTCAGACCATGACATGCAGTTCCTTCTGTTAAATGTTAATACTGAACAGGATATAAAATCTGTTAAATCTGAGCTCAAGAGGGTAATCAGTAAGCCAAAAATTGATTATTTTTCGACACTCCTCAGAGACATTCACTGGACTGATGTTTACAGTGCTCATGGCATGAATGAAAAATATAACATTTTTGCTAATAAAGAGTGTAAGTAGGCTGTTTATGTTTTCTTATTGGCAACGTTACGTAGTGCTCTATATGAAAATCACTGGCTGTGCTGTGTGCAGTCTGTGGCTAGTTTGCATTGTTGTCTGTCATTGTAGTGTTGGGCAGCGGCAGCTGGATGTGAACAGCGCGTAGCGTTGCGCAGTTGGAGGTGAGCCGCCAGCAGTGGTGGATGTGGGGAGAGAGATGGCGGAGTTTTGAAATTTGTCATGAACTGCTATATATATTATGACTATTAAGGTAAATACATTGTTTGTTCTCTATTAATATCTTTCATTTGCTAACTATCCCTATCAGTAGTTAGTGCCTTCCGTAGTTTGAATCTTTTATTTAGCTGGCAGTAGTGGTGCTCGCTGTATTGCAGTAGTTCGAGTAATGAAGATTTTTGTGAGGTAAGTGATTTCTGAAAGGTGTAGTTTAATGTTACTCAGGGCCATTCTTTTGCAGGGATCTTTGATAGTCAGATTGCGTTGCGCTAAAAATATTGTGTGTCACTTTAGTGAATGTTTGAGTACGTTCAGTTTTGCTCAGCTGTTTGAAAAGCAAATAGTGTAAGAGGTTTATCAGCACAGTCGTGTATAATTGTTCTAAAGGGACGTTTCATATGTCGACCCTTAGCCAAGGATATCTCACTGGAATCTTCTGATTTTTTCTTGTAGTTTGTGTATTTAGTGTAGCTTTTGTTTATTGCTAGCGCGTAATTATAGAGAGAATTTCCTTGGTAGTTGTGGTTTTTCATTGTTGCACAGTAAAACAGTTTGGCATGCATGTAGATTTGCACCAAGTATTTCGCAGCTGCAATTAACTAGATATTATTTTCAGTGCTATGTTAATGTGTTCTTTTATTTTTGCTCTTCAAATTGTGTTTTTCTGTGTTATCATGTGAAATACTGTCACATTAATGGCGTGTGAAAAACGTAACACTAGGCTCCAAAGTAAACTGAGAAATAATAGTGACGACGAGCGTAGCTTATCAGCACCACTGTGTAGTGAATTAACAGACATTCCAAGTAGTAATTTGGTAATTGTGCATAGGGAAATGGAGCGGGCGGCAAATAATGGTGTAGACAGTGAAACAGGTTGTGAACAGGGAAGCATTATCGATCGATCGGTCGGCAATAGCTCGCCTCAGGAATCCGAAATGACAGGACACAATTTTACAAATACTGTAGATTCAGGTTTTGCGTCCTCACCGTTTTCTCCAATAAGGCAAGACACATTTTCAGCTTGTCAAAATGTGAATGTTGCCGGTGCAAATGCACTGCCGAAAAGCGTAGAGGAACAGATTCCAGACACTAATGCATTGTTATTACAACTAATGCAACAAATGGAACAAAATCAGAGACAAACACAGCAAAAGCTTCAAAAGTTAGACACAATGGAACAAAATCAAAGACAAACACAGCAAAAGCTTCAAAAGTTAGACACAATGGAACAACACCAGAGACAAACACAGCAACAGTTACACACAATGGAACAAAATCTTCGGAAGTTAGACACCACACTTGAACAAACACGTGAAGATTTAACTACTGAGTTACATAACATTGAATCGAAATGTCAAAAAGTCTGTAATGACGTAAAAACACAAATTTGTGAGCATTTCCAACCTATTTTTTCGCGTCATGAAAATGCATTACAGAATCACGAAACAGCCATAAAAGAACTGCAAACTATTGTTCATGAAAATCATGAGACCTTGCAAGCTAAAATGGACTCAGTTGCATCTACCGATTCGGTTACGCAACTTGCAAAACTCAAGAAAACTTAAAGGACACAGTAGATACTCTGAAAATTGGTTCAGAAAGACACATGGAGGAAATTAGTTCATTATCAGAGAAAGTAGCCGAACTTTCGGATCAGGTCACTAACTTATCTACGAAGGTAGATGATAATCTGAATGACACAAAACCGGTAGTCTTTAATGACACAGAAGAGTGCGGACAAATTAGGAAACTGAAACAAAATCTGAATCAAATTGATACGCAACACCAAAGAGAAATCCGGGATGTACAAGATCAGCTGACACAGGTAATACAAGAATTACGTATTTCAGAGGACACTCGCGCTCCAATACGGGAAGAGGGACATAGAAATACGGAACAGCCACAAAATAATAACTCAGGGCATTTCGGAAGTTATGAAACAAATTGGCGATGTGCACCGAATTTTGAGATGGAACCGCTGACGCGACGTAACAATGACCGACATGCTACTCGCCGACACGATGATTTTGACTATAAGCTGTTCATTACAACACGTAAATTCAAAACGTTTAAGAATTCTGCCAACGACATTCATCCACAAGCGTGGCTCCATCAATTCTCTCATTGTTTTCCTCCCAACTGGTCATTGGAGCACAGGTTAGAATTTATGTGTGGCTACTTGGAGAATGAACCAGCTGTAAGAATGCGATCGGTCATTCACGATTGTCACAGTGAAGGAGAATTTTACCATGCGTTCCTCTCAGCATATTGGTCACAAGCTACACAAGACCGAGTAAAATATAGCATGATGATGATGGAACACTTTGAACAATCTGAATTTTCCAGTCTTGTGAAATATTTTGAAGACATGTTGCACAAGAATCAGTACCTGTCAAATCCATACAGCCCCTCAGAACTCATCCGCATTTGCTTAATCAAATTATCTGAACATTTATGGCATATTATTTTGGCAGGACGTTGCAAAGACGACATTGAAGCTTTTCAGGGACTCTTACAAGAATTACAAAATTGACACAGACAGTCGCGAGATGCAATAACAGGAAAACAATCTCTACAGGTCACATCCGTCACAATTCCGTGACGACAGAAACAATAAATGGCCACGACAAGCCTATTCTTACAACGTAAATCGTGACCAAAACAGACACCACCCATATGACAACCACTGGCAGAGTAATAGTTACAGGGAAAGATCACCTTTCCGCGGTAATGACTATCACAGAGACAATCAGAGAAACAGACAGTATGGGAACCAAAACAATTATTATCAAGGGAGACAGAATAACTTTAGACGCAACAGTCCAGCACGCAGTTACGACTCAGGGAGAAATTCTCCACCACGTGACCGACAAGAAAGAAACTATGGAATCTACCGACATGACGACAGACGATATGATCGTAACGACAGACCTGAACTGCATCAGAACTGGTGGGATTCTCGTCACGGTGAATTTGTAGAAGTTAGGTCTCCAAATCCCAGTAACGGCGCGCGCCAACGAAGAAACAGACAACGACTCGCACCGCAGGCAGCCACCTGCGCCCGCTGGCTCAGGGAAAAATAACATTGACGCTAACCTTGAGCAAAATTCCAGTATTCTTTACGGACGAATACCACATGATAATTGCATTCAAGTTGAAACTCTGTGTACTGAGAAGAGCAAAGGGTTACACCACATCTCACATGTAAAACTGTGTATTGAGAGATAAACTGTTTTTTAATTTAGTCTTTGCTATAAAATTTTTCACTTCACATTACTAGTATACTTTAGAAACTGTTACCATGCAACAATGTTTAAAGTTAAATATCCAGTCAAGAACCAAGAGAGCTTATTTAAACAGAAATTATGAATGCATTGTTATTGCGAACAGACAACACAGTGTTATTGTGTGTGTACATTCTTGCTTGTTAGTTGCACGATTACGTTACGACTATAAGGCTCACATACTTAGAATATTTGCCAATACTGCTAATGAGATTCTAATGCAACATTTTGGTTTACTTGAAAATACGTTCCGGATTTAAAGTACTTTCTGAGAGACACCAGATGACACAGTGGTTAGTTTATGTGACAGCTACACGATTATATCATGACGTTACTAATGTGTGACACAATTTACATTGTTGCTTTTGCGGAGTATCTGTTTTATATCTGCACGGTTTTTCTGAATTCTTCTGGAAAGAAAAACATGTTTTAGTGGTAACTTTTGTGGTATAGCTACAAGGAGACAGCCTTTTCTGTAGCACAACAATACGTTACAGCACAATACTTTCTTCATCACGGCAATAAGCGTAATAAATAAGATATCTATACGCAAAGCATTTCACTTTTGTTTATCATGAGGTAAGTACATTGACTTCTGCAGAACTTAGCTTTTGGAGGACGATAACTACGACACTTCCACAGAGATTATCTTATAGCAAGACGCACATCTAGCGCTACAGGACACGTATTTGAGTGATTAATTTTGTACTTAAAACATTTATTTTTAAAGATTTTTGAATTACAAAGAAAGTTTTTCGTGATACATTTCATTCCATTCCATTGCTGTAATCTGTAACACCTGAGGGTATAATTACAATAATCCTCAGGGGGGTACACGCCTACTTTGTGTACCATGTGTTTGGCAAGCACAAGGAGCCCTAGCTAATATGGTATTTGCTTATACAATTTAACACATCGGTACCATATTTCTCTAACACATAAATTACACAGCTATCTGATCATTTAACTGAGAGAGACAAACACTTCTTTTTACTACATCAGTGACATGTTTACGTAATTACACTGTTGGATAACTTCACACTTACGAAATTGTATTTTGTCTGTACTTTGTAAACTGTTCATATTTTTTCGGACCCATTGTGATATTATGAGAGCTTTGAATGATATGTTTGGTATGGGATCACGATTTTTAAAGTACGTTTGAGGCAGATGACACTTTTGACATGAGCAGAGAATTTTTTTAGGTTTTGAAATTATTGGAGGAAGCTACGACGATTTTGAGAATTGACTGAGATGTTATGATATTTTTACGATGACGATGTGTATTACGCTGTAAGATTTTGCTTCTACACATTTGCAATGCAAATTCTTGACCTGTGAAATATTTTTATATGAGACTGTCACTGTATCGGAAACTGCTGTCGTAAATATTTCCGTAAGAAAGTTGAGTGACCACCTGCACATAATGCGTTTTGGGCGCCCAGCTGAGAGGTAGTCGTCTAACAAAAGAAAACCATTAGGTGAAAAAAAAAGGGAGGCCATTATCCTCGCCATTGACATTCCTTTAGAGAAAACATTGCAAATGCGACACCCTCATTACTTGGAAGGATACTTACATCTGCACACCTGATTATGACAAGCGTCTTTCTACGAGAGTTGAGAGAATTTCTACTAACTTATGAAATGTCACAGGACTACTGAATGATATTTTTATGTTTTGGTTTCCGTAAATGCTTATTTCATTTAATATCTGGTTTCCAGCTGTGTTGCAGCGTTAGTTTTATAAAATAAACTTCGATGCATTTGCTAATGTGAACAGTTTCTGTCAACAGATCTATTAAATAATTATTTTATGACCCACATTCTTCGATAAAGGAGCTCTTGGAATGGAAAGAAAAATAAGAAGGGACTAATAACAGTAACTGCATACATAATTTTCTTTTCAACTACTTGGTAATATTTTTCGTAGAATAAGTTGTGGTGCACCACTTTAATTACATAGACATTAAGATGTGAATATGCATTTCCCTTGTCTGCATTGTTGTCTTTAGTGTAATGTTTTTTTTGCTTGAGCTATGTCATGTTTAGATATAAGTTGCTGCTGCTGTTTGCCAGGCATAGTGTTACTGAATTTGACATTGTATTACGCTGTTAAGCCAGTTTTACTACTAATTTATTTTTCTTGTTTCCTGCACAGTGCCTTATATTATTTGTAGTACTGCAATTGCTTTGCCTATTTAAAATTTTTGTCCTTGATGTTTGTGTTAATTGTTTTATGCTGCTGCATTGCCTCGTCCCTTAGTTTAGCATCTGAGCTCAGTAGATTTAAGTTAGCTTAAGAGGGGTAAACTATATAAGAAACTGACTATGGAGAATAGGTAAAGAATGCATTGCGAAGTTGTATGAAAAACATTTGGGCCAAAATGAGTATTGTACAATGAGAAACAATTATTTTGAAAGAAATATGAATAGAATACAGGAAGGAGGTATAGATAGGACTTTTTGGGAATAATGATGAATGAAGGGAGATCTCCAAGAAGCAAAGAAAGTTTTGTTTGCAAAATACTGCAATGAAACAAACCCTGTCCTTTCCTTTTATGTTATCCCACTATGTGTTTGTGTACCCTTGTGTATTTGTTTTCTTCCTGTCTCTGTGTAGTATCATAGAATTTTTTCTTCTTCTAATACTAAGCTACGTTCACTATGATGAGGAATACTGTTATCCTCAAATATAATTGGCATTAATAATATGATATTTACCTTGTGAAGATGTTTAGACATTATTTATTCTGTTTTGTTTTAATGCTCATGTGTGAAGTTGATGTTTCAATAATTATTCTGATCTTTTATGTATTTACTTATGTCATAATTCCTTTAACATTGATGTATCTGTTTATTTCTATTCTTTTGTAAAGCCTGTACTACAAATGTTATATGTATTGTTATGTTTTTAATTGTGTTTTTGTACCTTTGTCATTGTATTCTTATGTTATAAAATTGTAATTGACAGCAGTTCATCAAATTAAGTAACTTGTACGTTCCATTTCACTGCACACATTTCTGTTGGTCGTGGTATATGCACAATATCTAAAAAAAAAAAAAAAAAAAAAAAAAGGGAGGACTGTTAGCGTTTGCATGTGTGTTAATAATTCAGCAAGGGACTGGATAACAGCATTGCTGGTTCTAAGGACAATTCCAAAAACTTTGTGAGTGCACAAGTGGTGGTTATGGACTTGCTCTATTATCCACAAGACACTTCAGTGGTGATTGTGCACCTGCACAGTCACGACAGATGGCTGCTGGCCATCTCTACAAGGACTACAGTGGGTCTGCATCTTTGATGACCCACCAATACCATTATTTGTACAAGGACTGCAGTGGGTCTGCGCCTCTGGTGGCCCACCAATACCGTAATCTCGACCAGGACTACAGTGGGTCTGCTCTGTGATGACCTACCTACCAATATTCTTCAAAACTTCGACTGACTCTGCTGTGGGTTTGCTCTGTTGTGGCCCATTACCTGTCTGCATGTCAAGAGTCAGCACTGTCTTTCCGTTGGAAGGACAACACTACTTCTTCAAGACTGCATGGAAATCCACTACTTCTGTGTGCAATTTCTTTTACTAATGAGACTTTGTGAAAAACAAAAACTGTAATAACTATTATGATGAATGATGAGGACTATCTTTATGGACTGTGAGAAAATTTTAGCTTTTGACCAACATTGTATTAATAAGTGTGTGCATTTGATATCTGTCTTACTGTAATCATGAAAAAATTTTTCAAATCTGTATTGGCCACTGCCCAAAAAAATTTGTAAAATTTTTTGTGGGGAGCATGGGGGCTATGTAAGTAGGCTGTTTATGTTTTCTCTATGTAAGTAGGCTGTTTATGTTTTCTTTATGTAAGTAGGCTGTTTATGTTTTCTTATTGGCAACGTTACGTAGTGCTCTATATGAAAATCACTGGCTGTGCTGTGTGCAGTCTGTGGCTAGTTTGCATTGTTGTCTGTCATTGTAGTGTTGGGCAGCGGCAGCTGGATGTGAACAGCGCGTAGCGTTGCGCAGTTGGATGTGGGGAGAGAGATGGCGGAGTTTTGAAATTTGTCATGAACTGCTATATATATTATGACTATTAAGGTAAATACATTGTTTGTTCTCTATTAATATCTTTCATTTGCTAACTATCCCTATCAGTAGTTAGTGCCTTCCGTAGTTTGAATCTTTTATTTAGCTGGCAGTAGTGGTGCTCGCTGTATTGCAGTAGTTCGAGTAATGAAGATTTTTGTGAGGTAAGTGATTTCTGAAAGGTGTAGTTTAATGTTACTCAGGGCCATTCTTTTGCAGGGATCTTTGATAGTCAGATTGCGTTGTGCTAAAAATACTGTGTGTCACCTTAGTGAATGTTTGAGTACGTTCAGTTTTGCTCAGCTGTTTGAAAAGCAAATAGTGTAAGAGGTTTATCAGCACAGTCGTGTATAATAGTTCTAAGGGGACGTTTCAAGAGCTTACCTTATTCGAACACTACTTTCCCCCAAAACTTACCAAGGTTAGAGCAAAGTCTACAAAGAAGCCATGGATTACTCGAGGAATAGGGGTATCTCGTAAAACAAAAAGAAAACTGTATCTGTCAATCCGAAACATTTCAAATGTTGATGCTATAGCACATTATAAGAAATACTGCAAAATATTAAAGACTGTAATACAGATGTCAAAGCAAATATATTACAAGGCAAAGATAGTCATATCAGATAACAAAATAAAGACAATATGGGATATAGTGAAGGAGACCGGTAGAACCAGACATGAAGAGGAACAAATAGCATTAAGAGTAAATGATACATTGGTGACAGATGTGTATAGTGTTGCAGAACTTTTTAACAAACATTTTATAACTGTTACTGAAAAGATGGGGTTGTCAGGTTCGGCAGATGCTGCTATGGATTTCCTTAGACCAGACATTTCAAGTAACTTCCATAATATGAATGACCCTCACTACCCCAATAGAAATAATGTCCATCATAAAATCTTTAAAATCAAAAACATCTAGTGGGTATGATGAAATATCAACAAAATTAATTAAAGAATGTGATTCTGAGCTAAGTAAGAGCTATCTGTGTAACCAGTCGTTTATCAGTGGAATATTTCCTGAATGGCTGAAATATGCTGAAGTTAAACCACTGTTTAAGAAGGGAGATAAAGAAATAGCATCAAATTTCCGTCCAATTTCACTGTTGCCAGCATTCTCAAAAATTTTCGAAATAGTAATGTACAGTCGTCTTTATAACCATCTTATCTCAAATAACATACTGTCAAAGTCACAGTTTGGATTTCTAAAAGGTTCTGATATTGAGAAGGCTATCTACACTTACAGTGAAAATGTACTTAATTCATTAGACAAAAAATTGCAGGCAACTGGTATATTTTGTGATCTGTCAAAGGCATTTGACTGTGTAAATCACAATGTCCTTTTAAGTAAACTAGAATATTATAGTGTAACAGGAAATGCTGCAAAATGGTTCAAATCTTATATCTCTGGCAGGAAACAAAGAGTGTTATTAGAAAAGAGACATGTATCAAGCTATCAGGCGTCATCCTACTGGGAACTAATTACATGTGGGGTCCCACAAGGTTCCATTTTGGGGCCCTTACTTTTTCTTGTGTATATCAATGACCTTTCATCAGTAACATTACCAGATGCCAAGTTTGTTTTGTTTGCTGGTGATACAAACATTGCAATAAATAGAAAATCAAGTGTAGTCTTAGAAAGATCAGCCAATAAAATATTTGTGGACATTAATCACTGGTTCCTAGCCAATTCTTTGTCACTAAACTTTGAAAAAACAAACTACATGCAGTTCAGAACTTGTAAGGGGTGTCCCAAGAGTATATGTCTAACATACGATGACAAGAAGATAGAAGAAGTGGACGGTGTTAAATTCTTGGGATTACAGCTTGATAATAAATTCAACTGGGAGGAGCACACCACAGAACTGCTGAAGCGTCTTAACAAATCTCTGTTTGCAATGCGAATTTTGTCAGACAAAGGGGATATAAAAATGAAAAAGCTGGCATACTATGCTTACTTCCATTCTATAATGTCATATGGGATTATTTTTTGTGGTAATTCATCAAGCCAAGCTAAAGTTTTCCGGGCACAAAAACGTGCAGTAAGAATTATATGTGGTGTGAACTCAAGAACATCCTGCAGAAGCCTGTTTAGGGAACTAGGGATACTAACTACAGCTTCCCAATATATTTATTCCTTAATGAAATTTGTCATTAAAAATATATCACTTTTTCAAACCAACAGCTCAATTCATGGAATCAATACTAGAAATAAGAATAATCTTCACAAGGATTTAAAGTCACTTAGTCTTGTACAAAAAGGTGTGCATTATTCAGGAACACACATTTTCAATAACTTGCCAGCAGCCATAAAAAGCTTAACAACCAATGAAATTCAGTTTAAGAGAAGCCTAAAGGATTTATTGGTGGCCAACTCCTTCTACTCCATTGATGAATTTCTTAGTAAAACCAACTGATTTGTATATAAGTACAACATAACTTCTGCACAATTTGTGTGTGTGTGTGTGTGTGTGTGTGTGTGTGTGTGTGTGTGTGTGTGTAAGTATAATCTAACTTCTGCACCATTTCAGTGCAGTAATGTGTTCATTGTAAATAAGTATTACAGTAGTTGTATTACATGTTTATTATCTTATAAATAAATAAAAAACTTTTTTATTTTAAATTCAGTGCATTAGTATTTGTAAAATGACTCTTAGTGTTCATTAAAAAATGACGATCATTCCACTTGGGACCTGTGGAATGGTACATTAGCTTATTTGTTTTAGTTGTAAATATTTGTCATGTATTGTTGTTTTTCTGACATGTTCCACATCCTGGAGGACCTCCTCACTACGGATCAATTGGAATGAAAGTAAATCTAATCTAATCTAATCTAACAGAAAGTAAAGTTTCTTTTCTGCAGAAGTGGGCTATGCTATATTTTAGTACTATGATACCTCTCCTGAATTATTTATCTGGAGTGCGGCATCATATGTAGTGAATAGCAGAAAAGACGCAATACCGGTAAGAAGAGAATAAAAGCTTTTGAAATGTCCTGGTAAGGAAGAAAGGCGAAAATTAAATCGGTGTATGTCATAACTGATGAAAAGATATTGAATGGAAACGAAGATAAAATGACAATGCGTGATCGCATTGAACCACGCAGGTGGAGATCTTGAATCGAACACGGCGTCTTCAGTGCAATAACTTCCTTTGAATAAAAGCGTCGTTTCTGTTCTCCTCATTGCGTATTTCTCTTCTGTACCGTACAGTGCTACACTGTACCAGCTCGTTTCGCGTGTGGTCCAAGTTTCATCGAGCTATTTTAGCTGGCAGTGGAACATCTTGCAGAAGTCTCTGTCTTCCTTAGGATTTGCATACCAGTGCACACATAGCATGCCAAAGGTCTTGCTATAGTGGTAACACTGGTTTCCGTCAGACCACCAAATTTCAGCGCTATCGGACTTGGCTAGGACTTCTCTAACGTTTCCTTGTTTTGGTATGTTTTCAGATCTTTCCACCTCCTTCCTATCCCGTTCAATGTTATGTTATAAACACGATTTGCATGCTACCAGATCTGGTAGTTTGTGAGGAAGTCCCAGTGCCATTTAAATGCTTTGAATTATCTGTATAATTAGTTGTCAGTAAAGGTTAAATTACGTTAAAATTAATGTGAGTCAGGAGACAAGTAATTCGGGTGTGGGACCGATGACCGTCGCAGTCTGGTCCCTTTAACCCCCCAAACCAACCAACCAATTCTGGTGTGGCAATTGTTTGACGGTATAGCGATGACATCAGATGTCACTAGAATAAAAGCAACAGCCTGAGCTGAAGAGGGGGAGGGGGGGAGGGGGAGACCACTGTATACGCAGTTGCGTGGCCGTTTGCTGTGATGGGGGCCTTGGAACGCTATCGGCAGAGGCAGATGCCCGTATCTGTCCAAGATGACGCTTTACTATTTTTTCCCAGGTTAAAGGTGACAACACTGATGAAGTGAGGTATTTCAGTAGTGCATGTGGAGCTATTGTTCTATTTTGGAAGCCAAATAAGTAGGTATTATGCAAGCCTTTGGTTCGTCAGTTATAAATTTCACAGGTCACCTCAAACATGAGAATCGATCAGCGACCCCTCAGCCCTGGACAACCAACGACCACAAGATATGTACTTCACCGGGAGTTGTGCATTTGAGATTCTACTTTATGGGGCAGGGGGCTGGGGGAGGGGTGGCAAATTAATGCCATTTAAAAGTTAACTACAAGGAGGCCTCAACAGTTAGTTTCAGTCTGTAAATAAATACAACTACATTAACGCTCGCAGATAGCTAAATTTTGATTATACAGTACTAGTATGTTGACGTTCGTGATACATCAACGCCCGCCCCCGCAATCAGTTGGAAAAACGACGCTGAGTTTCAGGAACTCCGAGTCGATTAGTAACAGTTTTACACAGAACAAGTAAAAATTCATTGTAGCAACAGAACTGTCCTTGTTATTCACAGATTTGAATAAAACCTGACTTTCGTTATTGAAATTGGTGTCACGTTTGGTTTCCCTAGTTTGGATCTGCAACATTCTTCGAGTGTGGAGTGTTATTACTCTACCATACGAATAGTGTTTCTGTAATAAATTGGAATTTATGATACAAGTCGTGCAACAAGAGGGCAGTAAGCGTGAAATTTCTATGTATAATGCTTTATGACACAAGTCGTGCAACAAGAGGGCAGTAAGCGTGAAATTTCTATGTATAATGCTTGGTTTACAGGAAGCATCTTTCCTAGCTGCAATTTGTCATTCATTTCCAGTTATATTTGTTCATAATTTAAAGTACGAAGAGGCACAAATATTTTCTTTTCAGGAACATAAATCGATTAATTTGTACACCACTCGAAATTGTAGTTTACTAGAAACCATCATAAAATGGTAGAGTTTTGTATAAGTATAATACAGCTCATCTATTAAAGACATCACAAACAGGATAATGCTCTGTCTTCTGCAATACCAAACGACGGGTCTACGACTGGGGTCGTTCCTAGAATTACTCGTCCTTAAGGAGATATGACATAACTGTTCGCGAAGAACTAGCTCCAGGTTCTGTGGGGTCACGAGACGTTCAACTCGTTGTGTGGCAAAAGAACAGGAAGTGGGTCTGAAACAATTTCCGTCCCTTAACCTTAGAAAACAATGTTGTCGTTTCGAAGTAATGGGAGTAATTCTGCGCAGATTTTCTTGCTTGGTAGTTAGAACCGGCGGAACGTCGCTTCCACAGACACGAGAGATTCTCCATATCAACGGACACAGCAGCCTTAGACAAAAGAAAAACTACGAAACATTTCCATTATTTCCCTCGTTGCCATCCTCTTTTAGGATCTCATATCGTGGTAAACAGTCTCCTCCCCTTGATGATGGTAGAGGACCACAGACGTCGACCGAAATGATTGACAGCGGTTTAGTGGGTATAATAGGATGTAGGAAATCTTTCACACAAAAATTTCCTGGTTTGGCTAGCTGACAAATTTTACATTTCCTTAACTGTCTGTGTACTTTCCTGCGACTGTTTGGGAAGTAGCAATATGCTTGAATCTTCCGAGCACACTTTAATACTCCAAAATGTCCCCAAGTGATGTGCGTGTGCAAAATTAAGTCATTCTCACTCTTCTCGGGAATACACACCTTCCAATTATCTGAATCAAGATGCCATTTGGAAAATAAGACATTATCCTCAACTTTGTACAGTCTCTTCAGATCATCGTTTCCAGGCTTTGCTAAAGTTTCCTTTATTGAATGCCAACGAGGATCTTCATTGTGTAGTTTTTCCATGTTCTTACACATGTCAAGAAAATGTTTCCTATATATTCTATCAGTCGTTATAAGAACATTAAATTCGGACGGATTGTCCGTGATGTTGATAGTTGACAAATCTCCATCTGGCATTCTAGACAGTGCATCAGCGATGAAATTATCCTGTCCGCTTATGTATTTAATTTCAAATTGAAACTCTTGGAATGAGAGCGTCCATCTTGCTAATCTTGGATGTAATAATTTGCATGTTTGCAAAAAACTTAACGCTTTGTGGTCACAGTATACTGTTCTCTTCGCTTCGTATAAGTAATAGTAAAATTTCTTAAATGACCAGACTACGGCCAATGCTTCCCTTTCGGTAGTCGTATATGTTCTTTCACAAGCAGTTAAGAGTCTGCTAGCAAAAGCTATAGGACAGAAAGTTGATTACTTGATATGAACCTATTCCAATTTCCGAAGCATCTGTCATTAAACCGAATTCTTGGCTCATATCTGGATGATATAATATTTGTGAATTGACTAAGGCATGTTTTATTGCTTCAAATGCATTCTGACATTGTTGCGTCCACACCCACGGAGTATTTTTTTGCGCAACAAGCTGTACAACGGTTCTGCATTAATAGAGTGGTCGTGAATGAAACGCCTGAAAAAAGAGACAACTCCGAGGAAACCCTTTAATTGCCTTTTTGTTGTTGGAACTGCAAAGTTTTTGATTGCCTTTACTTTCTCGGAGTCCCGTAAGATGCCTTTTCCATTTATAAGATTACCCAAAAATTTTATTTTATCTCGAGCAAAATGGGACTTTTGCAGATTTGCGGTTATGCCTGCTGCCTTGAAACGTTCTAACACTCTTCTCAATAAATCAACGTGCTCCTTCCATGTGGTCGTAGCTATGAGCATGTTGTCCACAAACAAAATTAAATTGCTTCGAAGTGCAGGTCACAATGCGTAATCTAGAACATTTATAAAAACTCCTGAGCTCACGTTTAGCCCGAAAGGTAAAACCTTAAATTGATAGCTTCTACCTGCATGTACAAACGCGGTGTACTTTTTTGATGGTTCGTCTAGAGCCACCTGCCAAAATGAACTTCTCAGATCAATATTTGTTAAGTATTTTATCCCCTCGAACTTTTGAATTAGCTCATCGATATTTTCCGGATGAGTTCGCACGGGCACGGTAATCTTATTTATCTGCCGTGCGTCTAGCACGAGACGAACTTTTCCTCCCTTTTGCGAGACAACATGAAGCGGACTACAGTATGGACTCGTCGAAGGTACGATCGGATCCCATTCAAGTATCTGGTGGATTTCCGCATCAACTGCCTTTCGTTGGTGCCACGGTACTGGATAAAAAATACGGCAGAAAACTTGGTGCAGTATCACATCTAAATGGCATGTGTAGGTCTTTCTTGAAAGAATTCATGATATTCCTGTAGAAGATCATATAATTGCTTTCTTTGGTGTTGTTGCAAATATTCAGGTTCTTGCACCTTTTCATATACCATAGCTTCAGGGTTTGAAACTGGTTGCAAGTAATTAATTTGGTAATACCGTACAGGTTAGCTATGTATCCACTTTATTTGCAGCTTTCGTCCCTGACAATACTTTCCATGGGTACTATATTCCCTGAGAAGATTCACTTGATGTCTCTGATCCATTATTGTAAAACTGGCACGTCCTGGAGAAAAATCGATATGCCAATTTCTCTCTCTAAATTCATCTATACCCAGGATACAGTCCTCAACCAATTTTCCTATTACAAGGAAGTGCGATTTATAGCTACATTTACTATATCTAATTGGAGTTGAGTCTGCACTTTAACCTGAGAAGACTTATGACCAGTAGGACCTACAATTCTACAACATTGAACAGGAAAAATCAGTGGATTTGCTTTCTGAAGTATTCTCTGAAATAACTTCTCAGAAACGACATTTACTGCTGCTCCTGTATCTAAAGTAACTTGCACAGTAATGCCTTCAATTGTCGCCTGAATTTTCGCAACAGGTTCAGTGATATGTTCCTCTTGACAAGGCATCATATCCTGCTGAAGTTCTTCTATTAATAATCTGCCATCATTGTACCGAAAAAAATTCACGCTTTAATTTTCGCCCCTGAAAACTTCCTCGACTGCACCGTCGGGGCTTCTAACAGTCGAGTTTAGTTTGACGATTGTCCATTATTAGTAGATGTCTGCTCCGTTACGTCAGTTATTATTGGTGGTTGATTTATCCATTCATTTGCATTAGCATTTGGTACCCAACCTGAAGTTTGTGGTTGGTTGTGATATTCTTGGGTTGGTTGCTGATATCGGCGTTTTTGCTGATAATTCCCTTCTTGATAGTATGCTTTCCTCTTCTTATTAATTTTCCTCCATTTCCGTTTATATGTTTGTTCACATTGTTGGTCATGATTACACTGGTCGGAATTTTCGTTACCAAATTTCACGTTCTCTGGAAATAATTCACCTGTGGGTTTGGTGAATTGTGTGCAAAAGGTTTGTTTCCATACTATTTGTTGTTACTATTGTATTTGTTAGGTTGGTAACTTGGTTGGTTATAGCGCACACGTGATTCATCGAACAGAATGTCTATTGAATCCAATGTGGCTAGAAAATCTTCCACATGTTGTTCATGCACATGTAGAAGTTTTCCTTAACTTCAAGTGGAAGTTTGCCCTTTAATATTCGAATGATATCCTGCGTCGGGATTGGTTCATTCCTGTATTTGCTTTTATTTATATACTTCTCAAAATACTTTCTTAAAGGTCCATTTTTGAAAGAAAAAGATTGTCGGTCAAAAACTTCCTTACGTAGTCTTTCTTGTACTCTCTTACTCCAGTATTTGTGCAAGAAAGCGCGTTCAAATTGGTCATAATCTTGACACCAATCGGATGCTTCTGATGCCCACATCGATCCATCTCCATGTATGAATCCTGCAACGTACATAATTTTTTGTTGCTCAGTCCACATTCGCGGCAATATCCTTTTAAATTGCTTGATAAATACCACGGGATTGATCGACTTCCTTTCGGAAATAAATATCTGGAATTGACGATATTTAAGCATTTTTTCTTCATTCACAGTCACAGGTGTATTCTGGTGGCTACTTTGCGGTGAATGACAATCTCGATAATTTGTTTCTGGTTGATTACGTAAATATGCACTAATACATGGATATTGTTGCATGGATTCGGTTTCACTGGTTTCATCAGGAATAATGTCTGCTTTTGATAAACTGCAAGTAGTATGTGCCCCTCTAGTATTAACTAGACCCTGCTGGCTTGCTTTTAATGTATTTTCTATCTTTGCTTTCCAAGCAGGAAATTCATGTTCTGTATTCTCCTTAATCTCTCTAACTTCTGCTTAAAGTTGTCCTTCTGCCGCTTCGTTGTTAACTTGCACGTTAGAAACCGTTTCTTTCAAGGTTTTGTCAACATAATTTCGCACTGTCTTGGTTTGCTCTTTCGCCCAATCTTCAATGTCCTTAGAGAATGCGATCTTATGTTCATTGAAAAGTTTCTCTGTGTGTTACTCGCCTTCGAGACTGAGAGTGTCTATCCTCCGAGTAAGCTCAATGACAGCTTGCTCGTTATCGTGCTTAATTGTATTCACGTCTTGTGCAATAGTGTTCTGTACATGAATAACTTCTTGCACTTGATGATTTAGTGTATCTTGACGACATAAGATGTCTTTGTATTCGTTTGTTAATTCCTGATAGTGTTGTTCTTGTGTAACTATGAGTTGTGCCTGACTGGCAATCAAGTGACTCTGCTTTGTTTCCAAACTCTGGAATTTTTCAGTAATCTTATCATTTATTTCTTTTAGTTTATTAGATTGCTCCTGAGCCAAATTAAATTGCGCACTCTCCAATACTTGGAATCTACGATTCATGTCATTTACAAACGTGGATTGCGTGGTTTCCAATGCTTTAATCCCTTGTGTTATGACAGTTAAACTTGACATCAGCTGGGATAACAAATCGGTATTCTCAGCAATTGGCGATTGCACTGGGCTTAGTGAGAATTCTACCGACACAATTTTCGGTACAGTCATTTCGTTTTCGCACGCGTCTGTGTCAGAGATTAAATTCATGTTGTTTGTAGGTTGCTGCATATTTCTCTGGACTTCTTTCGACATATGAATGTCGGAACTAGCAACCGTTTGTGTCGACGGCGTGAGCGCATTAATTACTGCTGGTTGCTCAGCCGTAATCGACATATCGCAAACTACGGCGGTATTAAATTCTGTGGCACTAGTTGACGATGCATTCACACTATTTAATTCATTTTGTGGCATTGTGATGCGTGCTTGCTTATTGGCTTTGAATATTGATCTAGTTATCACATGTAAATGAGCAATTGACAGTTTCTCCTCTAAATAAGTCCTACAAAAGTGACTATTAAATTTTACACACGCAAAAAACGTTAATGTCCTAATGCTGTTAATGTACACTTTACAATGTGACACAAACACAGTACATAGATAACACATAAAATATTATCTTACTATAAATACTGAAATACTGTAATTCTAGTAAAAGTAATGTAGCAACACTATTTATACTTAGAAAATTAATACATGAAAGGTCACTACAATGCATAAATGTTCAAGAAAGCTAGTAATTCAAATGTTCTGGCCTTTTTGAAGTTTCTGCTCGGCTGCTGGGACGGCGCACTCGTTCTCTTCACAAGATACTCCCGCACGTTCAGTTAGCATGAGACATACAAAGGACCATAATGTAGTTACTCTATAAAACTAAACATATATACACACAATGAAACATTAATTACTAAATTACTGACATATTTGTATTGCAGGTTCACTATGAGTGTTGTATCAGGATCGTGTCATGTCTAACAGTAGACAAATATAAAGAGTCCTTTGAAAAAAAAGAAAAAACTTTTTTTGTATGTTCACTGTTGAGGGTAAATACATACAGCGTACACAGAGCGATGTGTGAAACTGATAGCGATTACGCGCTTTCGCTGTTGTAGAAATCTGCTCCAGATGATGCAGATACCGTGTTGAGCTGAAAGTGGTAACCAAAGTACGGAGAAATATTCTTCGGGGCTCTGTTGCATAGCAATCAGATTGCTTTCAGTTCTGAGAAATGTCCAGGTACAATTGTGGATTTGAATGATCCATGAAGTGACTTCTTTTCCGAAGAAAACATCGAACTATTTCACTAGAACTGAACGCTCCCGTCGGAACTGTTCTCGAGCTGGTGTTTATTAGTAAATCACAATAGAAGTATATCGCTGGGTGTATAATAACACGTACCTTCTTGAAATGAACAATATTTTATTGTTCTATTAACTGATTTCCTTCCATATACACTTATATTTTACAATGTGAATCAAAAACTCGCAACGGCGTCGACTTTTACATCACAAGAATGGCTCTCCTCTCCTAAAATTTTTTTTTCTCTCTGCAGAAGAACAAAAGTTCTATCTCCTAAGAATAATTATGTGAGCGCTGACCGGCACAGAGGAATAAACAATATCTTTGTCTCTCTCTCTCTCTCTCTCTCTCTCTCTCGCACTGTCACAGCAAGTTACGCTGCATGATACATCATAAGACCTACTAAAGAGACTGCCCGCACTACGCTTGTCCGTCCTCTTTTAGAATACTGCTGCGCGGTGTGGGATCCTTACCAGGTAGGACTGACGGAGTGCATCGAACAAGCTCAAAGAAAGGCAGTACGTTTTGTATTATCGCGAAATATGGGAGACAGTGTTACAGAAATGATACAGGATTTGGGTTGGACATCATTAAAAGAAAGGCGTTTTTCGTTGCGACGGAATCTTCTCACGAAATTTCAATCACCAAATTTCTCCTCCGAATGCGAAAATATTTTGTTGACACCCAACTACATAGGGAGGAACGATCACCAAGATAAAATAAGGGAACTCAGAGCTCGTACGGAAGGTAGAGATATTCATTCTTTCTCCGCGCGCTAAACGAGATTGTAATAATACAGAATTGTGAAGGTGGTTCGATGAACCCTCTCCCAGGCACTTAAATGTGATTTTCGGAGTATCCATGTAGATGTAGATGTAGAAGTAACGCATTTTTCGTGAAAAGCTAAAGAAAATTTATAAATTATCGAGAAAATCAGAGAAAATGGAGAGTGGGAGGTTTGATTTAAGAACACTGTACCGTGTAGCATGGGGGACCATCGTTGTGAGGAGTATTAGAGATATTCTACAGAATTTAGACCACGAAATGCATAACGACATTTACTACACGTCGCTACCACTGATATGATACATGAAATCGAAAGGCGCCCATTCTCTCGAAATAGTTCTTCGCAACTGTTTTCCAAATTGCGATCTTCTAAGTGTTGAGGTGCCAGTACTCAGAACGAGAGGACGCAGTGGGAATGGATCGGCTAACAGAGATGCAGCCATATTCGATCACTTTTTTGCAAAGGAAGAACAACAGTCACCGTGGTCCCCCCCCCCCCCCCCCCCCCTTCGTTGTTATTCATTCTGTCTGAAGCTTTATTTAGAACGGGGCATACAAGAACTCAACGAGGGCCATCGAGCAGTGCCACTCTGAAATAAAAAGAAGGAGCAGTCTTCACGAGATGGACACGACAGGATCGACAACTGGCCAGAACTCGAAAATAACAAACAATGATACAGGATGTCTGCCTGCAAAGTATTCTCAACAGCACAGTGCATCAAATGCGATATATTAATTTGTTTCAATAAAGTGGAGCACCATCAAGTGCTTTCCTGTCAAATAGAGCATTTAATAACAAATTCCATAAACTGAAACACTGTTTTAAATTACTTTAAAGTTAGTAAAAGCTATGTAAATATTTACGCAATGTAACAACGTTTAGTAAGCCAAATAAATGTACTTTAATAGTGCTGAAGTCACACCTCACTGCGTGACATTGCTATTTGTGCTGTGACAAAACTGTAACAGCATTACAAATTTCAATATGAAACTTTTCGTAGTTTTTTGGAAATTTTTCTCGATAGAAGGAAATAAAGAATAATCCTCAAATTTAGAAATTCACGCACTGAAAGGATATTCTTCGGGAATGGACAGGGTTGCCTAATAACACATTTCATAAAACACTGCGGAGTGAAAAGATGCAAGATAAACCAACTTCCACCTTTCAGTGTGAAAGACCATGGAGATTATTCTTACAGTAAATACAGCATAATTATTTTTTGGGTAACATTCTGATTGTTAGACTTACATGAGAGTTCTTCGTCTACGTACAGTCCCAAGAATTTAAAATATTCGGATAGTGGCATTGTGATTTCTCATCTACCCTATGCTTTGTGCCAATTAACATCAGTCTGTTTTCTGATAGACAAGGGCGGGGGAGGGCAGCTTCCTGTTCCACTAGTCACAAATGAGAATCGCAACACCCACCTTGCCCCGTCACACAGGCGAGGTCAGTATGAGTGCCAGAAAGCCAGAAGTAGTAATTCATATTGACTGGTAGCTAGTTTGTCCTGAGCTATCTTGCACAAAACCTCGAGTAGTATTCCCTGTTCGGCGTCATTCTACTTGCAACTGAAAATTCTAAGAACGTCCAGGAACTTATATATCGCAACTCGCGACAGTTTTCTCCTAGTCAACAACTGCTAAATATGACAATGCAGCAAATATTCTCATGTACACCTACATCTACATCTTCATTTATATACATACTCCGCAAACCACCTTAAGGTGCATAGCGAGGGGTAGTGTTTACCAGTACTAGTCATTTCCTGCTCCACTCTGAAACAGAGCGAGGGAAAAACGACTGTCTAACAGCCTCCGTGCGAGCCCTAATTTCTCGCGTCTTGTCTTCGTCGTCCTTAGGCGAAATGTATGTTGGCATCAGTCGAATAGTTCTGTAGTCGGCTCAAATGGTGGTTCTCTAAATTTCCGCAATAATGTCTCGCGAGAAGAGCGTTGTCTTCCCTCCATGGATTCCCACTTGAATTCACAAAGCGTCTCCGTCATACGGGGTCTGTTCAAGAAGTTGTGGAACATTCATAATTTCGGCGCCAATGGTCTGTTGGAGCGAAATGGGGCTGGCATCCCTGCACACGCCTGTGTATAGTGCGTAGCTGCCGGAAGATTCACTGTTGTATGTTTCTTAGACATTGTTCAGTTCTGTTATGAGTAGAACGTTGTGACGCACAGTTTGCGAATTTCGAGATGGCAGAATTAGAGGAGTAACGCGTCTGTATTAAATTTGCGTGAAACTCAAGAAAAGATTTACAGAGACACACCAAATGATGCAGGAAGCCTACGGTGATGAGTGCTTAACCCTCCGTTACTTGCGCGAAAATTCGTGACATGGTCACTCGCGCGGATGACAGGTGTCATTCACAAAGCACTTCGCTATGATGGCATCATGATCACTAACCCTTGTCTCAATACTGGCACAGTTGATAAGGTTTGGCCTGTTTGTAGCTACAAGGTCTAAAATATGTCCACTGGCTGTGGGTTGTCTAACTAATGTTCACTGCAGTTTTCGTTAAACGTGTTCAGAGGTACTTCACAAGCCTGTCCGTCTGTACCACTTGCAGTGAAACCATAGATGTCCCAGCCTACACTCGGTTAAAGTTGACCCGCGCGGAGTGGCCGTGCGGTTTAAGGCGCCATGCCACGGATTGCGCGATCCCTCCCGCTGGAGGTTCAAGTCCTCCCTAAGCCATGGGTGTGTGCGTTGTTCTTAGCATAAGTTAGCTTAAATAGTGTGTAAGTCTAGGAACCGATGACCTCAGCAGTTAGGTCCCTTCGGAATTCACACAAACACACACACACACACACACACACACACACACACAGGTAAAGTCGCAACCAACTGCCTGACAGCAAAATAATATGTAGATATTTCATACAAATTTTACGTATCAATTAAGTACACTGCTCATAGCACACACCTACATTAGAGTGGTAGCGCTATTGTTTTTGCTGATGAATAAACACAGTTTTCCGAGAGTTTTGAGTTTCATTTTGCAAGGAATTGTATCTCCCCCTTCCATGTAACTAATATTATCTTTCTCCACCACATCATTACTTCTAATAGGCAGGTGAACAACACATCACAACCTATCTTCGGAAAAGTAACGAAAAGGACAACGATTATTTCCTGAGGAATAACGCACTAGCATTAACCACCAATGCGTCTGTGGGACTAGCATGGGGTGTTTTCAACGGTACGAAGCTTCTGCCACAAGAGAATACTGAAAATCCTGATGTAGAAGACGACAACTGTGGCGCGACAGCCTGATTACCAAGTTTCAAAGACGAATATTAGTTTACTAGTCTTGAAATACGACACGACCTTCTGAGTGGGAACGCAAGGAGAAGATCACACTAATTTCCGTGCGGAGAGAGGCACTTAATCAGGCGTTAATCCTGTGCAGTATTCGCGAATGGAACAGGAAACATTTCTAACATATGACCCACTACCATGCAAATCTCTTTGGTTTGCAAAATGTGAGCGTAGCTGTAGATTTAGATGTCTTTTTATGCAAACTACGTAATGACGTAGAACACATAACGCAGGAGAAAATGTTTCATGTTGGGTGCTATGGCTAAACTCGAAAACCGTAAGAGTATTGTGTAGAGGTGGAAAGCAGTGCACAGGCGTCCAGATGCCGACCAATGGTTCAAATGGTTCAAATCGCTCTGAGCACTATGGGACTTAACTGCTGAGGTCATCAGTCCCCTAGAACTTATAACTACTTAAACCTAACTAACCTAAGGACATCACACACATCCATGCTCGAGGTAGGATTCGAACCTGCGACCGTAGCGGTCACGCGGTTCCAGACTGTAGCGCCTAGAACCGCACGGTCACTCCGGCCGGCCTGCCGACCAATGATGTGGTGAGCGAGAATAGCTCTTTGTACGTGGTGATAGGCGGAAAGCTGCCCAGATGGACACCGGCGGTGGGCTGGTGCTAGGAAAACTGGTGTAGGATGCACTGGTCCAGCTGTCCCTGCATGACTATAAAGAAATGTATTTAAACTACGTAGATCCTATTTATTACATAAATACAAGACAAACGGGCAAAGGGAGTCGATGTCCTACTAAGTTATTTTGAAAGGTTGAGTTCTCTTTTGAAAGTCACGAAAATTACAAATTGTATTAAAAGCGACAGTAGTGTGGAGGGAGGCATCCCCACTGAGTGGCTGGCACAGAGATTTGTTGTATGAGCTTGTCAGGACGAGAGACCGCTCACGAAAGATGCAGCTTCTATGGCAGCCGCACCCTACGGACGCACAACACTGGCTCTCGAGAACACGTAGCTTATTGACGCAGGACAGGTGTGACTCTGATATTTCACAACACTGGAAAGACGTTGTCTATCGATGGCTCCAGTGGCATCACTTTTCCCCCATTAAGAAACAGTCTGTCATTTACGAGATTTGCATGAACAGTATGTTGTAATATGGTTCTACATTTCTACGGAAACCTACCATGGACTTGTCGAATCTTCTCTGATGTACTGCGCCCAAAGAGGGACTACCGCGCTGTTAATCAGGTGGCTACAATGTTCTGGTTCCCGAGTGTTCGTGCCTGAGTGAACTTTGGCGGCAGAGTGGATTCGTTACCTACGACGGACTTGTATCACAGCCTTAGTATGCTGACCTCAAGGTGAGAGATCGAAATAAATCAAAATCTTATGTACTCTGTACTTCGCGTTCTCAAGGAATTGCTTCATAACAGGCTAATGAGAATTTCTTTATCATGGCGCAGAACTGGTTATTTTTGTTGGGATATTTTCTTCCTAAGCAATGACGTACAGTGAGAAAACTACACAAAACATTCTGTCAGACTAAATCCCCTCATCATGACAGTGTCAGAAGAGACTGGGCGAAAGGTACACACTACACAGCAGTATGTGAGAAATAAACTGTTTGTTTTTACTTGAGACAACTAAACATCTCGAAAATTACACATTGTACGAACGAAATGTTCTAGGTGAAAAGTTACCATTAGTAAAAGGGACATCTTTCTGTGCTGCAACTAGGCACTTCCTAACCACATCTCCTGCGCAGGCGGGGTCAACTTTGTGTTTTCAAATTTATTGCATATTGGGATTCTGCGCCAAAAACTACGTACGGTTAACTCAAACCATTGTTTCCATTCGTGGTAGATAGCGCTGTAATCGACAGATTTCAAGTGTGCCTGTTTTCGCATTTCATTTAGGACGTAAATGTAAGCCTTTGTGTTCTAACAGTTGATGTTTATGTTTGAAATTTATTTTAGTGCTGCAGTATAAATCAGGGAGTCACACCTAGCGATACGTGGCTGGCGACCACGGGGTCCCGAGCTGAGTCCTGGCATTGCTTCCACTTACTTATGCCGGGCTCCTTACTTTTATCTTTCCTATCTGGCCACCCTCGGCCAGCTCTTTTTCTTTTCCGACCCTGACGCTATTAGGTTTCGAGGGCTAGGGGTCTTTCATTTTCCAACCTATACTTCTCATGCAGCGTCCGACCCGGAGCGGGCGGCTGCAAAAGGCGTCTGTATCCCATGTTAGGGGCGGCCTCCAGAACTGCGGAAGGCAACGGAATACCACCGCAGATTGTCTTCCCTGCATAATGCAGTCTCCATTTTATGCACAAAAAATGGCTTCCTCTCATGTTAAATCAGTGTTCGGAGGTAAAATAGTCCCCCATTCGGATCTCCGGGGGGGACAACTTGAAAGGAGGCAAAAAACCAAAAGGAGAATTGGTACTTGGAATGTCAGAACTCTGCTACAAGCAGGAAAACTAGAAAACCTTAAAAGAGAGATGGAAAAGAATCATATGGACCTCGTAGGAGTTGCTGAGGTAAGATGGAATGGACATGGAGAGTTGCAGTCAGATGAATATGTATTCTACTACTCAGGAGGAGAAATAAAAGGAATTAATGGAGTGGGAATGATTATGACAAAGGAATTGGCTAAATGTGTGGAATATGTAGACTATGCAAATGACCGGGTTATTGGTGTAAGGCTGAAAGGAGCACAAAAAGATTTACTGATTGTCCAGGTGTATATGCCAACTTCAGATCATGATGACCAAATTGTAGAGGAAACGTACAATGTAATAGAGAGAATAATGGACGAAAATAAAAAATGCTGCAAAATAGTAATGGGGGACTGGAACGCCATTGTGGGAGAAGGGAAAGAGGGAAACATAGTAGGCAGTCATGGTCTTGGAAAGAGAAATGACAGAGGTGAATGGTTAATTGACTTCTGCAGGGAAAGGCAGCTGATAGCGGCAAACACATGGTTCAAGAACCATAAGAGGAGGCTCTACACTTGGAAATCACCAGGGGATAAATACAGAAACCAAATAGATTTTATACTGGTAGAAGAAAGATACAGGAATGGAATCAAGAAGGTGCACACATTACCAGGTGCCGATATTAATAGTGACCACAACTTACTTATGGCAGAAATAGAAATAAGAATGAAAAAACTGAAAAAGGCGACAATGGTGAAGAAGTGGGATCTAGAGAAGATAAGGTCCAACAAAGAACAAATTACAGAAATGCTGTCTCGGGACTTTCTAAACACATTACGAGACAGAGAAGCACCTGATAATGCCAACGAGTACTGGAATATGCTGAAAGAAGGAATCATTAAAGCAGGACAGAAAAATATAGGATATGTAAAAGGGAAAAGGTCAAAAAAACCATGGGTCACACAAGAAATGATTTCCAAGATGGAGGAGAGAAGAAAATTGAAAAACAAGAACACTGAAGATGCAAGAAAGATATACCGAAGGTTAAATAATGAACTGCGAAGAGAAACAGAGCAGGCTAGGAGAAAATGGCTAAAAGAGGAATGTGATGAAATTGAAGAACTGGACAGGAAGGGAAGATACGACTTACTATACAACAGAGTAAAGACTATGACATGGGAACAAAACAGAGCAGGAAGTGCTACTATGGAAATTTTTAGTAAAGACGAAGAGGTAGTGTACAAAGATCGTGACGATGTCCTCCAGAGATGGGAAGAATATATAAAAGAGCTATACGACACAAATAGCAAACCAGAAACTCTGGAACTTGAATCACACAACAGTGTAAGTGATGAAGAGAAAGGACCGACCATAATAATGGAAGAAGTAAAGTCTGCCATTGCTGCAATGAAAAATGGCAAAGCAGTAGGTACAGATACAATACCGGGAGAAATACTAAAATGCTTGAACCACAATGGAATAAGAGAAATATTGAGGTTATGTAATAAAATATATGACAGTGGTGAATGGCCTGAGGACTTTTTGACAACAGTAATGATTCCATTACCGAAAAAACAAGGAACCAAGAAATGCAGCGAGCACAGGACTATCAGCCTCATTTCACATGCAGCCAAAGTGATGTTAAGAATAATTAATAAAAGACTTGGAAATGTAATGGAGGAGAATCTCGGAGAGGAGCAGTTTGGCTTTAGACGGGCTACGGGCACCAGAGATGCAATAGGGCTCCTACGAATCTTGGGAGAAAGGTTTATTGAAAAAGGGAGAGACCTATATATGTGCTTCATCGATTTAGAAAAGGCATTTGACAATGTGGTTTGGGACAAGCTGGCGACTATTATGAGGGAAAAGAGAGTGGACTGGAAAACCAGAAGACTTATAAACTCATTATACCTTAATCAAAAAGTTTCAGTTAAAGTGAGAGGAGAAAGTACAAACTGGATCAGACTAGGGAAAGGAGTAAGACAAGGATGCTGTTTATCACCTACTCTTTTCAACCTGTACTTGGAAAATATGATTGACCAATGCTCATTAGATGACAAAGGAGTAGAAATTGGAGGAAGAAGAGTAGGATGCTTGAGATTTGCTGATGACATGGTCCTTCTAGCCACAGGGGAAAAAGAATTACAGGATTTGGTGGACACCATTGCAACTAACGGAAAAAATATGGAATGGAAATTAACACAAATAAAACAAAAGTATTGGCAATAGGAGGAAATAAGGAAATAAAAATTGTGCTGAATGGAGAAACACTAGAACAAGTGCTAAATTTTAAGTATCTTGGAAGCAGGATAGACACCAACTGGAAGTGCACCACAGAAATTAAAACAAGGATAGCAATGGCAAAAGAGGCGTTTTATAAGAAAAGGAGAATCTTCTGCAGCGGTCTGGACAGAGAACTCAGAAAGAGACTCGTAAAATGTCTTGTATGGAGTGTTCTTCTATATGGCGCTGAAACATGGACTATGAGGAAAAAAGACAGAGAAAGGCTGGAGGCTTTTGAGATCTGGACATGGAGGAAGATGGAAAGAATAAGTTGGATGGACAGAGTAAAAAATGAAGAGGTACTGAAAAGAGTGGAAGAGAAAAGACAGTTACTAGATGTAATAAAGAAAAGAAAAAGAAATTGGATTGGGCATATATTAAGAAAGAATGACGGACTGATAAAAACAGTTTTAGAAGGTTATGTAGAAGGGAAAAGGAAGCGAGGAAGGAAGAGATTCCAGATACTGGATGACATGATGGACGGTACAACATACAGCAGCCTTAAGAAGGAAGCAATGGATCGCAGAAAATGGAGAGGCAAAGGACCTGCTAATATAGCAGATAACTGATGATGATGATAAATCAAATGGCTAGACACTGATATTTCTGGCAGATAAGCTACTGATATGGTAAAGTAGTCTCCTTTCTTTGGGGGGGGGGGAATTTGACTAGTGATTCGGCTAGGGTTGCCAACTTTTTACAGAGAAAATAAGGGATCGAGCAGGAAGCCTATAAAATAAACAATTTAAAGAGTGTTTTCTACAAAGAAATATGTAAAAATATGCAAACATGTTTTATTTTAGATTATTGATTCTATATATTTACAGACTTTGCTTCTTTTTGCAAACATTCATTCGATTTTACAAAAGTAAAGAATAATCTATAATTAACATTAAAATGCACTGCTATTTTCAGTTCTGGTTTTATAAGCTCGGTGGTACATTTGTTGTACACCTCTGTCCATTTATGGTTCATTAGGGAAAAAATTCTTTCTGCCTCAACATATGAAACAGGAATACTTAATACAAACCCAACTACTTTCAGCAAATTGGGAACTTCAATAGTTTTGGCTCTCAATGTATATAAAACATTAATTCACCTTCTGTTTGTATTGCCTTCCATAGACATGCTTTGCTTAAAAATATTCTTTACATTACAAAATTCCTCATACAAACAATCTTCATCTACATAACCTGTCTGCACTGACTCCATTATTCCTTGAAGATGCTTAAATTTTAGCTCAGAACTTAGACAAAGAGATATCCAAGACTAAATTGTCATTGGCAGTTGACCTTCAAATTTGACATTCTTGACGAAATGCGTTTTCAATTACACATAAAATTTCATAAGATTATCTTCAGTGCATTTTCTGGTTATAGAACATGTTAACTTATCTAAAACTTTATATGTGCCACTACCAAAATATCTGTCACTCATTCTTTGCTCAATTTTACTGATCAAAGTCTTGAGTGCCTCAAAATTTTCCATTATAGTAACATCGGAGAGTTCTAAGAAATAAGAACAATCTAAAACAGCTGTACCAACATGGCAGAAAAAGTTACATAAATCTCGAAAGTTAACTCTTTTTCGGTGTCGTCAGAATCATTTAAAAATGTTTTTAGAGCTTTGGGACAGTCATCAGTACTTTTCATATAACTTTTAATGGGTTAACATTTTGTTAAAGGAAGCCATGTAGTAGGTATATGTCGGATAATTTCACTCCATTTTACATCAATAAATTCAAAAAAGTAATTTAGAACTTCCCTTCGCTTTGCAGAAATGAAGGAGTGATCATATAACTTGAGGACCAAATTTTCAAGATCAACATCTAGGATATCACGGGCATGTTTCATCACATTGCACAAAGTATGATTCGAACAGTTTGCCTTGAATATTTGTTTTTTATCATCGTTTAACAGTTTAAATACTGAATTATGCTTTCCAAAACTAACGTTGGCGTTATCAGCACAAAAGGTACTACAGTGGTTGATATCAAGTCTGTTGGACTCCGACGAACATTTTAACAAATTGTGAATAGGCATTGCTGTTTCACTGCTCTCTTCTATAAAATCCAGAAGTTTTTTTTGAATTCCAATTCTGGGATCAAAATATCTCGAAACAATCTGGAACATCTTCCTATTTTATGGTTTGAAACAACAGTTGCTGTAGAGAAAAATTTACTCGACTTATTGGGATCGTTTAAAATTGTAAGAAAATCTGCAACACTTTTTGGAGCCGAAACTTCTTTCACCAATGCTTCAGCTTTGGTGCGCCCACAGTACATGTTCTTGTAACACTAGAATCACTGAATACACACTAAGCGATTTCAGCATTGCAGTCCAACCTATTAAAACTGAGATTATGTTTCACCTTGTGATACACAAATGTCAGTTCTGCTGCAACAAAATGGTTCAAATGTCTCTGAGCACTATGGGACTTAACATCTGAGGTCATCAGTCCCCTAGAACTTAGAACTACTTAAACCTAACTAACCTAAGGACATCACACACATCCATACCCGAGGCAGGATTCGAACCTGCGACCGTAGCGGTCGCGCGGTTCCAGACTGAAGCGTCTAGAACCGCTCAGACACATCGGCCGGCTCTGCTGCAACAGCTCTGTGTAATCCAACCTCTGGTGGAGCTACCACTAGTAGGAAAGAAACTGGAAATCTTGCAAGATTCCTTTATGTTTTTCTCTTCTGACATCTATTATTACACTAAATAGTTATTACTACATTAAATTCAGATTTACGTAATTTTAAACTGCACCAAACGAAGTAATAGTGTGGTACTAAAAAAACTGACTTACACCTTGCGTGTAGTTTTTGCATGCTGAGAACAGTTGGTATTGCCTCCACATGCCACACTAAATTCCCGAAGGACGGCAGGCTTTGAATTAATTAGCTTCCACAGGGTGAATCTAGGAATATGTTTCTTCCCAACATAAACAGTAAACACACATGATTTTAGTTCTTCTTCTTGTGGGTGATTTCACCCTCTCCTCATCACTAATCATCTTAAATTAAGAAATCGCAAACTCCTAATCGGATCACAACAACGTCACGTCCTCTACTAATGTGTTTTGAGCTTCCACGAAAGCAGCTATGTGAACAACTCAAGTAACCAGTTAAATAATTGGTGCCTTGGTGGCTGTGAAATTGATATCACTATTAGTACTGACGAGTTAAATAAGGAAAAAAGCTTTCGAAAAATAGCTGTCGGTTATCAAAATAAATGCGAAATCAAAAGTAGATATATGTGGTAAAGTTGACGACAATGCACACAACAATGCAGTGAACACCGACTGCTAGTACGCTGGACAGTTGTCAGCAAACATCTGTAAATCGCTGCGACACGAAATCCCTCGACAGCTACCGAGAGCCACCGATCAGAAACTAAGGAGCCGTATGCCAAGAAACACTTCCGCATTGAGTTTACGGCTAGAGGAACGTTCATTTCACGTGCGGCATCGCCATTGCTGGCCACACGGGCGCCTCTCTCACATAGTGTGGATCCCCTCGGCTACGACCATATGAGCGTTTCTTTCAAGCGCATTTGTACCGCAAGTCATGCCGGAAATATATATCACAATTTGTTTTAGTACTGCTTGGGTGCAAGCTGCGGCAACTCTTACTGCGCACATTAGTATCAACTGTGAGCCTGTCAGGCGAAAAGCATTATTTGAACTTCTATTGCAAAAGATAGAAAAATACGGGACAAGTTCGATATAATGCGGGACACAGGTTCTGACAAAAAAAAGTTGCCAAAATACGAGATTTCCCGGGAAACACGGGATAGTTGGTAATCCTAGATTCGGTTGTTACGTGTATACACAAACTCTGAGATATTATTATCGCGAATGGTAAAGAGCGAACAGTTGTTGGTAGTCGTCGAGTCAAAGTGGCATGGAGAGAATCAGTATCAAAAAATGTTTCAAATGGCTCTGAGCACTATGGGACTTAACATCTGAGGTCATCAGTCCCCTAGACTTAGAACTACTCAAACCTAACTAACCTAAGGACAGCACATACATCAATGCCTGAGGCAGGATTCGAACCTGCGACCGTAGCAGCAGCGCGGATCCGCACTGAAGCGCCTAGAACCGCTCGGCCACAACGGCCGACGAAGCCGTATCAGGAGAGGTCACAACCTGCCCTGACCGTACTAGTAGAGCCAGAGTAGATTTTGATATTAATCGACGATTTTTGGTAATTTGCCTTTTTCACTAGATGTAGTTGTTGCTTGTCTGCGCACTGGAGGGATTTTGTCAGATTTGCGTGTGCATACACTGAACACAATATTCACATCTTTGTTGTGACCAGATACGTGATTATTGATTATAGACTTTGTGTAGAAATTAAAGTCTTTGCTCATCACACTGTCCAAGAGAAAGAAAGGTTTGAGTAAAGTTCTTCAGTTTTCAGAATATAGTAAATTAAAAGTTTTTATTGAGTCCTTTAAGTTTTTTTCTCTCTGCTTAACGCTTGTTGACTAAACTCCTCCTGGTCATTTAATTTATATAAAAATAAAATAAAGGAACAGTTGCATCAGCAGTTGTGACCACGCATTGCACTCTGCATGGATCGCAGAATTTCTTTTGAAGTATGTTAACACGTTCCTCGATAGAATATTCAGTTGCTGCGGCAAAACGAGGTAAGTTGTCTGTTGCGTGTAGGAGCATTGTTGTATAATGTTAGGAGACGCTAGAGAATATTTTTTTTAAAATCGCAGGCAGATACTAGAGTACTGATTTTTCATGATTTATAGGCAGAGTAATTAATTTTTGTTTTCATTCTTTATCAGTATATTGACATGTCCGAAAGTAGTGGGTTCCAGAAAATGTTTGAATATTGACATGTAGGAATAAGGCTTTTCGTAATACAAGTTGTACCGCTACGTACCAGACTTTACGATAACGATAATGAAGTTTCACAAGACTGCCTTGCAGTTTTTAGAGAAAAAGTATAGGTAACGATAATATTGTCAGAGACAGAGCTTTACATACTTCTGTACGTCATTCACCAGGCTAATAGAAATCACTTCAACAGGGTTGATTATGAAGAGTCACCAAACGAATGGAATGCATGATCTCGATGGCCGCCCTCGTTCACCCACATCAGGATGACTGATTTCGGAGTGTGCTTCCACCTAACCGCCATAAATCTCTCACTGGCCGCTACTTTGTAATAAAGTAAGATGTCCTTACGTTGATAGTGACAGGTGCACCTGCCTTCTGTACTGAGCGAAATAAATCACCCTAATAGCGAACTGCAAGAGCACTCACCGATGTCACGCATCCAGATGGGAACTGAAAACTATTACATCAGTCTCGTTGCTTCTGGATAATGCTAAACGTAGTTTCTAACCAGGTATTAAATGGGCTAACCATATTGTACTGTACAACCAAATCTGTAACATTGAAGTAAATTTAGAACATCAATATCAACCGTTAGAAGACAAACGTTAACTCTTACGTTGCCTCTAGGCACGTTAAATTCCAAGTTTTAAGTTATACATCTTTAGAACAACATTAACTGTTTTGTTGTCTCAAATCAGCAACTAGAGGATTGGTCATTAAAATTTTGTAAATTTTTTAAGTTCTGAGGCAATTGATTACACATTATTATTATTGTCAGTTCTATTTGGTTATCAGCATAATTACGCAACTAAAGAGAGTAAAAGGAATTTCAATTAAACTGGTGTCAACAGTTGTATGCAAATAATATTATTAAGACCTCACAGTTTCCAGCACACCCACTCTACAGTTTCAATGCCGCTGAAAATCGATCACCTGTGTTAAAATGTAGAATACTGATTTCATTTATTTCTCACTCTACATGTTACGGAAGGTATCTTCTGTCTTCACTTGTGGTCAGACGACATCTAAATTTTTTGACCAATCACACATTAAGGAAGAAGATGTCTTCCGAAATAGTCAGTGTGAGGAATAAATCAATTCAGTGGTGAAGCCGGAAGATTTTATTATATCTTCTGTCTTCACTTGTGGTCAGATGACATCTAAATTTTTTGACCAATCACACATTAAGAAAGAAGATGTCTTCCGAAATAGTCAGTGTGAGGAATAAATCAATTCAGCGGTGAAGCCGGAAGATTTTATTATATCTTCTGTCTTCACTTGTGGTCAGATGACATCTAAATTTTTTGACCAATCACGCATTAAGAAAGAAGATGTCTTCCGAAATAGTCAGTGTGAGGAATAAATCAATTCAGCGGTGAAGCCGGAAGATTTTATTACAGCTTACCCATGGGCAGAGCTCTTACCAGAATACGCAGAATGGTGTAGAGAAATGGGAAAAATTGAAATAATTAAAAAAAAAACTATAGAACTTCACGAAACCTTATGTAACGTTCATATATGCTCCACAGAACTGGAAATTTAAGTATCACATTTGAAAAATTGCATCAGTCAAATAGTGTCCTTTTTTGCCCCACACATTGCGTAATTTGTAGTTATAGGTTCAGGATGATCAAACTTTATTAGCATTCCTTGAAATTAATCGATTTCCAAACAACTGTAAAATAGTTAGTTACATACTCCATAGATCAATTGAACGGTTTTCATGTTCAAATGATTTGGAACGATTCACTTTACAGGATAGGTTTAAATGACTAAAATTAATGAACACATTATTATTTTAGTCCTACTCACGCCGCTACACCGAAAATAAAGTTCCTTTTTAAAAAAATTCGTCAGTGGAATAGATGCAGTCATCAGGGAGAAACGATTTTAAATTATATCTAAAACTTGCTTTGCTACCTGTCAAGCATTTTATGTTATTGGGCAAATGATTAAAGATTTTTGTTGCTGCACATTGAACTCCTTTCTGATCCGCTGACAGTTTCAATAATACATAATAAAGGTTATTTTTCCCTTTAATGTTGTATGTATGGACATCACTTTTCTTCTCAAACTGTGTTGAATTATTTATGACGAAATTCAATAGCGAATATACACTCCTGGAAATGGAAAAAAGAACACAATGACACCAGTGTGTCAGACCCACCATACTTGCTCCGGACACTGCGAGAGGGCTGTACAAGCAATGATGACACGCACGGCACAGCGGACACACCAGGAACCGCGGTGTTGGCCGTCGAATGGCGCTAGCTGAGCAGCATTTGTGCACCGCCGCCGTCAGTGTCAGCCAGTTTGCCGTGGCATACGGAGCTCCATCGCAGTCTTTAACACTGGTAGCATGCCGCGACAGCGTGGACGTGAACCGTATGTGCAGTTGACGGACTTTGAGCGAGGGCGTATGGTGGGCATGCGGGAGGCCGGGTGGACGTACCGCCGAATTGCTCAACACGTGGGGCGTGAGGTCTCCACAGTACATCGATGTTGTCGCCAGTGGTCGGCGGAAGGTGCACGTGCCCGTCGACCTGGGACCGGACCGCAGCGACGCACGGATGCACGCCAAGACCGTAGGATCCTACGCAGTGCCGTAGGGGACCGCACCGCCACTTCCCAGCAAATTAGGGACACTGTTGCTCCTGGGGTATCGGCGAGTACCATTCGCAACCGTCTCCATGAAGCTGGGCTACGGTCCCGCACACCGTTAGGCCGTCTTCCGCTCACGCCCCAACATCGTGCAGCCCGCCTCCAGTGGTGTCGCGACAGGCGTGAATGGAGGGACGAATGGAGACGTGTCGTCTTCAGCGATGAGAGTCGCTTCTGCCTTGGTACCAATGATGGTCGTATGCGTGTTTGGCGCCGTGCAGGTGAGCGCCACAATCAGGACTGCATACGACCGAGGCACACAGGGCCAACACCCGGCATCTTGGTGTGGGGAGCGATCTCCTACACTGGCCGTACACCACTGGTGATCGTCGAGGGGACACTGAATAGTGCACGGTACATCCAAACCGTCATCGAACCCATCGTTCTACCATTCCTAGACCGGCAAGGGAACTTGCTGTTCCAACAGGACAATGCACGTCCGCATGTATTCCGTGCCACCCAACGTGCTCTAGAAGGTGTAAGTCAACTACCCTGGCCAGCAAGATCTCCGGATCTGTCCCCCATTGAGCATGTTTGGGACTGGATGAAGCGTCGTCTCACGCGGTCTGCACGTCCAGCACGAACGCTGGTCCAACTGAGGCGCCAGGTGGAAATGGCATGGCAAGCCGTTCCACAGGACTACATCCAGCATCTCTACGATCGTCTCCATGGGAGAATAGCAGCCTGCAATGCTGCGAAAGGTGGATATGCACTGTACTAGTGCCGACATTGTGCATGCTCTGTTGCCTGTGTCTATGTGCCTGTGGTTTGGTCAGTGTGATCATGTGATGTATCTGACCCCAGGAATGTGTCAATAAAGTTTCCCCTTCCTGGGACAATGAATTCACGGTGTTATTATTTCAATTTCCAGGAGTGTATGTATTGCTACGACGCAGTTAAAACTCCTAGCTTCTTGAAGAGGTATCTACTTGCCGTCTGTGGGTTAACACCACATAATATTGCTACTGACTGTCCTCGTGCAAACAATACTTTCTTTATAAGTGATGAATTACCCCAGAAAATGATTCCATAAGACATTATTGAGTGGAAACGTGCAAAATATCCCACGATGTTGATTATCTTATTTCCTAGAGTGGCGGTTATACGAAGAACAAAAGTAGCTGATCTTAGTTGTTTGAGAAACTCAGTAAAATTCTTCTTCCAGTAGCAAGCCTCTCATTCTCGAAAATATAAAGGCCTGTTCCCTAAAGCAGAATATTATACACCACACTGTAACTTTACACGCGGTGGCGGGACAACACATATATCGAAAACGTTTTACGTATGCAAACTTTGTTAGCAGGTGGCTCCTTCGTCCAGAAGAAGTGTTGAAGGAGAAGGAAGAGGGGCGAAGGAAAAGGCCTGGACAGATTTAGGAGAAGGGGTAGAGCTCGGAAAGGCACCGAGAAGTCCTGGTCAGGAGAAAAGAGTGGGTGAGGAAGCTGACCCAAGAACTTCAGCTTGTTAATATAACCACATATGTGAAAGTGGGATTCGTTACATATTCACACATTTTGAACGAAACCTGCATTATCACAAACTTAGGCCAACAACTGATCACGTATCTGCCAGAGTGGTATAGATATTCAGTTGGTGCGCAGTCTTACGTTCGTATGTATGATACTGAAGCCGAAGCAGTATTCTCTGAATGCTCCGACGTCCGAGGTGCAATGACAAGGCAAGTTTTCGCATCGAATGACTAGGATTTCTTTAGCCCAGTCAACGAACACCAAAAAGCTTCGATTAGGGGAAAGAATTCATGTCGTCGCTCATTTTCGTGCAGTCATAGGAAGGAGTGTTATGAACAACTAACTAAACATTCTAATCCGTGGGGTGTGAGGATGGAGTTGGCGGCTTTTAAAGGTGACTTTTTTACTTTTTCTTGAGTAACTGGAAAGGACGGCTTCTAGCGAAAATGTTTCCCAGTACATAACTGTTTTACATTAAATATCCTACAGGATGAAAAAATAGGATATTATTAAAATAGTCATTTAATTATGTAAATTTATTTTTATTGTTAAAGAAAGCGAGTTAAGAACAAATTTTAAATGTCGTACCACAGGTTAGTGTAGTGGAACCGTAGAACCGTATTAGTTGATAAATTGTGTTATGGCGTATAGCGTCCCCAGCGAAATAATAATAATATAAGACTTAAAAAAACAGTATTTTTAAAGAAGAGACACTTAAAAATTGAATAATACACAGATTTTTTTTTATCACGTACCCGTATAATAATAATTTCTCTGTGTAAGTTTCGAGTGCAAAGAAATATAACAAAATGATCTAAAGAGACGACAAGATATGCTCTTTTGTTAATTTTTTAGTCGTCTTCACTTCTTCTCTTGTCTTGCTGGTGTGTAGACGGACATCTTGCGAGTGCTGGCAAATGTAAGCATATTTGTACTAATTAAGCAGATAATATATTGATTTAATATCATTGTTCACTTTTAATTTGTAAGATGTTATCCCGATTTCAGGTCCGCCTTCCTTTGAATTAACCTGCATTCGAGTCATTTACAGTTCAACGGTCGCAGCGGCCGATACTCTCGCGCGTGTGTGGGCCGCTATTGTAATTAATAACTAAAGATTTTTTGCTTTAAAGTGAGCTGACTAGCCGAGGAAATTGATATGAAAAGTTTATTCCATTGTTCAACTTACATGTTCATGCTTTAAGATGCAGTGAGTCTAACGTTCATTAACATAAAAAATAATCTATACTGAAGATTAATATTGTTAAAAAGGAGAACTTCACAAAAGCATTTAATGGTAAATAAAAATACAATGAAATATCATTTTCCTAAGGCCTACCACGTAAGTCGGCAACAATCAACATAATAATAATATATTAAATTAAGACGGCCGACGGACGCGAGATTGGCGCTGCAACTTTGGGGCCCAATCAATGTGATTCTATTGTAATGAATGAAATTATGTGGGTGCCTAATTGTTGTAAAACATTAATGCCTATATGAATTCTTTTACATGTACAACAACAAAACCACACCCTGAGGAGATCTGGGAAGAAAAAAGTGTAGAACTGAAAAAGGATTTCGAGAAAGAAAAATAACTAAGGTAAGGCCTATTGTGCAAGCATCCTCTGTATCTCTGCGCGGAATATCGAACCCATATGCACATGAGATACCTTCGGTGAAAAAATAGTAAGTAAAGTGCATATTAAATTGTGTGTATTTGTGTATTTATGTGTCTATTTTTGGAGGGGATAATTATTCGTGTATGTATCAGTGTTAAAGATTTGTCAGTGTCTTAAAGTGAATTTATTATGGGTAAGATAGGACAACCTAAAGCATGCGTATCAGAAGAACAAAATTCTGTTAACATGGAAAGTGAGGATCAATTGCAAAACGTAAACGAATCCCAAGCCACCGCCTCGGATAACAAAATTTCCGGAGCGGGAGGGCGAGGATCTGTGGACGGTGAATGACGCTCCACAGCAGATTGGGAATAGAGTAACAACAACTCCACGACCTGGGCAGGGGGGCCAATCGAGTGCTAGATTAAGCGGGGCACCAGTATGCTCACCGATTACAGACCCATTTGCAGAATTTCTGCGCAGGTTAGAAGAAAGAGATAGAGAGAGAGATTAGAAATTTGCTCAGATGCTCTATGAGCAAGAGCAACAAAGAGAACAGAAGTTAAGGGAAAAAGAAACAATGTCAGAACAGAGGGAAAAAGAAACAGACAAAAAACTGGCTCAAATGCTACATGAGCAGGAGAAAAAATTAATTCAAAAGCTAAGTGAGCAAGAGCAACGCAGTGAAGCGAAACTAGACAGTATCCAAAGCGAACTTGCCGAGATGCGGGACGCTTGCAAAGAAATACCCGATCTTGTGCAAAGCTTAGCCGGCGAGATGCAAAAATTACAGGTATCGCAGGCTAGGCTTGAAGACAATGTCCATACCGCGTGGATAATGTGGAGATAGATGCACGGAAAAGTATTGATACATATCTGGAAGTGCAGGCTCAAAAGGTTGAAAAAGAATTAAATGAATGGCTAGAAGTAAAGGATCGCGAGATATCTGCAAAGGTTGAAAGTGATGTAAAAACAGCTGTAGAATAAGCGACTGCGGCGGCGAGTGTAAATATTGATGCTAGCGCTGCCGCGCTACATGCCGAATTAACACAGATCATAGCCCGTGTCACAGTGGAGTTGCCGAATTGGCAACAGGAGGTCGCACGGAGACTGTCTGCGTTGGAAAGCAGTGTGAACAGAGGAGGACAGATAATGAATCCGACTCCGCGTAATGATTACTATAATAACGCTGACGGTATGCAGGGTGCGAGCGCGCAACCGCAACCTAATGCGAATTATGAGCACGAACAACATGCGATACCGTGCAGCGCACATCACGAAGTAATGAATGTCACAGAATGTAGCAATCAGTTGTGCAAAAAGGAGGACAATGTGATAAAACACAGGGCATTCCAACCCTTCAGTAGCGAAAAGCGAAATGTCCACCCTGTGGTATTTATTAAGAGCTTCAGGAATATGTTTCCTAGGACATCGACGGAAAGACAAAGAATACAGTTCGTGGTCTCCTTTACTCAAGGTGACGCGGCACTGTGGGCCACCGACGTATCCGAAAAATGACTAACGGTGCAACAGTTTGCTTTCTTGCAAAAATTCTGGTCCGATAGTGTCCAAGAAAGACTACGCAAGGAGTTGTACAGTCCAGAAATGTACAATCCTAAGGTGGGAACGTTACGCAAATATTTTGAAAAGTATATAAACAAAACCAGGTACTGGGACGAGCTCATGTCCGATTCTAACATAATCAGATTAATAAAAATGAATTTGCCCAGCGAAATTAAAAGATATTTCATCAATGTGCCGGAATATGATACAGAACAATTCATAGAAATAGTGGATTCTGTTGACTTATTGATCGAAGACATGAAAACCGAAAACAAGTGGAACCATGCAGGCTGTAATCAACAAAAAGCCGTTTACAATGGCAGCCACAGTAACGGTAGTAACTTAGTACCGTATGGTAACCGGAATAGGCAAGAGCACCGGCAACAGAATCGAGGCACAAACAACGGCAATGGTTATAGCGACAACGGTTATATACGTCAAAATAGGAAGAGACATCATGATGGTCGCATGACTAATGGATGTAATAGTAACGGCAATCCGCAATGGCGGAACAACCGAAACCAGTGGCGTCCATTGTTCAACTTACATGTTCATGCTTTAAGATTCAGTGAGTCTAATGTTCATCAACGTAAAAAATAATCTATACTGAAGATTAATATTGTTACAAAGGAGAACTTCACAAAAGCATTTAATGGTAAATAAAAATAAAATGAAATATAATTTTCCTAAGGCCCACCACGTAAGTCGGCAACAATCAACATAATAATAATATATTAAATTACGACGGCCGACGGACGTGAGAGGTGGTGTAATGGACCTGGGGGGAGGGGGGCGAAGGATGTGGAGGGCAGAGGCGTCACCTGACGGAAGGTATGTTACCAGACTGTGGGGACATGCACTTCCCTCCTTCGTTGGTCTGTAAACTGGAGAGTGATTTCCCGTCGACTCATAAGACATGTTATTAAAGACTTTGTGAAAACATCCTGTAGCTGTTTCTTGAGATGTAGTGGGGGGGCACAGAGTGGGGAATCGCCTGCTCGCTCTTCAGTTTGCAGACATGCGAAAGATAGGGAGCACAATCCGGCGACCTCCCCTGCCCCCTCACACTTGTTCCCTCCAGGTGCAGCAATATAAATTGGCAAATTTACAACTCTAAACAGTGTCGCCGATGACCACTTGTTTCATTAGATTGCCGATTCTCGCGATCTTTTGATATCTCTGGGTAGCATTGATTCCGACGATAATGAAACTTGAAAAATGAACTAAAACTCTTTTAAAAGCTGCTCAATAGCTAGAAGTGACTATATTTCTTTATCAGACATCAATGATTTTATCATGGCATTGACTCTCAAACATGGATACGGCTAAAATATTACACTACTGACCATTAAAATTGCTACACCACGAAGATGACGTGCTACAGACGCGAAATTTAACCGACAGGAAGAAGATGCTGTCATATGCAAATGACTAGCTTTCAGAACATTCACACAACGGTGGCGCCGGTGGGAAACACCTACAACGTGCTGACATGAGGAAAGTTTCCAACCTATTTCTCATACACAAACACCAGTTGACCGGCGTTGCCTGGTGAAACGTTGTTGTGATGCCTTGTGTAAGGAGGAGAAATGCGTACCATCACGTTTCCGACTTTGAGAAAGGTCGGATTATAGCCTATCGCGATTGCGGTTTATCGTATCGCGACATTGCTGCTAGCGTTGGTCGAGATCCAATGACTGTTAGCAGAATATGGAATCGGTGGGTTCAGGAGGATAATACGGAACGCCGTGCTGGATCCCAACGGCATCGTATCACTAGCAGTCGAGATGACAGGTATCTAATCCGAATGGCTGTAACGGATCGTGCAGCCACGTCTCGATTCCTGAGTCAACAGATGGGGACGTTTGCAAGAGAACAACCATCTGCACGAACGGTTCGACGACGTTTGCAGCAGCATGGACTATCAGCTCGGAGACCATGGCTGCGGTTACCCTCGACGCTGCATCACAGACAGGAGCGCCTGCGATGGTGGACTCAACAACGAACCTGCGTGCACGTATGGCAAAACGCCATTTTTTCGGATGAATCCAGGTTCTGTTTACAGCATCATGATGGTCGCATCCGTGTTTGGCGACATCGCGGTAAACGCACATTGGAAGCATGTATTCGTCATCGCCATACTGGCGTATCACACGGCGTGATGGTATGGGGTGCCATTGGTTACACGTTTCGGTCACCTCTTGTTCGCATTGACGGAACTTTGAACAGTGGACGTTACATTTCAGAAGTGTTACAACCCGTGGCTCTACCCATCATTCGATCCCTGCGAAACCCTACTTTTCAGCAGGATAATGCACGACCGCATGTTGCAAGTCCTGTACGGGCCTCTCTAGATACAGAAAATGTTCGACTGCTGCCCTGGCCAGCACATCAGATCTCTCACCAATTGAAATCGTCTGGTCAATGGTGGCCGAGCAACTGGCTCGTCACAATACGCCAGTCACTACTCTTGATGAACTGTGGTATCGTGTTGAGGCTGCATGGGCAGCTGTACCTGTAATGTCATCCAAGCTCTGTTTGACTCAATGCCCATGCGTATCAAGGTCGCTATTACGGCCAGAGGTGGTTGTTCTGGGTACTGATTTCTCAGGATCTATGCACCCAAACTGCGTAAAAATCTTATCACATGTTAGTTCTAGTATAATATATTTGTCTAATGAATACCCGTGTATCGTCTGCATTTCTTCTTGGTGTATAGTTAATTACTTTTTCGTTCCCCGTGCAAGATTATCCAAAACTTTACACGTTCCTGAGAAATTAAGGTCAATAATTAGCAAAACTTAAGCACACAGGGATCACCCCGGAGGAGACCGCACCCCCTCACCCCCCTCAACTGTGCCGTCCCCCAGATTAGCCGAGCGGTCTAGGGCGCTTTATTTATGGAGTCCTCCATCAGGCATGGGTGTGTGTGTGTTTGTCCTTAGCATAATTTAGGTTAAGTAGTGTGTAAGCTTAGGGACTGATGACCTTCGTAGTTAAGTCCCATAAGATTTCACACCCATTTGAACATTTTTTCCTCCCCGACCCCCGTCCACCTTCTTACACATCCAGAACACAGTACGCCTCTACTGCACGTAGACGTGATACCCAAATTTAATGTTTGTCCTTAATCCACTCCATCTTACAACAGACATTGATTCTATAACATTAAAAAACTGTCATTGATAATCCGCGATTTTTCCACACATAGGGAAAAAGTGAATCGGACTTTGTTGTAAGAAGTTTTATGCAGTTTAATTTTGTACTGGGAAACATTTTCGTTAGAAGCCGTGGTTTCCGAGTTATTCAAGAAAGACATGGTGAAGTGGCCTTTAAACGCCTCCACCGCGATGCTCGTACCCCACCGGTCAGACTCAAAACTAGCTCAAATGGCTCTGAGTACTATGAGACTTAACATCTGAGGTCATCAGTCCCCTAGAACTTAGAACTACTTAAACCCAACTAACCTAAGGACATCACACATATCTATTCCCGAGGCAGGATTCGAACCCGTGACTGCAGTGGTGTCGCAGTTCCAGACTGAAACGCCTAGAACCGCTCGGCCACACCGGCCGGTCTACCGGTCAGAATTATTAGTGTGGTGTTAATGACACATTCTCCTATCACGTACAAAAATTTGAGACTAGACGAAATTTTTACAAAAAAATGGCTCTCAGCACTATGGGACTTAACTTTGGAGGTCATCAATCTCCCAAAACTTAGAACTACTTAAACCTAACTAACCTAAGGACATCACACACATCCATACCCGAGGCACGATCCGAAACTGCGACCGTAGCGGTCGCGCGGTTCCAGACTGTAGCGTCTAGAACCGCTCGGCCAACCCGGCCGGCGAAATTTTTCCACTAATTTTCCTTCTTTGACTGGACTACTTTTGATGACAGCTCACACGACCTTGTGAATATATATTGTAATGTGCCGACTAGCAGGACTTGAGATCTAACTCAAAACGACAAGGGACCGTACTGTACCAACGTCGCGATGCCGCTGATGCATGGCTTTCTGCGGCGCCAAGTTGATTGAGGGAACCGTCGACCTCTACAGCAAGAATTACGTACAGTTTTTGTATTGGCAGTCGATGTTATGACTGTGGATTGCTGACCGGTCACAAAAGATTCTAGCAGTCGCCGAGCGCCTGGCAAAAACTTGAAGCCTAGCTTATACGGTAATTGCACTGTAAGTAGGCTGTTTATGTTTTCTTATTGGCAACGTTACGTAGCGCTCTGTATGAAAATCACTGGCTGTGCTGTGTACAGTCTGTGGCTAGTTTGCATTGTTGTCTGCCATTGTAGTGTTGGGCAGCGGCAGCTGGATGTGAACAGCGCGTAGCGTTGCGCAGTTGGAGGTGAGCCACCAGCAGTGGTGGATGTGGGGAGAGAGATGGCGGAGTTTTGAAATTTGTTATACTGGATATTATGAACTGCTATATATATTATGACTATTAAGGTAAATACATTGTTTGTTCTCTATTAAAATCTTTCATTTGCTAACTATCCCTATCAGTAGTTAGTGCCTTCCGTAGTTTGAATCTTTTATTTAGCTGGCAGTAGTGGCGCTCGCTGTATTGCAGTAGTTCGACTAACGAAGATTTTTGTGAGGTAAGTGATTTGTAAAAGGTATAGGTTAATGTTAGTCAGGGCCATTCTTTTGAAGGGATTTTTGAAAGTCAGATTGCATTGCGCTAAAAAAAATATGGTGTGTCAGTTTAAGCACAGTCTTGTACAATTGTTGTAAGGGGACGTTTCATATGTCGACCCTTAGTCTAGGATACCTCACTGGAATCTTCTAATTTTTTCTTGTAGTTTCTGTAATTAGTGTAGATTTTGTTTATTGCTATTGCGTAATTGTAGAGAGAATCTCCTTCGTAGTTGCAGTCTTTCATTGTTGTACAGTAAAACAGTTGTGGCATGCATGTAGATTTGCACCAAGTATTTCGCAGCTGCGCTTGCAATTAACTAGATATTATTTTCAGTGCTATGTTAATGTGTTCCCCTATTTTTCCTCTTCAAATTGTGTTTTTCTGTGTTGTCGTGTGAAATATTGTGATAATAATGGCGTGTGAAAAACGTAATACTAGGTTCCAAAGTAAACTGAGAAATGACAGTGAAGACGAAAGCAGTGTGTTAGCGCCACCATGTAATGAATTAACTAATGTTCAACATAGTAATTTGGTAATTGTGCATAGGGAAATGGAGCACGCAGCAAACAATGGCGTAGGCAGTGAAACAATTAGTGAACAGGGAAGCATTATTGATCGATCGCTTGGCAACAGCTCGCCTCAGGAATCCGAAATGATAGGACACAATTTTGCAAATATTGTAGATTCAGGTTTTGCGTCCTCACCGTTTTCTCAGATAAGTCAAGACACATTTTCTGCTTGTCAAAATGTGAATGTTGCTGGTGCAAATGCACTGCCGAAAAGCGTAGAGGAACAGATTCCAGACACTAATGCATTGTTATTACAATTAATGCAACAAATGGGACAAAATCTTCAAAAGTTAGACACAATGGAACAGAATCTTCAAAAGTTAGACACAATGGAACAAAATCAGAGACAAACACAGCAACAGTTAGACACAATGGAACAACACCAGAGACAAACACAGCAACAGTTACACACAATGGAACAAAATCAGAGACAAACACAGCAAAAGCTTCAACAGTTAGACTCATTGGAACAAACTCTCGAACAAACACGTGAAGATTTAACTGCTGAGTTACATAACATTGAATCGAAATGTCAGAAAGTCTGTAATCAAGTAAAAACACAAATTTGTGAGCATTTCCAACCTATTTTTTCGCGTCATGAAAATGCATTACAGAATCATGAAGCAGCCATAAAAGAACTGCAAACTATTGTTCATGAAAATCATGAGACCTTGCAAGCTAAAATTGACTCAGTTGCATCTACCGATTTGGTTACGCAACTTTCAAAAACTCAAGAAAACTTAAAGGACACAGTAGATACTCGGAAAATTGGTTCAGAAAGACACATGGAGGAAATTAGTTTATTATCAGAGAAAGTAGTTGAACTTTCAGATAAGCTAAATAATTTATCTACAAAGGTAGATGATAACCTGAATGACACAAGACCTGTAGCCATCGCTGACACAGAAGAGTGCGAACAAATTAGGAAATTCAAACAAAATCAGAATCAAATTAATACGCAACACCAAAGAGAAATCCGGGAAGTACAAGATCAGCTGACACAGGTAATACAAGAATTACGTATTTCAGAGGCCACTCGCGCTCCAATACGGGAAGAGGGACATAGAAATACGGAACAGCCACAAAATAATAACTCAGGGCACTTCGGAAATTATGAAAGAAATTGGCAAGGTACACCGAATTTTGAGATGGAACCGCCGACACGACGTAACAATGACCGATATGCTACTCGTCGACACGATGATTTTGACTATAAGCTGTTCATTACTACACGTAAATTCAAAACGTTTAAGAATTCTGCCAACGACATTCATCCACAAGCGTGGCTCCATCAATTCTGTCATTGTTTTCCTCCCAACTGGTCATTGGAGCACAGGTTAGAATTTATGTGTGGCTACTTGGAGAATGAACCAGCTGTAAGAATGCGATCGGTCATTCACGATTGTCACAGTGAAGGAGAATTTCACCATGCGTTCCTCTCAGCATATTGGTCTCAAGCTACACAAGACTGAGTAAAACATAGCATCATAATAATGAAACATTTCGAACAATCTGAATTTTCCAGTCTTGTGAAATATTTTGAAGACATGTTGCATAAGAATCAGTATCTTTCAAACCCATACAGCCCCTCAGAACTCATCCGCATTTGCTTAATCAAACTGCCTGAACATTTACGACATATTATTTTAGCAGGACGTTGCAAAGACGACATTGAAGCTTTTCAGGGACTGTTACAAGAACTGGAAAATGACACTGACAATCGCGGAACGCGAAAACAGGAGCACAACAATTACAGGTCACATCCGTCACAATTCAGCGATGACAGAAATAATATACGACAAGGCTATTCTATCAATGTAAATCGTGCCCAAAACAGACACCACCTGTATGACAACCGTTGACAGAGTAGTAATAATTACAGGGAAAGATCACCTCTCCGCGGTAATGACTATCACAGAGACAATCAGAGAAACAGACAATATGGGAACCAAAATAATTATTATCACGGGAGACAGAATAACTTTAGACGCAACGGTCCAGCGCGCAGTTACGATTCAGGGAGAAATTCACCACCACGTGACCAACAAGAAAGAAACTATGTAATCTACCGACATGACGACAGACGATATGATCGTAACGACAGACCTGAACTGCATCAGAACTGGCGGGATTTAAACAGAGCAGGACCCTCTCATCACGGTGAATTTGTAGAAGTTAGGTCTCCAAATCCCAATAACAATGCGCGCCAACAAAGAGACAATAGGCAATGACTCACACTGCTGGGAGCCACAAAACGTACTTATGAAACTGACGACACAGCTGCCGTAGCTACTAATTACGTAAAAATGGAAGACATTAGGGACATCTTACTCCAGGAACACGACATAAAACATAACAACATTGCATATCCTGTGATTCACATTACTGTAAATGACGTAAAATTTACGGCAGTACTTGACTCTGGCAGTCCCATTTCAGTAATTAGTGAAACAGCTTTTAGCAAATGCAACAAATCGAACGATTGCCCCACACTTCCGTTATGTAAGATTAAATTACAAGGTGCAATCATTGGAAAAAGTGTAGATGTACGCCAACAAACCAACTTAGAATTCTTTTGTCAAAGCCACAGCTTCTCTATGAACTTTCTTATTGTTCCATTATTGTCGACGGAAATTATACTGGGAGTAGACTTTCTGAATGCTTACAAAGCAATCTTAAACTTTCACGATGCTGAAATAAGTTTAGAGAAAGAAGGTAAGTCAATAGCTTTGAAATTTGAAGACTGGCTCTCAAACCTTGACGAGGAAATTAATCGGCTTTACCTTCTGTTAGACAACAGTTCGGAATTTTCTACGGAACTAGACACTAACAATCACTCTGCAAGTGCTGACAGGGATGATATCGACGGCATATTTGAAACTAATGAGTTAATTCAGAATAAAACTCAAACAATTGAGAATTGTAATGACACTGATAGGCAGGACCTTTTTGAGATTTTACAAGCACATTCCACAGTTTTTACTCACAAAACAGGAACAATCAAGGGATTTCAATACCAATTTCGTGTTCGTGAGCATACTAAATTTTGTGTTAGACCATACGTAATTCCAGTACATTATGGGGACCGTGTTAGAACAGAAATACAATCTATGCTTGACGAGGGCATTATTGAGCCTGCAGTAAGCTCATACAACAATCCGTTACATGTTGTTGAGAAGAAAAATGGATCGATCAGGCTTGTCTTAGATTCGAGACAAATCAATACTATCATTATTCCTGAAACAGACAGGCCGCAGACGATGGAAGAACTTCTTCAAAATTTTAATGGTGTAAAAGTGTTGTCTTCCATTGATATCAGATCCAGCTTTTATCAGATCGAACTTCATCCAGAATGTAGAAATACACAGCTTTCCTTTGTTTCGGCGTTTGTTATCAGTTTCGGAAAATTCCTTTTGGTTTGAACATTTCTTCGGCAGCATTCATTCGCGGGTTAAATTCCATATTACCTGAGTTCTTAAAACGTCACATCACCTTATATGTGGACGATATTCTGATAGCAGAAGCTTCATGGGAACAACACAATCGCATCCTCAACAGTTTGTTACATATTTTTGCAGAATCTGAATTAAAGTTAACTTGGAAAAGTCTGAATTCGGTAGGTCAAAGGTGAAGTTTTTGGGACATATTATTTCTTCTGAAGGCATTCAGCCGGATCCTGAAAAGTTAGAAGCAATCAGAGCCATTCCAGTTCCATCCACAAAAAAACAAGTCCGCAGTTTTCTAGGTCTCGTAAATTTTTACCTTCGTTTTCTGAATATGCAAATCCTAGTTACACCAAAACTTTGTTCTCTCACTGGAAAAAATACTATTTGGAACTGGGACGAACAAGCACAGTTGGAATTCAATTCTTTGAAAGAAGCGTTACTTCACGCGCCAATAGTAGCTCATCCAGATCTGTCACAAGATTTCTGCCTTAGCACGGATTCTTCTAAAGTCGGTCTTGGTGCCCACTTCTTTCAAGAAGCCATAGAAAATGACACTACTGTTCAGAAAACCATTGCTTTTGCTAGCCGAGTGCTAACAAAATCTGAAAAAAAATTATTCCGTTACTGAATTAGAAGCTTTAGCTATCGTTTGGGCATTTAACAAATTCCGTTTCTTTCTTTCTGGTAAGCACGTAAAAGTATACAGTGATCATCGTGCATTACAGTTTCTTATGTCTTCAAAATTAAATCATGATAGGTTAAAACGTTGGGCATTGTTTCTGCAAGAATTCCACTTCACAGTAGTCTACATTCCCGGCAAGGAGAACATTGTTGCGGACGCACTGTCACGCGCACCGGCTGGGTTTGAGAAAAGTAACACTGAAGGCAACCTAGAGAAAAATTTTAGTATTCTTTACATTCAGAAAGTCGCCTTTGAAAACTTCATCACCACATCTTTAAAGGACATTGCTCATGAACAAGATAAAGATCCGATTTGGAAAGACGTCAAAAGTAAATGGCATGAAAAGACACACACTCAGATTCGTCATTATTACCTGGTTAGAAACAACATACTCTTCAAACGCTGCACTGTTGATGACAAGCTATGGGTACTTTGCATTCCAGACGATTTTGTTAATAAGCTCATTTGGTACATTCATTTCAGCTATGTACATTTTGGCCCACGAAAATGTTATCATATTCTTCGAACGACTTGTTATTTTAACAATATGGAAAAGAGAATTCGAAGAGTCTTGTCTATTTGTAAACTTTGTCAAAAGGCGAAACCATCTACTATCTCACATCGTGCTCCGTTGTTTCCTATTATTCCTTCTAAATTAAAAGAATTTGCTGCTGTTGATCTCTTGGGACCCCTTGTCAGAACATCGAATGGGTTTTCGTACGTTCTAGTCGCTGTTGAACTTACTTCAAAATTTGTTTCTTTCACTCCGTTACGTAAAGCCACTGGACGGTCTGTATCCAACGTCTTTGTTAAAAATTTCTTACGTGAAGTTGGACACGTTAGTAAAGTCATTTCAGATAACGGACCGCAGTTTAGATCTGCTGTTTGGTCACGCATGCTTCGGAATCATAAAATCAAACCTGTTTTTATTTCATTGTACTCACCACATTGTAACCCATCTGAACGGATTATGAAAGAAATCAATAAGCTTTGCAGACTTTATTGTCACAGAAATCATCAGCATTGGGACAGAGATTTACACTTATTTCAAAATGTGCTGAATGAAATGCCTCATGATTCCACTGCTTTACCACCTACTCTTGTACTAAAGAATGAAGAACCACCGAACAGAATCAGAGAGCTTGTACCTTTCCCGAATACACGTAAACTTCGACACAAAGACATAATTGATTTGGCTCTTAAAAATATAAAATCTGCAGCAGACAAAAGTAGAAAACTACACGGTAAAGCAAATGCAAAGAAATTATATATTGGTCAGAAAGTTCTCATTAAAGCTCATTCATTGTCACATAAGAAGAAACACTTGAGTCACAAATTCTTTCTAGTTTACAATGGACCTTACAGAACCCGACGTATACCACATGATAATAGCGTTGAAGTTGAAACTCTGCGTACTAGGAAGAGTAAAGGTTCACACCACATTTCACATGTAAAACCATTTATTGACAGATAATCTGATTTTTAACTTAGTCTTTGCAATTTTCACGTCACGCTACTTGTACAATTGTTCTAAGGGGACGTTTCAGCACTACTAGACGACAAATTGAGAAAAGATCACCCCTTTGGTGATAAGCAACTGGAACGATTGGAAACACTGACGGAACAGCGGACTCAAATGCTAGATTGTAACTAACAGCAATATCACTATACGCAAAATTCGATGTCGTGCAGCAGTGCTACTACACCACAAACAGATACACCGACATATCCAAATGACACCGACAATCGTTATCTACTAGCAATGATGAGAATAGCAGAATACAGCGACAACACACGTTATGTCCCTATCGTCCAAAAGAATACACCAAAATTATTTCAATACGATACCTGTTTATATTATGTCAAGCTAAATCGTAAATCCAACTTGCGATTGTCCTCACAAGCAACGACTTCCTTCCAACGCAGAACAATCTGTCTGGAACCGCCTCGTAATCTTTTAATAACTGTTAACATTCATCTCAGATATGAAGTGAGTGGAAAGACCGATTCATATTAAACTCGTATTTGGACAACGTTTATACCGGGGTAAAGATAACTGAAGCGGTAATTCTATTTCTTCCTTTGTAGTCTAACGTTGCTACGTAAACAATGATACGTAATGTATTCCACAGATTAACCACTACACCTTTGTGAGTATGATCGCTGACTTTTCGTAACAACTTCAAATGACTTCACTATAAGAAAACTTGTCTTTATTTGGGCTAGGTCAAGGTTACTAAATAATAAGATTGGGCAGTAAGCGCTCTGCTCTGCCATTGGCTGGCCTAGTGACGTCAGCGTGGAAGCAAGCGCTCACAAGCAGACGACACGGCATACACGTTTACGTCAAGTTTTTGGCGGAAGATTTTGTTTATACCAGAATTGAGATGTCTAAACTGCTTTTATGCTGCTAAAATATTACAGTTAAAACTGATGAGTTATATTCTTTCGCAGCTTATGCCTCACACATCGGTAAAATATCAGATCACAACCACACTGACACACACTTGAAATTTGAAACCTCGGCTCAAATAAATCAGAAACTACTCATTTAATCGCACTGAAATGAATTTACTTAAGAGCTCGAAGTTGCACACACTTGTTTGTAACAACAGCATTCCTTCTTTCTAAAGCCGCTATAGTATTCATCAAAGTAACTTTATTTGTGTTTGAAAAAAACCCTGTCATCTGTACGTGTGCTCTTATGATATTTCTTATTTGGTGACAGCTTTTCCAGAGTTTCCAGAGATCTCTTATGTAGTTCTCGTTTGTTATACCGTTTGGTTCTGTCTTCTGTTACGGGTGACACATTGACAGTCGCACTACTGCACGGCAAATTGCACGAAGGAACTGCATCTGGCTTGAGCATTCTTTTTCGGGGCAAATTAAGCAGTTCAGACTGTACGTAAATCCCTTAAGTAATCTGTTTCTGCGAAATGGCGAGAACATATTCGTGCATGCGCAACATTTACACTGTCTTTCCTACAACATTTTGACAACCATAGTTTTTGTAATGTTTAATTACGCTGGGAACTGTGATACATTACGTCAGTTCCCTTTGTGCTCCGGTTGTAGGAAAAACAGCCCGTAACAGCACAGCCTGGCATTGTAAAAATTAATTTTCTCACTCACTTGTAGATTCTCCAATAAGAAATTCACAGGACGAACCATAAACTATAGAGCTGGCGAACACAATGTTGATCCCGCCGTCCACTATCGCTAACTATTTCAGTTCCGAATCAAATATCAGTTACAGCAAAAACCGTTAACACTCCCGAATTCCGAATGTTTCCGCTGTTGACTGAGTACCTCAGAAGAAAGAACTCAATCAAAATACTCCTTCAAACACAAAACAACACAAGAAAAACAATCTCACACAATTCGAACTGTGTACTGTTTGGCACAGCTGCTTCCATCGTGACGTCATGCGCACAACTGAGAAAACACGTTGCTTTCTGCGCCCCCCTGGGGCTAGGTATCTCAATATAATTTCAAATCTCGTAAGTGATCGAGTGCCAGCAAAGCCTGCACCACCCCCCCCCCCTCCCACACACACACAGAAACGAAAATTCAAGAGCAAACAGAAATATAAAGAAAAAAACCTTGGCACCACCGCCTCTTCTGCCTTAGCCGTAATTAACAATTTAGGCAAAACTAAGCCGTTAGCACAACGCGACTCGCTAAAGTTCTGTAAATTAGAACAGACCACTCGTCACTTCTACTAACCAAGGTTTTTGTTCAGTTACGTGTTGCTTGTAAATGGTTCCCTTCTATTCCCGTCGCTTACCAACTCAACCTACTGATACGATCTCTCATATCTAGGTGAAACAGTTCGAATATACACGAGCCAATTCTAGATCGTCTGCATGATCGTGGCATCCAAACAACACCCAAAAATGTGTTCTAGGCTTTCCCTTCTCTATATACATCAGTCACCACCAAACCACTCCCAAAAACAGCTAGCAACCCAATTACCTCTAGGCGAGCCGCAACCATTAATCATACAACACGGACAGGATATCAGGTTCTACCGATTCCCTAAAAATCATCAAATGCAAATCTCTCTCTCTAACACGGCTCACGCTGTATCTACCACAGTAAAATAACCATTCCTTCCTCCTGAACTGTCCACAGGACGACAGCCAATCGACCGCTCAAAAACACAATTTCGCCAAACCCGTGTCAAAATCCCGGAACCTATGTATATTACGTAGCTCGGCTTTGGGAGGAAAACTACAGTCGCAGCTACGTCTATCAACAGGGGCCTAAACGACAAAGTTGCCACACTGTCTTCGCTAACTGTACAAAATACTACACTGGCTTCACCAGCCAAACTCCTTCACCTCTCCCAAGTCTTAAACACCAGTTGCAGTGCCTCTACACAACACACAGTGGGTCGGTACTATATCCGACCGAGACCTACCCCCAGATTAAATTTACCAGTAAGAGGTCTACTGGAGAACTAATTATTTTCCGATGTCATAGAATTTGCATGAACAAACACGCAACGCCTCGCCAACTTTTGACAGTTAAATTGTTATTCCTTTTGGGCGAAGGGGAACGTCGATAGCGCCGGCTGCTTCGCGTCACTGATACAAAATCTTTGGAATCAGGGATGGCGAGTTGTAACGTCGCTGAAGCTGCGCGCTTTCACCCACCTGTTTTCTCTGCGGCGCGCTCGGGTCATCTAGAACATGTTTTATCGCCTTTTAATACATATATAATACACATATGATTATTGTGTTCACCAGGTGTTATTGGCCATTTACCGGATCGGATGCTCAGCATTTGTAATGGCGAACGAAATCCGTGCTTTGGACCGTGAAATCCATACCTGACCTTTCTTCATAGTGGAAGGGGTCTCTTGAAAATTACCACGTCGCAGTTGCGTGTGTTGATGGAACTCGGCCGCGGAACGGAATGTAAGAACGAAACCAGTAAGTGTCGCCTTGATGCTGTCGATCAGTCACCGTGTCGCGGGGCGCTCATATGGCGACTTTACCGGTCCGATGCTCCGCAACAGCTGCTGTCCCTGCCGCAGGAGCAATCTCTATAAAGCTACCAACACTGGTCCACGTACCTCCTATGAATGTCTGCTGTTAGCATTACACAACTCCTGCTACGCATGCGCACAAGGAACTTTTTCCTCTTTCCTCGCCCCTTGCCTCTTTCAAAGCGCCCATCTCGTAGCGCGACCCGAGGACACGTCTGTTAGGCCGGTATTACACTATCATATTTCTGTGTCAAACATGATATGTCAAACATTTATGTCAAAGAAATTTGATAATGTAATATGGAACTTTGTCAAATTTCGCCTTTCCACGAAGAAATACGACCAAATCAAGGACCTCGCCTTGAATTTGATCGTAAGAGTAGTTCGTCTTCTGTTCACTACAGTGTGAAATGTAATCGCTTGGAGCGCTGACATCGCTACAGACTTTTGACGTCTATAGTGTATTTGTAAACATAGTTGCGTAGTTTAGTTGGTGTGTTCGTTCGACTCTTTTGCTCACCTAGCTTAAAATTGTCATTTTTTGGAAATGTGTGTTTCAACTGGTAATGACGATTTCAACAATTGATGACTCACAGAGTCACAGATGTCTGCCCATCATCGCGTTTTAGCGCGTGCAAGTGCTAGAATCTGCCGCGCGCAACGACCTGTTTGGCTTAGTTCAATGATAAATAATTCATAGTAACGAAATAACGAAGTAAACAATATAATAATTCCAATCCCAAAGAAAGCAGGTGTTGACAGATGTGAAAATCACCGAACTATCAGTTTAATAAGTCACGGCTGCAAAATACTAGCGCGAATTCTATACAGACGAATGGAAAAACTAGTAGAACCCGACCTACATCTACCTCTACATCTACATGACTACTCTGATATTCACATTTAAGTGCTTGGCAGAGGGTTCATCGAACCACAATCATACTATCTCTCTACCATACCCCTCCCAAACAGCGCGCGGGAAAAACGATCACCTAAACCTTTCTGTTCGAGCTCTGATTTCTCTTATTTTATTTTGATGATCATTCCTACCTATGTAGGTTGGCCTCAACAAAATATTTTCGCATTCGGAAGAGAAAATTGGTGACTGAAATTTCGTAAATAGATCTCGCCGCGACGAAAACCGTCTTTGCTGTAATGACTTGCATCCCAACTCGCGTATCATATCTGCACTCTCTCTCCCCTATTACGTGATAATACAAAACGAGCTGTCCTTCTTTGCACCCTTTTGATGTCCTCCGTCAATCCCACCTGGTAAGGATCCCACACCGCGCAGCAATATTCTAACAGAGGACGAACGAGTGTAGTGTAAGCTGTCTCTTCAGTGGACTTGTTGCATCTTCTAAGTGTCCTGCCAATGAAACGCAACTTTTGGCTCGCCTTCCCCACAATATTATCTATGTGGTCTTTCCAACTGAAGTTGTTCGTAATTTTAACGCCCAGATACTTAGTTGAAATGACAGCCTTGAGAATTGTACTATTTATCGAGTAATCAAATTCCAACGGATTTCTTTTGGACCTCATGTGGATCACCTCACACTTTTCGTTATTTAGCGTCAACTGCCACCTGCCACACCATACAGCAATCTTTTCTAAATCGCTTTGCAACTGATACTGGTCTTCGACCTTACTAGACGATAAATTACAGCATCTGCGAACAACCTAAGAGAACTGCTCAGATTGTCACCCAGGTCATTTATATAGATCAGGAACAGCAGAGGTCCCAGGACGCTTCCCTGGGGAACACGTGATATCACTTCAGTTTTACTCGATGATTTGCCGTCTATTACTACGAACTGCGACCTTCCTGACAGGAAATCACGAATCCAGTCGCACAACTGAGACGATACCCCATAGGCCCGCAGCTTGATTAGAAGTCCCTTGTGAGGAACGGTGTTAAAAGCTTTCCGGAAATCTAGAAATACGGAATCAACTTGAGATCCCCTGTCGATAGCGGCCATTGTTTCCTGCGAATAAAGAGCTAGCTGCGTTGCACAAGAACGATGTTTTCTGAAACCATGCTGATTACGTATCAATATATCGTTCCCTTTGAGGTGATTCATAATGTTTGAATACAGTATATGCTCGAAAACCCTACTGCAAACCGAAGTTAATGATATAGGTCTGTAGTTAGATGGATTACTCCTACAACCCTTAAACACTGGTGCGACCTGCGCAATTTTCCGGTCTGTGGGTACAGATCTATCAGTGAGCGAGCGGTTCTATATGGTTGCTAAGTAGGGAGCTATTGTATCAGCCTAATCTGAAAGGAACCTAATCGGTATACAATCTGGACCTGAAGACTTGCCAGTATCAAGCGATTTGAGTTGCTTCGCAACCCCTAAGGTATCTACTTCTAAGAAAATCATGCTAGCAGCTGTTCGTGATTCAAATTCTGGAATACTCCATTCGTCTTCCCTGGTGAAGGAATTTCGGAAAACTGCGTTCAATAACTCCGCTTTAGCGGATCAGTCGTCGGTAACAGTACCATCGGCACTGCGCAGCGAAGGTATTGACTGCGTCTTGCCGCTTGTGTACTTTACATACGACCAGAATTTCCTAGGGGAAGATCAGTTTGGATTCCGTAGAAATACTGGAACACGTGAGGCATTACTGACCCTACGACTTATCTGAGAAGCTAGATGAAGGAAAGGCAAACCTACATTTCTAGCATTTGTAGACTTAGAGAAAGCTTTTGACAATGTTGACTTGAATACTCTCTTTCAAATTCTGAAGGTGGCAGGGGTAAAATATAGGGAGCGAAAGGCTATTTACAATTTGTATAGAAACCAAATGGCAGTTATAAGAATCGAGGGGCATGAAAGGGAAGCAGTGGTTGGGAAGGGAGTGGGACAGGGTTGTAGCCTCTCCCCGATTTATTCAATCTGTATATTAAGCAAGCAGTGAAGGAGACAAAAGAAAAATTCAGAGTAGGTATTAAAATCCATGGAGAAGTAATAAAAACTTTGAGGTTCGCCGATGACATTGTAATTCTGTCAGAGACAGCAAAGGACTTGGAAGAGCAGTTCTACAGAATGGATAGTGTCTTGTAAGAAGGATATAAGATGAACATCAACAAAAGCAAAACGAGGATAATGGAATGCAGTCGAATTAAGTCGGGCGATGGTGAGGGTATTAGATTAGGAAATGAAACACTTAAAGTAGGAAAGGAGTTTTGCTATTTGGGGAGCAAAATAACTGATGATGGTCGAAGTAGAGAGGATATAAAATGTAGACTGGCAATGGGAAGGAAAGAGTTTCTGAAGAAGAGAAATTTGTTAACATCGAGTACAGATTTAAGTGTCAGGAAGTCGTTTCTGAAAGTATTTGTATGGAGTGCAGCCATGTATGGAAGTGAAACATGGACGATAAATAGTTTAGACAAGAAGAGAATAGAAGCTTTCGAAATGTGGCGCTACAGAAGAATGCTGAAGATTAGATGGGTAGATCACATAACTAATGAGGAGGTGTTGAATAGGATTGGGGAGAAGAGAAGTTTGTGGCACAACTTGGCTAGAAGAAGGGATCGGTTGGTAGGACATGTTCTCAGACATCAAGGGATCGCCAGTTTAGTATTGGAGGACAGCGTGGAGGGTAAAAATCATAGAGGGAGACCAAGAGATGAATACACCAAGCAGATTCAGAAGGATGTAGGTAGCAGTAGGTACTGGGAGATGAAGAAGCTTGCACAGGATAGAGTAGAATGGAGAGCTGCATCAAACCAGTCTCAGGACTGGAGACCACAACAACAACGACAGTAACGAAATCTTTCCTTCAGAGTTTTTTCTCAGCACGATCTCTCGCACAACACACAAGCTTTTCCGACTGTTTCTGACCACGCTGTTTATTGACAGGCTTGGTCCAGGATTCGGGTGGGGAAGTTGGGAGGTGAAGGGGAGGCGGAAGGGGGAGTCACCATTTATTCCTCCATCCTCTACAGCCGGCCGCGGTTGTCCCGCGGTTCTAGGCGCTCAGTCCGGAACCGCGCGACTGCTGCGGTCGCAGGTTCGAATCGTGCCTCGGGCATGGATGTGTGTGGTGTCCTTAGGTTAGTTAGGTTTAAGTAGTTCTTAGTTCTAGGGGACTGATGACCACAGATGTTCAGTCCCATAATGCTCAGAGCCATTTGAACTATTTGAACCATCCTCTACGCCCACCGCGAAATATAACTTGTTGTTGGCCACGTCTATGGTAACTGATGAATTTACAGTTTTAATAATAATAGCTGTAACCTCGCCATTTTATTTGTTTCTGTATTAAATTTAGTCCAAGTTTACCTCTCACTCTATGAAAGTCTACGTATTACCAAAACTATGTCCACATAAACTGTTATCACTCTTAAACGCGTATGCTCACCCTTGACTAAACAGAACTAATTTGAACTGAACTGCAACTGGTCTGAATACAACTTTTATATCAAATGCGCGACTGAAGTTAAGCAGTTATCTAGCCATAATCAAAATTTCCACTGAAATGGAAATGAGCATTTGGCGTCATTGGCCGGGAAGTCCCTTCCGGGTCAGATCCGGCCGCCTTGGTGCAGGTCTTATTACATTCGACGCCACAATGGGCGACCTGCGCCCCGGATGAGGATGAAATGATGATAAATACAGCACAACACCCATTCCCTGAGCGGAGAAAATCGCCGACCCAGCCGGGAATCGCACCCGGAGCCGTACGACGGCAATCCTTCACGCTCACAACTCAGCTATCGGGGCGGACAAAATTTCCACTTACCTCGCGTCTTGACTACACTGTTGCATATTTCTCGAAAGTACAACATCAAACGCAAGCAGGTAGCGGCTAAACTAGATTTCATTTCTAAATAAAATTTTCAAACTATATTCAAACTCTGAAATGTGATAGTGCGTAATGATAACAGAGGTATGGGGAAAGTAGCTATTCCTATGAAATATTCCAGGACAACGATTTTAGAATGAAGTATACAAGGTATCCCAAAATAATGTATACATTCTTCTAAACAGAATATCTCTTTAATTACAGGAGACAGAAATACAATTGTTATGGGTGATACACTCCTGGAAATGGAAAAAAGAACACATTGACACCGGTGTATTAGACCCACCATACTTGCTCCGGACACTGAGAGAGGGCTTTACAAGCAATGATCACACGCACGGCACAGCGGACACACCAGGAACCGCGGTGTTGGCCGTCGAATGGCGCTAGCTGCGCAGCATTTGTGCACCGCCGCCGTCAGTGGTGCCAGTTTGCCGTGGCATACGGAGCTCCATCGCAGTCTTTAACACTGGTAGCATGCCGCGACAGCGTGGACGTGAACCGTATGTGCAGTTGACGGACTTTGAGCGAGGGCGTATAGTGGGCAAGCGGGAGGCCGGGTGGACGTTCCGCCGAATTGCTCAACACGTGGGGCGTGAGGTCTCCACAGTACATCGATGTTGTCGCCAGTGGGAGGCGGAAGGTGCACGTGCCTGTCGACCTGGCACCGGACCGCAGCGACGCACGGATGCACGCCAAGACCGTAGGATCCTACGCAGTGCCGTAGGGGACCGCACCGCCACTTCCCAGCAAATTAGGGACACTGTTGCTCCTGGGGTATCGGCGAGGACCATTCGCAACCGTCTCCATGAAGCTGGGCTACGGTCCCGCACACCGTTAGGCCGTCTTCCGCTCACGCCCCAACATCGTGCAGCCCGCCTCCAGTGGTGTCGCGACAGGCGTGAATGGAGGGACGAATGGAGACGTGTCGTCTTCAGCGATGAGAGTCGCTTCTGCCTTGGTGCCAATGATGGTCGTATGTGTGTTTGGCGCCGTGCAGGTGAGCGCCACAATCAGGACTGCATACGACGGAGGCACACAGGGCCAACACCCGGCATCATGGTGTGGGGAGCGATCTCCTACACTGGCCGTACACCACTGGTGATCGTCGAGGGGACACTGAATAGTGCACGGTACATCCAAACCGTCATCGAACCCATCGTTCTACCATTCCTAGACCGGCAAGGGAACTTGCTGTTCCAACAGGACAATGCACGTCCGCATGTATCCCGTGCCACCCAACGTGCTCTAGAAGGTGTAAGTCAACTACCCTGGCCAGCAAGATCTCCGGATCTGTCCCCCATTGAGCATGTTTGGGACTGGATGAAGCGTCGTCTCACGCGGTCTGCACGTCCAGCACGAACGCTGGTCCAACTGAGGCGCCAGGTGGGAATGGCATGGCAAGCCGTTCCACAGGACTACATCCAGCATCTCTACGATCGTCTCCATGGGAGAATAGCAGCCTGCATTGCTGCGAAAGGTGGATATACACTGTACTAGTGCCGACATTGTGCATGCTCTGTTGCCTGTGTCTATGTGCCTGTGGTTCTGTCAGTGTGATCATGTGATGTATCTGACCCCAGGAATATGTCAATAAAGTTTCCTCTTCCTGGGACAATGAATTCACGGTGTTCTTATTTCAATTTCCAGAAGTGTAATTTAGAAGGTGGTGAAAAAAATAACATGCTTTCTTTTGTTTCAGGATTGTCAGCAAACATGGCGTTATCGTTTGAACAACGGAAATGGGTGCTAAAGTGTGACTGGAAAACAGAGTATGTGAGTGCGGTACGCCGACGTTGGAGAGTTGAATTTGGAACATCACGACCGACAAGAGTAACAGTTATAAGAATCAGAGATAAATTTGAAGTCGAACGATGCACGATATGAAGAAGGAACAATCGTACATTCCTTGCCAGATGGAGAGGACGAGGAGGGAGTGTGGAGTGTACTGCTCGATCTCCAGATTTATAATCCGTTCATCATAAGAATAAACCAGATGTAAACAAAATCAAACGCAATGATTGGTCAGAAGCGGTAGCACACGTACACTGGTGTTGTTACGCTCTTGGAAGTAGGTCCTACTTATGTATTAGATATCTTATTGCTAAGTTACGTTAGATAAAACTTCAAGGTATTCAAATGTATTAACAGCCATCAACGGTTTTCTTAGTCACGCTTTAGATACGTAGTTTTTATTTCAAAAACGGTATACAGTTACAGCCTCTGCAGCGTTGTGCTCTAATTGTCGCGCTGTTAAACCGCCGTATGAAAATGGCTGAGCCTGCTTTCTGTTCCGTAGTGAAACACGCGAGTGGAACACGGTTAAAAAGTGGCGAGAAATAGACTGTTATTAATGTTTTTCATAAATTTACGGAGATAATCGGCTGTGACGTTTTCCCAGCGTTGCATATAATGCAGTTGATATACAAACTCACATTGAACGTGCAGTGCAGTCTGTAGCGTAATGAAATGTAAAGCAAATGTGGTTATACGTGCGTTTTTTTCAAATATCCCCAGTATCATTTTTTTCTTCTATTTCAACTTAAATACCTACATCTCGTAATTATGAAACTCATGAATAAAGCACGTCTTCTTATTTCTAGCTATAAATTGGACGCGCAATTCCTTTTTCCATTTCAAATACAAATTTTTAATTATCCATAATTTATGAAAGACTGTTCATAAAAGTTGTTTAAATTAAGAAAACAAAACAATTCAATTTTTAAGGCAAAAATGAAAAACCAAATCCTCTTTATTTCGACTACGTCCCTCGTTTTACACCACAGTGGTAGATAAGTATCGTAGAAACATGAAAAACAATCATTTTCACAGCATCGAACACGTGATACAAATGCTGCATTTTTGCATTTGCTACTGTACCAATACAATATGAACCCAACAGAACTGATCTGGAGCCGTGCTGGATTTGGCTCGAGAAGTAACAAGACTGTTAAAGCTGGCAGACGTACTGGAGCTAACGCACGCAATCTTTTCACACGACACTGCCGAACGCTGGAAGGATATAGAACGGCTCGTCATAAAAGAAGAAGAGAAAATGCTGCGCCTGGTTGGCTTCTTGAATTCTGTTGTTGATAGGCTCGTTATCCACGTAGCAGGTGACACTTCCAGAATTGAAATGAATTTCTCGGATTCCGATAAGAAAGGAACTAAGAGATTACCAGACGAATGACTGAAAGTAATACTATTTAACTAAACGGCGAAATCATTGAGTACTCTCTTACGTTACACACAGCTTATGCAGAAAAGTTACTCTGTGGTTAAGTCAGGAATTTTCATCATTCTTGTTTCTAGTTACAATAGCACGTTAGCTGAAAACGATAACGAGTTGCTGTTTTCGTCCAGTCGTCTAAGGAGCGTATTACGAGAGATTTGCAGTGTATTATTTCATACTACTTAAAACGTAAACGACATTCGAAGCTGTAGACGCGTGAACTGCAGCTGGCCACGTCACTACAGGCAAACTGCTTCAGCTCATCGGCCACTGCTGAGTTAAAGCTGTTGTCCCGTGTTAACGCAAAGTCGATGTGATCGCAGCGCATAGCTCAAAACATACCCTTATTATCGCACTTGACAGTACTCGAGACAGTTTGGCTGCAGTCCCACGTGAAACTGAAATCCAATGAGGTTCCAGCAAACGCGGAAAAATACATAGCGCAATGTTTACATCGGGTTTTTTCTTATGATGAACGAATTGTAACTCCTCTAGACTACTTCTTTCTGTGGGGTACTTTCGAGAACACAGTTTACGCTGCGAGACCACACACATATTGGATGATCTTAGAGAGCAAATTGAGCAAGCACTCAGTCATCAGGCCACAAGTGGCCCATCGGGACCATCCGACCGCCGTGTCATCTTCAGTTGAGGATGCGGATAGGAGGGGCGTGTGGTCAACACACCGCTTTCCCGGTCGTGACGATGGTTTTCTTTGACCGGAGCCGCTACTATTCGGTCGAGTAGCTCCTCAGTTGGCATCACGAGGCTGAGTGCACTTCGAAAAATGACAACAGCGCATGGCGGCCTGGATGGTCACCCATCCAAATGCCGGCCACACCCGACAGTGCTTAACTTCCATGATCTCACCGGAACCAGTGTATCCACTGTGGCAAGGCCGTTCCACCAAATTGAGCAAGCCTGTGATACTATTCCGTTGGAAACAATAAAATTGGCATGTCGCTCAGTCGTATGTCGTTGTCGCCGGTGTATTGCAATGGACGGACACCAGTCTGAACATTTACCACCTTAAGTCGGGCCATCAGTCACCTAACTCCACTAGAACTGTATTTCTAACCACTTTCATTAAAGAAATGTTCAGTTTCAAAGAGGGTACACGTTATTTTGGACACCCTGTATATTGAAAAAGACAGAATAAAACTTCACGTGGTCTTCACACATAACATAGTCTGTACAATACTATGGTTAACAATGTGAACAATGATTTGAAGGGGGTACAATGTTAACAGAGAGTTTCAATAAAAATGAGCCGCCCATGTCTGGAACCGCGCGTGTGCTACGGTCGCAGGTTCGAATCCTGCCACAGGCATGGATGTGTGTGATGTCCTTAGGTTAGTTAGGTTTAAGTAGTTCTAAGTTCTACGGGACTGATGACCTCAGATGTTACGTCCCATAGTGCTCAGAGCCATTTATAAAAATGAAACAGCTTAATTACTTAATATGTTAATGCACGACTCAGGGAAGTGGGGTGGTCTTTCTCTCAGCTCTGAGCAAGTGAAACAAGTTAACAAGCTCCCAGTAATCATTTATACAAATTAGGTGCGCAGTGCTTCAGTCTTACCTCAAACTACTTCTCTTCCAAAAAGAAAAAAAAAAGTTAATGTTATTGAAGATTTTTATTCCTTTCGGTTTGCAATGCGGTATATTCACCCTTGCTGTACTTTACCATCAATCTTTCTTCATCTAACAGATACAATCACAAGTGCACACAGCACTACAGCATCCGTCCATACCGCGCTTCAACTAAGAACGTATCAGACTGCGCAGAGGCAAAGACAGTAACACGACAAGACCAAACAAAGATTGGTTAAAAATAACGTAACTTGCTCTCTCTCTCTCTCTCTGAGATTCACATCGATAACATACAAAATCCAAAATGAAGGGACCACCTTACAGAATAATGAAATACGTATATCAAATATCGTAATAGAATGAATTGTTTTAATAATATAATAACAATAATAATTTGTTTACGTCAGTGTTTAGCACATAGCTTTAGCATTACTTCCAAGGAATAGCAATTCAGAGAACTAAAGCACCCCCCCCCCCCCTGAACCGTGGACCTTGCCGTTGGTGGGGAGGCTTGCGTGCCTCAGCGATACAGATAGCCGTACCGCAGGTGCAACCACAACGGAGGCCAGACAAACGTGTGGTTCCTGAAGAGGGGCAGCAGCCTTTTCACTAGTTCCAAAGGCAACACTCTGGATGATTGACTGATCTGGCCTTGTAACACTAACCAAAACGGCCTTGCTGTGCTGGTACTACGAACAGCTGAAAGCAAGGGGAAACTACAGCCGTCACTTTTCCCGAGGGCATGCAGCTTTACTGTATGGTTAAATGATGATGGCGTCCTCTTGGGTAAAATATTCCGGAGGTAAAATAGTCCCCATTCGGATCTCCGGGCGGGGACTACTCAAGAGGACGTCGTTATCAGGAGAAAGAAAACTGGCGTGGAGTGTCAGATCCCTTAATCGGGCAGGTAGGTTAGTGTTGTGTCTAGACAAGACAGCCTAGACACAATGAGAGGAAGCCGAAAGGCACGCGCTTAAACTCACGCAGGCTGGCGTGAGGTCTGAAACAGGATACGTAATGAATGCTATAAAGAAAAGTACGTAGCTCGCTCGGTCTGCAATTACTGATAGTGGCGACACGAGGGTCCGTCGTATACTAGCGGACCGCGGCCGATTTAAAAGCTACCACCTAGCAAGTGTGGTGTCTGGCGGTGACACCACATTCCTCCCCCGCAAATCGGCGAACGGTTGTGGCATAAGGCTTCCGCCCGCCGTGGGGAGCACCCCATGTTGACGTATGCGACGAGGTGGGGAGCCTAACAACAGGCGAGGCTGTGCCACCCGCACCCGGCCATTCGGTCCGAGGGGAGCTAGGAAACGCCTGAAAACCTAGTCCAGGGTGCACGCCAACATGAGGTGCATGCGCCCGTAGATAGTTAGGAGGGGCCGAAGGGTCGACCTCCATCGAGTCGGAGCACCCGACTGTTGAAGACGACAGATGGTCCGGAGAGGGCAAGAGTTCCATGGCGGAGGACAACTGGTCACGGGAAGCGACCGGCGGCGCGTGACCCAGGGAAGCGCCCGGCGGTTGCAGCGACGCGTCCAATGTGGGCGGCGCCGGCGAGAGAACAGGCGGCAGCGGCGGCGCGGCGCCATGGGGCAAAATGGAAGGCAACGTCGATAACACCTGGGGATGAGGCGAGCCAGTAGATGGGTCCCCAGGGCGCTGACCGGACGGCACCGTCGCTGAAAGCAGACGGGGAGCGGCAGAACCCGTGCGACGACAGAGGCGCAGCTGATTGAGATGCCGACGCACCTCACCAGAGGCCCCCAAAACCAGATATATAGCGCGGCCGAGGCAGCGAAGAATGCGCCCTGCGAGCCAACGCCGTGAACCGCGATAGTTGCGATAGTATACAACGTCGCCAGGGGCAAAAGCATGTGTCTGCCGCTACACAGGAACCTGATGCGGCGGATGCAGCAAAGACATCAAGGTTCGATGAGGACGACCATGGAGCAACTCAGCCGGCGAGCGACCATCTCGGGGCTGAGAGCGATACGAGGACAAGAAGAGCAATAACGCGTCCTCCCGAGAATGCGACTCTTAACTTCAACATCTGGGACTTGAAAGTCCGGACCAATCGCTAAGCGGAACCGTCTGACTGCGGCGAAAACGGCGCGGATGTCAGATGTTGAATACCATTGGCCTTGCAGAATGACTGAAATTCTGCGGACATGAATTGTGGGCCATTGTCGGAAACAATAGTCTGCGGAAGACCTTCAATGCAAAAGATAGCGGACAACGCTTGGATTGTGGCAGAAGACGTCGTGGAAGACATCCGGACAACAAAAGGAAAATTACTGAAGGAATCGATCACAACCAACCATCGAGCATTCCAGAATGGACCAGCAAAATTGATGTGTAAGCGTTGCCATGGGGAAGTGGCTGTCGGCCATGCAAAGAGTTTCCGCGGTGGTGCGGATTGTTGTTCGGCACACGCCATGCAAGAAGAGCACATATTCGTAATCGCAGCATCGATTCCGAACCATGTACAGTGCTGACGAGCAAGTTGTTTCGTGCGCACTATACCCCAATGTCCTTGGTGCAGAAGCAAAAAATTGGCGAACCAACGGATCCTCGATCCGTGACTTTGACAAGGGCCATTGCGTAACAACAAAACGCAAAACGGTAGCAAGGACAGGGTCAGCAGCTGTGGCTGCAGCTACACGTCGAAAATCAATTGGAAACGATTCTTCCACGTCATCGGTTTCCGCATCAACGAACATGCAAGCAAGTTCAGAAGAACCGAATGCTCTATCCTCAGCAACAGGCAAACGGGACAACGCATCGGCGTTTTCGTGCTTAGCAGTGGACCGATACAAGATATCGTAGCGGTACTGCGATAGGAAAATAGACCAGCGAATGAATTTCTGCGCTGTACGTGGAGGTACAGGCTTGGTCGGATGAAAAAGCGATGTCAAAGGTTTGTGGTCTGTGATGATGGTAAAGTGACGACCATACAAGAAATCATGAAACTTGGTAACAGCAAATACGAGAGCCAAAGCTTCTTTCTCTATCTGTGAATAATTTCGTTGCGCAGACGAGAGCAGTATGGACGCAAAGGCAATAGGGCGATCATGCGAGCCATCTTTGTGCGCAAGCACAGCACCGATCCCGAAATCCGATGCATCTACCATCAACAAAAGGGGTTTCTGGGGATCGAATGGCGTAAGGCACGTATTAGAAAGCAACGCCGATTTCAACTGGCGAAAGGCGCGTTCGCATTCCATCGACCAGACGAACGGAACACCTTTACGGCGTAAGCGATGAAGCGGAGCTGAAATGGAAGAGGAATGAGGGATATAGCGATGGTAATAATTTATGTTACCCAGCACACTCTGTAGCTGCTTCAAATTCTGCGACGAAGGCAAGTCTTGTATGGCACGAAGGTGCTCTGGACTGGGATGTATGCCTTGGGCATTGAGTACATGTCCCAGGTATGGCAAATCACGAGCAAACAACACACGTTTGTCCTTCCGCAAGCGAAGACCATTTTGTCGCAAGACCTGAAATAATGTTCGGAGGTTTGCTAAATGTTCTTCTTCTGTCTTTCCGGAGATCACAATACCGCCCAGATAGTTTGCTGCAGTAGGGACCGACGCACAAACAGTTTGTAAATATCGCTGAAACAATGCAGGGGCGGATGCACACCCGAATGGCAGTCGTTTGAATCGGTACAAACCAAGATGCGTGTTAACCACCAATACGCGCTGGGATTCGTCGTCCACCGGTATTTGCAAGTACGCATCTGCGAGGTCCAACTTCGAAAAATATTTACCCGGGCACAGTTTGTCAAAAAGATCTTCCGGGCGGGGCAGATGAAAAGTAGCAGTCACAAGTTGTGGATTCACTGTGGCCTTGAAGTCCACACACAGCCTCAATTTTCCGGAAGGTTTTTGCAAAATGACTAAGGGTGATGCCCAGAGAGAAGCCTGCACACGTTCAATTACACCGTGTGATTCTAAATCGTTTAATGTTCTTGCGACCTCAGCACGCAATGCGTGGGGAACATTGCGCGCTCTGAAAAATTTCGGTTGCGCGTTGACTTTCAGTTCCAAATGTGCTTTATAGTTCTTAGCGCAACCAAGGCCCGGTGCAAAGATGTCTGCAAATTCTTCACACAGACGAGAAACACTGGCTGAAGGCCTGGTCTGGTTCCCTGATAGGACCTGATGGACTATAGACAAGTTAAACAACTGAAATAAATCTAAACCAAACAAGTTCACTGCAGAAGAAGAACGAAGGACGTAAAATGACACAAGTTTTGTTTGTCGCTTGTATGTTGCAAGAAGGCTGCACTGTCCTAACACAGGGATATGCTGTCCGGAATAACTATGTAACTTAACATGTGCGGCACGCAACGGAGGTGTGCCCAGTTGTTTGTACGTGCCTTTATTGAGCAATGAAACTGCAGCTCCGGTATCGAGCTGGAATGGGATCACGTTGCCATTTATGACCAAATCTACAAAAAGTGTATTGTCGTGCTGACGACAAGAGCGACTGTCTCGTGCAACGTGAACTGTTTCTGGTACTGAATGACTTGCGACGTGACGGGATTTCCGTCGATGTCGACGCACACTTTTTGTGGGACGAACACAGTCACTGTTAGAGAGATGAGCACTGGGCGGAGTGGCATTAACTACATGAATTTCCATGGGCGAAGGTTCACGAGCCCGAGTATTCGTGGTTCGATTCCGGCGCAAAGCAAAGGGCCTGGAATGGTTGTTAGTGTCCGTTCTAAGCTTTTTCTGGCAAACACTTTGAACATGACCTTTTTTATTACAGAAAAAGCAAATAGCTTGGCGTGACGGGCAATTCTCATGCGAATGTCTAGTAGCACACCGCGGGCATGATTTTATCACTGTATTTGCATGCTTGCGCGGCACACGTGGCTGTGGGCCAGGCGGCAGCTGCGCGGACGAGCGCGAGGGCTGTTTACGGTTCCGTGCAGCTCGCCCGGCGGGCCGGTTAATGTGACACACAGCTGGCGAAGTTTCAAATGATTCCTGAGCAAAGTCAAGTGTGTCTTGCCTATCCAATATGTCCATCACTTGTTGAAGGGAGGGATTGACTAATTTCAAAATCTGTTCCCTTATGCGAACATCAGAAACGTTCTGTGCAATTGCATCACGCACCATAGTATCTGAATAAGGGAGTCCACATTCACACTCAAAAGCACAATCCCTAGTAAGGCCTTGCAAAGTTGCAACCCACTTCCAATTAGTCTGACCGACCGTACATTTTGTACGAAAGAACGTATACCTTTTTGCAACTACATTGACTGATTCCTTGAAATAGGCATCTAAAGCAGACAAAATTTCTTCGTTGGACAGAGTTGCTACGTCGCGTCGGGGAAACAATTTCACTATCACACGGCAGGTGGACACACCGACACAAGAAAGGAGATGAGGCTGCCGCTCATTACCTTGAATTCTGTAGGTGGCGAGATGGAATCCAAATTGGTGTGACCACTCCGTCCAGCTTTCCATCGCCGCATTAAAGGGACGAAAAGGTGGTGCAACTGCGTGTTGTGGCTGCTGTAGCGGGGGAGCGGCGGCGGCCGCATCGTTTTGCGGTGCACGTTGACCCTGGACGAGCTGTCCAAGGGTATCCAATAAGGCCTTCGTCTACTGATTCTGCATGCGATAAAATTCGGACAGTATATCTGGAGATTGTGGCGAAGCCATGACACAAGTAAATTAGGGCAAAGCAAGTATAAAGAACAAGATCGTTTTTGATCCTCGTCGCCAAATTATGTTGTGTCTAAACAAGACAGCCTAGACACAATGAGAGGAAGCCGAAAGGCACGCGCTTAAACTCACGCAGGCTGGCGTGAGGTCTGAAACAGGATACGTAATGAATGCTGTAAAGAAAAGTATGTAGCTCCTGGAATACTTAACTTTAATCCACATTTGTAGAACATCGCTCTTGATGATACATTAATAGAATCTCAATAACACTTGAATACGGCGCCTTGCTAGGTCGTAGCAAATCTAGCTGAAGGCTATGCTAACTATCGTCTCGTCAAATGAGAGCGTAATTGTCAGTGAACCATGGCTAGCAACGTCGGCTGTACAACTGGGGCGAGTGCTAGTACGTCTCTCTAGACCTGCCGTGTGGTGGCGCTCGGTCTGCAATTACTGACAGTGGCGACACGCGGGTCCGTCGTATACTAGCGGACCGCGGCCGATTTAAAAGCTACTAACTAGCAAGTGTGGTGTCTGGCGATGACACCACAGTTAGAATATTTAAAAAGGGAAATGGATAGGTTAAAGTTACATATAGTGGGAATTAGTGAAGTTCGGTGACAGACTTTTGGTCAGGTGAATACAGGGTTATAAATACAATATCAAATAGGGGTAATGCACGAGTAGGTTTAATAATGAATTAAAAAATAGGAGTGCGGGTAAGCTACTACAAACAGCATAGTGAACGTATTATTGTGGCCAAGATAGACACGAAGCCCATGCCTACTGCAGTAGTACAAGTCTATATACCAACTAGTTCTGCAGATGATGAAGAAATTGATGAAATGTATGATGAGATAAAAGAAAGTATTCAGGTAGTGAAGCGAGATGAAAATTTAATACTCATGGATGGCTGGAATTCGAGAGTAGGAAAAGGGAGAGAAGGAAACATAGTAGGTGAATATCGATTGGGAGAAAGAAATGAAACAGGAAGCCGTCTGGTAGAATTTTGCACAGAGCATAACTTAATCATAGCTAACACACGGTTCAAGAATCATGATAGACGGTTGTACACATGGAAGAATCCTGGAGATACTAGAAGATATCAGATAGATTATATAATCGTAAAACAGAGATTTAGGAACCAGGTCTTAAATTGTAAGACATTTCCAGGGGCAGATGTGGACTCTGACCGCAATCTATTGGTTATGAACTCTAGATTAGAACTGAAGAAACTGCAAAAAGGTGGGAATTTAAGGAGATGGGACCTGGATAAACTGACTAAACCAGAGGTTGTACAGAGTTTCAGGGAGAGCATAAGGGAACGATTGAAAGGAACGGGGGAAAGAAATACAGTAGAAGAAGAATGGGTAGCTCTGAGGGATGAAGTAGTGAAGGCAGCAGAGAATCAAGTAGGTAAAAAGACGAGGGGTAGTAGAAATCCTTGGGTACCAGAAGAAATATTGAATTTAATTGATGAAAGGAGAAAATATAAAAATGCAGTAAAAGAAGCAGGCAAAACGGAATACAAACGTCTCAAAAATGAGATCGACAGGAAGTGCAAAATGGCTTAGCAGGGATGGCTAGCGGACAGATGTAGGATGTAGAGGCTTATCTCACTAGGGGCAAGATAGATACTGCCTACAGGAAAATTAAAGAAACCTTTGGAGAAAAGAGAGCCACTTTAATGAATATCGAGAGCTCAGACAGAAACCCAGTTCTAAGCAAAGAAGGGAAAGCAGAAAGGTGGAAGGAGTATATAGAGGGTCTATACAAGGGCTATGTACTTGAGGACGCAGTTGATACATTCTTAGTTGAAGGGTGGTGGCTGACGGACGTGTTGAGTAGTGTCGTGTTGACGTGATAGAACGTGTTAGATGAAGAAAGATTGACTGTAAACGACAACAGTGGCGAATATGATGTACATACTTGAAAGCCAAAGGAATATAAATCTTGAATAATGTCATTACTTTCGAACAGAAGAAGTTTGATGTAAGACTGCACCACTGAACACCTAGTTTGTCATAATAATTATTGTCATCCAGTTAATTTGGTCAGAGCTGAGAGAAAGACCACCCCACGTCTCTCAGTCACGCAGTAACATATTAATTGATTAAGCTGTTTGATTTTTATAGAAATTCTCTGTTAACATTGTACCTACTTTAAATCGTTGTTCACTTTGTTAAGCATAGTATTGTTCAGACCAATTTTATGTGTGAAGATCAAGCCAAGTTTGACTCTGTCTTTTGAATAGATACTTCATTCTAAAATCGTTGTCTAGGAATACCATTTCATAGGAATAGCTGCTCTCCCCATCCCACTGTTTATCATCACGTATTACCACATTGTACCATGTGGTACGAAGAAGTTTGAGTACAGTTGGAAATTTTATTTAGAAATATAAATCTAGCTCTGCCTCTGCCCGCTTGCTGTTTGCTGTTGTGCTTTCGAGAAGTCTGCCACAATGTTGTCAAGACGCGATGTCAGTGGAAATTTGATTGGGGCCAGATAACTTTTTTACTTCAATTGCGCATTTAATATGAGAGCAAGGTGCAGTTCAGTTCAAATTTGTTTCTGTTTGGTCATAGGTTAGCATGAGAGTTTAAGATGGATAAAAGTATGTGGGGACATAGTTTAGGTAATACGTAGACTTCTATACAGTGGGAAGTAAACTTGAGCTGAATTTCATACATAAACAAATATAGTGGGGAGGTTACAAATGTCTCACATTAACACTGTTGTAACATTGGCACGACTGCACTCTAACGTATGTCGTATCGGGGAAACCATTACTTTCCGAAACTGCGTTTTCTAGGATTTTCAGCGAGTTCCACTGTCCTCTACCGGCACATTTGGTATGTACCTACGATAGTACCGTTGAGCTTTCTTTGTTCGCCGGCACCACGCATCGAAGTGTTAATTTCAATCCAGTGTCTCGGTTTAATGTTTGTCTCACTGACATGCCGATGTCACAAAACTGTTACTTTGGAGAGCAGAATGAAATGGACAGTAGTGCCTCAGGAGTCTCATCATTCGGTCTGTCCTCCTGCGTACTTAGCGGACGGCTGGTTTCGGGGCGGCGCTGTTGTATCGAGCTACGCGCCCCGCCAGTGATTAAGCCCCTACCCGCTAGGCGAAAGTTTAATATCCTGCGTACCGGCGGCAAACTGCCGCTCAGCGCGACGAAAATCCCATGTCGTCCCAATATTTGAGCTAGGCTCACGGCGCGAGGATTAACTTGATAGACACAGCGACCGCTCTTGTGCTGTCTTTGTGTAAGCAGGCCGCTTACATAAACCACTGGGGAAAAAAAACAGTACACCTACAAAATCGATTTTCCCCCGATGACCTACGATAGTACCGTTGAGCTTTCTTTGTTCGCCGGCACCACGCACCTGGGTGAAAGCAGATGTAATGATAATGGTTTGCCAGCCGCTGTGGCCGAGCGGTTCTAGGCGCTTCAGTCCGAAACCGCGCTGATGCTACGGTCGCAGGTTCGAATCCTGCCTCAGGCAAGTATGTGTGTGATGTCCTTAGGTTAGATAGGTTTAAGTGGTTCTAAGTCTAAGGGACTGATGACTTCAGATGTTAAGTCCCATAGTGCTTAGAGCCACTGGAAGCATTTTTGGTGATGTTTTCAACGTCGTCCGCCAACGGACAGCATAGTGGCATTCTACCGAGCGCCTTATGGTCGCTTCCACAGGGCTCACAGTGGTGCAAAAGTGTGAAGTGAAACGTCCCCTTGGAAAAAATTAAAATGACAGTGCTGCTAAACTTCTACGTTATTTGATTTTCCAACAGCTGAGCAAAACTTAACGTACTCAAGCGGTTTTCTCTTTACTTACTCTGACCGTCACTAAATTGACACACAATATTTTTAGCGCAACGCAGTCTGACTTTCAAAAACCCCTACAAAAGAATGGCCCTGACTAACAATAACCTATACCTTTCATGAACCACTTACCTCATAAAAATCTTCGTTACTCCAACTATTGCAATACAGGGAGCGCCAATACTGCCAACTAAATAAGATTCTAACTAGTGAAGGCACTAACTACTGATAGGAATAGATAGCAAATGAAAGATTTTGATAGAGAACAAACAATGTATTTACCTTAATAATGTTCAAATGTCATCATATATATATCTATCGATTCATGACATCCAACTTTACAAATTTCCTTTTTCTGGCGGACACACGTCCAGATCGTCCGCTTATAGTAACCTATCAAAACTCTGGCCTCTCTCTCTCCACATCCACTACTGCTGGCGTCTCACCTCCAACTGCCCAGCGCTAAGCGCTCTTCAGGTCCAACTGCCTAACACTACACTAGCGAATATTGCAACAATGCCAACCAGCCACAGACTGCGTACAGCACAGTCAGGGATTTTCATACAGTGGAGTTACCAACATAAAAATCTAAACAGCCTACTTACAGAAGCAAGCAGCCAACCATGCCACGGAGAGACACCCGTGCTTCCTATAGCCAACTGAGCCAGTGTTAAAGAGGTCAAATTGTGGCCTCCGAGTGGCGGGATGGACCTTTCAGAGAAATGTCACTCAAGTTGGACATGCTGTGTCAATTGTGTAACGATGCTGATATAAGTGGTCAAACATTCTCACGCCCGTAGACGGGGCTCTGGATGTCCGCACAGCACAGACGCACGCCAGAATCGTCTTATTGTAAGGACAGCAGTGTCAGATCGTACAGCACCGATAAGAGGGCTTTTCAGCCCAGACGTGCCAACACGAACTGTTGCGAACCGGTTACTAGCAATGGGACTACGCACACCTCTAGGCTGTCTTCCACCCACGCCACAGCACCCATATGCACGACTCGACTGGTGCCGTCAGAGCGACACTTGGAAGATGGAATGGAGGGAGCCGTGATCTTCAGCAACGAAAGCAGATTCTGCCTGCACGTAAGTTGGAGGTACGACGTAGCCCTGGTGAGCGCTGTCTCGTAGAGTGCATTCGTCCAAGACACACTGGCTCCTACCCATGCCTTATGGTTCAAAAATGGTTCAAATGGCTCTGAGCACTATGGGACTAAACATCTGTGGCCATCAGTCCCCTAGAACTTAGAACTCCTTAAACCTAACTAACCTAAGGACATCACACACATCCATGCCCGTGGCAGGATTCGAACCTGCGACCGTAGCAGCCGCGCGGTTCCGGACTGAGAGCCTAGAACCGCTAGACCACCGCGGCCGGCTCATGCCTTATGGTCTCGGGTGCTATAAGCTACAACTCTCGTTAGCTTTGGCGTTTCTGGAGGGTACGCTAACCAGCATTTGATACATACAGAACGTTGACAGAACCGTTCTTTTGCCATTCTTGCAACAGGAAGGTGATGTGTTGGTCCAACAGGATAATGCTGGCTCACACACTGCCCGTAAAACTCAACTTGTTCTGCGATATGTGCAACGACTGCTCTGGCCAGCACGATCTCCGGACTTGTCTCCAATTGAGAATGTGTGGGATGTGATGGGACGAGAAGTGACAAGTGCGAGTCGTCAACCAACGACTCATACAGAACTACGTGAACAGGTCGAGCAGGTGTGGTATAATGTATTCGAGGACAGTATTCTCCATTTTTGCGATCGACTGGATGCCAGAGACAGCGTCTGTACTGCCGTCTGTGGAGGTCACACCACGTACTAACTGAGAGTGTCAGCATGGGTCGATACCTGGTACCTCAGAACCGCTTGTGCTGTTTATCTGTAAATATAATAAATTCATGTAGTCTATATGAATTGTTCCAAGCATAAATCTTGACTGAATCTGGAACCTCTAAGAGGGTGCACTAATCTTTTTTTTTTGGCAATGTACGAGGGTCGTCCACAAAGTTAAGTTCCGTTTCTATTTCTATCCGGTGCAGCGCTACGATCGCAGTTTCGAGCATGCGCGGCAGTTACTCTGACTCAAGAAGAAGACGCGCACGCCATTTTCAGATCGCTGCTACCGAAGTGTGCTTTCTGTTGCTTCTTTATAATGTCAGCCGTAATTGAAATGCCGCCGCGTGTGAAATCAGATCTGTGATTCGTTTTCTAAACGCAAAGAAACTTAAACCAAAGGAAATTCATCGGCAAATCTGTGAGGTTCACGGACAAAATGCTATGAGTGATTCAATGGTTGGAAGACGAGTCAGACGATTCAATGAAGGACGTGATCAAGTGCACGATGAAGAACGATGTGGACCCCCGTCTCTGGCTACTGATGAACTGGTTCACACAATTAAAGATAAGATTAAGCACAACCGTAAGTTAGTTCCCTTGCTATGGAAGTTCCTCAAATCTCACGATCACCAATTCATGAAATTGTTACTGAAAAACTGAAATTTCGAAAACTTTGCTCACGTTGGGTATGCAAAATTCTTACTGAAAAACACAAAAAACAACGGATGGGCAGTGCACTTCAGTTTTTGACACACTACAATAAAGAAGGCGATTGTTTTCTTTCTCGGATAGTCACGGGGGTTGAATCTTCCGTATCATACGACGCCCCTGAAACAAAACTGCAGTCAATGGAATGGGGGCACACTTCATCCCCAACGAAGATTAAGCCTAAGAAAATCTTGACACCTCGAAAAGTCATGTGCTCCGTTTTTTGGAACAGAAAAGGCATTTTGCTGATTGATTTCTTACCACGAGGCCAAAAAATCAATGCACATGTTTACTGTGAGACCATTAAAAAAATGATTCAAATGGCTCTGAGCACTATGGAACTTAACTTCTAAGGTCATCAGTCCCCTAGAACTTAGAACTACTTAAACCTAACTAACCTAAGGACATCACACACATCCATGCCCGAGGCAGGATTCGAACCTGCGACCGTAGCGGTCACGCGGTTCCAGACTGTAGCGCCTTTTACCGCTTGGCCACACGGGCTGGCTGAGACTATTAAAAAATTGCGCAATGCAATACAGAAGAAGCGCCGATGATTACTGTCAAAAGATTTTTTTTTCACGATAATGCCCGACCCCACACGGCGAAAGTGGCGAAACAACTATCACGGGAATTTCACTGGGACGCGTTTTATCATCTTCCGTACACCCCGGACCTCGCTCCTAGCGACTTTCATCTCTTCTTACACTTAAAATCTGCCCTGGGTGGTCAACAACTCAACGATGATGGCGAGCTGAAAAAACATGTTACCACATGGTTGAATACAGAGGTTGGTTGGTTGGTTGGTTTGGGGGAAGAGACCAAACAGCGAGGTCATCGGTCTCATCGGATTAGGGAAGGACGGAGAAGGAAGTCGGCCGTGCCCTTTCAAAGGAACCATCCCGGCATTTGCCTGGAGTGATTTAGGGAAATCACGGAAAACCTAAATCAGGATGACCGGACGCGGGATTGAACCGTCGTCCTCCCGAATGCGAGTCCAGTATGCTAGCCACTGCGCCCCCTCGCTCGGTGAATACAGAGGCAGCAACCTTCTATGAAGAAGGCATACAGAAACTTGTTCCACGCTATGACAAGTGCCTACAAAATTTCGGAAGCTATGTACAAAAGTAGTTTAACAGTAGTAGATTTTTGTACGATAAATATTTTTTTCTGTATCTGTACACGTTTGTTGTATATAACCAAACGGAACTTACTTTGTGGATATACCTCGTTGTGTACTTAGCAGAGGACATGTGTGTAATATTTGCTGTAGAAGGTCAGCATACGCAAGCCACAAAACTACCACCGAGTGTCATTGGCCAGCTATTGTAGAATCTTAGAACATACTCTGAGCTCAAACATAACGAGGTACCTTCAGAATAATCGTCTTCTCCAAGCCAACAAGCATTAATTCCATAAATACTGCTCATGCTTAACGCAACCCTCGGTTTCCTCACATGAAATGTCATGGAACAAAAAGTACGCAAGTGGACGCAGTACTTTTTTATTTCCGAAAAGCATTTCAGGTGCTATCAGATTAACAATTACTGACGAAAGTACGATAATAAGAAGTACCAAAATGTAATTTGTGACTGGTTTGAGGGTTTCTCGGTAGGGAGAACATGGCTCATTATCTTGATGGGTAATCGCCGACAGTGGTAGACGCAATTTCAAGTTTTTCTCGGGGAAGTATGTGTATGTTGTACAGTAATGAAACCCAGTTAGTGTTAATTGTAACTGTAGATTTTTTGCAGGTAAGAATATGTATAATGAAGTACTAACTGAAAAACGCTGTACAAGTACTGAGTGAGATCTTGATAAGGTTTCAGTTGTGCAACGATTGGCAAATTGCTTTAAATGTTCGTCATTGTGAAACTATACATCTGACAAAACGAAATAACGTAAAATGCTAAAACTACAATATCAAAGAGTTGCGATGTGAATCACTCAACTAATACAAGTACCTGCCGGTAACAATATTATTGGGAGGTGGAATGGAATGGAATGGTCATATACGGTAAATCGTAGGTAAAGCAGGTGGCAGACTTTGGTCAACTGGTAGTATACTGGGAAAACGCAGTAAGTCTACAAAGGGGGTTGCTACAAACAGTCATGTGATGCTTTCTAGAAGATTGCTTATGTCTTTGTCACCCATACTAAACAAGGCTAACAGGGACATTGACCGTATACAGAGAAGGGCATCACGAATGGTCTTACGTTTGTTTGACTCAGTGGACAGAGTAACGGAAATGTTGAACAACAGACGCCTCAGAATAGACGACAACCATCCCGCAAAAGCCTTCCAAGAACTGCAGTTAACTGAGGAATCTGGAAGTGTACTACAGCACCATACGTACTGCTGCAATAGGTACGACGAAGACACGATTAGCCCAATCACAAAGAGCCCAGGCGCGGAAATTCTTTCCGCACTCCATACGCAACTGGAATGGGAGGGGCCCGTTATACATTATGTACTACAGTGGCAAGTACATTATCCCATGTGGTTCATAGTGAATTGCAGATCACGTGGAGTAGTGTAATATGTTTCTCGCGCTGTAACTTTTTCTGCAGGAAAATACAAGATTAGTTCTATAGTGGCAGTACAGACCGCCACAGTCAGGTGTTGTACTCGTGACCCTGTTGTATTTAAATCTCGCACGACCTCATTTGAAACCCCACGGAACGAGAACTACTAGCTCTTTGGCTGTTCATAGTAGAGACCAGAGAGAAAACACCAGTAAACTGTCTACGTTGTGTCTAAATGATCTGGTAGAATGCGTCGGGAGCTCTTTCAGGCTGTTCGCAGATGATGCGCTTGTGCTATAAGAAGGTAGCGACGTCAGAAGACAGAAACGATTTGCAGAAGGACTAACATAGGATTAATGAGTGCTGCACGGGCATGTACAGTCATCCTCAAAAGTATCCCAACGACCTTAATTGCATTTCGCCTGATTCCCATGCAACTCAAATAACGCAGCTGTCTAGCAGGTACTCTAATCACTCCTTGGTACAGTCGTTTGACTATTGAAAATGGTACCAACAAGTCACCACTAGAAAACGTTGCTCTGTATCGCAATAACTCAAGATGTAAAGTAATACCACGATACTAGAAATATCAGGGAACACCTTATCACAGATAAGACTGTCCTTAAGGCTTGTAAACTCACATTTATTGCAATAAATGACATACCTGAAATGTTACCACTCTCATTATTACGTCAGATAGGTAATGCACGTAGTAAGTTCGTCATATTAATGATCTCCTCTTCAAAGTAACATACCGTACTTGTTATTTAACACAAAATGACATTAAAAATTTAAGTTATTTGCGAGCAGCTAGCTGAGAATATGTATGAATTTCAAATGACACGACGAACCGCCTCGTTCTGCACATCGATTCAAACCAGGTCATGCGGACTAAGATTTCGTGACTGACGGAAACTAACAGTCATTCCTGACTAGGCACAAAGAGAGTGATATACCTCATTTTAGACAATATCAGTTAGCAAATATCAACTTTAAATTACATAACCTAAACATTTTTAACGAACGCGTATTCCTACACAGAATCTATTGTCCCTGTTAACGAACTACGAGAGATGTTAAATATTGTTTCTTCACAAGTAACTTACTTGAAATGCCGTGAGGTAAAGCTTAGTGTTGGACAGGGATTCGAACCCAGAACTTAATAGGATTGTTATCGAAGCACAATCAACTGTGACATATTAGATTTTTTCGGCAGTAGCTAGATGCTTCAACTGAAATGACAAGGCGAAACATTAATTTTTTCTTCCCAGGACTCCAACCCGACACCTACCGCTGTTATTTTCTAGAGATAACGATCGTTAAATATAGGTTTGTAACGCCAGCAGCAACATGTGAGAACGTTTGAACTAGAAATATTATAACGAAGAGTTTAGTGTTGACTGGGAAACGAACCCCACACTTTTCGTTGTTAACTACACACAAAGAGACGTCAGCTACCGAATTTTTCTCCACCAGCAGCTCGGAATAACATCCTTGAACTTACAGTGATCTCTCAAATAGTTCTTTGTCTAACTGGGAGTCAAAAACGTCAGATATCGCTAGTGTTGACAACGAATGAAAATGCATTAAAATCAAAATTATTATCCCCCAGCAGATAGGTTTTCTCATGCTACAGGTTGATAATACATAATGAAAACTTTAGTTTCGAACCCATTCGCGCGCAATATCAGAAGATTTTGAGGAATCTGCAGATTTGAACAAACAACAAATGGTAGTCGAGCTGAGTTGCATTCCCAGTTCATAATGAATTTTATCGACATACAGAAGCTCAAATAAAAGATGGAATAAGTGTCCTGTGACCCTACATGGCGTTTGTTTCGTCACTAGAAATAAATAACTAGTATAAGAAAGGTTACTGGCGATAGAGTTCCCACATTTCGCCATTCCTGACTTTATTGTGGTTCAACCTAACATCTACTTGGTAGAGAAGGAATATCATGTTTAATGTGAATTTAAGACCACAATGCCATTATACCTTCTTTACTTGGCTCGGCCAGAAGAGAATAGAATCTGTCTCTCCCAATTAAAAATCGTGAGTAGAAGTTGGAACCGAACCCATACCATTAGCACAGGAATCTATCATCAATCCAACAGACCACCGAATCCTCTTTTCTAACACTCATTTTTCTATCATAACACCGTTGCGGCACACTGGATGAGAATTCTGACACACAGGCTCCCTGTAGTGGTTTACATCACGTCCAGTGCATTCGCCATGAACTAGCTGCCTCAGCTACTCCATTTTGTAATCACCCAAATATAATCACGTAACTGCCACCTACACAGAACTGGCAACAGTGATGATGCAGAAATTTAAATAGGAAGTGGTCCATTCCATTTGAGGTACTATAATGCGCTATCTGTTTGTTGAAAACATCGTGCAGTGCAAAAGAAGAGCTGTAATTGTCTGTCTCTCAGAAGTCTTGATCCGGCCATATGCATTATCTCACAGCACTGTGGAATGCGGAAGTTCTGGAGGACCTGTTGTTGATTTCTGGAACTGCTGTAGCTACATGACAGCTAGTAGGGTAATGGTAACCGCCATGCACTGTAGATAAAATCTCCAGAGTTCTATTACATTCACTGCTACATTTTTAAAAATGCAGTTCTGCTGTCTGCTGAAGTTATCAATTTAATGGAACTTTCAACATAATTCCCTTCACTTCAAAACCCAAAATATCCGCATGTGGAAAAAGGGCTAACCTCTGCGACATTTGATATTTTCAGGTATAATAGATGGCCAAGCAGCAGATGCATCTCGAAGCTTTTGTATTATGTATGGGAAGAGCGCATCGTACCAAAATAGTCAGAAAAATATTTTCTACGTTAGCTGTCGTCTGGTAGTGGCATTTTATTCTTCTTGAAACCTTGTTTGACAGCTTTCACTCAGAACAAGTTTTCTACATGCATGTAATCAATAAACTGCATGTGCATTGTCCGACTGTTATAGATAACGCATATATCGTTGATGATTAATTTATCTCTCATGTTTAGTATTGTTTTAACAACACTAAAGGAAACCTTACGAAAATTGTGCACTGTATTAAAAGAAATGAAATAAAACTACCCACGATAGCCTTAAGGCGAAAGTCTGTTTTAATAAAACTGACTATCTGTACACATGCGTGCCTCTATCAGCACGAATTAGTAAAATACTACTCACTTAGATTTCGATTGGGTCTGTGTTTGATTGGTATGCTGTGTCATACTCAAGTGGTATGCAAATGTGGCATTTCATAAATAAAGTTATGTATGCATAGAAACCCTAAATTTGCTTGTCTGCATCGGAAAGAGGCGTTTACCTGTTGTGCAGCATTGTAAGTTTTTCACCATTGCACTACGAGCTGAAAGTAATTTCTTGCGATTTCCTTATAGATGTTTGATGTGACTGCTTCTAGCTCTTTTACAGAAGGGATAAAAACGTTATTGTCAGAGAGACTGGAACCGCGAAGCATGACAGACGCCTTTTCATAGGTCAGCATGTCACCACAGAGCTAGTGAAGAGGTATGTGTTGTGCCTTCTTCTTACGAGGCCAATAGTGGCTAGAACTCGTAAACCGCTATTTAAAGGACGAGATTAGTTGCGATTTCCGTGTGCAACAACCTTCCTGGGCTAAAAACCGTAAATTTACAATCTTTTGTTGCACCTCAAGCGATAATAACTGAGTATTCAATGGAAGTGACAGGAAAAATCAAGTGAACTTTGAGGCTTAATTCCGTGCACACCAGGAGTAACTCGTCGATCACAGGGTTGCGAAACATACCTTGCCTTGTTGCCAAATCTCAGTTATAGTGCCACCAGGAAGAAGACGGACCGATGAGATCCTACAGTGCGCTGGGAAGTGACCATAGCGGGCGTATCAAAGACGCGGCTGCTGCGACCTGGAATACGTAATGCGTCGAATTAGCATTTTTGTAACTAGGTTTAGGGACTGGACCGTAGTTACTAATAATACTCAGAACTGACTGCAAACTGGGCATCATAAATCAGTAACTCTCCGAGTGGTTCGCAGCTCGTGGTCGTGCGGTAGCGTTCTCCCTTCCCACGCCCAGGTCCCGGGTTCGATTCCCGGCGTGGTTAGAGATTTTCTCTGCCTCGTGATGACTGGGTGTTGTGTGATGTCCTTAGGTTAGTTAGGTTTAAGTAGTTCTAAGTTCTAGGGGACTGATGACCATAGATGTTTAGCCTCATAGTGCTCAGAGCCATTTGAACCTTTTCGAGTGGTTTTTATATTTCTTTCATAACTGTACTCAAAACTAAGAGACTCATTCACGGGCGTTTTCGTGCCTCGCCGATAGTCGAGCACACCAAACAAATAAAAAAAAAAGAATGTGTGTGTGTGTGTGTGTGAGAGAGAGAGAGAGAGAGAGAGAGAGAGAGAGAGAGAGAGAAAGGGAAAGAGAAAGAGAAAGAGAGAGTGAGAGAGAAGGTAAAAAATTGTTGTTAAGAAATTGAATACCGGTATGTAAGGAAATCTTTCATTAGAATGACACGTTCCACATCATTACGAAATGTTGTATTCATGATCTATGCAATAAGTATTAATCTAATCTAATCTAATCATATTGCTGACTAGCCGTGAAAAGTCATGAATTACGGAAAGTTTAGCTAATATCAGTAACCAAATCTAAACTTGAAAATAAAAGGCGACAGTTTTTGTAATAATTTGGGACTATTATCAAAACCCTTTCATCCCTGTTAACTAACCACGAAAGATATCTAATATTCCTCCATTCTGAAGTAACCAAGTGTGTATGCATTTAAAGGTGAAGCGCATGATATGAAGTTCTGTGACGGAGATACGAACCCAACACGTAATCGGACTGTTAACCAAGTAAAATAAAATCTTACGTATCGGTTTTTCTTACCAGCTGCTAGGTGTTTGAATCTAAAATAAGGATACAAATTTTTGTGCCTGAGAGACAATCGAACCGCACTCCTATCGTTCTTATTTATCATCCACGATTGACCTATACCGTTCAGAGACATTCAGATCCTCGAAAGAGGAGATACGTATTAGAATCACAGTCCAGCACCAAATTTTTCACGTCTCTACTTCAATCAAGTACAAGTAAAATAAGAGCCCTGTTCCTTTGATTGGCTACAGGTTCATCAAAATAAATTAAAATGATCTAATGTAAGTAAGTTTACTGGCGACAGTATTTCTGTTGGCCATGACCTCCACCTATCTCATTTCCCAAAATAAACCGTCTCTGTCCAGTTGGGAATGAAGGAACGTGATGTTTAACGCGGATTCTGGATTATAACGATTTTATCGTGAAGTTACTAAAGGTAAAATAAATTTGTTTGTGCCTCTTAAAATTAAATGCCTAAACCCACGCATTGCACTTGTGATAGTCCGTCCCACTAGACCATTGTGGCAACATTTCCCAGCCCCAGGAGTGTGCTGTAACGAATGATATGCTTAGCTTACAAAATTAGTCACGGTGGAAAAAAATGCGAGTCTATTAAATGGTTAAGTAGAAGCAAGCTTCTGACGCAGAGATTATGCTATTCTCACGTCAGCAGGATTTAAAGACTCTTGTACGCACCATAGCGTCGATGTGAAGCCATTTTGAAATTTTCATTTCTTAGTTCGAGAAAATCCACTGTGAAGTGTGAAGTTACCGGATAATTCGATTATTACCGTCATAATTACTATGAATTTCTTCATACCGCTGCTGGAACACATGTGCTTGAAGATCGTTTAAAGCCCTTTTGGTCATTATAGAAGTAGTTGCCCAAGAACAGGTTCTTTCCGTCTACGGAATCCTTTCCATGTTAATATCAAACATCAGCAATTACTCATAGATTACATTAAAACTAAAGTAATTGATGAACACGTTACTTGATAACATAAACGCGCTGCCTTTCTTCATTTACTTGCGCCTACAAATGGCTGTCAAATACTGCCAAACCAAAAGCCAAGGGATCTTACTGCCTTCCGACATACGTCGCTGTTGGTTCTTCCATATGATTTGGTCGACGTGACCTGTTTCAAGTTGTGTATGACAGAGAAAGTTTCAGAAAATCTATTGTTTTCCATTCCATGAAACAGAAATTTTTTCATTCTTAGCCATCCAAGATCAAAATTTTCGCTATGTTAGTTCAAATGTAATATTCGCTTCTGTAATGTAGGAAAGTATTTCCAGGTTGCAAAACCCGCATCCGACTCATTGTCCTTACACTTAGCCGATGACAAATTCCAGCCTAGAGTGACACCAGTTTAAGTAACCTAATGTAGCGAAGACTGTGTTCTTTCTCACCGGAAAATATGCATTTCACTCATTGGGCTCCATAAGAACACTGTAACAGTAATTTCTGTGTGTATGCAATCCGTACAGATTGTAGAATTTAGTGGTGCTCTCTCTCTCTGCTGGCCTCTGTGGCGGAGCGGTTCTAGGCGCTTCAGTCTGTAACCGCGCGACCGCTACGTCGCAGGTTCGAATCCTGCCTCGGGCATGGATGTGTGTAATGTCCTTAGGTTAGTTAGGTTTAAGTAGTTCTAAGTTCTAGGGGACTGACGACCTCAGATGTTAAGTCCCATAGTGCTCAGAGCCATTTGAACCGTTTTTTGGTGCTCTCTCTTCCACTCCTGTATACAATATGCCTGACCTAAACGGGCCGTTTATCATTACAGACCCAGGGTGGTGCAACATCATACTTGCAACAGTAATGTGCTTATATTGACAACCTCACTGTTCGTTTTACCTGATTTGTCAATCATTTAAATAAAACAACATGACCTTCCAGTGGGAGACATTTCGTCCTTTTCCTTCTGTGAAATTTGTTTGTTAGCTTTTTGCCTTCCAGCTTGTTGTGGATTGGCAAGACAGCCAACCCACTATGAGGAAGCCGAAAGGCACGCGTTAAAGCTCAGGCGGGCTGGCGTGAGGTCTAGAACAGGACAAGGGAATTATACTAGCAACAAACGTACGTAGTTGCTGGAATACGTAACTTTAATCCATAACTGGTGAACATTGACGGTACATGTTTTACAGCATCAATAGTAACTGGTAATGGCGCCTTGCTAGGTCGCAGCAAATGACGCAGGTGAAGGCCATGCCAACCATCGTCTCGGCAAACGAGAGCGCAATTTGTCAGTGAACCACCGCTAGCAAAAAGTCGGCTGTACAACTGGGGCGAGTGCTAGGAATTGTCTAGACCTGCCGTGTGGCGGCGCTCGGTCTGCAATTACTGATAGCAAGTGTGGTGTCTGGCGGTGACACCACATTCCTCCCCCGCAAATCGGCGGACGGTTGTGGCATAAGGCCTCCGCCCGCCGTGGAGAGGGCCCCATGTTAACGTATGAGACGAGGTGGGGAGCCTAACAACAGGCGAGGCTGTGCCACCCGCGCCCTGCCATTCGGGCCGAGGGGAGCGAGGAAACGCCTGAAAACCGGCTCCAGGGTGCACGCCAACATGTGGTGTATGCGCTGGTAGAGAGACAGGAGGGGCGAAGGGTCGACCTCCATCTGGCCGGGGCACCCGACGGGCGAAGACGACAGATGGTCCGGAGGTCAACTGGTCACGGGAAGCGATCGGCGGCGCGTGATCCAGGGTGGCGCCCGGCGGTTGCAGCGACGCGTCCACTGCGGGCGTCGCCGGCGGGAGAACAGGCGGCGGCGGCGGTGGCGCGTCGCCATGGGGCAAAATGGAAGGCATCGTCGGTAACACCTGGGGGTGAGGCGAGCCAGTAGATGGGTCCCCAGGGCGCTGACCGGACGGCACCGTCGCTGAAAGCAGACGGGGAGCGGCAGATCCCGTGCGACGACAGGGGCGCAGCAGATTGAGATGCCGACGCACCTCACCAGAGGCCCCCAAAACCAGATACATAGCGCGGCGGAGGCAACGAAGAATGCGCCCTGCGAGCCAACGCCGTGAACCTCGATAGTTGCGATAGTATACAACGTCGCCTGAGGCAAAAGCAGGTGTCTGCCGCTGCACAGGAACCTGATGCGGCGGATGTAGCAAAGACATCAAGGTTCGATGAGGGCGACCGTGAAGCAACTCAGCCGGCGAGCGACCATCTCGGAGCCGAGAGCGATACGAGGACAAAAAGAGCAATAACGCATCCTCCCGGGAATGCGACTCTGTCAGTTTCAACATCTGTGACTTGAAGGTCCGGACCAATTGTTCAGCGGCACCGTTTGACTGCGGCGAAAACGGCGCGGATGTCAGATGTTGAATACCATTGGCCTTGCAGAGTGACTGAAATTCTGCGGACATGAATTGTGGGCCATTGTCGGAAACAATAGTCAGTGGAAGACCTTCAATGCAAAAGATAGCGGATAACGCTTGGATGGTGGCAGATGACATCGTGGAAGACATCCGGACAACAAAAGGAAAATTACTGAATGAATCGACCAGAGCCAATCATCGAGCATTCCAGAATGGACCAGCAAAATCGATGTGTAAGCGTTGCCAAGGGGAAGTGGCTTTTGGCCATGCAAAGAATTTCCACAGTGGTGCTGATTGTTGTTCGGCACACACCATGCAAAAAGAGCACATATTCCTAATCGCGGCATCGATTCCGAACCAAGTACAGTGCTGACGAGCAAGTTGTTTCGTTCTCACTATACCCCAATGGTGGAGAAGCCGTAAGACAGAGGACTGTAACGAACGTGGGACCACGAACCTGGACTGATCATTATCAGAACGCAACAGCAAAACACCACATCGTACAAAAAGTCTCTCCTTGTGAGCAAAAAATCGGCGAACCAACGGATCCCCGATCCGTGACTTTGACAAGGGCCATTGAGTAGCAACAAAACGCAGAATGGTAGCAAGGCCAGGGTCGGCAGCTGTGGCTGTAGCTACACGACGAAAATCAATCGGAAACGATGCGACCACGTCATCTGTTTCCGAATCAATGAACATGCAAGCAAGTTCGGAGGAATCGAATGCTCTATCCTCAGCAACAGGCAAACGGGACAACGCATCGGCGTTTCCGTGTTTAGCAGTGGACCGATACAAGATATCATAGCGGTACTGCGAGAGGAATATAGACCAGCGAGTGAATTTCTGCGCTGTATAGGCTTGGTCGGATGAAAAAGCGATGTCAAAGGTTTGTGGTCTGTGATGATGGTAAAGTGACGACCATACAAGAAATCATGAAACTTTGTAACACCAAATACGAGAGCCAATGATTCTTTCTCGATCTGTGAATAATTTCGTTGCGCAGACGAGAGCAATTTGGACGCAAAGGCAATAGGGCGATAGTGAGAACCATCTTTGTGCGCAAGCACAGCACCGATCCCGAAATCCGATGCATCCACCATCAACAAAAGGGGCTTCCGGGGATCGAATGGCGTACGGCAAGTATTGGAAAGCAACGCCGATTTCAACCGGCGAAAGGCGCGTTCGCATTCCGTCGTCCAGACGAACGGAACACCTTTACGGCGTAAGCGATGAAGCGGAGCTGAAATGGAAGAGGCGTGAGGGATATAACGGTGATAGTAATTTATTTTTCCCAGCACACTCTGTAGCTGCTTCAAATTCTGCGGCGAAGGCAAGTCTTGTATGGCACTGGAGGTGCTCTGGACTGGGATGTATGCCTTGGGCATTGAGTACATGTCCCAGGTATGGCAAATCACGAGCAAAAAACACATTTGTCCTTCCGCAAGCGAAGACCATTTTGTCGCAAGACCTGAAATAATGTTCTGAGATTGGCTAAATGTTCTTCTTCCGTCTTTCCGGAAACCACAATATCGTCCAGATAGTTTGCTGCAGTAGGGACCGACGCACAAACAGTTTGTAGATATTGCTGAAACAATGCAGGTGCAGATGCACACCCGAATGGCAGTCGTTTGAATCGGTACAAACCAAGATGTGTGTTAGCCACTAAAACGCGCTGGGATTCTTCGTCCACCGGTATTTGCAAGTACGCATCTGCAATATCCAACTTCGAAAAATATTTACCCGGGCACAGTTTGTCAAAAAGATCTTCCGGGCGGGGTAAAGGAAAAGTTGCAGTCACTAGTTGTGGATTCAATGTTGCCTTGAAGTCCACACAAAGTCTCAATTTTCCGCAAGGTTGGTGCAAAATTACTAAGGGTGATGCCCAGAGAAAAGCCTGCACACGTTCAATTACTCCTTGTGATTCCAAATCATGTAACGTTTTTGCGACCGCATCACGCAATGCGTGGGGAACATTGCGCGCTCTGAAGAATTTCGGTTGCGCGTTTACTTTCAGTTCCAAATGTGCTTTATAGTTCTTAGCGCAACCAAGGCCCGCTGCACAAATGTCTGCAAATTCTTCACATAGACGAGAAACACTGGCTGAAGGCACAGTCTGGTTCACTGATAGGACCTGATGGACTATAAACAAGTTAAACAACCGAAATAAATCGAAACCAAACAAGTTCACTGCAGAAGAAGAACGAAGGATGTAAAATGACACAAGTTTTGTTTGTCCCTTGTATGTTGCAAGAAGGCTGCACTGTCCTAACACAGGGATCGCTTGTCCTGAATAACTACGGAACATTTGCGGCATGCAATGGAGGTTTGCCCAGCTGTTTGTAAGTGTCTTGATTGATCAATGAAACTGCAGCTCCGGTATCGAGCTGGAATGGTATCACTTTGCTGTCAATGTCCAAGTCCACAAAAAGTTTATTGTCCTGCTGACGACAAGAGGGACTGTCTTGTGCAACATGAACTGACACTGGTACAGAATCACTTGTGACTTGACGGGATTTCCGGTGATGTCGACGCACACTATTTGTGGGACGAACACAGTCACTGTGAGAGAGAGTAGCACTGGGCGGAGTGGAATGAACTACATGAATTTCCATGGGCGAAGTGTCGCGAGCCTGAATATCCCTTGTTCGATTCCGATTCCGGCGTGAAGCAAAGAGCCTGGAAAGGTTTTGAGCTTCCGATCGGAGTTTTTTCCGGCAAACACTTTGAACATGTCCTTTATTATTACAGACAAAGCAAATAGCCTGGCGTGTCGGGCAATTCTCACGCGAATGTCTAGTAGCACACCGCGGGCATAATTTCACCGCATTTGCTTGCTGGCGCGGGACACATGGCTGAGAGCCAGGCGGCTTTGGCCCGGCCGTGCGCGAGGACTGTTTACTTTTCCGTGCAGCTCGCCCGGCGGGCCGGTTAACCGGACACACGGGTGGCGAAGTTTCAAATGATTCCTGAGCGAAGTCAAGTGTGTCCTGCCGATCCAGTATGTCCAGCACTTGTTGAAGGGAGGAATTGACTATTTTCAAAATCTGTTCCCGTATACGAACATCAGAAACGTTCTGTGCAATTGCATCACGTACCATAGTATCTGAATAAGGGAGTCCACATTGACACTCAAAAGCACAATCCCTAGTAAGGCCTTGCAAGATTGCAACCCACTCCCGATTAGTCTGACCTGCCGTACGTTTTGTACGAAAGAAGGTATACCTTTTCGCAACTACATTGACTGATTCTTTGAAATATGCGTCTAATGCAGACAAAATTTCGTCGTAGGACCGAGTTGCTACGTCGCGTCGGGGAAATAATTTGACTATCACACGGTACGTTAGGACGCCGACGGACGAAAGGAGATAAGGCTGCCGCTCATTACCTTGAATTCTGTAGGCGGCGAGATGGAACCCAAATTGGCGTGACCACTCCGTCCAGCTTTCCAGTGCCGCATCAAAAGGACTAAAAGGTGGTGCAACTGCGTGTTGTGGCTGCGTGAGCGGTGGAGCGGGGGCTTCCGCATCGTTTTGCATTGCACGTTGACCCTGGACGAGCTGTCCAAGGGCATCCAGTAAGGCCTGCGTCTGCTGGTTCTGTAAGCGATAAAATTCGGACATTACATCTGGAGATTGTGGCGAAGCCATTACACAAGTAAAGCAGGGCAGTATAGTTACGAACGCGATTTGGCCTCGTCGTCAAACTGTTGTGGATTGGCAAGACAGCCCACCCACTATGAGGAAGCCGAAAGGCACGCGTTTAAGCTCACGCAGGCTGGCGTGAGATCTTGAACAGGACAAGGGAATTATACTAGCTACAAACGTACGTACACTCCTGGAAATTGAAATAAGAACACCGTGAATTCATTGTCCCAGGAAGGGGAAACTTTATTGACACATTCCTGGGGTCAGATACATCACATGATCACACTGACAGAACCACAGGCATATAGACACAGGCTACAGAGCATGCACAATGTCGGCACTAGTACAGTGTATATCCACCTCTGGCAGCAATGCAGGCTGCTATTCTCCCATGGAGACGATCGTAGAGATGCTGGATGTAGTCCTGTGGAACGGCTTGCCATGCCATTTCCACCTGGCGCCTCAGTTGGACCAGGGTTCGTGCTGGACGTGCAGACCGCGTGAGACGACGCTTCATCCAGTCCCAAACATGCTCAATGGGGGACAGATCCGGAGATCTTGCTGGCCAGGGTAGTTGACTTACACCTTCTAGAGCACGTTGGGTGGCACGGGATACATGCGGACGTGCATTGTCCTGTTGGAACAGCAAGTTCCCTTGCCGGTCTAGGAATGGTAGAACGATGGGTTCGATGACGGTTTGGATGCACCGTGCACTATTCAGTGTCCCCTCGACGATCACCAGTGGTGTACGGCCAGTGTAGGAGATAGCTCCCCACACCATGATGCCGGGTGTTGGCCCTGTGTGCCTCGGTCGTATGCAGTCCTGATTGTGGCGCTCACCTGCACGGCGCCAAACACGCATACGACCATCATTGGCACCAAGGCAGAAGCGACTCTCATCGCTGAAGACGACACGTCTCCATTCGTCCCTCCATTCACGCCTGTCGCGACACCACTGGAGGCGGGCTGCACGATGTTGGGGCGTGAGCGGAAGACGGCCTAACGGTGTGCGGGACCGTGGCCCAGCTTCATGGAGACGGTTGCGAATGGTCCTCGCCGATACCCCCGGAGCAACAGTGTCCCTAATTTGCTGGGAAGTGGCGGTGCGGTCCCCTACGGCACTGCGTAGGATCCTACGGTCTTGGCGTGCATCCGTGCGTCGCTGCGGTCCGGTCCCAGGTCGACGGGCACGTGCACCTTCCGCCGACCACTGGCGACAACATCGATGTACTGTGGAGACCTCACGCCCCACGTGTTGAGCAATTCGGCGGTACGTCCACCCGGCCTCCCGCATGCCCACTATACGCCCTCGCTCAAAGTCCGTCAACTGTACATACGGTTCACGTCCACCCTGTCGCGGCGTGCTACCAGTGTTAAAGACTGCGATGGAGCTCCGTATGCCACGGCAAACTGGCTGACACTGACGGCGGCGGTGCACAAATGCTGCGCAGCTAGCGCCATTCGACGGCCAACAGCGCGGTTCCTGGTGTGTCCGCTGTTCCGTGCGAGTGATCATTGCTTGTACAGCACTCTCGCAGTGTCCGGAGCAAGTATGGTGGGTCTGACACTCCGGTGTCAATGTGTTCTTTTTTCCATTTCCAGGAGTGTAGTTGCTGGAATACTTAACTTTAATCCTTAATTGGTGAACATCGCTCTTGACGGTACATGTTTTACAGCACCAATAGTAACTGGTAATGGCGCCTTGCTAGGTCGCAGCAAATGACGCAGCTGAAGGCCATGCCAACCATCGTCTCGGCGAACGAGAGCGCAATTTGTCAGTGAACCACCGCTAGCAGAGTCGGCTGTACAACTGGAGCGAGTGCTAGGAAGTGTCTCTAGACCTGCCGTGTGGCGGCGCTCGGTCTGCAATCACTGATAGTGCCGACACGCGGGTCCGACATATACTAACGGACCGCGGCCGATTTAAAGGCTACCACCTAGCAAGTGTGGTGTCTGGCGAGGACACCACAGGTTATATGCCTACTTGCTTATTATTCGCGCTTCTAGCTGCTTTCCTCAATAAATAAAAAAAAAAAGATAGAGAGACAGACAGAGAGAGAAAACATAAATGTATTTCAAATATCAGCTCGCTGACGCCATGTTCGTCTCGTCATGTAAAGCAAGGACAGTTGATAGGTAATATCTCGTTGTACTAGCGATATGTATGGCTACAGGATTATTTCTTTTCTCTCTGCAAACAACCAGAACAGAATTCAGTAAGAAAGTGGTAAGAACACCTATGCAGTGGGCCATTTAAACACTCAGCCTTTCTTGGTTATTTTGTTAATCGTCTGTAATGCAGTAAACATCCTTGATTACCGATTTATTATTACTACCATTTTTGTTGTTATTTGTCACCTCACAACAGCTTTCCTATCACTCATTGTTGGCGATGCACTTAACGAATGGATCAGGATGCATGGAATGTGGGTTGTTTCGTCATGGAGAATATACACATTTATCTCGGCATCTTGTGTTCAGGGTAATATGAAAATCTCAATAAGAGAAGACGACAACGTGATGTCGGTGATTCTGGCAACAACACCCAACTATTTCTGTCGACTTAACACCATGACGACGGACAAATTGGCGTCTCAGTGTATTTTAATTATAATTCGTTAGCCTTCTTGCGACCTCGTTGTAATACCTCGTGGGAGCAGGCATAATATTTTGCTTTTTCAACACCCAACAATAACACACAAAGACAGTAGGTGGAAGGATACAAAGAAACAATCAGACTCATGGGTGTGGATCCAGTCCATCACTAGGAGACTAAACAAGAGGGAAACATTAAGCAATGAACACACTGGTTAGTACACATTATTTGTATAGATCTGAAGATGAAAAAGCGCAGATCTGCACAGTGCCCGCATCCACACTTTAGTTTCTGTCTTAATGGCCATAATTTTTAGTTTCTTCTCTCCTGAATTTTCAACTGAATTGATTATTACATGGTACACAATAATTAGTTAACTATGTTTCTTACAGCTTCCATTTGCACCAACATTTTTTACATTCTCGTGCAATTCATGAAATTCTACTTACATGATCACAAGACTGCACATAGACGCAATCGATTTCAAGGTGCAAAGTGTTCGTTATCTTACTTTTCGTGACAGGTGGACAAAGTTGATTTCCACAGACTTTTTACTGTACTGAAATAATCTTTTGTCACAAAATAACAAGGTAAGTGTTTCCTTCGTATATATTTTGTGGGAAACTGCAATTGTGATAGAATATTACACACCTGAATGTTTGACAAAACTGGTAGCAGAACACGCTGCATATTAACCAAAGCCCGCACCTCCTCTCTGTATCCTCCTATGACACGAGCACAGGATTCTCCTCCCATAACGCTACAGAGCTGTTCCTAGCACAGCTGAGAATTGGCAACATCATCACAAACATTTGGCAACACTGTGACAGTGCAATCACTTCTGCATACGGTACTGATTTTTTTTTAAATCTTATGGGACTTAACTGCTAAGACCATCAGTCCCTAAACTTACACACTACTTAACCTAAATTATCCTAAGGACAAACACACACACCCATGTCCGAGGTAGGACTCGAACCTCCGCCGGGACTAGCCGCGCAGTCCATGACTGCAGCGCATGAGACTGCTCGGCTAATCCCGCGCGGCTACTGAATTGACTCACTAAATTTGCGTGATATTCCCTTTCCATTTGAATGACTCGTGCTATATTATCCTCATGTAGTCTAAGACACTGAGACAGAAAATTCAATTTTTTGGCTAAAGATATGCTGTTCTTCACATAAGTGATAACTTTTATTATCTTTCACGATGCATTATGAGGTGAGCGACCAACATCATGATGAGAGTGGCGTGCTGCCAGCAGTGTGTCCGTAGCCCTCTGGTATCGCCCATGTCTCGTGTCACAGCAGTTCAAAAGAGTCGTCAGTTCTAACCGTGGTAGAGGCCACCATGTGCGAGCTTGTTTTCTGATTTATTTTATGAGGCTGCGAATTTCCAGAAAAAATTCTGTAAAGAAATCAGGAGAAAACCTTTACACATCATATCCTCTTGGTAATTCGACACAGTAAGTTGTGTTAATGCAGGGCCTCTATGCTAAATTTCCACAGTAGCAATTACAAACTCTCTGCAGACATTTGCTAACAGTAGCTCTAGCAACTTACTTTTTCTCTGTGTAGCTTCAAATATGGGCACTTTTTTGCCTTAAATCCAATTGAATATTTTACGTATCACATTTGAACAGCGTTCACGTCTACATTATTTATTTTATTTATTCATTTATTTATGCATTTATTTTACCTGGCAAGATTAGGGCCTTCAGGCCCTCTCTTACACCTAACCAGGCATACTCAGATTCAACAAATTTCAGTTTCTACAGAACATTAAGGACATATAACATGTTATACAGTATTAATGTCAAAGAAAAAAAATAGAGATTATAAAAGTAGTACAATGATAATTATAAAAATCAAAAAATAATTATAACAATCAAGAATAATAATAATAATAATGACTATGTATATAAAAGTAAACATATTTTTCTTTTATTAATGTCAGTCCCATTGATAGTTGGGAATTTTCTCGTTATATTCTTGCAGCTTGTGTTATTCTCATCAAGCAGAGACATAAGACGATAGAATGGGGTGAAAGAGATATAGAAGAGGTAGATAGGTTAGAGGAAGAGAAATAGAATGGTAAAATTCGAAGCTATGATGGAGAGGAGAAAGAAAAAGATGAGAGGGGCACGACAATGGTGGCTATACCGTCCTTAATATGTAAGTCTTGAGTTCCCTCTTGAATGTTAAGTGGTTCTGGATAAGACGCAGATCACAGGGGAGCGCGTTCCATAGTCGTATGGCTGAGATGGAGAATGACACAGAGAAAGATTTTGTGATATGTAAAGGTACAGCCAAGATGCTAGACGTATCCGATCTGGTATTGCGGTTGTGGAATGATGATAGGTGTTTAATGTGAGAAGATAAGTATTGGGGGCACCAGTGGCTAAGAAATCGATGAAGTAAGTACATCGTGTGGAGATCGCGTGCCTTATGTGGGCGTATCCAACCAAGCTGGGAGTATGAAGGACTGATATGATCATACAACCGTATATTGCATACGTATCTAACGCAAGCATTCATCACTAGCTCGAGGCATCTCGAATTTTCGCTATTTGTGCCGTGTTGAACTACATCACAGTAGTAAAGATTAGGCAGGACTAGTGTTTGGACTAATTTTTGTTTAACATGGGTTGGAAATATTTTTCTAAATTTTTGAATTGCATGTAGGGAGGAGAGCGATTGCCGGCAAGCTGTGACTGTTTGTTCTTCCCAGTTTAGGTGTTCATCCAAGATTATTCCAAGGTCTTTTACTGTTTTTTGGTATGGTAGTTGGGTACCATTGAGGAGTATTTGAGGGACTGTTCCGCGAAAGTACCGACTGATTAACTTTGGATGAGATATAAGTATGACCTGGGATTTCTTGGGGTTTAGTTTCAGACCTAGGTTCTGTGCCCATCGAGAAACAGAGCAAAGATCTGCGTTCATACTCGCTACTGCGTCACCAGTGTTCTTGGGGCTTGCACTTATGTACAGTTGGATGTCGTCGGTATATACACTCCTGGAAATTGAAATAAGAACACCGTGAATTCATTGTCCCAGGAAGGGGAAACTTTATTGACACATTCCTGGGGTCAGATACATCACATGATCACACTGACAGAACCACAGGCACATAGACACAGGCAACAGAGCATGCACAATGTCGGCACTAGTACAGTATATATCCACCTTTCGCAGCAATGCAGGCTGCTATTCTCCCATGGAGACGATCGTAGAGATGCTGGATGTAGTCCTGTGGAACGGCTTGCCATACCATTTCCACCTGGAGCATCAGTTGGACCAGCGTTCGTGCTGGACGTGCAGACCGCGTGAGACGACGCTTCATCCAGTCCCAAACATGCTCAATGGGGGACAGATCCGGAGATCTTGCTGGCCAGGGTAGTTGACTTACACCTTCTAGAGCACGTTGGGTGGCACGGGATACATGAGGACGTGCATTGTCCTGTTGGAACAGCAAGTTCCCTTGCCGGTCTAGGAATGGTAGAACGATGGCTTCGATGACGGTTTGGATGTACCGTGCACTATTCAGTGTCCCCTCGACGATCACCAGTGGTGTACGGCCAGTGTAGGAGATCGCTCCCCACACCATGATGCCGGGTGTTGGCCCTGTGTGCCTCGGTCGTATGCAGTCCTGATTGTGGCGCTCACCTGCACGGCGCCAAACACGCATACGACCATCATTGGCACCAAGGCAGAAGAGGCTCTCATCGCTGAAGACGACACGTCTCCATTCGTCCCTCCATTCACGCCTGTCGCGACACCACTGGAGGTGGGCTGCACGATGTTGGGGCGTGAGCGGAAGACGGCCTAACGGTGTGCGGGACCGTAGCCCAGCTTCATGGAGACGGTTGCGAATGGTCCTCGCCGATACCCCAGGAGCAACAGTGTCCCTAATTTGCTGGGAAGTGGCGGTGCGGTCCCCTACGGCACTGCGTAGGATCCTACGGTCTTGGCGTGCATCCGTGCGTCGCTGCGGTCCGGTCCCAGGTCGACGGGCACGTGCACCTTCCGCCGACCACTGGCGACAACATCGATGTACTGTGGAGACCTCACGCCCCACGTGTTGAGCAATTCGGCGGTACGTCCACCCGGCCTCCCGCATGCCCACTATACGCCCTCGCTAAAAGTCCGTCAACTGCACATACGGTTCACGTCCACGCTGTCGCGGCATGCTACCAGTGTTAAAGACTGCGATGGAGCTCCGTATGCCACGGCAAACTGGCTGACACTGACGGCGGCGGTGCACAAATGCTGCGCAGCTAGCGCCATTCGACGGCCAACACCGCGGTTCCTGGTGTGTCCGCTGTGCCGTGCGTGTGATCATTGCTTGTACAGCCCTCTCGCAGTGTCCGGAGCAAGTATGGTGGGTCTGACACACCGGTGTCAATGTGTTCTTTTTCCATTTCCAGGAGTGTAGATGGTAGTTGCAGGAGTGAATCACTGAAGAAATATCATTAATGTACAGTGAGAAGAGTAATGGACCAAGGACGGAGCCTTGGGGAACTCCAGAGCGCACGTTTTTCCATGATGACTTTTCCGACCCACAAATGACTTGTTGACTTCTGTTTTTGAGGTAGCTGTCGAACCAGTGTATTGCGCTGTTTGAGAAATTCAGCTGTTTCATTTTAATTAGTAATATATCAAAGTCAACTGCATCAAAAGCCTTGCTAAAGTCAAGCAGTGTTAGGATGGTAGCTTCACGTCTGTCCATAGCATGTTTAATGTCATCAGTTACTTTGATTAATGCAGTTGCTGTACTATGGTGCTTTCGAAAGCCTGACTGATATTTGTTGTGGATGTTATGAGTTTTGAGGTAATCCGTCAGCTGTTCATGGACGATGCATTCTAGGGCTTTAGATATTGCAGGTAGTATGCTGATCGGCCTGTAATCACCTGGCGACTTAGGGTTGTCAGTCTTGGGTATAGGTTGAATTAAACTTTGCTTCCACTCAGTAGGATATGTACTACTGACAAGAGACAGGTTGAAGATGTCTGTGATAACTGGAGTAATAGTGTCTACGACGTTCTTAATCATGTCAATGCTCACTCCATCATTTCCTACTGCCTCGGAAGAGATTCTCATAATTGCCTTGTGTACTGTGCCAGTAGTTACATGTTTTAGGTAAAACTTGTCTCTCGAGAGATTGATATCTTGGGGCTGGTAATTTGTCGCTGCGTGGCAGTTTATAGCTGTTGAGAAGAAATCATTGAATTCTTCTGCAGACGCTTGATAAACAGCGTCAGATCTTCGCTTCCCTATACCGAAACTGCGCAGCTTTTTCCACAGTGCAGCAGGTTTTGTTATACCGCATACGACAGAGCGGGCATGTCTGATTTTGGCACTCCTCACGCTTTGCTTGGTTCTATTTCGGAGTTTCCTATAAGCTTCGTACGCCTCGGGAGTTGGGTTACGCTTGAAGGCCCTATGTGCAGCATCACGTTTATTCATTAACTGGCGTAATGCAGTGGTGAGCCACGGAGCGGGAGCTCTCTTTACCTTGACAGTGCGTTGAGGAGCATGTTTATCATACAGTGCAATAATTTTGCGACATAATTCCCGAATTTTTCCGTCTAAAGTCGGTTCATTGCTTATATCATGCCAAGGGATGTCTGAGCAATCCTTTTGAAGAGCGTCATGGTTAACATTTTTTAGGTTTCTGTAGGTTACCAGGTGACATTTTTCTTTGGTAGTATGTACTGAGTAATTTAAGAATACCACGTCATGAGCAGAGAGTCCTGGAGCGGATGTCTGATTGACGCGAATTATTTTATGTGGTCGCTTTGTTGCTATTATATCTATGAGTGTATGGCTGTGTGGCGTGTGATTTAATGTATGGATCTCAAAACAAGCAATTTGCCTTAGTAGCTATACACCAGGTTCTGAAAGGTATTGACACAATGTTTCGCATCCATTTATCATAGGGAATCAAAGAAAGAAACCAAACACCTTACATTGCATTTACTCTCTGTGCTTGGACACATATGAATCCATGACAAAAATAAATTATTTGAAGAATCTCCTGTGAAAGGAAAAAGAACAGGATGTGACGCTTCAATTATACCGCACTCGATCAGAGACAATGAAATTAATTCCATGCCACACTGATTTATTGCATACTAGTGTAATAAAATACTAATAAAATAAAACCTGTTTTGTGCCTCTGTTGCTATCGAGTGTGAAACACAAATCGAAGACAGATTTTATGGGTCACCACTCAACAACATTAAAGCACTTTACATCGTCGAGAGTGAGGAGTGGAGCGGACGTTTTCGGCAAAAGGCGAGGCAGCGCAGTGCCTCAGCTGGTAGGCAGCAAACGGGTCACAGAGAACTCAGCCGCATGCCGTGTTCAGAGGCAGACGGCCGACCAATAAATCTCTCGCTAAAATATTGTTGAACCAAACTGTTATAACCAGTGTGACAGAAAGCGAAATATATTGTAGATTCGCTTCAGTTACACTCATAGCTTCAGCACCGAGAGGAAAGGGGCAATAAAAATTCTGTCAATGTGTGCTTTTGGTTACCAGAAGTCGTATTTGCTAGTCTCTCGTTTTACCTCAAGATTACAGTCAAAGACAAGAATGATGTTCTCAGACTGCAGTCAAGAGTTCCTCCAGGAAGTGTAGCAGTCTACAATGTTGCCTGATCGGGCATATTGCCGAACATAGAATTCAGATGGGAGCACAACTCTATTGTCCACCTTACGTGAACGCTTCGGCGGTCAGTTTTTTTCTCTAAAACTGTATCTACAACACATTTTGAACGCTTAAGAACCACAAGAATTAAAAAAACAAAATTAGTTTATGAGAGCAAAGTTAAATATAGCGTTAGAAGTATTCATTGTATTGTATACGTGTGTGTAACTGCCTTCCAATGCCCACTCAACAAAGACAAGGATACACAGTCTGGCTTCAGTATTATAAATACGCTTCAGTTTGTGGATGAACACAGGTTGATAATCATTTTGAATATTTAGCATAGCTGTACCCACTGGTATTAAACTCGTTTTCAACCAATGATTCCCACAGCTACAAGAACACTACTTTAGATACCTCTTACACAAAATACTTACGCAGTGCTACCATACGAAAAGATCAACCTGACACAAACTGTGGGAAGTTTGTTTCACAACGTTCGTACCTGGATAAAGAGCTTTTCCTATTAGAGATATCTGTGAACGTTGCTGCATAAGACGATTTAAGAAGAAACTAAATTCCTTCAGCTTCGCCAATGATTAAAGAAATCGTCTTAACGGCACTAAATCGTGGTTTGTGAATCATTTACCGGCCGTACTCTGCCGCATTTCGCTAGTTGGAAGGCAAAAAGCTTACTAACAAATTTCACAGAAGGAAAAGGAGGACGAAATGTCTCCCACTGGAAGGTCAAGTTGTTTTATTTAAATGATTACAAAATCAGGTAAAACGAACAGTCAGGTTGTCAGTATAAGCACATTACTGTTGTCAGTATGATGTTGCACTGCCCAGGGCCTGTAATAATGAAGGACCCGTTTAGGTCAGGCATATTGTATACAGAAGTGGAAGAGAGAGCACCACTAAATTCTAATCCGTATGCGTTGCATACACACAGAAATTACTGTTACAGTGTTCTTATGGAGCCCAATGAGTGAAATGCATATTTTCCGGTGAGAAAGAACACAGTCTTCGCTACATTAGGTTACTTAAACTGGTGTCACTCTGAGCTGGAATTTGTCATCGGCTAAGTGTAAGGACAATGAGTCGGATGCGGGTTTTGCAACCTGGAAATACTTTCCTACATTACAGAAGCGAATATTACATTTGAAATAACATAGCGAAAATTTTGATCTTGGATGGCTAAGAATGAAAAAATTTCTGTTTCATGGAATGGAAAACAATAGATTTTCTGAAACTTTCTCTGTCATACACAACTTGAAACAGGTCACGTCGACCAAATCATATGGAAGAACTAACAGCGACGTATGTCGGAAGGCAGTAAGATCCCTTGGCTTTTGGTTTGGCAGTATTTGACAGCCATTTGTAGGCGCAAGTAAATGAAGAAAGGCAGCGCGTTTATGTTATCAAGTAACGTGTTCATCAATTACTTTAGTTTTAATGTAATCTATGAGTAATTGCTGATGTTTGATATTAACATGGAAAGGATTCCGTAGACGGAAAGAACCTGTTCTTGGGCAACTACTTCTATAATGACCAAAAGGGCTTTAAACGATCTTCAAGCACATGTGTTCCAGCAGCGGTATGAAGAAAATGATAGTAATAATGACGGTAATAATCGAATTATCCGGTAACTTCACACTTCACAGTGGATTTTCTCGAACTAAGAAATGAAAATTTCAAAATGGCTTCACATCGAGGCTATGGTGCGTACAAGAGTCTTTAAATCCTGCTGACGTGAGAATAGCATAATCTCTGCGTCAGAAGCTTGCTTCTACTTAACCATTTAATAGACTCGCATTTTTTTCCACCGTGACTAATTTTGTAAGCTAAGCATATCATCCGTTACAGCACACTCCTGGGGCTGGGAAATGTTGCCACAATGGTCTGGTGGGACGGACTATCACAAGTGCAATGCGTGGGTTTAGGCATTTAATTTTACGAGGCACAAACAAATTTATTTTACCTTTAGTAACTTCACGATAAAATCGTTATAATCCAGAATCCGCGTTAAACATCACGTTCCTTCATTCCCAACTGGACAGAGACGGTTTATTTTGGGAAATGAGATAGGTGGAGGTCATGGCCAACATAAATACTGTCGCCAGTAAACTTACTTACATTAGATCATTTTAATTTATTTTGATGAACCTGTAGCCAATCAAAGGAACAGGGCTCTTATTTTACTTGTACTTGATTGAAGTAGAGACGTGAAAAATTTGGTGCTGGACTGTGATTCTAATACGTATCTCCTCTTTCGAGGATCTGAATCTCTCTGAACAGTATAGGTCAATCGTGGATGATAAATAAGAACGATAGGAGTGCGGTTCGATTGTCTCTCAGGCACAAAAATTTGTATCCTTATTTTAGATTCAAACACCTAGCAGCTGGTAAGAAAAACCGATACGTAGCATTTGATTTTACTTGGTTAACAGTCCGATTACGTGTTGGGTTCGTATCTCCGTCACAGAACTTCATACCATGCGCTTCACCTTTAAATTCATACACACTTGGTTACTTCAGAATGGAGGAATATTAGATATCTTTCGTGGTTAGTTAACAGGGATGAAAGGGTTTTGATAATAGTCCCAAATTATTACAAAAACTGTCGCCTTTTATTTTCAAGTTTAGATTTGGTTACTGATATTGGCTAAACTTTCCGTAATTCATGACTTTTCACGGCTAGTCAGCAATATGATTAGATTAGATTAGATTAATACTTATTCCATAGATCATGAATACAACATTTCGTAATGATGTGGAACGTGTCATTTTAATGAAAGAAATATAAAAACCACTGTGAGAGTTACTGATTTATGATGCTCAGTTTGCAGTCAGTTCTGAGTATTATTAGTAACTACGGTACAGCCCCTAAACCTAGTTACAGAAATGCGAATTCGACGCATTACGTATTCCAGGTCGTAGCAGCCGCTTCTTTGATACGCCCGCTATGGTCACTTCCCAGCCCACTGTAGGATCTCATCGGTCCGTCTTCTTCCTGGTGGCACTATAACTGAGATTTGGCAACAAGGCAAGGTATGATTCGCTACTCTGTGATCGACGAGTTACTCCTGGTGTGCACGGAATTAAGCCTCAAAGTTCACTTGATTTTTCCTGTCATTTCCATTGAATAATCTCAGTTATTATCGCGTGAGATGCAACAAAAGATTGTAAATTTACGGTTTTTAGCCCAGGAAGGTTGTTGCACACGGAAATCGCAATTAATCTCGTCCTTTAAATAGCGGTTTACGAGTTCTAGCCACTATTGGCCTCGTAAGAAGAAGGCACAACACATACCTCTTCACTAGCTCTGTGGTGACATGCTGACCTATGAAATGGCGTCTGTCATGCTTCGCGGTTCCAGTCTCTCTGACAATGACGCTTTTATCCCTTCTGTTAAAAAGCTAGAAGCAGTCACATCAAACCGATAAGGAAATCGCAAGAAAATATTTTCAGCTCATAGTGTAATGGTGAAAAACTTACAATGCTGCACAACAGGTAAACGCCTCTTTCCGCTGCTGACAAGCAAATTTTGGGTTTCTAGGCATACATAACTTCATTTATGAAATGCCACATTTGCATACCACTTGAGTATGACACAGCATACCAATCAAACACAGACCCAATCGAAATCTAAGTGATTAGTATTTTACTAATTCGTGCCGATAGAGGCACGCTTGTGTACGGATAGTCAGTTTTATTAAAACAGACTTTCGCCTTAAGGCTATCGTGGGTAGTTTTATTTCATTTCTTTTAATACAGTGCACAATTTTCGTAAGGTTTCCTTTAGTATTGTTAAAACAATACTAAACATGAGAGATAAATTAATCATCAACGATATATGCGTTATCTATAACAGTCGGACAATGCACATGCAGTTTATTGATTACATGCATGTAGAAAACTTGTTCTGAGTGAAAGCTGTCAAACAAGGTTTCAAGAAGAATAAAATGCCACTACCAGACGACAGCTAACGTAGAAAATATTTTTCTGACTATTTTGGTACGATGCGCTCTTCCCATACATAATACAAAAGCTTCGAGATGCATCTGCTGCTTGGCCATCTATTATACCTGAAAATATCAAATGCCGCAGAAGTTAGCCCTTTTTCCACATTCGGCTATTTTGGGTTGTGAAGTGAAGGGAATTATGTTGAAAGTTCCATTAAATTGATAACTTCAGCAGACAGCAGAACTACATTTTTAAAAATGTAGCAGTGAATGTAATAGAACTCTGGAGATTTTATCTACAGTGCATGACATTTACCATTACGCCACTAGCTGTCATGTAGCTACAGCAGTTCCAGAAATCAAAAACAGGTCCTACAGAACTTCCGCATTCCACAGTGCAGTGAGATAATGCATATGGCCGGATCAAGACTTCTGAGAGACAGACAATTACAGCTCTTCTTTTGCACTGCACGATGTTTTCAACAAACAGATAGCGCATTATAGTACCACAAATGGATAGGACCACTTCCTATTTAAATTTCTGCATCATCACTGTTGCCAGTTCTGTGTAGGTGGCAGTTACGTGATTATATTTGAGTGATTACAAAATGGAGTAGCTGAGGCAGCTAGTTCATGGCGAATGCACTGGACGTGCTGTAAACTACTACAGGGAGCCTGTGTGTCAGAATTGTCATCCAGTGTGCCGCAACGGTGTTATGATAGAAAAATGAGTGTTAGAAAAGAGGATTCGGTGGTCTGTTGGATTGATGATAGATTCCTGTGCTAATGGTCTGGGTTCGGTTCCAACTTCTACTCATGATTTTTATTGGGAGAGACAGATTCTATTCTCTTCTGGCCGAGTCAAATAAAGAAGGTATTATGGCATTGTGGTCTTAAATTCACATTAAACATGATATTCCTTGTCTACCAAGTAGATGTTAGGTGGAACCACAATAAAGTCAGGAATGGCGAAATGTGGGAACTCTATCGCCAGTAACCTTTCTTATACTAGTTATTTATTTCTAGTGACGAAACAAACGCCATGTAGGGTCACAGGACACTTATTCCATCTTTTATTTGAGCTTCTGTATGTCGATAAAATTCATTATGAACTGGGAATGCAACTCAGCTCGACTACCATTTGTTGTTTGTTCAAATCTGCAGATTCCTCAAAATCTCCAGATATTGCGCGTGAATGGGGTCGAATCCTTGGCCGGCACTAAAGTTTTCATTATGTATTACCAACCTGTAGCATGAGAAAACCTATCTGCTGGGGGATAATAATTTTGATTTTAATGTATTTTCGTTCGTTGTCAACATTAACGATATCTGACGTTTTGACTCCCAGTGAGACAAAGAACTATTTGAGAGATCACTGTAAGTTCAAGGATGTTATTCCGAGCTGCTGGTGGAGAAAAATTCGGTAGCTGACGTCTCTTTGTGTGTAGTTAACAACGAAAAGTGTGGGGTTCGTTTCCCAGTCAACACTGAACTCTTCGTTGTAATATTTCAAGTTCAAAAGGTCTCACATGTCGCTGCTGGCGTTACAAACCTATATTTAACGTTCGTTATCTCTAGAAAATAACAGCGGTAGGTGTCGGGTTGGAGTCCTGGGAAGAAAAAATTAATGTTTCGCCTTGTCATTTCAGTTAAAGCATCTAGCTACTGCCGAAAAAATCTAATATGTCACAGTTGATTGTGCTTCGATAACAATGCTATTAGGTACTGGGTTCGAATCCCTGTCCAACACTAAGCTTTACCTCACGGCATTTCAAGTAAGTTACTTTTGAAGAAGAAATATTTAACATCTCTCGTAGTTCGTTAACAGGGACAATAGATTTTGGGTAGGAATACGCGTTCGTTAAAAATGGTTACGTTATGTAATTTAAAGTTGATATTTGCTAACTGATATTGTCTAAAATGAGGTATATCACTCTCTGTGTGCCTAGTCATTAATGACTGTTAGTTTCCGTCAGTCACGAAATCTTAGTCTGCATGACCTGGGTTTGAATCGATGTGCAGAACGAGGCGGTTCGTCGTGTCATTTGAAGTTCATACATATTCTCAGCTAGCTGCTCGCAAATAACTTAAATTTTTAATGTCATTTTGTGTTAAATAACAAGTACGGTATGTTACTTTGAAGAGGAGATCATTAATATGACGAACTTACTACGTGCATTACCTATCTGATGTAATAATGAGAGTGGTAACATTTCAGGTATGTCATTTATTGCAATAAATGTGAGCTTACAAGCCTTAAGGACAGCCTTATCTGTGATAAGGTGTTTCCTGATATTTCTAGTATCGTGGTATTACTTTACATCTTGAGTTATTGCGATACAGAGCAACGTTTTCTAGTGGTGACTTGTTGGTACTATTTTCAATAGTCAAACGACTGTACCAAGGAGCGATTAGAGTACCTGCTAGACAGCTGTGTTATTTGAGTTGCATGGGAATCAGGCGAAATACAATTCAGGTCGTCCGGATACTTTTGAGCATGACTGTACATAAAGGACTCAGGACATTTCACTTAGAAACTGAAGAAACTAAAACTTGCACCAAACGACAACCTGGTCATTTTTGATATTGTTTCTTTGTTTAAGAAAGTGCCACTCAGTGACGCTCTGGAGGACATCGGTTCCATTTTCCCGCAAGACATCACAAATCTCTCCCATGCATGTCTCACCACGAGCTGTCTCACGTGGTATGGCATTTTCTACGAACAGCTGGAAGGCGTTGCCATGGGTAGTCCTCTTAGTTCAGTGGAGGCCAACTTTTTCATGGAACAGGCACTGGACTCGGCGTCTTGTAAACCTAAGGTATGGTACTGATGCGTCGATGATACTTTCGTTGTGTAGAGTGATGGTGAAAAACAGCTTGATGACTTCCTAAGGCACTTGAACAGCCGCCACGCGAACATAAAATTTACCATGGAAGTAGAAAAAGACAAAAAAACTACCATTTCTAGATGTGCTGGTCACAAGGGATGGCGAAGACCTGGGACATAGCGTGTACCGAAAACCGACACACACTGACCGATACCTGGACAAACTATCAAACCACCACCCGAGCCAGAAAAGCGGCATGATTCATACGCTCGTAACACGAGCAGGACGAATATGTGAGCCGCAGCACCTCAAACGCGAAATGTAACACCTGGAAAATGTTCTGAGGAGCAAAGGGTACTCCACAAATTATATTAGAAGTGTAACAGAGCCAAACACTCGGCGAAGTAAGAAATCAGAAAAAGATAAGTCGGGCACGGCCTTTCTGCCAAACGATCCCAGTGTGACGGACAGAATCGGCAGTATATTGCACAAGCACGGCGTAAAGACAATTTTCAAACCGACAAGAAAGATCAAAGAATGTCTTAGATTGGCAAAGCACAAAAGGGACCCACCTGCAATATCGAGGCCGGCCGCTGTGGCCGAGCGGTTCCCAGCACTTCAGTCTGGAACCACGCGACTGCTACAGTCGCAGGTTCGATTCTTGCCTCGGGCATGGATGTGTGGATGTCCTTAGGTTAGTTAGGTTTAAGTAGTTCTAAGTTCTAGGGGACTGATGACTTCAAATGTTAAGTCCCATAGTGTTCAGAGCCATTTGAACCATTTTGCAATGTCGGGAATATAACGTTTAACAAGCACATTCGGAGAAGTTTATGTCGGAATGACTGGACGATCACTCAACACCAGGATCAAAGAACATAAGCGACACTGAAAATTGGGGCAGGTGGAGAAATCGGCCGTAGCAGAGCATGCGTTGAGTGAGACCGACCATGTAATAAAATGCACCGACGCGGAATTCTGGCTGTAGAGAATCACTATCACACCCATTTGATCAAAGAAGCTGTAGAGATACACAAACACGGGAAGAGCTTCAACAAGAAAGAAGAATGTCTTAAGGTAAGCGGATACTGGCTTCCCGTACTGCAGCGAACGCAGGTAGCAAGAGAAGAACCGCACCGGAAATGACCATGGGGAAGCCCTCGGACGTTGGCGCGCTAGGTACATATCGTCTGCGGCCGCGAGCTCGGCTTTGTCAATGCCAGCCACTCGTGCTGGCGAAAAGTAAGGAAAATCATCAGGTGAACGTCGGCCGAGGAAACCGAGACAGAAGTTAATAGGCAGTTTGTCAACGAAGAGATTGTTGGAACATATAACAAAGCTTGTGCGAACGACTTTAAGCCATTCAGTTCCCTGTTGATTGAGCGACTGAGAGATTTCCCATGCGCAGTGTGAAGAGGCATGTAACCCTAGACGTAGTTGCTGGCTACCTTCACATTTAATTGTCTTGCACTTAGACTCAGGTAAAGGAAGTCAAAGTACAAGATCTACTTGCAAAGAGGCAGCAGTGTTGGCACCTTATTAAAGCAGTGTGGGAACAGTCATAGACATAGCACCGATGACTGGATACGTCATTATACCACGTCTCTACAGTCATACATAGCGGGTCCGGATATTACATACTGCTGATGAGATGTGATGTACGAGCGGATCCTCTGTTTAAACTTTCCAAACAATTTAATATTTGGAAGTACAGAGTGAAAGCCAACTATGTGTAAGGCTTTGCTGATACCTCAAAGCCAAATAACAGTACCATTCTGTCTCTTGCTATAACTTTTTCCGTTGTTTTGTGGTCTCCCTAAATCGTTTATGGCAAATGCCGGGAATTATCGATTTGAAAAGAACACGGCTGATTTCGTTCCCCAATTGGAGCTTCACTCTTCCCGTCAATAACCTCGTCGTCGGTCAGACGCTGCTGGACTCTGATCATTCCTCTCTCTTTTGCTTCATTATCAGAGCGATAGTCGCGTTCTGGTATACTGTATACGAAGGTCTTATTCCTATTCGTCAGGAAGATTCTGTCTTGTTGCAAGTTTATTGTGACTCATGTATTCTACGTCCATGGAGAGCCGCTGGAATACAAATCAGTTGCTAGTCCGAGGATAATTAGGAAAATTCCCTCTAACATGCTATTTCCATGTTGCTGGGAAGATGTCTGCTGTCAGGGTATAGCGACAGGCGTCTGGTATTGTCGTTGAAAACAACCTTAATGATTATATTGTCAATGGCAATAACTTTCATGTTCTAAGCTGTAATGTTACATTTTTTGAAGGTGCTACACTAACTGATATGGTTCCATTCTTGTTGCTATGTACGAGCGCTGTCAGGAAAGTAAGGTTCGATCGGTCGCAAAATGGAAATCTCAGCGAACCTTAAAAAATTTTATTTGCAAGAGTTAGCTACACCTTCCAACTACTTTTCTACACATTCACCGCTCTGACTGAGACATTTGTCGTAGCATTTTACCAACTTTCTAACAACCTCGTCAAAGAAGGCAGCCACCTGTACTTGCTGCCAATTCTCTAAGTTGATCTGCATCTTGTTGTCTGCGCCAAAACGTTGTCTTCGTATCCAACGGGCCATGTGAGCAGAGAGAGAACTCTGAGGGAGCCACGTCCGGGCTATATGGTGGGTGACGAAACACCTCCTTGCCCCTGCAGTGTGCGTTCGAGGATTGTCATGAAGAAGGAAATGCATGACAGTTACGTTATGTGGGCTGCATGAAACCAGGCTAAATCTCTCACAGGCACTCATTCTTGGCGGGACACACCGTTCTTCAGGCTTCTTTACGCGCTTACTGTGCGATCAGAATTGAAAAGAGCGACGTGATGTGATAGATGGGCATACTAGAGACACTGTCCAACACACCTACGCCAAGCTTCATCGGATTTTCACTGTGTTTTCATTTCGCGTTTGATCGGACCTTACTTTCTGAATAGCCCTCGTAAGAAAAAATTACTGTACTATTGATTAAGCCTCTGTGAGACTGATTTCCCACTCAACGTCGAAGTCAGAAAAGTCATCGATGTGGTGATATCGTGATTTAGATCTTCAATAGGGACGGCAGGTTGAGCACAAAATTTTTTTGAACTCTGGAAGTCAGTTTGCAACATCTTTCTCACGCTTTGTACCTAACATTGCTAGCCAGAAGAGGATACTTAACAAATGAACAATACCTCGGTGCTGTACTGTTACCCTGAGCACAAGCAAGTAACCGAGGGAGGTAAAGTGAAGGCCGTCCATCCTCGATCCAACCTCTCGAATAAGCTCTTAAACCCACTCCTACCTGCTTCTTCTCACTATTTCTCTCGTAATCAGTAGCACTATATGCCGTAAACTGATAAAGTGTGGCTTCTGATAGGAACGTGAGTAGTTATGGTTAATAAATGAAAAATTAAGATACCATCACTATGTGAAACTTCCTGGCAGATTAAAACTGTGTGCCGGACCGAGACTCTAACTCGGGACCTTTGCCTTTCGCGGGCAAGTGCTCAAGGTTCCCTGGAGAGCTTCTGTAAAGTTTGGAAAGTAGGAGACAAGGTACTGGCAGAAGTAAAGCTGTGAGGACGTGGCGTGAGCTGTGCTTGGGTACCTCAGATGGTAGAGCACTTGTCCACGAAAGGCAAAGGTCCCGAGTTCGAGTCTCGGTCCGGCACACAGTTTTAATCTGCCAGGAAGTTTCATATCAGCGCACACTACACTGCAAGGTGAAAATCTCATTCTGAAACCATCACTATGTGTTTACTGAAAATAGTCACAATAAACTTTCGAGAAATACACTTCCGATATTAACTAACACAATTAACTCGAAAATGTAACACGATCTGATGGATCGTGTCTAAGCGCCAACTGACTGGTTTCCCAGCTAAAAACCATGATATTTCACACTTCTTCGTATATTGTAGGGGTTAATTTGTCCTCATACTTTATTTAGCAAAACTTAATGTTTACTGCGCAAGGATAATACGAAAATTACAACCAATGTCTGATAAAGTGCCCGTGATATTTTTTTGTATCAAATGTAATTTACTGTTATAATTATTATTACTATTCACAGTTAGTACTGATTGGTGCCCATCCTCAGCGACACCCTGGACCTATACGGTAGCTTGTAAGATATCTCCTTATGCAGCGAGCCGGTCCTCACAACGCAGATCAACTACAGACTGGGCATATTGAAACAGACCAAGGAAGTATTTCATGCGCCTTAAGGCAGGCAACCCGACTTACATCATCTTCTTCTGGGGCTATGTAAGTCGGGTTGCCTATTTACCTTATGGTTCAAATGGCTCTGAGCACTATGGGACTCAACTGCTGAGGTCATTAGTCCCCTAGAACTTAGAACTAGTTAAACCTAACTAACCTAAGGACATCACAAACATCCATGCCCGAGGCAGGATTCGAACCTGCGACCGTAGCGGTCCTGCGGTTCCAGACTGCAGCGCCTTTAACCGCACGGCCACTTCGGCCGGCTCCTATTTACCTTAAATGCATGAAATACAGGGTGAGTCGCCTAACATTACCGCTGGATATATTTCGTAAACCACATCAAATACTGACGAATCGATTCCACAGACCGAACGTGAGGAGAGGGACTAGTGTAATTGGTTAATACAAACCATAAAAAAATGCACGGAAGTATGTTTTTTAACACAAACCTACGTTTTTTTAAATGGAACCCCGTTAGTTTTGTTAGCACATCTGAACATATATACAAATACGTAATCAGTGCCGTTTGTTGCATTGTAAAATGTTAATTACATCCGGAGATATTGTAACCTAAGTTGACGCTTGAGTACCACTCCTCCGCTGTTCGATCGTGTGTATCGGAGAGCACCGAATTACGTAGGGATCCAAAGGGAACGGTGATGGACCTTAGGTACAGAAGAGACTGGAACAGTACATTACGTCCACATGCTAACACCTTTTTATTGGTCTTTTTCACGGACGCACATGTACATTACCAAGATGTCCGCCGCTCGTGGTCTCGCGGTAGCGTTCTCGCTTCCCGAGCACGGGGTCCCGGGTTCGATTCCCGGCGGGGTCAGGGATTTTCACCTGCCTCGAGATGACTGGGTGTTTGTGTTGTCCTCATCCTTTCATCATCATCCAGGACAGTGGCGAAATTGGACTGAGCAAAGATTGGGTAATTGTACGGGCGCTGATAACCACGCAGTTGAGCGCCCCACAAACCAAACATCATCGTCATCATCATCACATTACCATGAGGGGTGAGGTACACGTTCGACGGGCGTTTCATAGGACGTGGAGGACGCATAAATTGGCCAGCCCGTTCTCATGATCTTACGCCTCTGGACTTCTTTCTGTGGGGTACGCTAAAGGAGAATGTATACCGTGATGTGCCTACAACCCCAGAGCTTATGAAACAACGTATTGTGGCAGCCTGCGGCGACATTACACAAGATGTACTGCGGCGTGTACGACAGTCATTACGCCAGAGATTGCAATTGTGTGCAGCAAATGATGGCCACCACATTGAACATCTATTGGTCTGACATGTCGGGACACACTCTATTCCACTCCGCAATTGAAAACGGAAACCACGTGTGTACTTGTACGTCAGTGAAAAAGACCAATAAAAAGGTATTAGCATGTGGACGTAATGTGCTGTTCCACTCTCTTCTGTACCTAAGGTCCATCACCGTTCCCTTTGGATCCCTACGTAATTCGGTGCTCTCCGATACACACGATCGGACATCGGAGGAGTGGTACTCAAGCGTCAACTTTAGGTTACAATATCTCCGGATGTAATTAACATTTTACAATGCAACAAACGGCACTGATTACGTATTTGTTTATATGTTCAGATGTGCTAACAAAACTAACGGGATTCCATTTAAAAAAACGTAGGTTTGTGTTAAAAAACATACTTCCGTGCATTTTTTTATGGTTTGTATTAACCAGTTACACTAGCCCCTCTCCTCACGTTCGGTCTGTGGAATCGATTCGTCAGTATTTGATGTGGTTTACGAAATATATCCAGCGGTAACGTTAGGTGACTCACCCTGTATGTCCTTGGATAGTTCCATTTTGTCCAGTCCGTGTAAGCACCGTATATGTTGACACACGTGTTGCACAAGCCGACTCCAGCTGTGGGAACCGCCTCTCTCTACGATACTGTATTTCTGCAAGCTGCTACTCGAGCCGATACTAATGTAAGTGTCCCAACAGAAATGTTAATAAATTTTAGAAATAACAAATAAAGGAGTCGATTATCACAAGAAACGAAAGTCACGAATTCCATTAACACAAATTCAGAAGACCCTCAGCTGAAAGCTAAGTTAAGCCTCGTTCATTCTGCGTAATGACCTGCTTTTTTTTTTCCTTCGTTGCGCCTCACGGATCCCTCTGTGAACTGCACGCTTCGCCAATGGTGTTTTATGGCCTCTGTGCTCGAACATGTTCCAAAGGCAAAAGGCGTCGTGCAGTCCCGAACTTACGCACGCAAGAACTGCAGCAACGCCGTTACTTAAGCTTACCTAGTGTATTAAGCCCCTGGGCCTGCCCTCCCCCGTGGCACACAAAGCGATTAGCCAGTCAGTGCGCCAGAGAGCGCAAAGAGGCTTTGTTCTTCCAGTAACTCTGCAGGTGAGTGCATTCTCTCAAAAGGCGGCGTAATATCCTGGCACCGTGACCCAGCGTTCTGGCTGCATACTGAGATCGTCTTCACGCGAGGATCGACCGCAAACTTCGCTAACAAAAGCAAATATTTATTTCACAGCGGTTTTATTCTGTCAGAGGAAGTTTATTACCAATTTTGCATATCATTATTCACAGTCTGATAATTTTTTCAGTCTTACGGTCTACACTCTTACATTCTTTTCATCCCGCGGATATTTCTCATTATTTCGGGAACGTCTGAAAACTTGAGCAACGGATAACGTTACACTGTACTGATTACGAGCCTGTATGTTCCACTGGATTAGCCGTCGAGTAATGAATGGTGTGCGATGCTGTCAGTGTGTTTCACAACCGCTATTGAAATACAATAAATAGAATATTGTATATAAACGTGTTAATTCTTTTATTGCAAATAATTTATATTACACTTTTAATGTACACCTTCTTATTAAATCCACATGTATAAACGAAATACACACTAAGATATGTTTCAGATCAATTGGTTTCTGTAATATTAAGGATTAATTTCTTCTTCTTCTTCATGTTCCAGACCTCTGTCTGGAAATAACTATATTTGATATCTGGAATATAAGGGAGCAAATCAAGCATATCCTGCTTTCTCTTTTTCAGCACTTTTTTCATGTGTGGTTAAAGTTGTGAAACTGCAATAGTACCACATGCGTGTGGCTTCCTTCTACCATGTTTGGGAGCAAAGTTTAGGACGCGGAAGTCAGTGTCGTCGTTCAGTGTTTCCTTGTAGAACATTTTGTACGGCCAATTACATTTTGCATCCAACTTATCACTGCGTTTAGTAACAGTCTCGGTGCTAAAAAGTCAGAATGCTTCATTTCTGTGGATACAGATTTATTTTTTCTGCCAATTTTCCTAATTGTTTGAAAAATTTCATCTGGGGAAAACAGAAACTCTTTCTTATTTAATTGTTTCTCTATCTGGGCAAAATCCCTGTCATTTGTCAGGTATGAGTGACATGGGAGCAAGAACTGTAAAGCAATAATGTTGACATGAAACTGAGAAGATTCCGTCTCTTTCATTAGTGTTAGGCAATGTTTATGTGTCTGTTTTGTCCACCACACGTATCACTGTACGCAACTACCTGTTTTTGAGAAGTGAGACACATTTCATTATGTTTCAATAAACAGGTACCAATTTCCTGTGAACCCCTTGAGCCAGATGTTTCATCCCGAAAATACATATGGATTTTGCCGTCATTTAAAGTGTGGCATCAAAAATTGTACATATACATGTTTCTTTTGTAGTAAGATATCGATGTTGTCAGTTTAGGCAATGCAAGTGCTTTTTGCAGATCAAAGGTAAACATGAACATCTGAGAATCTGCCTCTTTACTACATTCTGTGTCTGTAGCCATTGCTGTTCTTGCAGCTTCAGCCCTCCTAAGATGAAGCTCCTTTTCAGTTTGAAGCTTTCTTTTTTCTTCTGCATTGGTATCAGAGTCCATTTCAAAGCTGAATTTGTCACAAAAAGAGCAAGTGCCTTTATGTGGTTGTCGAAATGACAGGTTGAGGTCTTTATTAAAGATTTTTCGACAGATGTGCTCCCACACAATTTCTTTATTCTGAGAAATACATTTATCTTTGTACAAATCGTACATTCTGGCCATACACAGCTCAGGATTGGAAAACCTTTTGTGGGGATTATCCTTCCTTGCATAACGGCTCTCAGAAACTGGAAAGCTTTTGCTGTGTTATTTTACATCATTGATCAGACCTTCCGGTACAGAGAATTTGTTCTGATATTTGCCCTTTCCTTCAAGGTGAGTTGTATCTTCTTCCTTGCTTTTTGTTAAAAGCCTAGAGAGTTGTCCATTAGAAATGTTAAAAGTATTCCAGAAAAAATTCTTGCATACTATTGCGCAGTTTCCGTTAACATGTAATCCATATTCATAAATGCAGAGCCATCTCTTGGTCGTCGGCGGTTAACTGAATGATACGTGCATAAACCATTCAGATAACTATTTTGGCGAATATCACCCTTAATCCAGAAATTGCCAGATAACATCTTCCTCTCATCCTCTGAAATTTTGAGCCCAACTCAAGTGTTGTCTGAGACTGATCGTTGAGTGCCGGCTACTAGATGAAGTCACAAGTGATCTATTTCAACTTTCGCAGATGCTGCGTACAAACCTCAAAGAGTATGTGTAGTGCTGGCACTCTGCACAGTTAGCTCTACAGATACACAAACCGTTCAGCAGTTAGTGTGCCGAGTGCTGTTTTTCACTCTTTTCCTGTTAGTGATCAAGAAGTGTTCGACAAAGAAAACTTCCAAGCGATTTCCCAACTCCACGAAAGAGAAAAGTGTACCATTGTGGAAAAATTTAGAGAACGATGGCAGGAAAACCGTCTCGAACCTCAACTTTTGTTGTTTTTACATCACTATGCCTGATGTGTGCGCAGGTGTATTTTCATGGTGGGAGTACTCATCTTTGGCCATAACTTTTGACTGTTTCTTTTTCAACTCAAAACAGAACTGTTTAGTTCCTCTACCTTATAAGAACTGGTCACTACGGAATTATCTCTTTTCAAAATGATTACAATACAGTACGATTCCCAAAAAACCAACACCACCTTCAGCTTCGCCACCGACAAAATGGATTTCTCTTGTTCTGGTGAAAATTTGCCTCTGGTCGGGCCACAGTTCTTTCTTTGGGATGTAATGCTGGATCTGAGTTTCGTCTGGAAAACATGGACTCTAAAATAGATAACTTAAGAGCGATGTGCAATTTTTCTTTGGTACTGTGAAATAAATCTCTGTTACGGAAAACTCTTTGCCCTCCAAATGTTGAGAGGTGATGCTGTGGACCAAACCAAGAAAAAAATAGCTGGTAAACATAGACTCTGAAGAGCATACCTTAAAGAGCTATGACAAATTGTTCATCTTCGCTACTGAGAAACATGTTACTTCTACTGAACAAATGCTCATAGCTCTTAAGGTATGCATTTTAAGAAAAGAGCCTGTTGTAGAAGGGATTTATTTTACAGTGTTGAAGACGAATTAGTGCTTTTCGGTCTTAAGGTATGCGTTTTAGAGCCAATGTCTTAGAGGCGGCAAATTACTTCGGGAATTCTTGTTAATAATGGGCATTTAATCACAGTCTATAAGATGTTGTGTATGGGCGTGTAGTTGCGTAGCTGAATTTATTTCCTTTATTTAGAAACCAGCCTCTTAATCCAGGAAGCAGAGATCCGTCGTTCCAGGTAGCGTTATCGTCAATATTTCATTAAAATCTGTGTTTTTAATTACTTGTAAATATGCGAATGAGATGACTGACGCCTTTAGCGCAAACGCAGCACTATGATTTTGAACTAACTCTTTTGGTGTACTCAGAGACCAGTAAAAACAAAAACACAGACACATTAACGCAGGGCTATCGTTTTAGATTCCGTTGCCTGAGCGAACTGTGACTGGTTTCCAGCTCCCACTGTTCTCGCATAATATGCTAACATGAAACGCTATAGCGAACTTAAGTGTAGCAATTTTACATTCAGTTTCCTGTGTGCACCAGGTGGGCAGGGGAGAGTGGGGGAAAGAGTAACTGACTGAAATCCAGTTGTTCTGCGAGAGACAAAAGTAATTTAACCGCACATATCATAGTTGTGGTTTTTAATGACTGTCAGTTCCGGGAAAATGTCTGAGGCGAAGGAGTCCTCCATTTCACAGACAATGCACTGTGGCTTTATAATCAACAGCGTCGAGTGTTGTTTGTCACAATAGCCATGAGTCCATTGCGCAAGACGATTGTCTGCCTCAAATCTCTGTTACCTACGCTGTTAACTGTCAGCTGTTTGAACCAGTGAGGTGCTCATCAAAAATTCAGAATGCTAAGGTAATCGAGAACTTTGACAGAACAGTGTAGTGATTAAAACTCAGCTACATCTAAAATAGTAAAAGACTGACAAAGGAGCAGCAAATATTGTTGTAAAGTTATGCATAACAGATATCGAGCATTTTTCAGCTGTCGTAAATAAAGAAGGAAGTGTCTGAAAAGGTGAATCCAACCGAAAAAGAACAGTGTATTAATTCAGTACAACACATTATTTCTGTTTTAACTGCCTGCTTGGCCTTGTGTGCATGGATGTTTAGAAACAAAGAAAACTAGGTAGCTGTAACAGAATTATACAACACGGAATTTTAATATTGACGAATTTTGTGGGCACCGATGGAGAGTTCTGATGTAAGTTGCAAGATGTATACTGCTTTCGTACCTTTTTCACTGGTTCTACGATCTATATAAATACAAAATAAAATATAAATATACAAAATAAAATATAAATACAACATCAAGTAGGGGTAATTCAGGAATAGGTTTAATAATGAATAAAAAAATAGTTACTTCAAACAGCATAGTGAACGCATTATTGTGGCCACGATAGACACGAAGCCCACGTCTACTACAGTAGTACAAGTTTATATGCCAACTAGTTTTGCAGACGATGAAGAAATTGATGAAATGTATGATGAGATAAAAGAAATCATTCGGGTCGTGAAGGGAGACGAAAATTTAATAGTCATGGGTGACTGGAATTCGAGAGTAGGAAAAGGGAGAGAAGGAAACATAGTAGGTGAATATCGATTGGGGGTAAGAAATGAAAGAGGAAGCCGTATGGTGGAATTTTGCGCCGAGAATAAGTTAATCATAGTTAACACTTGGTTCAAGAATCATAAAAGAAAATTGTATACATGGAATCGAAGCATTTGAGATGTGGTGCTATAGACGAATGTTGAAAATTAGGTGGACTGATGAGGTAAGGAATGAGAAGGTTCTACGCAGAATCGGAGAGGAAAGGAATATGTGGAAAACACTGATAAGGAGAAGGGACAGGACGATAGGACATCTGCTAAGACATGAGGGAATGACTTCCATGGTACTAGAGGGAGCTGTAGAGGGCAAAAACTGTAGAGGAAGACATAGATTGGAATACGTCAAGCAAATAATTGAGGACGTAGCTTGCAAGTGCAACTCTGAGATGAAGAGGTTAGCACAGGAAAGGAATTCGTGGCGGGCCGCATCAGACCAGTCAGTAGACTGATGACAAAAAAAAAAAAAAAAAAAAAAAAATACATGGAAGAATCCTGGAGATACTAGAAGGTATCAGATAGATTATATAATGGTAAGACAGAGATTTAGGAACCAGGTTTTAAATTGTAAAACATTTCCAGGGGCAGATGTGGACTCTGACCACAATCTATTGGTTATGAACTGTAGATTAAAACTGAAGAAATTGCAAAAAGGTGGGAATTTAAGGAGATGGGACCTGGATAAATTTCTGAAGATGGCATGGGTAAAATACAGGGAGCGAAAGGCTATTTACAATTTGTACAGAAACCAGATGGCAGTTATAAGAGTCGAGCGTCGTGAAAGGGAAGCAGTGGTTGGGAAGGGAGTGAGACAGGGTTGTAGCCTGTCCCCGATGTTATTCAATCTGTATATTGAGCAAGCAGTATAGGAAACAAAAGAAAAATTCGGAGTAGGTATTAAAATCCATGGAGAAGAAATAAAAACTTTGAGGTTCGCCGATGACATTGTAATTCTGTCAGCAACAACAAATGACTAGGAACAGCAGATGAACGGAATGGACAGTGTCTTGAAAGGAGCGTATAAGATGAACATCAACAAAAGCAAAACGATGATAATGGAATGTAGTCGTATTAAGTCGGATGATGCTGAGGGAATTAGATTAGGAAATGAGACACTTAAAGTAGTAAAGGTGTTTTGCTATTTGGAGAGCAAAATAACTGATGATGGTCGAAGTAGAGAGGATATAAAACGTAGGATGGCAATGGCAAGGAAAGCGTTTCTGAAGAAGAGAAACTTGTTAACATCGAGTATTGATCTAAGTGTCAGGAAGCGTTTCTGAAAGTATTTGTATGGAGTGAAGCCATGTATGGAAGTGAAACATGGACGATAAGTAGTTTGGACAAGAAGAGAATAGAAGATTTCTAAATATAGTGCTACAGAAGAATGCTGAAGATTAGATGGGTAGAACACATAACTAATGAGGAGGTATTGAATAGAATTGGGGAGAAGAGGAGTTTGTGGCACAACTTGACAAGATGAAGGGACCGGTTGGTAGGACATGTTCTGAGGCATCAAGGGATCACAAATTTAGCATTGGAGGGCAGCGTGGAGGGTAAAAATCGTAGAGGGAGACCAAGAGACGAATACACTAAGCAGATCCAGAAGGATGTAGGTTGCAGTAAGTACTGGGAGATGAAGAAACTTGCACAGGATAGAGTAGCATGGAGAGCTGCATCAAACCAGACTCAGGACTGAAGACCACAACAACAACTACTACGATCTATTAATTTGATTTGACATAATTGTATGCTTTCGCTTGTTTTCAGTTCTGTGGAGAAATACCGATGCTCGGAGGAAATGTACGCGTAATCTGCGTTTTATTTTAATTTTTAAATGCCCTTTCTCATATCATGTATTTTTTTTTTTTTTGTCATCAGTCTACTGACTGGTTTGATGTGGCCCGCCACGAATAATTCCTTTCCTGTGCCCCATTCTTCATCTCAGAGTAGCACTTACTACCTACGTCCTCAATTATTTGCTACATGTATTCCAATCTCTGTCTTCCTCTACAGTTTTTGCCCTTTATAGCTCCCTCTAGTACCGTGGAAGTCATTCCCTAGGGACTTAACTAATGTCGTATTAACTTGTCCCTTCTCCTTGTCAGTGTTTTCCACATATTGCTTGCCTCTCCGATTCTGTGTAGAACCTCCTCATGCGTTACCTTATCAGTCCACCTAATTTTTAACATTCATCAGCAGCACAACATGTCAAATTCGTAAAGTCTACTCTGTTCCGGTTTTCCCACACTCCATGTTTCACTACCATGCAATGCTGTGCTCCAAACGTACATTCTCAGAAATTTCTTCCTCAAATTAAGACCAGTGTCTGACAGTAGTAGACTTCTATTGATCAAGAATGCCCTTTTTGCCAGTGGTAATCCACTTTTGATGTCCTCCTTGCTCCGTCCGCCATTGGTTATTTTGCTGCCTAGGTAGCACAATTTCCTAACTTCATCTACTTCGTGACCATCAACCCTGACGTTAAATTTCTCGCTGTTCTCATTTATGCTGCTTCTAATTACTTTCATCTTTCTTCGATTTACTCTCAGTCCAGATTCTGTACTCATTAGACAGTTCATTCCATTCAGCATATCATGTAATTCTTCTTCAACTAATCGTATCATTGACATCCTTTCACCTGGAATTTTATTTCCATCATTGTTTCTTCGATGTACGGATTGAACAGTAGGGGTGAAAGACTACATCCCTGTCTTACACACTTCTTAATCCGAGCACTTCGTTCTTGTTGTCCACTCTTATTATTCCCTCTTGGCTCTTGTACATATTGTATATTACTCGTCTCTCACTACAGCTTACTCCTATTTTTCACAGAGTTTCGAACATGTTGCACCATTTTATATTGTCAAACGCTTTTCCCAGGTCGGCAATTCTATGAACGTATCTTGATCTTTCTTTAGTCTTACTTCTATTATCAACCGCAACGTCAGAATTGCCTCTCTGGTGCCTTTACGTTTCCTAAAGCCAAACTGATCGGCTTACTGTAGTGCATGAATACGTAGGTTCAGCTCAGCATTTGTGCAGATTTCTACTCTGCCTTAGTCAGGGAGCGCAGCAGGTTCCGCTGGCTTTCGTGGCACAACAGCGGGATGGACACGCTAGTAAAAATTGTTCGTGTGCCCAGCGGACATTTTTCTGCGGCCTGTGTCATTCCGTCGGAGTCTGTCAGCGTGCGCCGACGTAGAAACGAACATTCTCACGAAATTTTCAGGAGAGGCGTTTCACTGGCTCGTCAGATTCCACTGGAGGGCACTCTAGAAGTTTCTGGTAGCTTTCTGTCGGCAGCCAAATAAGGTTTGATTCTACGAGCTCTTCTTTGTGTGTGACCGGCCAGTATCATCGCCCAGGAAAGCGTGACACATGATTGATCTATGAGAACTGCAATAAAAAAACGGGTAAATCTTGGTCGCTGGAGTGAAGACAGACAGCTTTGGGGACGCAAGGGTAGTCGTGTTAACTGTAGGAGCAGGAAGAGACCGTCGAGATAGCTATTCGGTTGCTGAAAGTGCAGTCAGATATTCGAGTAGTAGTATAAAGCTCAGTCAGATTGCGTTCGAAAGTTACAGATATTATAAAGAATAATTTCGTTGCTGGACATGAGGGGTCAACACTTCAGTGCTGACGTCCTCAGACAAACCTTGGACGCTGCACGTATTAGAGTCTTGTCGGATATAATAGATGAGTGAAGGAAGACCGCAGAATTGCTAACCGTATGGTTCAATTTTACACAAAGGACACGATCCCTAATTAAATTAGTAATCAATTACATGTATAGAACACACGACGATTTGCGCTGCATCGCAATCTAATATATAAGTTCTTTCTAATTTATTCATAACAGTCTCTACTCATCAATAACTCTGTCTTTCTGTTTCACAACTCTACTTTTACAGTATCCTGAGATTGTTAATCATATTGGTTTCCTGTTGTCACACAGTAATCATTCATCAGTACAGACGATTATACCACATTTTCTTTCGTGTATCAAAATGTACTAGAGCTTCTTCACTAGAAATGCAACACGTATTTTCCTGCATTCTATGTGACTGACGTAAGTAATTCTTCGTGATGTAAATAGTTTTGTCCTTCTAGCGCTGTAATGAATCCTTGCAACTGTTTTGGTAGTTCCCATTCACTAAAGATCCCTGCACTTCACAGGATTACTGCTCCATATTGAATGATAAATGGGCACTTCGCTTATTCGATTCACGGTCCAGCTGTCACTGCGAACGCTGAGGGATCACTTGGTGGAGAGTGCTTTCTATAGCCTTTCCTCCAATGTCCCGCCTACAGCCAAGCTTCAAACTTACACACACACACACACACACACACACACACACACACATACACACGCACCCAAGCACGCACGCACGAACGGCGAGAGAGAGACAAAGAAAGAAAGGCTCAATGGCAAATACAGATCTCCATTGTGTAAGTACCTCGGGTGCAGACAATCTCCAGTGATAAACTACACCATAGACATAGTCGGCTGCGTTCCTTATCACCTCGCTATAAGTAGTATTTGTATTCGCTCAGCTTTTCTGCCGCAAATATCTGGTTGATTTTCATCTTGCACCTGTTGTGGAATCTTCCTCCTCGAGTGTCGTGCTTCTACCGCACTCAATGTTGTGACCCATTTTCGTATAAGATACATCACAGAATAATAAGGAAATACAAATATTGTCGTCCCGGGTATCTGAGGTTCTGGCGTAAAAATCGTCCATTTAAAAGATAATGTGCTGGATAGCAGCCTGTTCCAAGTTTACTCTTGCCACACGAAGGGTCAGTGGCCTGTCATAAGAGTCAGCTGTCTCCATCATAGTGTTACATCTCGGCTTCCTCCACCTGACAGAGGTAGCTCAGTTACATTTACACAGTTTGTTTGAGGAGGTATGGTAAACAGTTTGGGATGTGACACTGTGGTCTCATTCGAATAAAAGATACTGTCTGGCATTTGTCCAGCTTTCCTGGTTATAGAGATATAACTGTTGGAATATAACCCAAACAGATACTCACAGAAGGCCTTAAGCGAAGCCGAATGATTAATTTCAAAAGTGATTTCCGTAATTTCCATCTCCGACCTCAGTGTACTTTGCAGTTTTTTTCCAGCATCGCGTGTAACTCTTCTGAGGTCGTTCTGATGTTCATTTATGAGGGCAGCACTGTTCGGAAACCAAAGCATGAAGAAGCTTGCACAGGATAGGGTAGCATGGAGAGCTGCATCAAACCAGTCTTAGGACTGAAGACCACAACAACAACAACAACGAATCTGCTTGACGTCACCCCACACCACGGTCACCTTTGGTCTTACTACAGTTTTTCAACCGTTACGATACACTGCGGTGATGAAGGTCTTGGGCTAGCGATATGCACATATGCAGATGGCGGTAGAATCGCGTACACAAGGAGCTGTTATTTGTACTCCTGTGATTCATGTGAAAAGGTTTCCGAATGATTATGGCTGCACGATTGGAAATAACAATTAACAGACTTTGAATGCGGAAAGGTAGTTGGAGCTAGACGAATGGGACATTCCATTTGGGAAATCGTTAGGGAATTCAATATTTTGAGATCCACAGTGTCAAGCGAGTTCTGAGAAAACCAATTTTCAGGCATTCCTTTCACTACAGACAAGGCGGTGGCCGACGGCCTTCACTTGTCTACCGAGAGCAGCGGCGTTTGTGTATGGTTGTCAGTGCTAACAGACAAGCAACACTGCTTGGAGTAACCGCAGAAATCAGTGTGGGACATACGGTGAACGTATCGGTTAGTACAGTGGGGTGAAATTTGGCGTAAACGGGCAGCAGACGAACGACGCAAATGCATTTGCTAACAGCGGGATATTGCTTGCAGTGCCCTTCCTGCGTTGGATCCTAGACTGAAGGAGAAACGATGGGCTTGTTAGTCTAGATTTCACTGGGTAACAACGGATCGTAAGTTCGAGTGTGGCGCAGACGCCACAAAGCCATGGATCCTAGTTGTCAACAAGGTACTGTGCAATCTTGTGGCTTCATAATGGTGTGGGATGTGTTTACATGCAATGGACTAGGTCCTCTGGTCCGACTGAAGCGATCATTGAAAAATGCTTATATTCAGCTACTTGAAGACCATTTGCAGTACTTCACGGACTTCAGGTTCCCAAATAACGACGGAATTCTTATGGATGACAATGCGCCATGTTACTGGGCAACAATTGTTCGCGACTGGCTTGGAGGACATTCTGGACAGTTCGAACGAATGATTTGGCCACACAGATAGTTCGACATGAATACCAGCGAACGTTTATGGCACATAACTGCGACGTCAGTTCGTGCACAAAGTCCTGTACAGGTAACACTTTCGCAGTTACGGACAGATATAGTGACAGCACGGCTCGATATTTTTGCTGGGGACTTCCAGTGACTTGTTGAGTTCGTAACACATTGAGCTGCTGCATTACACGGGTCCGACACGATATCATGAGGTACCCGATGACTTTCATCACTTCAGTATAGTGACAACTGCGGCTGTGCACGAAACATCGAGCGTGAAATACCGCTTCATCGGGCCACAGGATGTTGTCGTACAGGTCGGGATAATCACCTCCTTAACCAAGCATAATCTCGCAAAATTCCAAATTCATGTCACAGTCCTCATCGAACAGTTGTTGCATGTAATATGGCTTCCAAGGTGGAAACAATAGCTCACTTTTTAAAATGGCCATAACCGTTTTACTTGACATCCAGTTTCTCTAGCAGCTTGTCTTTTTGACTTTGAAAAGTTCTGGTCAGAGATGTGCCGAACAACATTCATATTGTCATCCAGTTTGTATGTTGACAGTCTTCCAGATCCACTAGAAACTTCCACACTATCAGATGTCATTAATTTCTTATGACATGTTTCTTATTGTCTTAGGGTTAAGCGTTGCATTCCTACATCACTCTTGCCTTGACCATCCCTGAATTTGCGCCAAAGACCACCAAATCTTATATATGGCGGCAATCTTAGCTCTTTCTTCTATGTGAGTAGTATAGCAAGTATTTTCTGGTTTTCACTCGGCCAGCATCTGAAATCATAAATGATAAACCTCATATTAGTAGACGCCAGCGGGAACTGATGCTACTCTCTAGGCTAATCAAAATTAAAAGCCGGTACTGACTTTACAAGTATCCTGTAGACTTGGCCTTTCAACTGTCCCTCGTATAAAGGTGAAGGTCCGTGGACCTTGGCGGCGAAGAAATGTGATCTTTTCTGTGGACCCGTCTTCCAGGCAATGTTAGGTTTAGATGATGTTAACTGCACCACAAGAATGTGCAGGGATCCTGTAGTTCTGGAGGAATGTACCCATCCCTGTAGCCAAAAGATTGTTTTGCAATAATGCTGGAAGCTCGTTTTCAAGGAACTCTATATAACGGGGCTTTGCAAGATGATCCAGCAACACAGTATGCCTTATGAAATGATTATCCATCGTAGTACACGACACAATTAAAGAGAAGCGTTCCTGAATATGTGTCTTCACAAAGACACCTGGGTTTCCGTCGCACCATCGTGAGAGTTATGAGCGTTACTGATACCGTCACGAGTCAACGCGGCTTAACCAGGAAACAGTGTTAATGGGGTTATTCGGCGATTTGAAATTAGCCAAGTACTAAATTCCAATCACCTACCTTCATCTCCTTCTCGGTATGCCGCGCATACTAAATATCCGCCATATTCCTGTATTTGCGACACCAACAGGTGTAGAAATTATCCGTGTGCTTGTTGGACTACGCTCTGTCAGTTGAATACTGTGTTGTGCCTCAATCACACTCTATTCGTGCGGACATTCAGATGCAATATGAGTGGCTGACACCGCACCACTGTCGCACAGTTTAGTGAAGACACGAGTAAACTTGAATCTAGTGCTCTGCGGTTAAGATGCCGTCTACCGTATTCTCTAGAAGCAGCGTTCCCATTACAAAACCGGTATACCAATATTATAGTGCACAGCATCTGTGAAGATGTGAGGCTTGCCTGAATGATACAGTAGAAACGGCTGATAAACCACACTCACGCGTGAAAAATTCAATCATGTAAACTCAAGCCCAGCTTCATAACATCACTGCCACCAACCGTGTCTCTGCACCCAATAAAACCGGACACATCTCCCTTGGAATTATTCACATGAGGCTGTACTGCGACCTCTACCTCAATATTTCCTGCTATCTGACAAACCCGGCGTTCCTTGCCTATTCATTTTGCCAATTTTCTATTACAAATGAAAACAGTAAAAGAACTGTGTTTGTAGTGTAATATCGAAAAGAATTTCATTTCATATTGGTGCCAGCATCTTTGAAATTATGAAATAGTTGTACGAAAGAATATGTACACTGCGCAAACGTACAAGCACAGTATCCCTGGCATTATCTGTACGCTGGGCGCACCTGCTCTGAGTGTCCACAACGCGATTCTGTAAACGTCTCTATGGCAACGCCTCTTCGTAGCTCTATAGACGGCTACAAAAGTTTGCGTTTCAGAAATGAAAGCTGTCAAAAGCGATGTAAGCGATTTGCTAAAGTTGACTCGACTCTAGGAATGTCTCTCTAGTAAAGAATAAAAGTATTAAGACTTCAGGCATGATATAGCATTTCTCACGCATCTCAAAGTTTATGACGTTATACCTCCTGAACTATGATAGTTAGGTGGTTTTTAGCCCGACAGGGATTGTTGCCTGACAGTAAGAGACATGTGAACCACGTTTCGCTGAAATCAGTCCAGCGGGTTAGGGGGAGATGTAGAACACACACACATTTTTAAACCACATTTTTGGATTCCTCCTAAAAAACATTGTAACCTAACTGCACCTACCCACAAGCTTCATAGGTCAATTTCTCGGAACCTTAACGACTATGACTGTCACCTTACAGGTAGTACACACAGGGTGACAATTATTGAACTATATGAAAAAAAATAGTTGCAAACTACGGGGTGCATTCATTTTACTCAGCCGGCCGGAGTGGCCGTGCGGGTCTAGGCGCTGCACTCTGGAGCCGGGCGACCGCTACGGTCGCAGGTTCGAATCCTGCCTCGGGCATGGATGTGTGTGATGTCCTTAGGTTAGTTAGGTTTAATTAGTTCTAAGTTCTAGGCGACTGATGACCTCAGAAGTTAAGTCGCATAGTGCTCAGAGCCAGCCATTTTTCATTTTACTCAACATTTAACATCACTTTTTCGGATATAGGTCACGACATGTTCTATATGCCTGCCATCACTGGCGATGTGGTGCAGACGAATAGCGAAATTCTGCATGACCCGCTGAAGTGTCGTAATATCGATGCTGTCGATGATCTCCTGAATGGCTGTCTTGAGCTCTGAAATGGATTTGAGGTTACTCCCGTACACCTTGCCTTTAATATGTCCCCACAAAAAGGAGTCGCATGTTATCAGATACGGAGAATATGGTGGCCAATCGAGGCCCATGCCAGTGGCCCCTGTGTACCCCAGAGCCAGAATGCGGGCCCCAAAGTGCTCCTCCAAACATTCTCCTGCTTCAATGCGGTCGAGCTCCGTCTTGCATGAACCACATCTTCTCGAAATCAGGGTCATTTTGGATAATGGGGATGAAATCATATTCCAAAACCTTCACGTACCGTTCGGTAGTCACCGTGCCATCAAGGAATATCGCACTGATTATTCCGAGACTGGACATTGCACACCAAACAATCGTCGAGGGTGAAGAGATTTCTCGGTCGTGATCTGTGGATTCTCACTCCCCCATATGCGCCAATTTTGCTTGTTGAGGAACCCATCAAAATGAAAGTGTGCTTCGTCGCTAAACCAACCCATGAATGCCCATAGTAATTCCCAGCATGCTGATGAGCCCACAATGCATACAGGCATGGCATTATTTTGCTTCGTTGTGCTTTCTTATTCAGTCTAATAATGCGTTTTCGTGGGATTCTAAAGCGTGTCTTGAAATCTTAGTTCAGTACAAACATTTTTCTTTTAGTCAACATGCCCGAAGTGCAATGAAAGAGTCTCGTCCTGTAGGATCCGCCTTCATAATCACGGTAAAACAAAGCCAAATGATTGTGAAAAAAGCCATACATCCGGACCCTAGGTAAATCAATCATTTGCCAACTAAAAGGCATTAGAATGCTAGAATTAGCACTGCAATGCGAGGGTCATTCCGAAAGTAATGCCTCCCATTTTTATTCATGAAAACTACAGGAGACACATAAATGACAACAGGAAGGCTAAATAGTGCACTATCTGAGCTACAGACAGTCGTTTTTCCATATAGTCACCACCATTCGTTATGCACTTTTGCCAAACGAAGAACGAGAGCATGTGTGCTGCGCTTGTAAAAATCAGCACCAGCTGAGACTAACCACTTACAGCTCCGACAACAGGATCCGAGTCTTAAAAATGTTCGCCACGCAGTCCATCTTTCAGAGTCCCAAAGAGATGGAAATCTGGTGGCGCTAAATCCGGACTGTACGGTGCATCTGGCAACATAGTTCTGCCGAATTCTGCAATGAATTGCGTGGTCGCGAAGCTAGAGTGGGGCCTGGCGTTATCATGTTGTAAGTGGAAGTTCGTCTTCTTCTCTGGCTTTATCCTGGAAACTCGGGCTTTCATCTTAGTCATTCTGTTGCGTGCTGAACTAACAATTTCTCCAGGCTCTTGGAGATCCAAAATAACCACACTCTGGCTATTCCAGAAGACTGTGCACATCACTTTGCCTGCAGAATGTGTCTTGAATTTCTTCTTTGATGGAGAATTCGTATGTCACCATTCTATTTACTGTATTTTGGATTCCGGCTCGTAGTGGTGACACCACGTCTCATCACAGGTGACAATGCTATTCAGAAAATTGTCACCTTAAGCTTCATATCGGCCCAGTAGGCCCCGACAAATTTTAATTTTTTAGGTTTCTTGTTCTTCTGTAAACATCCGCGGCAGCCATCGCACACAGATTTTGCGATAACCAAGATGTTCCAACATTGTTTCCAAGGCATTACAGCCGGCATTCAGCTTTGCACACAATTCTCTGGATGAGTTGATCAAAACGCTCTTCACTGCGAAGGATGACAGCTGTGCAAGGTTGACCAGGCCGTGGCTTCTATTTTGTCATGCACAATCTTTTCACCGCCTTGAAAATGCTACACCCTTCACCTGACATTGCTCACGTTTATTGTATCGTCTGCATACACCTTTACCAAGCGTCAATGGATATCAATCGGCACAGTTTCTTCAGTAGTGAGGAATTCAATCACACATCGCTGTTTTATACGCGCATTCATATGAGACTCCATTTCAGAACACTCCTCTGTTGGCACCAACTACTGCAGAACAACGGAACCACCTGCAAATGAAAGAGGGAGGTTCAAGCATTAGGACTAAACCAATGACATCTGGCGCGGACATCCAGAGTCACCACTAAAAAGTAGGAGGCTTTACCTCCGGAACGACTGTCGTAGCTTATTTGGCAACACTGCACGGACAATGCCACGACGTCCAGAGCACCACCGACCGCCTGCACGCCGACCATTGTTGCGACTTTTCTCGACGAAGCAGCAGAGTTAGAGAGAAGGTCACCAACAACAGTGTGCTGCGTGCCAACCATAGCAAAGTCCGGCCGGCAAGGACATACCTCGAAAGTATCCCAAAGTTAATTACACAGCAGTACGAACAAACCTATTTGCAAACTAGAAAAGCATTAAATTTCTTGGACGTTTCACTCATCGAAACAGTTTTTCGACCCAGTAGTTACTGAAATACAGTGGTTAAAAAATTCAACAAATTTCTCGAATTATCTACAATAGCAGCAAGACGCAGGTTTCTGTCGTATATCTTTCATTTGTCAACATTTCCGTGTAGGTGTCCATAAATTTCGATAAGTAGAAACAATTCACCACGACTGCATCTACTACCCAATACAGACACGACAGTCGGAATAAACATGTATTTTCATAACCGAAAAGACAAAAGAAATATGAATATCTGCATGAATAACCAGATCATGAAACATGAAGATTAACCTCGCTGTCTTGGAATAAGCCTTGATCGAAATCTAACATAAAGGGTCTATAAAGAGGATACTCTTGCGGCTTCCGGAGTAACGAAAAGTGCTGGCACAAAGATGAAGAACGCAAGAGTAGAGAAGGCTGTGAGGCGACGTCAGCCAATAGTCCGCTGACTCCCCGCCCATCTCCACCCCTCTCATCCCCTCCCACCCTTCTTCCCTTCTCCCTCATCTCCTTGCGCCTGGCAGATCCTCCATTTTGATCATTGTCAGTTGCCACGTCAGTGTTGTGTTTAGTGCTGTTTCTCCTCTGCGTCGAGAGGTGTGATTTTAATTGTGTGCTGGCCTTGTACATAGTGTTACTGTCAGTGTTTGTTCTGTGCTACGCCATCCGTCGATACTTTTATGCTCCGGTCATACTGCGCCTTGTGTTCTTTTAATTGTCCCAGTGTGTGGTTTATTGTGTGCGCTACTTTTTTATAGTTTTTATCTCCATTTCACAGTCACCCCTTTTTTGTCTATTGTCTTCCATGATGTTCCCCCTATTTTTGCATTTATGTTCACCATGTTTTCTCCTTTGTTATTTTTAAATGTCTTTTATTGTTTGTTCTATGTCTTTCGGCTGAAGAGCAGCGCATATGCTGCTGCCAGCCCGTCCCGATGGGGAATTGAAATACAATAAAGGAAAAAAAAAACTGTCTCGGCCGACAGCAGTAGGCAGCACACCACATTGGCGACGAGGAGTTACAAACAAACCCGGCGCCTGACGGTCACGGAATTTTGTTTTTCGTGTTTGCTGCAGTCTTAATTAGCTCTTGTCTTTTCTTTGTGGGGACGTTTATTTGCTGTAACAGTTTCTTGTCGTTTTTGTTAATCGATGCTTTCAGGTGGACGTTACAGAAATTTTCTTTGCTTTTGTCCTTATTTTGCTTGCTTGCCTTGTCTGTTTGTTGCATTTGTCTCTTCCAACATGGCCACCCCACCTCTCCCGCCCGCTGCTCAGGCGCCACAGCCGCAAGTGTTAGATGCCACACGGCTAATGCAGATGTTTCAGTTCCAGACACAGCAGATATCCACACTGCTCAACACGGTGCAGCAGCTACGAGCCAACGCTGCGCGCCCGACGGAACAAGCACCAGCTACAGCAACACTTACTGTTATACCATCTTTTCGACAGTTTCGTGAAGAATAAGAGGAATGGTTGTCCCAATATGAAACTCACATCCTTGCTCACAACATACCAGGTACTGCGAAACTTCCCTATCTACACTACTGGCCATTAAAATTGCTACACCAAGAAAAAATGCAGATGATAAACGAGTATTTGATGGACAAATATGCACTCCTGGAAATGGAAAAAAGAACACATTGACACCGGTGTGTCAGACCCACCATACTTGCTCCGGACACTGCGAGAGGGCTGTACAAGCAATGATCACATGCACGGCACAGCGGACACACCAGGAACCGCGGTGTTGGCCGTCGAATGGCGCTAGCTGCACAGCATTTGTGCACCGCCGCCGTCAGTGTCAGCCAGTTTGCCGTGGCATACGGAGCTCCATTGCAGTCTTTAACACTGGTAGCATGCCGCGACAGCATGGACGTGAACCGTATGTGCAGTTGACGGACTTTGAGCGAGGGCGTATAGTGGGCATGCGGGAGGCCGGGTGGACGTACCGCCGAATTGCTCAACACGTGGGGTGTGAGGTCTCCACAGTACATCGATGTTGTCGCCAGTGGTCGGCGGAAGGTGCACGTGCCCATTGACCTGGGACCAGACCACAGCGACGCACGGATGCACGCCAAGACCGTAGGATCCTACGCAGTGCCATAGGGGACCGCACCGCCACTTCCCAGCAAATTAGGGACACTGTTGCTTCTGGGGTATCGGCGAGGACCATTCGCAACCGTCTCCATGAAGCTGGGCTACGGTCCCGCACACCGTTAGGTCGTCTTCCGCTCACGCCCCAACATCGTGCAGCCCGCCTCCAGTGGTGTCGCGACAGGCGTGAATGGAGGGACGAATGGAGACGTGTCGTCTTCAGCGATGAGAGTCGCTTCTGCCTTGGTGCCAATGATCGTCGTATGCGTGTTTGGCGCCGTGCAGGTGAGCGCCACAATCAGGACTGCATACGACCGAGGCACACAGGGCCAACACCAGGCATCATGGTGTGGGGAGCGATCTCCTACACTGGCCGTACACCACTGGTGATCGTCGAGGGGACACTGAATAGTGCACGGTACATCCAAACCGTCATCGAACCCATCGTTCTACCATTCCTAGACCGACAAGGGAACTTGCTGTTCCAACAGGACAATGCACGTCCGCATGTATCCCGTGCCACCCAACGTGCTCTAGAAGGTGTAAGTCAACTACCCTGGCCAGCAAGATCTCCGGATCTGTCCCCCATTGAGCATGTTTGGGACTGGATGAAGCGTCGTCTCACGCGGTCTGCACGTCCAGCACGAACGCTGGTCCAACTGAGGCGCCAGGTGGAAATGGCATGGCAAGCCGTTCCACAGGACTACATCCAGCATCTCTACGATCGTCTCCATGGGAGAATAGCAGCCTGCATTGGTGCGAAAGGTGGATATACACTGTACTAGTGCCGACATTGTACATGCTCTGTTGCCTGTGTCTATGTGCCTGTGGTTCTGTCAGTGTGATCATGTGATGTATCTGACCCCAGGAATGTGTCAATAAAGTTTCCCCTTCCTGGGACAATGAATTCACGGTGTTCTTATTTCAATTTCCAGGAGTGTATTATACTAGAACTGACATGTGATTACATTTTCACGCAATTTGGGTGCATAGATCCTGAGAAATCAGTACCCAGAAGAACCATCTCTGGCCGTAATAACGTCCTTGATACGCCTGGGCATTGAGCCAAACAGAACTTGGATGGCGTGTACAGGAACAGCTGCCCATGCAGCTTCAACACGATACCACAGTTCACCAAGAGTAGTGACTGACGTATGGTGACAAGCCAGTTGCTTGGCCACCATTGACTAGACGTTTTCAATTGGTGAGAGATCTGGAGAATGTGCTGGCCAGGGCAACAGCCAAACATTTTCTGTTTTCATAAAGGCCCGTACAGGACCTGCAACATGCGGTCGTGTATTATCCTACTGAAATGTAGGGTTTCATAGGGATCGAATGTAGGTCAGAGCCACGGGTCGTAACACACCTGAAATGTAACGTCCACTTTTCAAAGTGTCGTCAATGCGAACAAGAGGTGACAGAGATGTGTTAACCAATGGCACCCCATACCATCACGCCGAGTGATACGCCAGTATGGCGATGACGAACACACGCTTCCAATGTGTGTTCACCACAATGTCGCCAAACATGGATGCGACCATCATGATGCTGTAAACAGAACGTGGATTCAACCAAAAAAATGACGTTTTGACATTCGTGCACCCAGGTTCGTCGTTGAGTACACCATTGCAGGCGCTCCTGTCTGTGATGCAGCGTCAAGGGTAACCGCAGCCATGGTCTCCGAGCTGATAGTCCGTGCTGCTGCAAACGTCGTCCAACTGTTCGTGCAGATGGTTGTTGCGTTGCCAACGTCCCCATCTGTTGACTCAGGGATCGAGACGTGGCTGCACGATCCGTTACAGCCATGCGGATAAGATGCATGTCATCTCGACTGCTAGTGATACGAGGCCATTGGGATGTAGCACGACGTCCCGTATTACCCTCCTGAACCCACCGATTCCATATTCTGCTAACAGTCATTGGATCTCGACCAACGCGAGCAGCAATGTCGCGATACGAGAAACCGCAGCCACGATAGGCTACAATCTGACCATTATCAAAGTCGGAAACGTGATGGTACGCATTTCTCCTCCTTACACGAGACATCACAACAACGTTTCACCAGGCAACGCCGTTCAACTGCTGTTTGTGTGTGAGAAATCGGTTGGAAACTTTTCTCATGTCAGCACGTTGTAGGTGTCGCCACCGGCGCCAACCTTGTTTGAATGCACTGAAAAGCTAATCATTTGCATATCACAGCATCTTCATCCTGTCGGTTAAATTTCGCGTCTGTAACACGTTATCTTCGGGGTGTAGCAATTTTGATGGACTGTAGTGTATTATCAACGGTAGGAAGCGCTGTGTTTCGCATAATCAACAAACTTTTCCCTAACGCCACTCCGAGTGAACTCACGTATGAGTCGCTAAATAACTATTATGACCAGCAAGTGAATGTGCTAGCAGGTCAATGTCAGTTCTTTAATTGCAAAAAGCCGCGTGGTTTAAGGCTTGATGTCACGGTTGCGCGGCGCCTCTCGCCGGAGGTTCGAGTCCACCCTCGGGCATGGTTGTGTGTGTTTGTTGTTCTTAGCATAAGTTAGTTTAAGTAGTGTGTAAGTCTTCGGACCGATGACCTAAGCAGTATGGTCCCTTAGTAATTCATACACATTTGAACATTTGAATTGCAAAAAACCGTCAGAACGAACTTATCCCGAGTGGGTAACAGATTTTCAGGGTATGACAAGGAAACGGAAATTCAAATGCACTTGCGGGTGCTTTATATTCAGACGTTATGTTGCGTGATGTGATCGTGTGCAATGTAGCTGAACAGATTTTGACACTGTCCGATCCATCATTTGAGCAGGTAGTGAAAATCTTAGACCAGTACGATTCAAGTCCCCTGTTCGCTGATAAATTAGAGCAGCCAGCTATTTGTCGGGTTGAGTCCCTTGGTTGTGATCGGCCTCTGCCGCGGTAGCTGGCACTGGCCCAACTGAGTAAACACCTCTCCACGCCCCATAAGCAGTTCGCTAAAAAGACAGCGACACAGGAGAACAGAATTAAGCATTACCCTCCGTGTTTTCACGGCAAAAACGCGAAGATTGCCCCTGCAGTCAGGCTCAGTGTTACGCTTATGGTAGGAAAGGACATGGTCAATCTGTATGTTTGCCACAGAACAAACGTTGACTTCGGACCACTCACAAAAATCTAGTCACAAGGACCTTGTCATTAATGCAGTATATTCAAAGTTTGGAACAGGAGCAACCCTAGCAAGCGTGCAGTTTCTTCAGTGATAGGCCAGTCAAACAAACTTTTTGTTCATTTACTTCTTTGTGGGAAACGTGTGAAATTTCAGTTGGACACGGGTGCCTCTGTCACATTGCTAAATCGTCACACATATAAACTGTTAGGCTCACCACGCCTGCCTAAAACTAGCACGCAACTGACGGCTTTTAATGGACAAGACATTCTTGTTCTCGGAAAATGTACTTTGCTTGCCATGTATAACTCGCATACCCAAACAGTGAGTCTTACAGTGCTACAATCACGTGAGTGTGAGAGCATATTTGGTCTTGATTAATTTGATTTGTTTGTCTTTAACATTCACGACAATGTGTTGTCCGTGTCTCCATTCAATGCTAAAAGAATTCCCGAAAATCTTTTCGGAAGGTTTTGGCAAGGCTAACAGATTTGTTGCACATATTACTCTGAAAGACGCTTCTCAGCCGATATTTTGCCGGGCCGGAACTGTTCCCATTGCATTACGGGACAAAGTTGCGGTTGAGCTTAAAGAATTACAAGATAGCGAAGCTATTGCGCCCATGCAAGTTAGTCAGTGGGCAAGTCTACTGGTTTTTCTGCCCAGACCTTCAGGTCGCATTCGTCTCTGTGTTGACTTCATGTCTACAGTCAACCCACAAACTGTGATTAATGCTTACCCATTGCCACGACCAGAGGATCTCATGGACAGATTATGCGCTGGACGCTACTTTTCAAAAATTTATTTGCGCGTCGCATATCTTCAAATACTGCTCGATGAAAAATCTCAAAAAGTGTGGTTAGTGAATACTCATTTGGGCTTGTTTAAATATTTACGTTTGCCTTTTGGCAATGCTTCCGCAACCACCATTTTCCTATGGTATTTGGAACAGCTGACTGCCCCAGGACAAAACTGTTCAAACTATTTGGACGATATTGTCGTACACCTGAAGAACATACTACAAATTTACGTGCTTTGTTTTGTGTGTTATCTCATGCAGGACTGAAGTGTAGATTGGACAAGTGTGATTTTTTAAAACCTGAGTTGCAGTATTTTGATCATGTCATAAACAGTGAAGGAGTGCATTCTCTTCAGTCATATTTGTTGCCATACGAGATTTGCCAGTTCCTCGTAATGTCGCAGAATTGAAGTCAGGGAAAATGAACTATTATATTCGGTTCATACCGAATGCTGCTCAAATCGCAGCTGCATTGCATCGCTTGTGTCGCAAGATTGTCCCCTTTCTTCGGACACATGAGTGCCAAGGAGCTTTTCAAAAACTTACAGATGCAATGCTCAATGATCGATGCTTAGTTCACTTTGACCCTGACAAACCAGTTGTATTGCAAGTTGATGCTTCCTCTTACGGAATCGGTGCAGTTGTTTCACATAGAACTGGTGATAAAGACAGACCTATTGCTTTCGCATCAAAGGTTTTGTCCAAATCTCAGTGTAAATGTTCCAAAATTGAGAAAGAGGCTTTGGCTATTGTGTACGGTGTAACCAAATTCCAAAACTATTTGCGTGGCGGAAAATTGTGCTTAGTAACGTATCACAAGCCTTTGCAGTCCTTGCTTCATCCGACGACACTTTTTCCTGTACGAACTGCCCAAAAATTGCAACAATGGGCTTTGTTGTTGTCTCAATATCAGTACGACATTGTGTATCGTCCGACAGCTCAACATGGTAATGCGGACGTACTTTAACATCTTCCGACTGGCCCTGATACAGACTTTGAACGCTTCTGCTACATCTTGTTGTCACATCGATGCTCAGGATTCTGAAATGTTTCAGTAATTTCCGCTGAACTATAGGAAGATTGCACAGGCCGCAGAAGTTGATTCCGATTTGAACATTTTGCTACAATACATTCGCACATCTTGGCATTGTTCCTTGCATAGCACAATGAACTCTGTAGTGCGCCGATACTTTGCACGTCGGCATAGCCTCACTGTACAGAAAGGAGTGATTCTTGTTTAAAATAACAGTGGACAGTCACGTGTGTTTATCCCTAAGGTTTGCAAAGAGAAGCAGTTACTACACCAAGGACACTGCGTGATTCTTCGTACGAAACAGTTAGTGCGTCGACACTGTACTTGGCAGGGTGTGGACACCCGAATAGATGACGTCACCGTGTCACGAATGGGCGGAAAATCAGTCCGCTCCGCCACAAAAATTCTCTGCTTGGCCTAAGTCGCAGTCACCGTGGCAACGTGTGAACAAAGTCTTAGCGAGATCCTTTTGGAACACTCGTTGGTTAATTGGGGTTGACTCTTATAGCAGATTTCCTTTTACTGTGCCAGCGAACTCGGCAACGTTACGTAGCACAATTTAGCTGTTGTCCTGTGTTTTTCTCCCTCGAACGTTTACCTGAAGTATTAGTGTCAGACAACAGACCTCAGTTCACGTCAAATGAATCTGAATCATTCTGTGAACGCAATGGCTTACAGCATCTACCTAGTGCCCCCTTCCATCCACAGTCAAACGGCGAAACAGAACGTTTTGTCGGAACCTTCAAGCAGCAGACGGCCAAACGTCGTTCCCCACACACCAGGGATCAAGCATTGCAACTGTTTCTCGCCTCCTATTGTTCGCACCCACGAGATGGACCATCGTAAGCGGAACAGCTTCATGGCTGCCGCCATCAGACACTGCTCCATCTGCACCGTCCTCAGCATCCGGCGTCGAAGAGAGGACGCAAGTATCGCTTCGCGCCGCATAATATTGTCTTTTACAGGGCTTTGAGCGGCAGCAGACGGGGGCGGGAAGCGAGATCGTCCGTCGACTTGGCGCTTGCATTTATTTTATTTCAGGTCTAGCGATGTGCCCACACTCCTGCCTCCCCCGCAGTGGTCGCACTCCTTACACAACGACCGTCCGTCGTTTTAGGGTGACGGGTGGGGATGGGGGGTGGGGGAGGAATGTTCCGGCCCAACGAAAAGCTCCAGCACGGAGATGAGGAATGCAAGAGTAGAGAAGGCTGTGAGATGACGTCAGCCAACAGCCCGCCGACTAGGACCGCACGACGACAGGAGCGTCCTCTAGCCGAAGAGAATATGAGAGCCAGTCCTGCCAGCCTCGGCCGAACAGTAGTGGGCAGCACACCACAGATACAAAACAAAAACTAAAATCCTTTCCAAACTCACTCTAACAACATGAGGTTGTGATGCGAATGCCTCACGAACCTCAGACTTGGCATTGGTAAATAGTGTGGCCGAGTATTGTACGCCTGTATGGACCAGAAGCACACCTGTGCACACGTATCAAAATTCGATACTCAACAAAGGGAAGCAATGAGAATACTACACTCCTGGAAATGGAAAAAAGAACACATTGACACCGGTGTGTCAGACCCACCATACTTGCTCCGGACACTGCGAGAGGGCTGTACAAGCAATGATCACACGCACGGCACAGCGGACACACCAGGAACCGCGGTGTTGGCCGTCGAATGGCGCTAGCTGCGCAGCATTTGTGCACCGCCGCCGTCAGTGTCAGCCAGTTTGCCGTGGCATACGGAGCTCCATCGCAGTCTTTAACACTGGTAGCATGCCGCGACAGCGTGGACGTGAACCGTATGTGCAGTTGACGGACTTTGAGCGAGGGCGTATAGTGGGCATGCGGGAGGCCGGGTGGACGTACCGCCGAATTGCTCAACACGTGGGGCGTGAGGTCTCCACAGTACATCGATGTTGTCGCCAGTGGTCGGCGGAAGGTGCACGTGCCCGTCGACCTGGGACCGGACCGCAGCGACGCACGGATGCACGCCAAGACCGTAGGATCCTACGCAGTGCCGTAGGGGACCGCACCGCCACTTCCCAGCAAATTAGGGACACTGTTGCTCCTGGGGTATCAGCGAGGACCATTCGCAACCGTCTCCATGAAGCTGGGCTACGGTCCCGCACACCGTTAGGCCGTCTTCCGCTCACGCCCCAACATCGTGCAGCCCGCCTCCAGTGGTGTCGCGACAGGCGTGAATGGAGGGACGAATGGAGACGTGTCGTCTTCAGCGATGAGAGTCGCTTCTGCCTTGGTGCCAATGATGGTCGTATGCGTGTTTGGCGCCGTGCAGGTGAGCGCCACAATCAGGACTGCATACGACCGAGGCACACAGGGCCAACACCCGGCATCATGGTGTGGGGAGCGATCTCCTACACTGGCCGTACACCACTGGTGATCGTCGAGGGGACACTGAATAGTGCACGGTACATCCAAACCGTCATCGAACCCATCGTTCTACCATTCCTAGACCGGCAAGGGAACTTGCTGTTCCAACAGGACAATGCACGTCCGCATGTATCCCGTGCCACCCAACGTGCTCTAGAAGGTGTAAGTCAACTACCCTGGCCAGCAAGATCTCCGGATCTGTCCCCCATTGAGCATGTTTGGGACTGGATGAAGCGTCGTCTCACGCGGTCTGCACGTCCAGCACGAACGCTGGTCCAACTGAGGCGCCAGGTGGAAATGGCATGGCAAGCCGTTCCACAGGACTACATCCAGCATCTCTACGATCGTCTCCATGGGAGAATAGCAGCCTGCATTGCTGCGAAAGGTGGATATACACTGTACTAGTGCCGACATTGTGCATGCTCTGTTGCCTGTGTCTATGTGCCTGTGGTTCTGTCAGTGTGATCATGTGATGTATCTGACCCCAGGAATGTGTCAATAAAGTTTCCCCTTCCTGGGACAATGAATTCACGGTGTTCTTATTTCAATTTCCAGGAGTGTATGTGCAACGCTTAGACCTACACCCATTGAGTGTCGATCCCTAGTAACTAATATAGCACGACTGAAATCGGAAGAAGTCGGTTGCTATTTAGAGAATATAGTAAAATACCACCGAACCAAAATCTTCGTACACATTAGGATCTGACACAAAAATCGCTTGAAACCCAGGTCACCCCTATGGAGAACAGATGTACAGGTGATTACCTACGATTCAAGAAAGGAACGAAAAAGATTGTGGAGGAGAAGGAAAGTCAAGAATAAAACCCCAGTTGACTGTGGACTGTCCTAAACCGTCTAAAGTGAGGTGTCGGAAGATGTAGAAAGATGGTTATATCATGGGGCCTCTCCAACGATCCTAAGTGAGAATGAGGACTCAATCAGTCGATGAACCACCGAATGCGCTTTCGTGGCGTCACTGATGAACTTGAGACATACATAAACGTGTGTACAATAACATTGAGTGGCTTAATAAACTACACTGTAGCGCCAAAGAAACTGGTATAGGCATGCGTATTCAAATACAGAGATATGTAAACAGGCAGAATACGGCGCTGCTGTTGGCAACTCCTAATTGAGACAACAAGTGTCTGGCGCACTAGTTAGATCCGGTAATGCTGCTACAATGGCAGTTATAGTCGGCGCACAAACTGTGGGACACAGCATCTCCGAAACACTGGTGAAGTGGGGATTTTCCCTTAGGACCATTTCAAAAGTGTACCGTTAAAATCAGGAAGCCGGTAAAACATCAAATTCCTGACATCGCGGCAGCCGGAAAAAGATCTTGCAAGAAAGGGACCAACGATGACTGTAGAGAATCATTCATAGCGACAGAAGTGCAACGGTTCCGCTAATTTCTGCAGATGTCAATGCTGGGCCATTAACAAGTGTAAGCGTGCGAACAATCCAACAAAACATCATCGATATATGCTTTCGAAGCTGAAGGCCCTCTTGTATACCCTTGATGAGTGCACGACACAAAGCTTTCTCCCTCGCCTGGCTCGTTATCACCAAAATTGCACTGTTGATGACTGGAAAAATGTTGCCTGGTCGGACGAGTTTTGTTTCAAATTGTATCGAGCAGATGACGTGTACGGGCATGGAGACAACCTCATGAATCCATGGACCCTGCTGTCAGTAGGGGCTGTTGAAGCTGGTGGGGGCTCTGTAATGGTGTGAGGCGTGTGCAGTTGGACTGATATGGGACCTCTGATACGTCTAGATACGACTCTGACAGGTGAAACGTACGTAAGCATCCTGTTGTTTGATCATCTGCATCCATTCATGTATATGATACAGTCGTGCTCAAAAGAATTCGAACGACCTGAATTGCATTTCGCCTGATTCATATACAACCCTCATAACGCAGCCTTCTAGCAGGTCCTCTAATCGCTCCTCTGTACAGTCGATTGACTATTGAAAATGGTTCCAACAAATCACCACTAGAAAACACTGCTCTGTATCGCAATTACTCAAGATGTAAAGTAATACCACGCTACTACAAATATCAGGGAACACCTTATCACAGATAAGACTGTCCTTAAGGCTTGTAAACTCACATTTATTGCAATAAATGACATACCTGAAATGTTACCACTCTCATTATTACGTCAGATAGGTAATGCACGTAGTACGTTTGTCGTATTCATGATTTCCTCTTCAAAGTAACATACCGTACTTAGTTTTTAACACAAAACGACGTTAAAAATTTAAGTTATTCACGAGCTGCTAGTTGAGAATATGTATGAACTTCAAATGACACGACGAACCGTCTCGTTCTGCAAATGGATTCAAACCCAGGTCATGCAGACTAAGCAAAGGTTTCGTTACTGACGGAAACTAACAGTCATTCCTGACTAGGCATACAGAGAGTGACATACCTCGATTTTAGACAGTATCAGTTAGGAAATAACAACTTTAAATTACATAATGTAAACATTTTTAACGGACGCGGATTCCTACCCAGCATTTATTGTCTCTGTTAACTAACTACGAGAGATGTTAAATATTGCCTCTTCACAAGTAACTTACTTGAAACGCCGTGAGGTAAAGCTTTGTGTTGGACAGGGATTCGAACCCAAAACCTAATCGGATTGTTGTCGAAGGACAATCAACTGTGACATCGCATTTTCTCGGCGGTAGCAAGATGTTTTAACTGAAATGACGAGACGAAGCATTAATTTTTTCCTTCCCAGGACTCCAACCCAGCACCTATCGCTGTTATATTCTAGAGAAAACGAACGTTAAATATGGGTTTGTTAGACCAGCAGCGATATGTGAGCCTGTTTGAACTAGAAATAATATGACGAAGAGTTCAGTGCTGACTGGTAATCGAAGCCCACGCATATCGTTGTTGACTACACACAAAGAGACGTTAGCTACCGAATTTATCTCCACCAGCACCTCGGAATAACATCCTTGAACTTCCAGTGATCTCGCAAATAGTTCTGTGTCTCTCTGGGAGTCAAAAACGTCAGATATCGTTAGTGTTGACAACGAATGAAAATGCATTAAAATCAAAATTATTATCCCCCAGCAGATAGGTTTTCTCATGCTACAGGTTGATAATACACAATGAAAACTTTAGTGCCGGCCCAGGATTCGAACCCTTTCACGCGCAATATGTGGAGATGTTGAGTAAGCTGCAGTTTTGAACAAACAACAAATTGTAGTCGAGCTGTATTGTCACGAAGGAATCAAATTCCGCGTTAAGGGCGGTCTGAGTTCCATTCCCAGTTCAGAACCAATTTTATCGACATACAGAAGCTCAAATAAAAGATGGTTGGTTGGTTGGTTAGTTTGGGGAAGGAGACCAGACAGCGTGGTCATCGGTCTCATCGGATTAGGGAAGGATGGGGAAGGAAGTCGGCCGTGCCCTTTCAGAGGAACCATCCCGGCATTGGCCTGGAGTGATTTAGGGAAATCACAGAAAACCTAAATCAGGATGGCCGGACGCGGGATTGAACCGTCGTCCTCCCGAATGCGAGTCCAGTGTCTAACCACTGCGCCACCTCGCTCATAAAAGATGGAATAAGTGTTCTGTGACCCTACATAGCGTTTGTTTCGTCACTAGAAATAACTAGTACACGAAAGGTTATTGGTGATAGAGTTTCTACATGTCGCCACTCCTGACTTTATTGTGGTTTAACCTAATATCTACTTGGTAGAGAAGGAATATCATGTTAATTGTGAATTTCAGACCACAATGCCATTATACCTTCTTCACTTGGCGTAGCCAGTAGAAAATAGAATCTGTCTCTCCCTATCAAAAATCTTCGAGAAAAGTTGGAATTGAACCCAGACCAGGAATATGTAAATCTGTCAGCAATCCAACAGACCACCGAGCCGTCTTCTCTCTGGCATTTTTTTCTATTGTAACACCATTGGGCCATACTGGATGAGAATTCTGACACACAGGCTCCCTGTAGTGGTTTGCAGCATGTTCAGTACATTCATTTACTTGCTTGACCGAATCGCCATGAACTAGCTGCCTCGGCTACCCAGTGCATGCATACATTGGTCTCTATTTTGTAATCACCGACATAAAATCACGTAACTGTCACCTATACAGAACTGCCAACAGTGTACGATGCAGAAATTTAAATAGGAAGTGTTCCTTTCCGATTGGAGCAACTCTATTGCGCTATCTGTTTGATGAAAACGTCGTGCAGTGCCAAAGAAAAGCTGTAACTGTCTATCTGTCAGAAGTCTACATCCGGCCTCATGCATTAGCTCACAACACTGTGGAACGCGCAAGTTCTGGAGGAACTGTTGTTGACTTCTGGAGTCGCTCTAATGACGGTTCAGCTCGTAGTGTAACGGTAAGTGTAGTGCACCGTAGACAATATGTCGCAAGTTCAAATACGTTCAGTGCTGCATTTTTTTAAATGCAATTCTGCTGTCTGCTGAAATTATCACGCTAACGCAACTTTGAACATAATTCCCTTCACTTCTCAACCCAAAATAGTCGCATGTGGAAAAAGGGCCAACTACTGCGACATTTTGTTCTTTTCAGGCTTAATAGACGGCTAGGCAGCAGATGCCTCTCGAAACATTTGTATTATGTATGGGGAGAGCGCATCGTGCCAAAATACGTCAGAAAAGTATTTTATACATTAGCTGCCGTGTGGTAGTGGCATTTTATTTTTCTTAAACCCTTGGTTGACAGCTTTAACTCTGAACAAGTTTTCTACATGCATGTAATCAATGAACTGCATCTGCATTGACAGACTGTTATAGATAACATCCGAAAATTTGTATATATCGTTGATGATTAATTTCTCTTCCATGTTTACTGTTGTTTAAGCAACACTAGAAGAAACCCTACGAAAATTGCGCACTGTATTACAAGAAATGAAATAAAACTACCCACGATAACCTTACGACGAAAGTATATTTTAATAAAGCTGAGTATCTGTACACAAGCGTGCCTCTATCGAACCAAATTAGTAAAATACTACTTACTTAGATTTCGATTGGTTCTGTGTTTATTTGGTATGATGCGTCATACTCAAGAGGTATGCAAATGTAGCATTTCATAAATAATGTTATGTATTCCTAGAAACCTAAAATTTGCTTCTCAGCAACGGAAAGAGGCTTTACCTGTTGTGCACATTGTAAGATTTTCACCATTGCACTATACACCGAAAGTATTTTCTGGCGTTTCCTTATCGATGTTTGATCTGACTGCTTGTAGCTCTTTCACAGAAGGGATAAAAAAATGTCACTGTCAGTGAGACTGGAGCCACAATTCAGAACAAACGCTTTTTTTGCAGGTCAGCATGTTACCACAGAGATAGCGAAGAAATACATGTTGGGGGATTCCTATTACGAGGTTCATAGGGGCTAGAACTCGTAAATCGCTATTTAAAGGACAAGATTAGTTGTGATTTCCACGTGCAACGACTTTCCTGGGCTGAAAACCGTAAATTTATAGTGTTTTGTTACACCTCAATGGATAATAACTCAGATTATTCAATGGTAATGACAGGAAAAATCAAGTGAACTTTGAGGCTTAATTCCGTGCACACCAGGAAGTAACTCGTCGATCACAGAGTTGCCAAACATACCCTGCCTTGTTGCCAAATCTCAGATACAGTACCAGCAGGAAGAAGGCGAACCGATGTGATCCTACAGAGGGCTGGGAAGTGACCATAGCTGGCATATCATAGACACGGCTGGCACGGCCTGGAATGCTTAACTAGGTTTCGGGACTGGAGCATAGTTACTAATAATACTCAAAACTGACTGTAAACTAAGCATCATAAATCAGTACCTCTCATAGTTGGCTGGTTCAAATGGCTCTGAGCACTATGCGACTTAACTTCTGAGGTCATCAGTCGCCTAGAACATAGAAATAATGAAACCTAACTAACCTAAGGGCATCACACACATCCATGCCCGAGGCAGGATTCGAACCTGCGACCGTAGCGGTCGCTCGGTTCCAGACTTTAGCGCCTAGAACCGCACGCCCACTCCGGCCTGCTCTCATAGTTGTTTTTATATTTCTTTCGTAAGTGTACTCAAAACTAAGAAACTCATTCATGGGCGTTTTCATGCCTGACCGATAGTCGAGCATTACAAACAAATAAAAATAAAAACGTTTGTGTGTGTGTGTGTGTGTGTGTGTGTGTATGAAGAGAGAGGGAGAGAGAGAGAGAAGAGAGAGATAAATATAAAAAAGAGTGGGAGAGTAAATAATTGTAAAAAAATTGCATCATGGTATGTAAAGAAATCTTTCATTAAAATGACACATTCCGCATCATTACGAAATGTCGTATTCGTGATCTATGGAACAAATATTAATCTAATCTAATCCAATCTAATCTAATTACAGTCCAGCACCAAATCTTTCAGCGTTTGTAGTTCAATCAAGTACAAGTAAAATAAGAGCCCTGTTCCTTTAAATGGCTATCGGTTCATCAAATAAAATAAAATTTTCTAATGTAAGTAAGTTTACTGGCAACAGTATTTCTGTTTACCATGACTTCCGCCTACGTCATTTCCCAAAGTAAACCGGCTCTGCCCAGTTGGTAATGAAGGAACGTGATGTTTAATGCGGATTATGATTTATAACGTCTTTCTCTTGAGGTTACCAGAGGTAAAGTAAATCTGTTTGTGGCTCTTAAAAGTAAATTCCTGAACCCACGCATTGCACCTGTGATAATTCGTTCCACCAGACCATTGTGGCCACATTTCCCAGCCCCAGGTGTGTGCTGTAATTGATCATATGCTTAGCTTACAAAATTAGTCACGGTGGACAAAATGCGAGTCTATTAAATGGTTAAGTAGAAGCAAGGTTCTGACGCATAGATTGTGCTATTCTCTAGGCATCATATCCTCGATGTGAAACCTAGCTGTCTATTAAACCAGAAAAGAACAAAATGTCGCAGTAGTTGGCCCCTTTTTCCACATGCGACTATTTTGGGTTGAGAAGTGAAGGGAATTATGTTCAAAGTTCCGTTAGATTGATCATTTCAGCAGACAGCAGAATTGCATTTAAAAAAATTTAGCAGTGAACGTGTTTGAACTCGTGACAAATTGTCTACGGTGCACTACACTTACCGTTACACTACGAGCTGAACCGTCGTTAGAGCGACTCCAGAAGTCAACAACAGTTCCTCCAGAACTTGCGCGTTCCACAGTGTTGTGAGCTAATGCATGAGGCCGGATGTAGGCTTCTGACAGACAGACAGTTACAGCTTTTCTTTTGCACTGCACGACGTTTTCAACAAACAGATAGCGCAATAGATTAGCTCAGTCGGAAAGGAACACTTCCTACTTAAATTTCTGCATCCTACACTGTTGGCAGTTCTGTGTAGGTGACAGTTACGTGATTTTGTTTCGGTGATTACAAAATAGAGTCCAATGTATGCATGCACCGGGTAGCCGAGGTACCTAGTTCATGGCGATTCGGTCAACCAAGTAAATGAATGTACCGAAGATGCTGCAAACCACTACAGGGAGCCTGTGTGTCAGAATTCTCATCCAGTGTGGCGCAATGGTGCTACAATAGAAAAATATGCCACAGAGTAGAGGGCTCGGTGGTCAGTCGGCCCTCGGCGGCCGTGGCGAGCGGACGCGCGCTGGTGTTTACGTCTCTGCTCCTGCCGGCTGAGCCCTGTTTACGGTGAGTTGACGCTATTGTAGCGTACACAGTTAAGGGTTATTGTGTGAAAAATGTCACGAATTGACTATGAACGAACTAGCACGAAAAGATACTTTGAAATTAAGTTTCGATCCGAAATATGCACGACCTAAAGCTTACGAACTCGAAGCATGGATTGAGAATGTTTTGAAACGATCTTTTGACGAAATAATTGGTGTACATCTTTCGATCGTTAGCAGTACTGCGCACATAAAGTTTAAAACTGCTGAAATATGCGATCAAATTGTTCAGTCATGCGGTGGTAGCCTTAAATTAACTCACAGCGATGGTAATATTGGCGAAGTTCATGTATCTCGTGCAGGATTTAGTGTCCGCACAGTTAGAATTTTCCAACTACCGTTTGAAGTTCCTGCCGACGAAATAAACGCAGTTTTGAAAAATTATGGCACGATTATCAGCAATATTGCGGAAAAGTGTCCTTCAAAGTTCCTGTCTTGAACGGTGTTCCACAGGTGAAAATAGAACTGGAGAAACACATTCCATCATATATTACGGTCTGTGGATACAGGGCAATTGTTATATACGATGGACAGCCTCGCACTTGCTCTGGGTGTGGTGCAACTGATCATGTTCGCGCACAATGGGTACACAGACGAGTGACACAGTAGGCCACCAGGCGAAAGTGTTCCTAGTAACAAGATGTCATCAATGCCTCTAACTTATGTGGCGGCAGTCCGTTCGACCATGGCAGCGACGGAGGTCACTCACATGGACACAACTGTCAACACCACCGAAGCTGACCAGACACCAGTGGAGACTGCCACCCCAGAGGGCAACGCTGACACCAGCCCCGACGTGACGATGAAACTGGACGATCCGGAGGCTACGTGTTTGGTTAGTGCCCAGGTTGGCGTGAAAACCCAAGATGTTGAGAATGATCCACGCACCGACAAAGGAGCGGATTCTAAATCAATGGGAAGCGACGACAACACCGGATTACCAACCTGCAGCTCTTCCTCAGTGACTGTGGCAAATGAAAGGGCTGGCGTTTCTCCTAAAAAACAGAAAAAGCGACGGATCGCTCACAAGGATGCTGAGAAAACAGCTCCACTGCTGCGCGAGAAAGGTGCGCAAATTGCCCGCGAATTAACGGACGCAACTCTTGGCAGGACAGATGCGAAGAAATCGAGTGGCCACGACCAGGCGATAACAGTGACCACGCCGAACTCTGGGGTTGGAAATCACGCTGCAGCAGACGAGGATCGGGTCTCTCGGCAGCTCCTGAGAGAGGGGCGAAAAGAACAGTGTCCAACGGGAAAGGGCTCAGATCAGAAGATGGACATGTCAAATGCAGGCAGCTTGGCTGATGATATCGAGGACATGTCGGTGGATCGAGGACTGACTACGTCTGAACCACCAAAGGAGGCTATGCAGCCGGGAGAGCAGAATTACTTGTGACACGACAGCTTTCAACGAACCTGGGAAAAGATGATGATTCGGATACGTATTAATTTCCTCACCGACATCATGCTTTTGCTGACTGGTCAGCGACTTTTAGCATAGAGAACTTCATGCCTCCTTTTCAGGACTACAACATAGTCACTGTAAACATAAACAAAATAACTTCAGAGCAGCAGATACACAGTCTCCGCGATTATTTGTATAGCTGTGATGCAGACATCGCGATGCTGCAAGACGTGGCTCACCATTTCCTACCTGACTTTCCTGGGTATGACGTACTGACAAATAACATCCCAGATAGCTCCTCAGGCACAGCTCTGTTATTCAAAGAGGGTATTATTGTCTCGGACGTGGAAAGACCAGAGTCTGGCAGAGGAATCTCTTGCCTTATTAATGGAGTTCGATTGATAAACATCTATGCTCCCTCGGAGAATCAAAATAGAGCTGCCAGAGCAAATTTTTACGCTACTGACTTATTGTATCTTTTACGGAGGAATGAGGAGGACGTGATCGTCGGCGGGGCTTTTAATTGTGTTTTAAAGCCTAAAGACCAATGGCCGAACTTTAACGGTTGTGCGACACTTGCCGAAACTGTTCGACTGATGGACCTAGAAGACACCTGGGAAATCCTGAACGGGGACCGACAGTGTTTTACGTATTTTACCGCTCAAACTGCCAGCCGACTACACAGAATTTATGTAGGAAAGCGCCTGCGGGACAAGATCTCTGCAACGGAGACGTGGCCGTTGTACTTCTCCGACCACGAGGCATATCACTGTACAATCCGAATGGTACGGCAGGGAACGTACCGTGGCAGAGCAGGTTGGAAGCTGAATGTTTCAATACTCAATGATCAAGGTTTAAGAGAACGGGTGCAGGAAGTATGGGATCTCTGCTCACGGCGCCAACAAACTTTCCCGTCGGTCACGCTGTGGTGGTCCCGCTGCGCAAAGCCCAAACTTATTAATTGCTTGAAAGGTTACAGCTATGAAAGGAGCTGGCAGCAGAAAGAGCTTTTCGAATTTTATTTTCGATGTCTCCGTGAGCTGTATTCTGCTCCTCATGTCACATAGGAGAACTTTGTACAGATCAAAAGGATTAAGGCGAAGCTAACACTATTGAAACGAAGACAATTGGAAGGAATTAAAATACGTTCTCGCGATGGTAACAGCGCCTATGACGAAAGCCCATCCTCCTCCCATCTTGCGAAAGAGAAACGCCACGCAAGACAGAAATTGATTCACAGATAAAAAACAGAAGATGGCAGTGTCACCACAAACCAGAATGAGATAAAGGAATATATAACCGATTATTACCGACGGCTGTACATGTCAGAGCCCACGAATGACGAGACAATTACGACCATGAAAAACTGCCTTACAGCTACCCTCGTCGAGACGGACACACAATTATTACTAAGTGATGTCACTGAGGAAGAACTTCGGGAGCCTTTGAGGAAGGCTCAGGGTAATAAATCGCCCGGGGCAGATGGCCTACCCATTGAATTCTACAAACAATTCTGGTATTTACTCGAACATTGCTTTCTGGACACATGTAATGAAATTAAAGCAGGTCGGCAACTACCAACAGGACTCAGTGATAGTCTAATTGTACTCGTCCCCAAAGAATACCCACCAGATGATGTAAATAAATTTCGCCCTATTTCCCTCCTCAACTCCGATTAAAAAATTGTGGCCTGCGTTCTAGCAGCTAGAATTAACCATGTTTTACATAAAATCATACATGATATCCAGACAGCAGCCGTCCCTGGTCGAACGATCTTTAGAAGTCTCGCAGATTATAGGGAGATCATCTCCTTTAGTGCTATTACCCAACCGGAGGCTGCAATTTTAGCTCTAGATCAATGCAAAGTCTTTGACAGGATCTCGCACAGCTACCTTTTTTCAAATTATGAACTATTTAGGTTTTGGTGACGGTTTTATTACGATGGTCAAAAATATTTACACCTCTGCTTGCTCTAGGATCGTCATCAATGGGCAACTCTCCCGGCAAATAACTATTGAGCGATCTGTACGACAAGGGTGCCCCATTTCAATGCCTCTTTTTGTCATTGCCATTGAGCCACTTGTTCGTTTCCTGAACCGTACACTTGAGGGCTTAACCCTGTATTCGACGACTGTAAAATGTGTGGCATACGCGGATGACGTAAGTGTCATCGTACGTTCAGAGCAAGACCTACAAGAAGTCACTAATAGTGTACGGGAGTATGAAAGAGCCTCATGCTCAAAGCTCAACCATCGCAAGACTAAACTAATGCCGATCGGTAGAGGGTTTAGAATCGATGATAACTGCCCATATGTAGTACACGAGAGTATCAAGCGTTTTGGAATACGAATGAGCCGCTGCCCTCTGAAAACTACTACGGACAACTGGCAAGAGTTTCTGGCTATGACGAGAGGTTGTCTCCAGCAAAATGAAGGCAGAGAACAGGACCTCATACAAAGAGTGCAGTTTATCAATAAAATGATACTTTCGAAATCTGGTATGTAGGGCAGACGACCCCTGTGGTCAACAGCATTTCCAAGCAAATAATGACGGCAACTGGTTGGTATATTTGGAGGGGCGAAATATTCAAAGTGGGAATTAATGTTATTACTCTCCCACCAGAGAGAGGGGGCCTAGGGCTAATACACGTTGAAATTAAATGCAAGTCTCTTCTCATACGGAGAACAATTCAGCTGTTTTAAGACTACCCAGACAGCGAGCTCGATATGGCCCTAAGGATGTATACACCTACTAATATGGCGATACCGATAAACCTGGGGGAAACCCACTACAAAGCCAACCACATCAGGATTTTTCTGCTCGAAGTTAGTTACCTCCGAGCGAAACTGAGAGCACCAATACAGGACCTTACAACCGCCCAACTATACCGGATAATGAATACTGGTGGAAGAGTAAACCGCGTGGAAACGAAATATCCCCTACGGGATTGGGCTCAAATCTGGAAGAACACCCACAACAAAGTGCTCGGAACAAATATCCGGTCAACGTGGTATAAAGTAATTAATGAGACCATCCCTACGAAAAAAAATTACACAGAATACGATTGTCGGCAACTGAGAGATGTGGAGAGTGTGCTCTCATAGACAACTTGCTACGCAGATGTGTCTGCGGAGAAAATAAATTGGTCTGGGAATGGTGCAGAATGAACCTTGCCTCTATCTGCAGGACAGCTAGACAGACAATCTCCATCACATCGGTGGTGCAACCTGATGGCACTTACTACCCCATCACGAAGAAAAAAAATATGGACATGGCTGACAGGACGTACTCTGCATTACCTAATTCAAGCCGAAGATGCGCCATCTTACCAGGGCTACAGAGTATATCCAGCCACACAAGCGCAACTGCTGATGAAGGATGACAAATACAGACAAAAGTTTGCGAACTATATACCAGCATTGATAATAACGGCACTATGAACGACAACGACGATGAAAAAAAAAAAAAGAACAAGGAACAACGAAGTAGATGTATGCACTGCGTCCGACTGTTAATAACGTTGATGGCAGTGTTTTTTTTCCCACATCACAACCAGTGTGTGGGGTCCGGCAATTGGGCACTCAGTGCTAAGAGAAGACAACTTCCGACAAGGGAGATCACATACAAACGGGGAAAAAAGAAACGAGTGCTTGGGGTAGACCATAATAGGCAACCCTCGAGAAGACGAGCGTTGAGTGCCGTCAACAACCCGAGATGTCTCACGCAAAGAATAGTGGAAACAAACAATTTTAAAAAAAACCTTTTTTGTATATTAAAAAAGTTGAATAAAAAACAAAAAACAAAAAAAACAACAAAACACGATGAAAATAAAAGTTTTGCAGCAAAGAGTCATCAACAAGGAATGAAACGTTTCCTTTGCTGCAGATGCAACGCACCTTGAACTTTCCACTACAGTGACAACACGTTTTCCTTTCTTGATGCAGAAGAAGCGTCCTTTGTGTTAAACGTTCTTTTAATGGCATAGAAGCCAGACCGAGAAGGCCGAAATTGGCGAACGCAAGGATGGGTTGAAGGGGAGGAAGGAGACCCAAAAATAAAATGAAATAAAATAAAAAAAAGGTGGTCTGTTGGATTGCTGATAGATTCACATATTCCTGGTCTGGGTTCAATTCCAACTTTTCCCGAAGATTTTTGATAGGGAGAGACAGATTCTGTTCTCTACTGGCTACGCCAAGTGAAGAACGTATAATGGCATTGTGGTCTGAAATTCACAATTAACATGATATTCCTTCTCTACCAAGTAGACATTAGGTTAAACCACAATAAAGTCAGGAGTGGCGACATGTAGAAACTCTATCACCAATAACCTTTCGTATACTAGTTATTTCTAGTGACGAAACAAACGCTATGTAGGGTCACAGAACACTTATTATATCTTTTATGAGCGAGGTGGCGCAGTGGTTAGACACTGGACTCGCATTCGGGAGGACGACGGTTCAATCCCGCGTCCGGCCATCCTGATTTAGGTTTTCCGTGATTTCCCTAAATCACTCCAGGCCAATGCCGGGCTGGTTCCTCTGAAAGGGCACGGCCGACTTCCTTCCCCATCCTTCCCTAATCCGATGAGACCGATGACCACGCTGTCTGGTCTCCTTCCCCAAACTAACCAACCAACCAACCATCTTTTATTTGAGCTGCTGTATGTCGATAAAATTGGTTCTGAACTGGGAATGGAACTCAGACCGCCCTTAACGCGGAATTTGATCCCTTCGTGACAATACAGCTCGACTACAATTTGTTGTTTGTTCAAAACTGCAGATTACTCAACATCTCCACATATTGCGCGTGAAAGGGTTCGAATCCTGGCCCGGCACTAAAGTTTTCATTGTGTATTATCAAGCTCTAGCATGAGAACACCTATCTGCTGGTGGATAACAATTCTGATTTTTAATGTATTTTCATTCTTTGTCAACACCAACGATATCTGATGTTTTTGACTCCCAGTGAGACAAGGACTATTTGTGAGATTACTGTAACTTCAAGGATGTTATTCCGAGGTGCTGGTGGAGATAAATTCGGTAGCTGACGTCACTTTGTGTGTAGTCAACAACGATATGTGTGGGCTTCGATACCCACTCAGCACTGAACTCTTCGTCATATTATTTTTGGCTCAAACAGGCTCACATGTCGCTGCTGGTCTAACAAACCATTATTTAACGTTCGTTTTCTCTAGAATATAATAGCGATAGGTGCCGGGTTGGAGTTCTGGGAAGGAAAAAATTAATGCTTCGTCTCGTCATTTCAGTTGAAACATCTTGCTACTGCCGAGAAAATCCGATGTCACAGTTGATTGTCCTTCGATAACAATCCGATTAGGTTCTGGGTTCGAATCCCAGTCCAACACAAAGCTTTACTTCGCGGTATTTCAAGTAAGTTACTTGTGAAGAAGCAATATTTAACATCTCTCGTAGTTTGTTAACAGAGACAATAAATTCTGGGTAGGAATCCGCGTCCGTTAAAAATGTTTACATTATGTAATTTAAAGTTGTTATTTCCTAACTGATACTGTCTAAAATCGAGGTATGTCACTTGCTGTATGCCTAGTCAGGAATGACTGTTAGTTTCCGTCAGTAACGAAATCTTTGCTTAGTTTGCATGACCTGGGTTTGAATCCATTTGCAGAACGAGACGGTTCGTCATGTCATTTGAAGTTCATACATATTCTCAACTAGCAGCTCGTGAATAACTGAAATTGTGTTAAAAACTAAGTACGGTATGTTACTTTGAAGAGTAAATCATGAACATGACAAACTTACTACGTGCATTACCTATCTGACGTAATAATGAGAGTGGTAACATTTCAGGTATGTCATTTATTGTAATAAATGTGGGTTTAGGAGCCTTAAGGACAGTCTTATCTGTGATAAAGTGTTCAGTGATATTTGTAGTATCGTGGTATTACCTTACATCTTGAGTAATTGCGATACAGAGCAGTGTTTTCTAGTGGTGATTTGTTGGAACCATTTTCAATAGTCAAACGACTGTACCGAGGAGCGATTAGAGGATCTGCTAGACAGCTGCGTTATGAGGGTTGTATGCGAATCAGGCGAAATGCAATTCAGGTCGTTCGCATACTTTCGAGCACGACTGTTCATTCCGACGGACTTGGGCAAATTCAGCAGGGCAATACGAACGCTACTCGTCCAGAATTGCTGCAGAGTGGCTCCAGGAACAGCCTTCTGACGTTAACCACTTCCGCTGGCCTCCAAACGCCGTAGACATGAACGTTATTGAGCATATCTTGGAGGTCTTGCAACACGCCGCACCCCCTCGTACTTTTATGGTTTTATGGGCAGCCCTGCAGGACTCATGCTGTCGATTCCTTCCACATTACTTCAGACATTAGTCGAGTCCATGGCACGTCGTGATGCAGCCCTTCTGCGTTCTCGCGGGGGCCCTACACGTATTAGGTAGATGTACCAATTCCTTTGGCTCTTCAGTGTAAGTCTTACTGGGTAAATTTTAATATTATGTAATACTGAAGCTGCCTTGTGGTATAATCTCTTTTTTCAATATTCGACTGAAACAGAGGATGGGAAGGGGAAGGAAAATTTGGGTGGGGAAATCGTGACTTTCAGACGCACAGCGTAGGGTAGTGATGCAATGGTAAAAGGCGAAAATTTGTGCCAGGCCAGGACTCCAAGCCGGATGCTTCACTTCTCTAGAGCAGTTAATTGTCGCGTCCAACGAGTTTATGTCCGACCGAAATATGCAGATTATCGCTCACTGCAATGCAGCATCCCTCATCCATTAACCCGCACTCGCAAATTATTGATTCGCATATGAGTTTGGACGATACTACAGTCCGATTAAAATTAGTTGACAGTTGCTACTGGAATATTAGTCATACATGTATCAGCTTTACACAGCGCAGTTGTTAGTGCGTTAGACTGTCGTATAGAAGGTTGTAACTCCGAAACCCGTGAAACAGCGAATTTTTTTTTATTTCTGAAGCTAATCAAAAGACATTCATTGTTGTTCAGTTAATTGATTTAAATTTAACTTTTTTTTAAATTTTCGGATACTTTGCTGCTTCAGTTTCATCATTGTAAGTACTTTTTATGCCATTATTTTTGTTCCTACCATTTTCTTTTTCATTTGGAAACTGCCTGTATCGTCTATAATCTATAACCAAATACCAAGCAGGACCCCTCATCCGTTGGCAAAGTGGCACTTCTTGCAGCCATTGTGAGTGTAGTTTCAGGTAAGCAGTGTATAACAGCGACATATTAAAATTCGTTTCTTAGCGCTGAAATTGAAATTTTTCTGTCTTGAGCTTGCTCGTAGAAGTTAGCTATAATCGCCGTGAACAAAGTGGTGGAGATTTTAGTTCTACCTCTAGGTTACCGACTGTCGTTTTCTCGGATACATTGCACATCACATAGTTGTGTTTAGGTTAGTACACGAGTTTAACAGTACGATTAAAAAAAGCGTTGTCTGTCGCACTTCAGTCACTGGTCAGTTAAAATCAGATGTCCACAGAGAATCTCGCATTTCCTTCATTCATACATCGCAGCGGCCACTTCAACGTTGCTCCATGTTAGTCTTTAACAGCATTTGTAAAGTGACCCGCCGTGTTCTTGCCTGTGTGTATGTGTGTGTGTGTGTGTGTGTGTGTGTGTGCGTGTGCGTGTGTGTCACCTACACAGGACTGTAGACCGCAGCCGATGCGACAACACTGTAGCGGCAGGTGACAGACGTCAGTTATCAAGTATGTTGGTATCACTGTCCCATGACTTTTGACACCTCGTTATATATAAGTGAGTGCTGTCGGTCCAGGCACCACTCAGATATATGAAGTGTGTTTTTTAAGTAAGGTCCCTTTGAACGTAATGACACAATGACAGGTTATTTCAAAAAAGTAATTTTATTTTCAGGAAGTATATACTTCACTATATTTTTCGTCATAGTTGCCAAGTTTGTTCAAACATGTGTCATACCTCTCAACCAATTTTAAAATACTCTCTTCATAAAAAAAAGTTGCCACCTGCTCCGATAGCTGCCGTTTTCACGTCGTCATCATAGTAACGGTAGCCACTGAGGTGTTGTTTGAGGTGGAAGAACAGATGGTAATCGCTCGGCGCAATATCAGGACTGTAGGGTGGGTGGTCTAAAACTTCCCATCTAAAACTGTCCAATAAATTGCGGTACTGACCGGTAGTGTGAGGTCTTGCATTGTCATGGAGAAGGATAGTTCCCTTTGTCAGCATGCTGCGTCTTTTTGTTTTGAATGGCTCTGCGTAGCTTTCTCAAGGTTTGGCAGGATGCTTCTGCAGTGATAGTGGTTCCTCGTGGCATCAAGTCGACCAACAAAACACCATGCCTATCCCAAAACACCGACGCAATGATTTTGCACTGGGTCAGAGTCTGTTTGTCCTTCACCTTTACAGGCGAGTGTGTGTGTCTCCGTCCCATCCTCTGTTGCTTCGATTCGAGCGTGATATGCGAAACCCATATTTCGTCTCCAGTTACAATCTGATTCAAGAAGCTGTCACCTTCTTTGTGGTAACGAGTCAAGAACTTCACCGCAGACTCAAATCTTTGGTTTTTGTGGTCCTCTGTAAGAAGTTTCGTGACCCAACTGGAGCACAGCTGCCTAAACTTTAGGTGTTCAGATACAATGTTGTAAAGCACTGATCTCGACACGTCAGGTAATTCGTTTGAGAGACCTATTATTGTGAAGTGGCTGTTCTCACGAATCCTCGCTTCAACTGAAGCCACCAAATCGTCTGTTGTCAAAGAAGGGCGACCGGAGCGATCCTCACCATGGAAGTTGTCACGGCCATCTTTGAATTCTCGTACCCACTTACGCACTTTGCTTTCATTCATAACAGTATCACCGTACACTTCGCAAATCTGTGGATGAATTTCTGCAGCAGACAGGTTCCTTGCTGACAAAAACCGTATCACTGACCGAACCTCACACGCGGCGGGAGAGTTGATAGTTTTAAAAGATTTCGAAAGCACAGAACAGAACCGTATAGTTTAGCTACAGAGCTGAAACTGAGCACAGTTGTTCCCGAGGCATGTCGGTGCACGACTCAAGCGCTCATTGCGGTATGCGCGCAAACTACTTGTGTCTACAACAAAACGGACTTTATTTAAAAAACACGCCTCGTATATAATCGTATAAATAATGGCTCACATGAGGACCAGCTTTATGGTTATGTCTGACCAGGTCCCTGACCATGAATTGTCAGTTATGCTAATAGTGAAGTAGCCATTTGTGGTGAACTTTTTGTATTCTTGAGTATCCGTTTTCTCTTTTAAGGTGATCACATTCTGGTAGTAAAGTGACGCCATAGTTTAAATGGCCCGCTGCTTGGAAGTAGGAGATCATTTCTCTAACTGAGTTGAGGTGGAGGTTTCGGCCACCTGTACATCCAGCTCTGATGAAATTTTTCGTTAGGGCACACTTGCAAATGTTGGATGAATAACGCAGCAGTTGCCCCTCTATCCTCACCGCTTTCGTGAATTTAACTTTCACGTCATGCAGTGCTGTACCCTCGCAGTGTATCTTGGACTGGTAAGGAGAATTGATAAATGCATCCAGTGTGAACCACTTTTCTTTTCCAACCGCAAGAGTTCAATTATCAGTTCACTCAAAGCTATGTAAGCATGACTATGCGCATATACATCCCTGGTACCAACGTCTCGTTAGAATCTAATTAACATTTTGGCAGCAAAAATCTTTCAAGCCAATCCCAACGATAATCGTCCCTGTGGCACCCATGAATGACATTAAGTAGTGATAACCTCCCAGCTTCACGTTGAAGTTGCTCAAATCTGAAACAGAAGCAACCATATGCCTGCCAAAACAATGCCTGGTCGAAAGTGACGACACGTGATTCTCAGTTAATCCGCTTACATTCTTCTGTTATAGTGAGGATGGACTTAGAGTAATAGAGTAAGTGCGTTGGTGAATGCAAGGCACACAATCTTGGAGCATTCATATTCCTGTCCTTGTGTCCGTGAGCAGGGAAATATCAAATGCAGACGGTACGGTATCCTATCCTATCCTATCCTATGAAGTGCTATTAATTATGTACACAGTTTTACAGCTTTTAATCTTCCATCAGGTGGCCGGAGAAACTGCTTAACTTTAACAGTGCCAGCTCTGCCATTTATGTCTGGTGCTGCGGTCACTTTTATGCGAACCACTTGTGTCTCATCGGTCACAGCGTCTCGGGGGTGTGACTGCCATTATTCCTCCCATCGCTGAAGCACTGTTTGTCGTCTACTGTAAGTAGGCTGTTCAGGTTTTTATATTGGTAACGCCACGTAGCGCTGTTGGAATCGTCGCCATTGTAGCGTTGGGCAGTTGGCTGTTAACAGCGCGTAGCTTTGCGCAGTTGGAGGTGAGCCGCCAGCAGTGCTGGATGTGGGGAGAGAAATGGCGGATTTTTGAGAGCGGATGATCTGGACGTGTGTCCATCAGAGACAGTAAATTTGTAAGACTGGATGTCATGAACTGCTATATATATTATGACTTTTGAACACTATTAAGGTAAATACATTGTTTGTTCTCTATCAAAATCTGTCATTTGCTAACTATGCCTATCAGTAGTTAGTGCTTCAGTAGTTTGAATCATTTATTTAGCTGGCATTAGTGGCGCTCGCTGTATTGCAGTAGTTCGAGTAACGAAGGTTTTTGTGAGGTAAGTGATTTGTGAAAGGTATAGGTTAATATTAGTCAGGGCCATTCTTTTGTAGGGATTTTTGAAAGTCATATTGCGTTGCGCTAAAAATATTGTGTGTCAGTTTAGTGTTGCTCATAATAGGTAAAGAGCGAAATGTCTGAGTACGTTCAGTTCTGCTCAGATGTTTGAAAAACAAATAATGTAAGAGGTGTATCAGCACAGTAATTCATTAATTTTTTAAACACTACTATGTCTTTCTTTGCCTGCAGCACATGTGAGCCTTCGAGCCCAGAAACTCCATAGTAGGCGGCTGAAAATCCTGACGTCACTAGGAGATTTAGAAGAAATTTGGATCGATAATTCTTGTAAACATAGGTTGCAACCCAACTGAAATGGGAGACTGATTTTTCTCGCACATCTGGCATAATGACATGTGATAGTGCAAGCCTTATTTTTCTGCGATTCCAGTGAACCCCATTTACTTGTCAACATAATTGTGTGCAGCAGGTGAAGAAGCAGTGTCTAGGAGGCATATATATATATATATATATATATATATATATATATATATATATATATATATATATATATATATATATATATATATATATATGAATGTGTGTGTAAGCAGTAGTGCTTAACACTTGATAGTCGATATCTTGTACAATTCGAGACCTTTCTTCTTTGGGGTCTCCTTTTTTTCGTTTGAGTATCAGTTGTCAGGCAAAATTCTATCAGTGGTACTTTAAACATATGATACTCCCTCAGGCAACTGTATGAGAGATGATTATAACACGTTTACACTGCACTTCTCCTGCAGACACCTTTTAACAGATGACAATTTTAACATTTGAATAAGAATCTTCAGGTACTTTATCAAGCAACTGCCCAAGGGAAAACTGGCACTCATCACCACAATTAAATGAGTTTCATATTGTCCATCATTCTCATATGTTCTTCAACTTTTTGTCCCCATTCATCTCCTCGCAGTCTTGCGTATGACAAAATTGTGCTTGTTACCTCTGGGAGCATTACTTTGACCACGGGATTGCGCCTCGCCCTTCCTTAGATAACTTGGCCTGTTTTCCTGTGTACTCTTGAGTAAGCTGTTCCTCGCATCACGTGCGCTTGTTGTTGAAATCAAATGATAACGGTGACTCATCTGAGCTTGTTGGGTTGGGTGCAGCTGTAATGTGTCTCGTTCACGGCATAATAAGGCCAAAATCAGTTTCTCGTTATTGTAACTCCTTCCAGTAACCTTTCATGTTCAGGCTTCCTGCGTTTGACATCACTACAACGAAAATAATTCGAATATAACAAGATCAAGAAAAATGCATTGCATTGTCACTCAAATAAAAGTCACCACCGAACATTCATATCGAACAACTACATCGAAACTGACCTGAAAAGAAAAAGAGCCTTTACTTTAGGAACGTATATTGAGCAAACACTCTCCTACTTGATTGTTTGATTTTGTCGTCTGTTATTACCGAGTCTCAGTTTTAATCTCACCCACTAAGGGCGCTTGGCTGCCTCATTTGTTAACAGTTTTGATGATTACAGCTTTAAGTTATTTATCACTGCTTGCTATGGCTAATGACAACAGGGTACTTTGCCAGTTATGTCCTGATTAATTAAATGAATAATAGCAATTAACTTTCATCACTCAGATTAACTGAAATAATGTACAACCGACAGCTTTCGCCCATAAATTGTTTTCCTTCGACCCATGATTCTTTATCATTATGAAATTAATTTCCCTCAGCTATTTAATTATCCTCTGGAATCAAATATGGTCAGTTATTAGGCTCTGACTTTGATTGGAAATGAATACCATAAACTGTTTTCCTTCGACTTACAATTCTTTGTCGTTCTAAACTTCATTTCCCTCAGTTGTTTAAATATCAAATACAATAAATTATTGGGAATTTACTTCGACTTTCCATCATATCAAGAGCAACACTGGGATCTTGCTACATAGAATTTATTTCTGAAACTAATAAATTATTATACTTTCATCCCCCTTCAAATTAGGGCTTTTACATCTGTGAAGCTACATGCAGTAATTCCCAGTTGGGATTAACCTTGGTCTCCTAGGCTAATATAAGATCGTCACACTATTAGGTGGCAGGTAGTTTTCCTAGAGTGGAAAATAAATTCGTCTCACAGCACACAGTCCTCACTGCCATGCAAGATACTCTTGTACTGCGATCTGAATGTCACTGGCGGTGAGAAGGCTAAGCGTGGAGACTGGTAGAATGCGGTTCTGACTATCAGGTCTAATAACAACTTCACTGCGCTCAAAAGATACGTGAATGACGAAGGAGGGCACCTATCAATGGAAAACTACTTTTGATTACATAAACAAAGGACTGAATGAAACTTCAGCTTATTAATCGCTTCTGAGAAGATATTCAAACCCGTTGTAGCTGTATGATTACTCACGTGATTTAAGTTAAATAGCTAAGTGAAACTGTCAAAATAACGTTAAACGTGTGTGATGTTCGAAGAGAATATACGGTGACGGACTATCGGATTTAACTGACACAAACATAACAAAATTCCATCGTAGAAGAACTACCACCAAAAATGTGAAATGAAAGTAAACTTCAGCCACTCAAAATGCAAGCGCAAATCGCCACACAATAATGATTGCATAACCAAGCTGTAATGATTCTGGCGCTACAGTCGGGAACCGCGCGACCGCTACGGTCGCAGGTTCGAATCCTGCCTCTGGAATGAATGTTTGTGATGTCCTTATGTTAGTTAGGTTTACGTAGTTCAAAGTTCTATGGGACTGATGACCTCATAAGTTAAGTCCCATAGTACTCAGAGCCATTTGAACCATTTTTGTAATGATTCTGATATTCACTAATGTAATATTGCACCCAGAAACTCTATACATTGCACAAGGCATACATAGCCACACGTGAAAAGCCTTGTGGCGCCACCACCCATCACAAAGAAAACATAATGAATAAATATACATTCACTGGGCTGTTGTTTTCCTTACCAATGTCTGGACATTAAAAAGAACACTTGTCGCAAAACATGTGGTTGCAAGACACAAAAAATAATTCCAAATTCGGAAAATGATACCGGAAAATTATCTTTAGTCAGTGTATATCCCATCTGGTGACTATGCTAACAAACACACTTACATAATTATTGTGGTGTCACCGCCAGACACCACACTTGCTAGGTGGTAGCCTTGAAATCGACCGCGGTCCGTTAGTATACGTCGGACCCGCGTTTCACCACTATCAGTGATTGCAGACCGAGCGACGCCACACGGCAGGTCTAGAGACACTTCCTAGCACTCGCCCCAGTGGTACAACCGACTTTGCTAGCGATGGTTCACTGACAAATTACGCTCTCATTTGCCGAGACGATAGTTAGCATAGCCTTCAGCTACGTCATTTGCTATGACCTAGCAAGGCACCATTGCCAGTTACTATTGAGATTATGAATAATGTACCATCAAGAGCGATGTTCACCATTTATGGATTAAACTTAAGTATTCCAGCAGCAACGTACGTTTTTTGCTAAAGTCTAATTTCCTTGTCCTGTTTCAGACCTCACGCCAACCTGCGTGAGCTAAAACGCGTGCCTTTCGGCTTCCTCTAGTATACCGGGTTGGCTCTCCTGCCAACCCACAACATTTGGCGACGAGGCCAATCCGCATTCGTATCGATATTGCCCTGATTTACTTGTGTAATGGCTTCGCCACCATCTACAGATGTACTGTCCGAATTTCATCGCTTACAGAACCAGCAGACGCATGCCTTACTGGATGCCCTTAGACAGCTCGTCCAGGGTCAACGTGCACTGCAAAACGATGCGGCAGCCGCCGCTCCACCGCTTACGCAGCCACACCACACAGTTGCACCAACTTTTCGTCCTTTTGATGCTGCACTGGAAAGCTGGACGGAGTGGTCACGCCAAATTGGATTCCATCTCGCCGCCTACAGAATTCAAGGTAATGAGCGGCAGCCTCTTCTCCTTTCCTCCGTCGGGGTACAAACGTACCGTGTGATAGTCAAATTATTTCCCCAACGCGACGTAGCAACTCTGTCCTTCGACGAAATTTTGTCTGCATTAGATGCATATTTCAAAGAATCAGTCAATGTGGTTGCCAAACGTTATACCTTCTTTCGTACAAAACGTACGGCAGGTCAGACTAATAGGGAGTGGGTTGCAACTTTGCAAGGCCTTACTAGGGATTGTGCTTTTGAGTGTCAATGTGGAGTCCCTTATACAGATACAATGGTACGTGATTCAATTGCACAGAACGTTTCTGATGTTCGTATAAGGGAACAGATTTTGAAACTAGTCAATCCCTCCCTTCAACAAGTGATGGACATATTGGATCGGCAGGACACACTTGACTTTGCTCAGGAATCATTTGAAACTTCGCCACCCGTGTGTCAGCTTAACCTGCCCGCCGGGCGAGCTGCACGGAACAGCAAACAGTCCAGCGCCCGACCGCTCCGCTGCCGCCAAACTCTCAGCCACGTGTACCGCGCCGGCAAGCAAATGCAGTGCTAAAATCTTGCCTGCGGTGTGCTACTAGACATTCGCGTGAGAATTGCCCATCACGCTGGGCTATTTGTTTTACCGTAATAAAAAAGGACATGTTCAAAGTGTTTGCCAGAAGAAGCTCAGATTGGAAACTCAAAATCATTCCAGGCCATTTGCTTCGCGCCGGCATCGAAATCGAACCAAGGATACTCAGGCTCGCGACACTTCGCCCATGGAAATTCATGTAGTTCATGCCACTCCGCCCAGTGCCGCTCTCTCTAACAGCGACTGTGTTCGTCCCACATATAGTGTGCGTCAACGTCGCCGGCACTCCCGTCAAGTTGCAAGTCATTTTGCACCAGTGTCAGTTCACGTTGCACATGACAGTCGCTCTTGTCGTCAGCAGGACAATAAACTTTTTGTGGACTTGGACATTAACGGCAAAGTGATACCGTTACAGTTCGATACCAGGGCTGCAGTTTCACTGATCAATCAAGACATGTACAAACAGCTGGGCACACCTCCGTTGCGTGCCGCAAATGTTAAGCTAACTAGTTATTCCGGTCAGCATATCCCTGTGTTAGGACAGTGCAGCCATATTCCCACATACAAGGGACAAACAAAACTTGTGTCATTTTACGTCCTTCATTCTTCTTCTGCAGTGAACTTCTTTGGTTTCGATTTATTTCAGTTGTTTAACTTGTCTATAGTAAATCAGGTCCTATCAGTGAAACAGACTGTGCCTTCAGACAGTGTTTCTCGTCTATGTGAAGAATTTGCACACATTTTTGCACCGGGCGTCGGTTGCGCTTAGAACTATAAAGCACATTTGGAACTGAAAGTCAACACGCAACCAAAATTTTTCAGAGTGCGCAATGTTCCCCACGCATTGCTTGATGAGGTCGCAAAAAATTACACGATTTGGAATCACAAGGTGTAATTGAACGTGTGCAGGCTTCTCTCTGGGCATCACCCTTAGTAATTTTGCCAAAACCTTCGGGAAAATTGAGACTTTGTGTGGACTTCAAGGCAACAGTGAATCCACAACTAGTGCCTGCAACTTTTCCTTCACCCCGCCCGGCGGATCTTTTTGACAAACTGTGCCCGGGTAAATATTTTTCGAAGTTGGACCTAGCAGATGCGTACTTGCAAATACCGGTGGACGAAGAATCCCAGCGCGTTTTGGTGCTTAACTTGCATCTTGGTTTGTACCGATTCAAACGACTGCCATTCGGGTGTGCATCCGCCCCTGCCTTGTTTCAGCAATATCTACAAACTGTTTGTGCATCGGTCCCTACTTCAGCAAACTATCTGGACGATATTGTGATCTCCAGAAAGACGGAAGAAGAACATTATTTCAGTTCTTGCGACAAAATGGTCTTCGCTTGTGGAAGGACAAATGTGTGTTTTTTGCTCGTGACTTACCCTATCTGGGACATGTACTCAATGCCCAAGGCATACATCCCAGTCCAGAGCATCTCCGTGCCATACAAGACTTGCCTTGGCCGAAGAATTTGAAGCAGCTACAGAGTGTGCTGGGAAAAATAAATTACTATCATAAAAATATCCCCCACGCCTCTTCCATTTCAGCTCCGCTTCATCGCTTACGCCGTAAAGGTGTTCCGTTCGTCTGGACGACGGAATGCGAACGCGCCTTTCGCCAGTTGAAATCGGCGTTGATTTCAAACACTTGCCTTACGCCATTCGATCCCCGGAAGCCCCTTTTGTTGATGGTGGATGCATCGGATTTCGAGATCGGTGCTGTGCTTGCGCACAAAGATGGTTCGCACGATCGACCTATTGCCTTTGCGTCCAAATTGCTCTCGTCTGCACAACGAAATTATTCACAGATCAAGAAAGAAGCATTGGCTTTCGTATTGGGTGTTACAAAGTTTCATGATTTCTTGTATGGTCGTCACTTTACCATCATCACAGACCACAAACCTTTGACATTGCTTTTTCATCCGACCAAGCCTGTACCTCCACGTACAGCGCAGAAATTCATTCGCTGGTCTATTTTCCTCTCGCAGTACCGCTACGATATCTTGTATCGGTCCACTGCTAAGCACGAAAACGCCGATGCGTTATCCTGTTTGCCTGTTGCTGAGGATAGAGCATTCGATTCCTCCGAACTTGCTTGCATGTTCATTGATTCGGAAACCGATAACGTGGTCGAATCGTTTCCGATTGATTTTCGTCGTGTAGCTACAGCCACAGCTGCCGACCCTGTCCTTGCTACCGTTCTGCGTTTCGTTGCTACTCAATGGCCCTTGTCAAAGTCTCAGATCGGGGATCCGTTGGTTCGCCGATTTTTTGCTCACAAGGAGAGACTTTTTGTACGACGTGGTGTTTTGCTGTTGCGTTCAGATAATTACCAGTCCAGGGTCGTGGTACCACGTTCGTTACAGTCCTCTGTCTTACAGCTTCCACCAAGGACATTGTCGTATAGTGAGAACGAAACAACTTGCTCGTCAGCACTGTACTTGGTTTGGAATCGATGCCGCGATTACGAATATGTGCTCTACTTGCATGGTGTGTGCCGAACAACAATCAGCACCACCGCAGAAATTCTTTGCATGGCCAAAAGCCACTTCCCCTAGGCAACGCTTACACATAGATTTTGCTGGTCCATTCTGGAATGCTCGATGGTTGGTTGTGGTAGATTCATTCAGTAATATTCCTTTTGTTGTCCGGATGTCTTCCACGACGTCATCTGCCACCATCCAAGCGTTATCTGCTATCTTTTGCATTGAAGGTCTTCCACAGACTACTGTTTCCGACAATGGCCCACAATTCATGTCCGCCGAATTTCAGTCATTCTGCAAGGCCAATGGTATTCAACATCTGACGTCCGCGCCGTTTTCGCCACAGTCAAACGGTGCCGCTGAACGATTGGTCAGAACTTTCAAGTCACAGAAGTTGAAGCTGAAAGAGTCGCATTCTCGGGAGGACGCGTTGTTGCTCTTTTTGTCCTCGTATCGCTCTCAGCCCCGAGATGGTCGCTCGCCGGCTGATTTGCGCCACGGTCGCCCTCATTGCACCTTGATGTCTTTGCTACATCCGCCGCATCCTGTGCAGCGGCAGCCACCTGCTTTTGCCCCAGGCGACGTTGTCTACTACCGCAACTATCGAGGTTCACGGCGTTGGCTCGAAGGGCACATTCTTCGCTGCCTCGGCCGCGCTATGTATCTGGTTTTGGGGGCCTCTGGTAAGGTGCGTCGGCATCTCAATCAGCGGCGCCTCTGTCGTCGCACGGGATCTGCCGCTCCCCGTCTGTTTTCACTGTTTTCAGCGACGGTGCCGTCCGGTCAGCGCCCTGGGGACCCATCTACTGGCTCGCCTCAGCCCCAGGTGTTACCGACGGTGCCTTCGATTTTGCCCAATGGCGACGCGCCGCCGCCGCCACCTGTTCTCCCGCCGGCGAAGCCCGAAGTGGATGCGTCGCTGCAACCGCCGGGCGCCTCCCTGGGTCACGCGCCGCCGATCGCTTCCCGTGACCAGTTGTCCTCCGACATGGAACTCTTGCCTGCTCCGGTCCATTGGTCGTCTTCGCCCGTCGGGTGCCCCGACTCGATGGAGGTCGACCCTTCGGCCCCTCCTGTCTCTCTACGGGCGCATACACTGCATGTTGGCGTTCACCCTGGAGCAGGTTTTCAGGCGTTTCCTAGCTCCCCTCGGTCCGAATGACAGGGTGCGGGTGGCACAACCGTCCTGTTGTTAGGCTCCCCACCTCGTCGCATACGTCAACATGGGGTCCTCCCCACGGTGGGCGGATGCCTTATGCCACAACCGTCCGCCGATTTGCGGGGTGGAATGTGGTGTCACCGCCAGACACCACACTTGCTAGGTGGTAGCCTTTAAATCGGCCGTGGTCCGTTAGTATACGTCGGACCCGCGTGTCGCCACTATCAGTGATTGTAGACCTCACGCCAGCTTGCGTGAGCTAAAACGCGTGCCTTTCGTCTTCCTCTAGTATACCGGGTTGGCTCTCCTGCCAACCCACAACAATGATGCTGATTTTTCATAGTCTTCATTACCATTATTCACCTTTAAGTGAGAAAAAGTGTAAAAATTGATCCTGTTAAACTATTCTGGTAAACCTTCTAACATATAAAACAGTTGTTAACGGTTGTTAATAGCCCGCAAGTCTTTGAAGTTTTATAGCTTAAGGCTCCTTTCTGTGTTTCAGCATCAAGAGCACTAACACTATTATACAAAAAACGTCAAAACCAAATAAAATTTATGCACTCAAACATTTCAATGAATCATTTTATCCGCTCTCTTAATGGAAGAAATATTAAGTACAGTGCCACAAACTAGCTACACTCTTACAGTCGTCTAAATTGTGAAAAACACGAAAATAAACACGTCTCAGAGCATTTTTATATAAATGTCAACTTTAACTAACACGTTTTGAACTCTTTTTTTGCTAGCTTTCTTGCCATAACAATACACACGACTTGGAAACATCAGCACTGTGGGCCCTCCAGCTACACAACGCCTACATGGGCGCACCCTGTGTCCAAAATCTTCCAGCTTGAACCATTACGATGAGAATTCTCCCATTGGCAGAGCTACAAGACATTCTCTAAAGTATCGATACTTTTTGAAAACCTCCACAGTTCTTTCTGCGCAACCTTGTCCACAGATATCTCTTCACAGAATCATCATTTCTGGTTAGTTCTGTTTTTGCTACAATCCGAACAATGACACTTTCATTTACGCATTTTCATGGGAAGGTAAACAGAGCACAATAAAAGTGTGATTAGCAAAGTAAAACGCAGTTTAAATGTGTTTTCAGACCCAAATGGTCGTTGTGTGAGCGAATTACTTCTCGTAGCCTTGTAACACCACAGCTCTTATGCTGTATGGATTTAGTTCGCTTTTTTTTTTTTTTTGCTTTATTTAATGTTACATTGTTGATCTTCTGTAAATGTGTTTGAATCGATAACATAAAATTGTATACTCCTTTCTTTGCTAAAACTTTGATGTCATGATTTGATTATATGCAAAGTAGTGTACCTGTAATTTAAAATCTTTGTCCCATTTGGAGGGAACAAAACTTACTGTATATGATTGTAATTTTGTGTGAATAATTTTTTGTAGAGATGTCAATATGTGTAAATGTTTTGTTTTATTTAATGTGGTTGTTTGCTGTTATGTAAACTGCTGATCCTCACTTAGGGCTCTTAGTTATTCTGTATGTAAAAGGTGTAGTGGTTCCCCTCGGGAACGGAACTGTGTAGCGCGCGCAAATTGTGGTTGGCCTAGGTGGAAAAGGTGGAACTGATAGTCAGTCGGGGACGAGCCAGCAGTCGGGGACGAGCTACGAGTCTGTGCTCTGCCATGTAACAGATGCATATTGCGCTGGTTCCGAAAGAGGCTTTTCCAGCCGCTTTCCAATGCCTCGGATGGATGGATAAATAGCTGGAACTATTCTGGAATTTGTACCTATCATCGCCACCAAGAAATGACAGTCCAGCAATTCTACCTGCAATTCCACCTAACAACATGCAGTTGCCACCACATTGCGCAATCATTACATCGGAATACTACAATGATGTACAGTGAAGGAACAGCTTAATGGATGTGTTATTGCTCAAATATAAGGTAATTTATATCTGAATTTATGTACCTACCTTGATTTTTCTCCTCATCATAACACCTCTCAGGTTCCTCTCCGTTTGAGCTAAAGTGATATCCGAGTGTCCTTACTAAAAGAACATTTATGACCAATGTTATGCTAATTAATGCCTCTTGAACTTAGTAAAAAGAAAGTTAAAGTTAATGTGGCAAGAGAGTGAGTTAAAGTAAATATTGTTTGCTGAAAATAATTTTCCTATTAAAACTGCTTATTAAAGTGCTGTTGCCAACTGCAAAATTAAAAGTTCTTAAGACTGAGGCTTATAAAGTAAATGAACACATTGTTGCCTGTATTAAATTCTAAAAGGTGAGTCAGTTTCTTGCAATTTTGTCAACATTGTGTTTCGCTGTAGTAAAAGTGAGAAAGCTGCAGTTGTGAAACGTTACATTCTCATGTTTGCTAAGTGTTTGTCTCTCTTGTGTATTAGAAGTGCATATTAATAATAATGTTATAAAGACCATTCACTTTGTGTAAACCCTGAAAGTAATAGTGTGATTCGGTATCTGTTATAATTTTGAAAATAGTTTCTGCTGCTCTAACTGTTAGTTTCAATCTTACCGAAAATGTATGTATGTGTCAGAGTTCATTGCACTCGCGTGTAACAAAGTATAGGTTGTGTTTATTCGTTAAAATTACTAATAACTATTTTCTTAAACGAGAATGTTTATCATTCTCTTGCCTAGTTAGGCTGGCGACCGTTTTTTTTTTTCAGTTGAACAGTGCAGATAGGCAAAATTTTGTTTGTTACTGTTCAAATATTTACGTAATTCTGACTTTCACTTCCGATAAGCCACCTCCGTTAGGAACAACACGGTCAACATAACAAAATTCCTCTCAGAGGGTAACACTGCTCTGTTGCTTTGTGCCATAGTTGATTTTACAAAATAGTTTTATGTCACAACCTGTTTCTGGCGTTGAGGTTATGGTACAGCAGTAGCAGCAGACAGGAAGTCTTATAGCCTCTCCTTGTACTACCGCAATCAATATAACGAACTCTTATATTACAAGGCGGAAAGCTTAAATGGGGCATATGAACACTGCTTCAGTTGCACCTAACACAATTTACATAGAAATGTTGACAAATAAAGGTCATATGGCAAAAAATCTCCGCTATGATGCCATTTTTGATAATTTGAGGTATTTATTGTATTTGTGAACCACTGTACCTCAGTAGATGTTGGTCAGCAAAATACCTTTGACGAGTAAATTTGCAGAGAGTTCAATGCTCTTCAACTCTGTAATGTGTGTTCCGTTGTAAACACATGGTTTAGAAGTTGTAAGTTGAAACACTCCCTATGTAAAACCCACCGTTATTGACTAGTGGATTATAGCATAACAGTTTAAAATAGAGAGTTGCTGTTTCACTTGACATATCATTTATAACTGTAAGTTTAATGTAATAAATATTATAAAGCGTTAAAACCCCGATATTCATTTATAAACACCCTGTAGTTTGACCGTGCAACTGATAAAGGCTGATCGGTTAATACTTGCGTGGGAGTTGTTTCGTATTGAATCCAATGAAGGTAATTAGGATGTCAGGTAGCAATGATCGGTACATACTTTCTGTTATGTTCTACATCTTTTGTCTAAACAGCACAAATGAGGCTGTCACTCGCTTCGTCTGACAAAGTAATAACGGTTAATTCATCACAGGTCGCCCATTAATGTCGTCACCTGCTAACATTCTTCATGTGGCGTTGAATACACAGTCCTCATTGCAATCCAATTCGCGGGTGTCTGGCACGGTTGTCATTTAATCACGGTGCACAAATGGACACTTAAACAGATCAAACTAATCACTCAATTAACACCATTTACGTATTTGCTGGAGTTCAGGCCCACGGCTTTGGGTGACACACACAGCCGTTAAACGATTGTAAACGCGGTCGGCCGTCCTGCCGAAATTCGCCCTGCTCGCTTTAGCAGCCAACGACTTACTTGCTCGGAGTCTCAGCACTGACTACCGTCTGGCGCAGTGGCTGCTCGACTATCGATAGTACCCGCTGCAAATCTGCGTGAGGCAAAGATAGTATTGTTCTCGATACCTCAATATGTTAAGGGCGGTTGACCCCTTACAAAGTGAAATAATAAAAAACGACCGAAAATTTCGATGCTTTGTTTCTAAATAACATCGGATATTTTTGAACATATGAGGGTCACTCCAAAAGAAATTCACACTATTTTTTTAATCCATCTTTTATTCTACATGTCTGAAAGTTTTACAGTGTGTAGATACATCCTTTAGGAACAATATTTTCATTTCGCCACATACACTCCTGGAAATTGAAATAAGAACACCGTGAATTCATTGTCCCAGTAAGGGGAAACTTTATTGACACATTCCTGGGGTCAGATACATCACATGATCACACTGACAGAACCACAGTCACATAGACACAGGCAACAGAGCATGCAAAATGTCGGCACTAGTACAGTGAATATCCACCTTTCGCAGCAATGCAGGCTGCTATTCTCCCATGGAGACGATCGTAGAGATGCTGGATGTAGTCCTGTGGAACGGCTTGCCATGCCATTTCCACCTGGCGCCTCAGTTGGACCAGTGTTCGTGCTGGACGTGCAGACCGCGTGAGACGACGCTTCATCCAGTCCCAAACATGCTCAATGGGGGACAGATCCGGAGATCTTGCTGGCCAGGGTAGTTGACTTACACCTTCTAGAGCACATTGGGTGGCACGGGATACATGCGGACGTGCATTGTCCTGTTGGAACAGCAAGTTCCCTTGCCGGTCTAGGAATGGTAGAACGATGGGTTCGATGACGGTTTGGATGTACCGTGCACTATTCAGTGTCCCCTCGACGATCACCAGTGGTGTACGGCCAGTGTAGGAGATCGCTCCCCACACCATGATGCCGGGTGTTGGCCCTGTGTGCCTCGGTCGTATGCAGTCCTGATTGTGGCGCTCACCTGCACGGCGCCAAACACGCATACGACCATCATTGGCACCAAGGCAGAAGCGACTCTCATCGCTGAAGACGACACGTCTCCATTCGTCCCTCCATTCACGCCTGTCGCGACACCACTGGAGGCGGGCTGCACGATGTTGGGGCGTAAGCGGAAGACGGCCTAACGGTGTGCGGGACCGTAGCCCAGCTTCATGGAGACGGTTGCGAATGGTCCTCGCCGATACCCCAGGAGCAACAGTGTCCCTAATTTGCTGGGAAGTGGCGGTGCGGTCCCCTACGGCACTGCGCAGGATCCTACGGTCTTGGCGTGCATCCGTGCGTCGCTGCGGTCCGGTCCCAGGTCGACGGGCACGTGCACCTTCCGCCGACCACTGGCGACAACATCGATGTACTGTGGAGACCTCACACCCCACGTGTTGAGCAATTCGGTGGTACGTCCACCCGGCCTCCCGCATGCCCACTATACGCCCTCGCTCAAAGTCCGTCAACTGCACATACGGTTCACGTCCACGCTGTCGCGGCATGCTACCAGTGTTAAAGACTGCGATGGAGCTCCGTATGCCACGGCAAACTGGCTGACACTGACGGCGGCGGTGCACAAATGCTGCGCAGCTAGCGCCATTCGACGGCCAACACCGCGGTTCCTGGTGTGTCCGCTGTGCCGTGCGTGTGATCATTGCTTGTACAGCCCTCTCGCAGTGTCCGGAGCAAGTACGGTGGGTCTGACACACCGGTGTCAATGTGTTCTTTTTTCCATTTCCAGGAGTGTAATTTCCATCCCTCTCAACTGCCTTACGCCATCTTGGAACCAGCGCCTGTAAACCCGCACGGTAAAATTCTGGACCAACCTGTTGGAGCCACTGTTTGGCAGCGTGCACAAGGGAGTCATCATCTTCAAACCTTGTTCCACGAAGAGAGTCTTTCAGTTTCCCGAAGAGATGATAGTCACATGGAGCCAAGTCAGGACTGTAAGGCGGGTGTTTCCGTGTTGTCCATCCGAGTTTTGTGATCGCTTCCATGGTTTTTTGACTGATATGTGGCCGTGCATTGTTGTGCAACAGCAAAACATCCTGCTTTTGCCGATATGGTCGAACACGACTCAGTCGAGCTTGAAGTTTCTTCAGTGTCGTCACATATGCATCAGAATTTATTATGGTTCCACTTGGCTTGATGTCCACAAGCAAGAGTCCTTCGGAATCGAACAACACCGTAGCCACAAGTTTTCCAGCCGTAGGTGTGATTTTGAAATTTTTTTTTCTTGGGTGAATTTGCATGATGCCACTCCATTGGTTGCCTCTTCGTCTCTGGTGAAAAATGATGGAGTCATGTTTCATCACCTGTCACAATTCTTCCAAGAAATTCATCTCCACCATTCTCATACTATTCCAAAAGTTCGCTGCATACGGTTTTTGTTGTTTCTTTGTGAGCCACTGTCAACATCCTGGGAACCCACCTGTCACAAACCATTTTTTAACGCCAACACTTTCAGTTTTCTGCAAACACTGCCTTCCCCTATCCTAACGTAGCGTGACAATTCGTTCACTGTGATGCGTCTGTCGTTAACTCTCTGCACATTGTCTGGAGTGTGTGCAGTACGAGGCCTGCCGCTGCGAGGACCGTCCTCAATATTACGGTGCCTGCTTTCATCACGTAACCTGCTTGACCACCGACTAAAGGTACTGCGATCGACAGCAGCGTCAACATACACCTTCTTCAACCTCTTGTGGATGTTTCCCACTGTCTCGTTTTCACGGCACAGGAATTCTATGACAGCACATTGCTTTTGACGAACGTCAAGTGTAGCAGCCATCTCGAAGACATACTATGACGGCGCCACTCACGGGAACAGGTTGAACTAGGTTGGAAAACAAGCGGGAAGGATGTACCTACACACTGTAAAAGTTTTACACATACAGAATGAAAACTGTATTTTTACAAAAATAGTGTGCATTTTATTTTTTGAGCGATCTTCGTACTTCTGTTGTATGAATTAGGAGCTCCCGGCAATGCGAAGATGGGGAAAAAATACTAGCATGTACCTAGCTACGAGTCGACTGCATACGACTCTACAGGACCCCCAGCGACTGCATACAGTGTACTGCTTTGAAACCGTATATAGTACATGTTCTGTGTTTTATAACCAAAATAAATGTTCTTGAATTTTTTTCAGGGATGTACTCTGAAATGAAATTTAATTATAACATATTGTACATAGGGATATAAAACTTTATTGGACCTTTCCGTTAAAACGACATATTGTCACAACACACTATTTATAATAAGGCACTAACCGAAATATGATGAACTGCACGAACGATTCGCGTATCGTGATGCAAAACGCCGGTATGTGCATATACTTTGCTTTTGTTCTGTTTCCACGGGAGAATTGTAAACTATGTGAATACATCATGGGAGCGGCTAGTTCGTCAAGAGCTGTCCTCATTTATTTGTCTCGCCCAGTTTTCATAAATGCTTTCATGAATTATTTACGTCGCAATGCAGAACCGCAGACGGCGGCATGCAGTTTGTTGCAGTGCGAGCATCGTGTTGTACGGCCGTCACGCTGCGACCATTCCGACGCATGAATTCATTCTGCCGTATTCTCTAGCGGCGGCGCAAATGCAAATGTTGGAACTCGCCTCAGATATCTGGTCGTGAAACGCAGATGAAGTTCGAGATATTCAGGCTTAACAAGATTCGTAATGCACAGTCTACGTTTAACGACTCATAACGCCGTCCAGTTACTAATTACGCAGTTCCAATCCCTGGCAGTTAATAACGCTTTATGGTGCGGTATCAGTACTATCAAACTCACGTAAGTACAGGATACTCCGAACATCTGAAATAGTTTTTCCGCTCATAAGTTTCATAATAAAGTCGAATGGAGAACTTCAACACTGTATAAAATAATCTTGAAAATTATTTATAAATTTTCTGCATTGAGACTAACACTGAACTTGTACAAAACACTATGCGCGTAATTCAACTAAAATCAGTTAATTAAACAAAATATATTAAAGGCTTGTGCTTTTATATTGGTTACAAACTCAACTGGAATTCAGGTATTACAAAATTTTTCAAATGGCTGAGCTGTACAACTAATGAAGGTAGACTTTGGAGATAAAACTATCAAAAAGTTGACTTACTATTCCAATTATAATTCACTAATGACTTATGGCAGCAGTATGTAATAAGAACAATAATTTATGTGGTTTCAGTTTGTATGCTTTGGTGGCTGAACTCCAATCCCAAATGCTTAAAAGAAATAATATCTGATGTCCACTGTAAACTCTCTTGTAGATAGCTTTCAAAAACTGCTTATACTAACAACAAACTCATAGTAATTTTACTTCATGGGATTTTGGTTGGCAACAATAGTATGCAACCATTCTTTTCATCGACAAAATGTGCTACAATTGTGAAGCAAACTCGTTCCACACCATAGCGATAGATTACAATCACACTCCATGGAATTTATAAATAATTGATTAAGATGTAACATCTCTAGTTAAGAAGTCACATGTATTATCAATTGTGATATATGGTAGTAAATGATATTCATTCTACATATCGTCGGAATTCCGCAATAAGCCGAACACAACATTAGTGGCATCAGCTCAATAACGTGCCAATAATAACAGTGGCCAAGCACTGTTGAAATACAGGAGTACTACTTTGTAGAGAAAGTTTGAGAAAGTTCCGCAGTATGGATTTGTGTTTAGGCAGACTTGACCCATTATTACAATAATACAAAATTTGTGAAATTTCCAGTGAACAGATCCACATCAAGAAGGCAGTGACTGTTAAAAATATGTGCATGTGCCCATTGCTGATGTTAGTAGTGGGGCGCAGCAGGATCTGTGCCACTTTTAATATCAAATTTATATGCTAATTAATTAAAATGATCAATTCAAACACCTGCCCCTCCCCCTTAACCTATTGTTATGCTAATTGATTTATTGCCTTCAGGGGTACATTTATGATGCCTTGCTGATAATCTGTCCTTCTGAGAAACCCCTCATCTCTCCCCCCTCTCCCTCCTCCTCTCATACATCTCTGGCAAAAGGGACGCTTTTCTTGTCACCCCTCCCCAGTTCAGTTCAGAGCCACTTTTCCCCCTCTTGGAAAATCCACCAGCCCTCACCACACCCACTCCCTCACCCCCATCTGGAAATTGTTGGGAAAAGAGCTGCCTGTGCTGCAGAGGAAGGACCCCATGACACAGAATTCAAATTAATTGACGTAATTATATACTGTTCAATTCAATTTGCATATAATTTATGGAAACAGTTTGTGGGAGACAAGTCTCCCCCACTTGGGTAGAAGTCACATCTGCACTTCCAGCTCCCACTTTCCATAATGTAATAACTGTAAGCTCCGAAGAATATAGTACCCATTGGTTTAGGTTGCCCACATGTGTATCTGTCGTTCATGCACCACTCCGTGCCTATCTGCATGCTGCAGGTGAGAAACTGCCCAGTGTTACAATTACAGATCATGACACGGCTGCCACTGACGAGATCAGAAGACAGTGTCCTCTGACATTCGATACCCGAGAGACCACCTCCATTCTCTCTCAAGTGGTTACTTCTTGTTATACGAGGTGCATTCAAGTTCTAAGGTCTCCGATTTTTTTTTCTAATTAACTACTCACCCGAAATCGATAAAACTGGCGTTACTTCTCGGCGTAATCGCCCTGCAGACGTACACATTTTTCACAACACTGATGCCATGATTCCATGGCAGCGGCGAAGGCTTCTTTAGCAGTCTGTTTTGACCACTGGAAAATCGCTGAGGCAATAGCAGCACTGCTGGTGAATGTGCGGCCACAGAGAGTGTCTTTCATTGTTGGAAAAAGCCAAAAGTTACTAGGAGCCAGGTCAGGTGTGTAGGGAGCATGAGGAATCACTTCAAAGTTATTATCACGAAGAAACTGTTGCGTAACGTTAGCTCGATGTGCGGGTGCGTTGTCTTGGTGAAACAGCACACGCACAGCCCTTCCTGGACGTTTTTGTTGCAGTGCAGGAAGGAATTTGTTCTTCAAAACATTTTCGTAGGATGCATCTGTTACCGTAGTGCCCTTTGGAACGGCAATGGGTAAGGATTTCGCCCTCGCTGTCCCAGAACATGGACACCATAATTTTTTCAGCACTGGCGGTTACCCGAAATTTTTTTGGTGGCGGTGAATCTGTGTGCTTCCATTGAGCTGACTGGCGCTTTGTTTCTGGATTGATAAATGGCATCCACGTCTCATCCATTGTCACAACCGACGAAAAGAAAGTCCCATTCATGCTGTCGTTGCGCGTCAACATTGTTTGGCAACATGCCACACGGGCAGCCATGTGGTCGTCCATCAGCATTCGTGGCACCCCCCTGAATGACACTTTCCGCATTTTCAGGTCGTCATGCAGGATTGTGCGCACAGAACCCACAGAAATGCCAACTCTGGAGGCGATCTGTTCGACAGTCATTCGGCGATCCCCCAAAACAATTCTCTCCACTTTCTCGATCATGTCGTCAGACCGGCTTGTGCGAGCCCGAGGTTGTTTTGGTTTGTTGTCACACGATGTTCTGCCTTCATTAACCTGTCGCACCCACGAACGCACTTCCGACACTTCCATAACTCCATCACCACACGTCTCCTTCAACTGTCGATGAATTTCAATTGGTTTCACACCACGCAAATTCAGAAAACGAATGATTGCACACTGTTCAAGTAAGGAAAACATCGCCATTTTAAGTATTTAAAACAGTTATCATTCTCGCCGCTGGCAGTAAAATTCCATCTGCCGTATGGTGCTGCCATCTCTGGGACGTATTGACAATGAACGCGGCCTCATTTTAAAACAATGCGCATGTTTCTATCTCTTTCCAGTCTGGAGAAAAAAAATCGGAGGGCTTGAATGCACCTCGTAAAACCTACACGTCAACCTGTAGACCAATGTGATATGCGTACCCACAGGAAGGACCTGCACTTGTCCCCATGGCTCCCCAAGCAATGCATCAAGTGGCGACATTCCTTTGATCTGGTGATTCCAGACTCGCTTCTTGTCTGTCTCTGTGTATCCCAAGTCATTACTTACTGTTCGTGTGAACACATGCATGAACCAAGGTGTCCAAAGAAATAGACAGAGGTTTTCGCCCCTCCTCAGAAAACTGTTTTTCTATTGGCTAGTGCTGAAGACAGAGGGAGAGCTCGCACGATTACAATATTAAAAATTATGAGAAATAGTTTATTTGCACTATCCTATTGAATTAATTGTTTAACATCTACAGTAATCAAATAGATATCTTAAAAACACACACCATCATCTTATGATGATCCTTCTTCATAATAAACCATATTTCCAATGTTTAGGAGTAACATGCAAACATTTTGCTAATCAAGTATCTAAATTTCTTCCACAAATAAATCATAGTACTAAATGTGTCCAAGGTCCTGTATGCACCGACGTTTCAGAAAAGAAGCACCCTCCTCTACCACAACGTTTTTACCATCCACTAAAAATTTCTGGCGATGAAAGCCTTCACATCAAACACACACACAATCATGACTCACGTGCCGTTGCCTGACAGCTAGTGAGCCATACCCATTCCAGCCAGGGGAGGGCTGGAGATCTGCAGCCGCGCTGGTCACGCCGGCAGCGTTACTTGTTGTGAAAATCCTGTACAACACTATGGCATTTGCTACATTTCCTCTCCCACAAGCACAAAAATCTATTTTTATCAGCTTAATATATGTTACGTCCTGCGTCACAGGACTGGAATACTTAATTCAGTTTTGGCTTATGATGAAGCGCTTACTCTGTAACAAGATGCCTCCTAACTCTTGAACTCTCTAGCCAGATGCCTCGTTACCTAAAAAGATTATTAAGGCAGCAACACAGAGGAGTCGTAAGTATCAGGTTAATACTATGTATCATTTTACAACTTTAGTAATACAATTGACTTTATTTCAATTGTCACCTCTCCTTTTGTAGGTGGGACATTGAAATTTCGTGAAAAGTTCTCGCTGCAACGAAAAAACGCCTGATTACTGCTCCAGTTATCAAATCGTATCTGTGGCACTCTCGCCCTCACTTCCACCCGACCGGCTGCACATCATTGACATCAAATAGATTGACAAATTGATTAAACTGACCATGTGTCCCTTTTTAGGTGAGATATTTCTCTCCTGCAGTCGTTTTACATCGGCTGGTAGCTCAAATGGGAATTGCTGGAGGAAAGGTTGATAAGCGTCCTTAGAAAAATTATTAATTACTGTGCTGCTAAACGTCTACGTTATTTGATTTTCAAACAGCTGAGCAAGACTCAACGTACTCAAACAGTTTTCTCTTTGCTTATTCTGACCATCACTAAACTGACACACAATATTTTTAGCGCAACGCAATCTGACTTTCAATGATCCCAGCAAAAGAATGGCCCTGACTAACAACAACCTACACCTTCCATGAATCACTTACCTCACAAAAATCCTCGTTACTCAAACTACTGCAATACAGCGAACGCCAATACTGCCAGCTAAATAAAAGATTCTAACTACTGAAGGCACTAACTACTGATACGCATAGTTAGCAAATGAAAGGTTTTGATAGAGAACAAACAATGTATTTACCTTAATAGTGTTCAAAAGTCATTATATATATATATATATATATATATATATATATATATATATATATATATACACCAGTTCATGACATCTAGTTTTACAAATTTCCTTTTTCTGACGGACACACGTCCAGATCTTCCGCTCTTAAAATTCTGCCATCTCTCTAACCACATCCACCACTGCTGGCGACTCACCTCCAACTGCACAACGCTACGCGCTGTTCTCATCCAACTGCCCAACACTACACAAGTGAATATTCCAAAAATGAGTCAAATCAGCCACAGACTGCAAACAGCACAGACAGTGATTTTCATACAGAGCGCTACGTGGCGTTACCAACATGAAAACCGAAACAGCCTACTTACTAGGTGATGTTCTTCTTGAGGAACACTATTGAAAAGATTAAGAGAACCGACCTATGAAGCTGACTCCAGAAGGTTTCAACTGCCGCCAACGTACACTTTACATAAGGACCGTGAAGATTGGATTGAGAAATTAGTGCACATATGGAGGCATACAGAGAGTCTTTCTTTTCCCTCACTCTGTTTGCGAGTGGAAAACGAAAGGAGATGATTAGTACCGTCACAGGATACTCTCCGCCACACACTGTATGATAGCGAGCGAAATAATCATATAGAGTAAATGTAAATTTAGTCTACCTATTAAGATGTCAGTACATCTATTTATAAGTACACAAAAATTCCGGAAGAATGCTGTCTCCTATTTATCGAGAAAACAAAAGATGGAACTTCTGCTGCTGATAGTCTCTCGTTAAAAATCTTCATATTAGTCACTAATTTTCACATTGCCCTCACTTCGCGAGATGTATGTGAGAGGTTGTAATATGTTGACCACAACTCTTACATGAAGTAATGTATAGCTCACCTCTCAACTCACCTTTCGCCGAAATCGTTTACCTGCCATATTTTCATTAACCTACCAGTCAGTGATATGCAGCACTTGAATCGACCTGACTTCGACGAGTAAGAGATGTCGCCGCCAAGTCCCAGACCCCTGCTAATTCTCTTGAAATCCCATCCTGTTTTGACAGCACTGTTCTATTTGTTAAGTGGTTTCTATTCCATAGCCCGTCTCTGGCTAGGTATAGTGCTATCACAACGAGAAAACTACCACACTAACGTACAGGAGGAAATTCACAACCATGCAGAGTATACTTGGACTGTACAAAGAAATTCAGAATTGTAACACCAACAATTCATTGATATCGAATGACTGACTATATATATATATCACCCTGTATACATCATAATCTCCTTCATCATGTTTCTATGATTGCTATGCTACAAATATGACAGGGTATTGGTGTCAGAGTCTATGTTGACACCAGAGTCTCTCTCTCTCTCTCTCTCTCTCTCTCTCTCTCTGTCTCTCTCTCTCTCTCGGTCTCTCTCCCTCTCTTTCCCCCCTTCCTTCTCTTGGTTACTGTTATATCATGCTACAAACTATGAAAACTTCGACAGCATCACCTGATAGAGTACTCAATAAGATTTTACCATGTCATTCTTTCCGAATATATTGAAAACAAACACCCTCTGCGTGTTGACACTGAGCATGTGTGGTGATCCCATTACAGACACCCAAATTGGTCCACTGTACTGGAGGAAGACCCTATCTCATAGACTATCAATCATAATAAACAGTTTCTGTGTGTGTGTGTGTGTGTGTGTTTTTTTCTTGCTGTAACACATCCAACTAATGTATGACTACAGCTTCGTACACCACCATACATTTTAGTTTTTCTACTGTGACTTTGAAGTGTCAGGTGCTAAATCGACATTAACACGTTTTGGTCCACTGGCTGTCACAGAAAGCTGGACATCGCATGATGTAAGCTAAGCTGCTCCCACAACACACAGGTTGGTTGGAATAAAGGACAGAGATGGTGTTCCTTATTGACTAAAATGTAGAAGATATCACAACGTATGGAAACTACAAGAGTTAGCAACATTGTGGAGTGTTTCCAAAAAGCTGCTTGAGGGTGATGACCTCTACATTCATGTTCCACGATGACAGGATAGCAGATGACTCAGAGTTCCATTTTCAATGAGATACAGAGCATTGGTTCCTCACATTGGTGGTCTGTATTGCACCCAGGTGTATGATACTGTCTTGGTGTTCCAGGTGGTGGTTATCGTGACCTCCAAATCTTTGGACACGACATCTTTCATTTTATGGCTTTCAGTGGATAATTGCACGTGGAACAAGGGGGTACAGTGCAGGATTTAAACCCTTAAATCACGTATAATATTCACCATCTGTTATCGATCGCACTGCTGAAGGAATGGCTAGATTTTCATACACCCAGGTAAGCATGTAAGGACCCCATGCCTCCAAATTTTCATCAATTTTAGATATATTTCAATTTTTGTAATTTTACAAGATTTTCCGTCATTTGTGCATTTGATCCAAGTACCCTAGTTCAAAACCACCACTCTCAACGACTTGTCACGTCTACAAAACTTCTGATCTTGCCGATCTTGTGATGGTGTCAATCAGCGGCATTTCAACCTCGCTCTCAATTTCCGTATCATTGCTAAACCACCCTGTCCATTACTCTGCGAGTGCTACATACATGTGGGCATACCACAAACATGGTTACATAGCCTACATCACACGACACAAATATTGTTTCTTAGTGTAGGAAACAGCCAACAACAGGGTGGCAAAGAGGAGGTGCATATTCCTTAGCAAAAACATTGTATAAATTCGATAAGATTTTATTACGACTGCCCATCTCTCCCTACGTAAATGAGAGTCACAAAGTGTTGTCGCATTAATAGGATAAAGTTAAGGATTGAAAGATCTCACCAACAGCTTTGATGTTAACCACTCCAACAAATGTATCATATCTATAAGAGCACTCTGCCCTCTATTTCGAAAGGAGATACCCCTTTGCTGAACCCATCAGCTGAGGGTTGTTCTTCTGTCTTTAAGCAATCCTGTCTGCAACATTGCCTTCAATTTGATTTGGAACTGATTAGAATTAGGAGGGCACTATAGTGCTATTTTCGATATCTCGTGAAGGAAAATAACAAGCTGAGTTCCATGTAACCAATACACTTCGTATTTTGCTTTTGGAAAGAGCGTAATGCGGGTTTCAAACTTACTCATTCGAATGACGCATATGGTATATACCAAATAGACTGGTATTCTCATTCCAGTGCTGTAACTTCCATTCTGTGAAGACCGTTCCATACCAATCTTACTCATGTCGCCCATCCAATTACACATGGTCACTCTAGATGCATGCATGCTGGGGAGGTTAACACTCCATGTTGGTGTATAATAGATACAAGCCTGGGACATATGAAAGAATTGTGGTGGCCGGCCGGAATGGCCGTGCGGTTCTAGGCGCTACAGTCTGGAGCCGCGTGACCGCTACGGTCGCAGGTTCGAATCCTGCCTCGGGCATAGGTGTGTGTGATGTCCTTAGGTTCGTTAGGTTTAAGTAGTTCTAAGTTCTAGGGAACTGATGACCACAGCAATTAAGTCCCATAGTGCTCAGAGCCATTTAGTTGTGGTGACATAACACATGATCAAGAAGAAGGAGAAATGTATGGTTTGTGCATGATGGAGCTCCAGCCGGAAAGAGTTTAAAACGTTTTATGTAAATCACAGGTGCTATGAATTATGTGGTATTGGTGTAGCATTTGCATTGCATACCGAAGGTACTGGAAAAACAGTAATGATCGTAGAACCTAAACAGACACTCTTAAAGCTACACTGTTCTGCCTTTAAACATACTATAATGTTAAAATAGTGAGGTTTCCAACATATTAGTCACATTATTAGTCCAATGCAGGAAATATGTTTCCAACAGCTGACATACATTCAATGTGCAAGTTTCTATCTCACTCACTGTGGTGAGACACTTTAAGACGATAAAACTACATTACAGGCCATTATAATTGCTACACCTAGAAGAAACGCAGATGATAAATGGGTATTCATTGGACAAATATATTACACTAGAACTGAGATGTGATTACGTTTTCACACAATTTGGGTACATAGATCCTGAGAAATCAGTACCCAGAACACCATCTCTGGCCGTAATAACGGCCTTGATACGCCTGGGCATTGAGTCAAACAGAGCTTGGATGGGATGTACATGCACATGCAGCTTCAACACGATACCACAGTTCTTCAAGAGAAGTGACTGGCGTATTGTGACGAGCCAGTTGCTCGGTCACCATTGACCAGACGTTTTCAATTGGTGAGAGATCTGGAGAATGTGCTGACCAGGGCGGCAGTCGAACATTTTCTGTATCCAGAAAGGCCCGTAGAGGACCCACAACATGCGGTCGTGCATTATCCTGCTGAAATGTAGGGTTTCGCAGAGATCGAATGAAGGGTAGAGCCACGGGTCGTAACACATCTGAAATGTAACGTCCACTGTTCAAAGTGCCGTCAATGCGAACAAGACGTGACCGAGACGTGTAACCAATGGCACCCCATACCGTCACACAGTGTAATACGCCAGTATGGCGATGACGAATACACGCTTGCAATGTGCGTTCACCGCGATGTCGCCAAACATGGATACGACCATCATGATGCTGTAAACAGAACCTGGATTCATCCGAAAAAGTGACGTTTTGCCATTTGTGCACCCGGGTTCGTCATTGTGTGCACCATCGCAGGCACTCCTGTCTGTGATGCAGTCAAGGGTAACCACAGCCATGGTCTCCGAGCTGATAGTCCGCGCTGCTGCAAACATCGTCGAACTGTTCGTGCAGATGGTTGTTGTCTTGCAGACGTCCCCATCTGTTGACTCAGGGATCGAGACGTGGCTGCACGATCCGTTACAGCCATGCGGATAAGATGCCTGTCATCTCGACTGCTAGTGATACGAGGCCGTTGGAATCCAGCACGGCGTTCCGTATTACCCTCCTGAACCCACCGATTCCATATTCTGCTAACAGTCGTTGGATCTCGACAAACGCGAGCAGCAATGTCGCGATACGATAAACCGCAATCGCGATAAGCTACAATCCGACCTTTATCAAAGTCGGAAATGTGATGGTACGCATTTCTCCTCCTTATACGAGGCATCGCATCAACGTTTCACCAGGCAACGCCGGTCAACTGCTGTTTGTGTATGAGAAATCGGTTGGAAACTTTCCTCATGTCAGCACGTTGTAGGTGTCTCCACCGGCGCCAACCTTGTGTGAAAGCTCTGAAAAGCTAATCATTTCCATATCACAGCATCTTCTTCCTGTCGTTTAAATTTCGCGTCTGCGGCACGTCATCTTCGTCGTGTAGCAATCTTAATGGCCAGCAGTGTACTACTTTCTGCACCTAAGGAAAAAAAAGCCGTACATCGTTTCTGGTACATGCAATATAGCTTTCCGGAGGTGTATAGCGCCCGTTGTTCAAGTCCCATTACGGTTTGGAATTTATGTTATACTCACATCAGTCTTATAAAATGATCGCTAGCAACGGAATATGTATGAAACAGTGACATGGTGGAATAGACAAATGCATAACAGCGGTGTTTGACACGTGAAATTACATGCCATGCTGCACTAACTTCATGAACAGAACAGTCTCTTCGACACACATTAATTGTCAAGCAAATGTATACATAGTTTACGCAATACCTCGCAAACCCCGCCCACTGAATTACAATGGCTGCAGTTCTGAAACTGAGGACTCGATTAACGTCGAAGATGCGGCAGGGAAATGGGCTACTTCGCATAAACCTTCGTTTGTCTAGAGGAGGGTACCAAAATAGGTTTTCCAACGGTTTGGTGGACATGATTCATCACACATACTTTAGAAGTCCTCTACTGACTGTGATATGGAGCAAGCTGCTGCTATAATTGACATAGCTAGCGTTCTAAATCACACCCAGAACATGTAATTGCGTACGAGTCCAACACCTGCTGTACCACAAAACTGATACATCTCAAGAGAACAATGGAAAAAAATGGTTGAATGTGCGTTAAATTACCAACGACAACATCTTCCTCTCTCTATAATGCATCATCAATCTACCATTAAATCGTACTTCGCTACAAATCCTCTCAACCGATCACTCCATCTACTTTCTATCATCCTTTAATGCATATCCATGTCAATTTAGAGGCAGATGGTTCTGTATTCTAGGAAAGCATCGAATACAGCAGTCAGCCTGTAACCTCCACGTGACACAGTACTCGTTAGAGCCTGTGCTATGGTAAGTGACCGGGGTTCACCTTATGAGAAAGGATTATTGTATAGATATCAACCGCGTGTACCCAAATGGTGGCAAATCAGACTTACACCCACTCTGTAATAACAATGATCAGTCAAGCAAGTCTGAAATGCAATTACACGTCGGGATGGACCAAAAGCAACACTGAAGATTCTACCAATTTGATAATAATACGGTCGCCAGCCTAATTAGGCATTAACTGAGTTTCTTCCCTGTACAAGTTGGTAGATATTCATGCAAAACAACAAGTAGTAACACTGCATAATATAGTAGAATTTTAGAACCAGAAAATCTATTGAACTAATAGTTTCACGTTCTGTACTGATATGGAAAAACCATGAATACATAACACTACACTATAATGTATACTACAAAACTTTATACTGTCTATCAATCTGATTAAAATAGGGCATAGGTTACCCTAGAAATATCACTTTATTGCCACACACAAAATGTCAATTTTCATAAAGATAAAAAACTTATAAATCTTGACTTTTATACTGACTTTAACTTTTGCTGGTCCAGGCGATGTAGAACACTTCAGAATTCAAATGAATTAAAGGGGGGGGGGGGACCCTCAAACTGTAATGATCGCTGTATTAAAAAAATTAATTACTGAATTTATTATGCGTTCAAGATTTCCAGTATATAAGTTACTACTCTTTTCATCTTATTTACTGCTCATTTAAATACCTTTATATCTGTCTCGAAATAATAAACTTCATTACTATATCAATATTAAAGTTATCTTACAACTTCGTTAGACCTTCATTATTCATTTACTAGTTAATTAACAAAACATTTCTTGAAACACCATTCTAACATAGCTAGTTCTGCAAATAATTATTATTAACACAAATTTTAATTTTCAATTTTGGAACACTCGGATTGCACAACATTTGGAAAGGACCCTGTCTAGGTTAGTTGTGAGGATAATTAAATGATGGGAAAGTTCTGGTAAAATTTAGGTTATTATTGCACAGTTCACTCTCTGATCCATACGAATACAGTACTAAAAGTGTCAACCTGCTAGTATCGCTGCGGCGGTTGGCGGGCGGCGAGATGACGAGGCACTGAGCACACATACAACCACAGCTATGGCTCTTGACGTATCGGCACTTTAATTCTTCTTAGCGTCGCAATACTTTTCCATTTAGTGCCTATGGAATTTTGCCATGCTGTGTGGGCGTTGGAATGGCATACCCGAGGCTCAGTGAAGCTACGTCTTCCAGGAGAGCCTCCTCGCTCCAGAAGATGTTGCTCAAACCAGTGCCAAACTCCAACTACTACTACTAAGCCCATTGTGCCGTGCAGTGCCCGCGTGCATTTTCCCGCGCTCGCCTGCCATCCACCTTTTACCGCTCCCTGACAGACCGGGTATTCACCCGAGGTTTTGCATTCTACATATCCTAACACATTGCCTACGTATGGACCACATGCACAGTTACAATTTTAAACGCCTAACAACTGTTCCAAAATTTGTTACATTTCAATTCTATCGCAATATTACTTGACATTTGACCTAAACATTAATATTCACATTGAAACTTATTTACAGTTTTCTTAACATAATGACATGAAACAAAAAAGAAATGAAATCAGAACATCTATTACACAAGTGTATCGAAAAATCAGAAGAAAAAAAATTATATGTACAATAGTACAGTGTCGTTGTTGTTACAAGCCTGCATGTATTTCTATTACCTCAGTAGACATACTGCAGGGTGTCGTTATAAACCACGCAGCAACTGTTCTGCAGGTATTTGTTAGCTGACACCACACAGTTGTGATTGGTAGAGAGTACAGAAGAACACAATGTAAATAGTGTTTACAGCATAGTGTTTAGAGCACTTAAGCAGTCTTGCACAGGGTCAAACCCGCAATCTGTTTGGTAGTTGTATGTTGCAGGCCCCAAGCAGCTATACAATATTCTAGAGCTAAGGACATAACGTTTCTTATAGTCACATGTCTGGAAACTTTATAAATATCTGTGAAGTAGTTGCCAATAGTTTTGGAGTTACACCTAGGCTTACTCTACATCTGATGGCCATCCATGTTAAACTATCTATTCCAGCCATCTTACCACTGCCCACAAAAAATTACATTTTCCCTGGTTACCTGTGCCTCTATATAGACTTTTTCTCACATTTCACTTGCTGTCATACACTCGCTCCTACGTACAAAAATATTTCTGAACCAGCATATATATATATACACTCCTGGAAATTGAAATAAGAACACCGTAAATTCATTGTCCCAGGAAGGGGAAACTTTATTGACACATTCCTGGGGTCAGATACATCACATGATCACACTGACAGAACCACAGGCACATAGACACAGGCAACAGAGCATGCACAATGTCGGCACTAGTACAGTGTATATCCACCTTTCGCAGCAATGCAGGCTGCTATTCTCCCATGGAGACGATCGTTGAGATGCTGGATGTAGTCCTGTGGAACGGCGTGCCATGCCATTTCCACCTGGCGCCTCAGTTGGACCAGCGTTCGTGCTGGACGTGCAGACCGCGTGAGACGACGCTTCATCCAGTCCCAAACATGCTCAATGGGGGACAGATCCGGAGATCTTGCTGGTCAGGGTAGTTGACTTACACCTTCTAGAGCACGTTGGGTGGCACGGGATACATCCGGACGTGCATTGTCCTGTTGGAACAGCAAGTTCCCTTGCCGGTCTAGGAATGGTAGAACGATGGGTTCGATGACGGTTTGGATGTACCGTGCACTATTCAGTGTCCCCTCGACGATCACCAGTGGTGTACGGCCAGTGTAGGAGATCGCTCCCCACACCATGATGCCGGGTGTTGGCCCTGTGTGCCTCGGTCGTATGCAGTCCTGATTGTGGCGCTCACCTGCACGGCGCCAAACACGCATACGACCATCATTGGCACCAAGGCAGAAGCGACTCTCATCGCTGAAGACGACACATCTCCATTCGTCCCTCCATTCACGCCTGTCGCGACGCCACTGGAGGCGGGCTGCACGATGTTGGGGCGTGAGCGGAAGACGGCCTAACGGTGTGCGGGACCGTAACCCAGCTTCATGGAGACGGTTGCGAATGGTCCTCGCCGATACCCCAGGAGCAACAGTGTCCCTAATTTGCTGGGAAGTGGCGGTGCGGTCCCCTACGGCACTGCATAGGATCCTACGGTCTTGGCGTGCATCCGTGCGTCGCTGCGGTCCGGTCCCAGGTCGACGGGCACGTGCACCTTCCGCCGACCACTGGCGACAACATCGATGTACTGTGGAGACCTCACGCCCCACGTGTTGAGCAATTCGGCGGTACGTCCACCGGGCCTCCCGCATGCCCACTATACGCCCTCGCTCAAAGTCCGTCAACTGCACATACGGTTCACGTCCACGCTGTCGCGGCATGCTACCAGTGTTAAAGACTGCGATGGAGCTCCGTATGCCACGGCAAACTGGCTGACACTGACGGCGGCGGTGCACAAATGCTGCGCAGCTAGCGCCATTCGACGGCCAACACCGCGGTTCCTGGTGTGTCCGCTGTGCCGTGCGTGTGATCATTGCTTGTACAGCCCTCTCGCAGTGTCCGGAGCAAGTATGGTGGGTCTGACACACCGGTGTCAATGTGTTCTTTTTTCCATTTCCAGGAGTGTATATATATGGGTGTGTTTTTCCAAATATTTGGAAGTGATGTTAATCACAAGTAGGTCACCGAAACAATGATCATATTCCTGGATGCAATACACACCGCTAGTATGAGGAATCAGTGCACTTGGTCTTTTATAAGGAATCCTCTATTATGATTGATAGTCTGTGGAATAGGTTCTTCCTTCAGTACAAGTGATAAAAATTTACACAATACTTGCATACTTAATGGGATCACCACATATGTCCAATGTCAACATGCAGATAATATTTGTTTTCAATATATCGAAAGACAAGGACATGCTAAAATCTTATCTTCTCTACATGGTACCTGGAGATGTTATTAAAGTTTTTGTAGCTCTTAGTTTTGCCCTCTTGGATGTTATAACAATAATGAGGGGAGAGAGAGAGAGAGAGAGAGAGAGAGAGAGAGAGAGAGAGAGAGAGAGAGAGACTGTGCTGTTAATGTAAATTCTGATACGAATACTCTCTCTTATTTGTAACTTAGCAATCATAGAAATACGATATAGGAGATGAGGACATGTACAGGAAGACATCTGTAAACAGTCATTCGATATCAATGAATTTCTTTGTGCGGTCCACGTATACTCTGCATGGTTGTGAATTTCCCCCTGTATGTTATGATGGTAGTTTTCTCATTGTGATAGCTCTATGCCTAGTCAGTGACAGGTGGAAGATTAGACAGCGTTCAACTAATAAACAGTGCTGTTGGAACATGATAGGATTTCAAGAGAAATAGCTGGAGTCTGTAACTTGACGAGGACATCTCTTAATCAACGAAATCAGGTGGATTCAAATGCTGTATATTGCACACTGGAAGATTAATGAGAATATGATAGGCAAACGATACTCTGACGAAAGGGGAGTTGAGAGGTGCACTATATACTGCTTTTTCTAATTTTCAGCAAATTACAACCTCTCACATATATCTCACGAAGTGAGGGCAATGAGAAAATTAGTGGCTAATATGAAGATTTCTTACCAAGAGACAATCAGCAGCAGCTAATTTCTGACATAATATCTTCATGGTCCTTATGCTAAATGTATGTTGGTGGCAGGAGAAACCTACTGCAGTCAGCTTCAGGGGTCAGTTCTCTAAATTTTCTCAATAGTATTCCTCAAAAGGAATGTTACCTTCCCGTTTGAGCAAGAATCTGACTGAAGGTGAAAAATTGCATAGGCACTTTCATGATCAGTTTAATTACATTTAATATTAAACTTCCTTGCAGATTAAAACTGCGTGCCGGACCGAGATTCGAACTCGGGGCCTTTGCCTTTCACAGGCAACTGCTCTACCAACTGATCTACCCACGACCCGTCTTCACAGCTTTAATTCCGCCAGTACCTTGTCTCCTACGTTCCTACCTTGCCAAAAATGCAAAGGTCCCGAGTTCGAGTCTCGGTCCGGCACATGGGAAGTTTCATATCAGCGCACACTCCACTGCAGATTGAAATTTCATTCTGGATACATTAAATATATTTGAAATTGCGAACATTGGCAACCATCAATTGGATAATAGGATGACGACATCGAAAATTTGTGCCAGACCAAGTCTTGAACCCGGATTTCCTGCTTACAGCGAGTGGTAGTCTTACCATTTGGCTATCCAACGGTACAGGGGAGACATTTTACTTGAAAGTCGCTTCGCCGGGCAAAGGACTTTCACATAAAATGGCTCCCCTATGTGGAAATATATATCAAGCATATAATTCACTGAAGAGCCAAGGAAACTGGTTCAGGGCCCCTGAGCACGCAGAAGTGCCACAACACGACGTGGCATGGACTCGACCAATATCTGAAGTAGTGCTGGAGGGAACTGACACCATGAATCCTATAGCGCTGTCCATAAGTTCGTATGAGAGGGTGGAGATCTCTTTTGAACAGCACGTTGCAAGGCGTCCAGATATGCTCGATAATGTTCATGTCTGCTGAGTTTGGTGGTCAGCGGAAGTGTTTACACTCAGAAGAGTGTTCCAGGAGCCATTCTGTAGCAATTCTGGACGAGTGGAGTGTCGCATTCTTCTGCTGGAATTGCCCAGGTCCGTCGGAATGCACAATGGACATGAGTCGATGTAGGTGATCAGATAGGAGACTTCCGTATGTGGCACCTATCAGACTCGTATCTAGACCTGTCTGGGGTCCTACATCATTCCAACTGCAAATGACCACACCATTACAGGCACAGTCACCTGCTGACATGCAGGGTCCATGGATTCACGAGGTTGTCTCCACACCAGTACACGACCATCCACTTAATACAACTTGAAACGAGACTCATCCGACCAGGCAACATGTTTCCAGTCATCAGCAGTCCAATGTCGGCGTTGGCGGGTCCCTGTGAGACTTAAAGCTTTGTATCATTCAACCATCAGAGGGTACACGAGTGGGTCTTCAGCTCTGAAAGCCCTCATAGAAGACATTTCATTGAATGGTTCACACGATAACGCTTGTTAACCACCCAGCATTGAAATCTGCAACAATTTGCGAAATGGTTGCACTTCTGTCACATTGAACGATTCTCTTCAGTCGTCGTTGGCCCTATTCTCGCAGGATCTTTCTCCAGCCGCAGCGATGTTTGAAATTTGATGTTTTACTGGATTCCTGATATCATGATACACATGCGAAATGGTCTTACGAGAAAATCCCCACTTCATCGCTACCTCGGAAATGCCGTATCCGATCGCTCGTGTGCTGATTACAACACCACGTTCAAATTCACGTGAATCTTGACAAACTGCCATTGTGGCAGCAGTAACCAATCTAACAACTGTGCCAGACACTTGTTGTTTTATATAGACGTTGCCGACCACAGCATCGTATTCTGCGTGTTTGCATATCTCTGTATTTGAATATTCTTCCTATACCAGTTTGTTTGGGGCTTCAGAGCAGCACAGGTTGTAGAGACATGGGTAACAGTATGTGGAGTTTGGGTCTGGCTGTGAGATGAGGTTGAATAGCCAAATGGTAAGGCAACTACTCGAGATTAATGAGAAACCTAGGTTTAAGTCTTGGTCCGGCACAAATTTTCATTGTCGCCATTCCATTATACAGCTAATGGTTATTCGTATTCGCAAATGAGAATACATTTCATTTATTCCATAATGGTTTAGTAAGCGCAATGCCTGTTCCTTCAAACAAAAATCATGTCAAAAGGAATGTTGCAGTGTAAATCAGAATAACACAGGCACTATAATATTGCATCTAATTAATTAATTAGTCAATTTGATATCAGGTTCAGTGGTCTTTTAACGAAATTTCTCCCACCTGTACAGGTAGAGATGACCATCGTAATAAGCCGGCCGGTGTGGCCGAGCGGTTCTAGGCGCTACAGTCTACATCTACATGATTACTCTGCAATTCACATTTAAGTGCTTGGCAGAGGGTTCATCGAATGACAATCATACTATCTCTCTACCATTCCACTCCCGAACAGCGCGCGGGAAAAACGAACACCTAAACCTTTCTATTCGAGCTCTGATTTCTCTTATTTTATTTTGATGATCATTCCTACCTATGTAGGTTGGGCCCAACAAAATATTTTCGCATTATGAAGAGAAAGTTGGTGACTGAAATTTCGTAAATAGATCTCGCCGCGACGAAAAACGTCTTTGCTTTAATGACTTCCATCCCAACTCGCGTATCATATCTGCCACACTCTCCCCCCTATTACTTGATAATACAAAACGAGCTGCCCTTTTTTGCACCCTTTCGATGTCCTCCGTCAATCCCACCTGGTAAGGATTCCACACCGCGCAGTATTATTCTAACAGAGGACGAACGAGTGTAGTGTAAGCTGTCTCTTTAGTGGACTTGTTGCATCTTCTAAGTGTCCTGACAATGAAACGCAACCTTTGGCTCGCCTTCCCCACAATATTATCTATGTGGTATTTCCAACTGAAGTTGTTTGTAATTTTAACACCCAGGTACTTAGTTGAATTGACAGCCTTGAGAATTGTACTATTTATCGAGTAATCGAATTCCAACGGATTTCTTTTGGAACTGATGTGGATCACCTCACACTTTTCGTTATTTAGCGTCAACTGCCACCTGCCACACCATACAGCACTCTTTTCTAAACCGCTTTGCAACTGATACTGGTCTTCGGATGACCTTACTAGACGGTAAATTACAGCATCATCAGCGAACAACCTAAGAGAACTGCTCAGATTGTCACCCAGGTCATCTATATAGATCAGGAACAGCAGAGGTCCCAGGACGCTTCCCTGGGGAACACCTGATATCACTTCAGTTTTACTCGGTGATTTGCCGTCTATTACTACGAACTGCGACCTTCCTGACAGGAAATCACGAATCCAGTCGCACAACTGAGACGATACCCCATAGGCCCGCAGCTTGATTAGAAGTCGCTTGTGAGGAACGGTGTCAAAAGGTTTCCGCAAATCTAGAAATACGGAATCAACTTGAGATCCCCTGTCGATAGCGGCCATTACTTCGTGCGAATAAAGAGCTAGCTGCGTTGCACAAGAACGATGTTTTCTGAAACCATGCTGATTACGTATCAATAGATCGTTCCCTTCGAGGTGATTCATAATGTTTGAATAAAGTATATGCACCAAAATCCTACTGCAAGCCGACGTCAATGAAATAGGTCTGTAGTTCGATGGATTACTCCTACTACCCTTCTTAAACACTGGTCCGACCTGCGCAATTTTCCAATCTGTAGGTATAGATCTATCGGTGAGCGTGTGGTTGTATATGATTGCTAAGTAGGGAGCTATTGTATCAGCGTAATCTGAAAGGAACCTAATCGGTATACAATCTGGACCTGAAGACTTGCCCGTATCAAGCGATTTGAGTTGCTTCGCAACCCCTAAGATATCTACTTCTAAGAAACTCATGCTAGCAGCTGTTCGTGTTTCAAATTCTGGAATATTCCATTCGTCTTCCCTGGTGAAGGAATTTCGGAAAACTGCGTTCAATAACTCCGCTTTAGTGGCACAGTCGTCAGTAACAGTACCATCGGCACTGCGCAGCGAAGGTATTGACTGCGTCTTGCCGCTTGTGTACTTTACATACGACCAGAATTTCTTCGGATTTTCTACCAAATTTCGAGACAATGTTTCGTTGTGGAACCTATTAAAGGCATCTCGCATTGAAGTCCGTGCCAAATTTCGCGCGTCTGTTAATTTTAGCCAATCTTCGAGATTTCGCGTTCTTCTGAACTTCGCATGCTTTTTCCGTTGCCTCTGCAACAGCGTTCGGACCTGTTTTGTGTACCATGGGGGATCAGTTCCATCTCTTACCAATTTATGAGGTATGAATCTCTCAATTGCTGTTGCTACTATATCTTTGAATTTGAGCCACATCTCGTCTACATTTGCATAGTCAGTTCGGAAGGAATGGAGATTGTCTCTTAGGAAGGCTTCTACTGACACTTTATCCGCTTTTTTTAAATAAAATTATTTTGCGTTTGTTTCTGCTGGATTTGGAAGAAACGGTATTGAGCCTAGCTACAACGACCTTGTGATCATTAATCCCTGTATCAGTCATGAAGCTCTCTATTACCTCTGGACTGTTTGTGGCTAAGAGGTCAAGTGTGTTTTCGCAACCATTTACAATTCGCGTGGGTTCATGGACTAACTGCTCGAAACAGTTTTCGGAGAAAGCATTTAGGACAATCTCGGAAGATGTTTTCTGCCTACCACCAGTTTTGAACAAGTATTTTTACCAACATATCGAGGGAAGGTTGAAGTCCCCACCAACTATAACTGTATGAGTGGGGTATTTATTTGTTACGAGACTCAATTTTTCTCTGAACTGTTCAGCAACTATATCATCGGAGTCTGGGAGTCGGTAGAAGGAGCCAATTATTAACTTAGTTCGGCTGTTAAGTATAACCTCCACCCATACCAATTCGCACGGAGTATCTACTTCGACTTCACTACAAGATAAACCACTACTGACAGACACAAACACTCCACCACCAATTCTGACTAATCTATCTTTCCTGAACACCGTCTGAGACTTTGTAAAAATTTCTGCAGAACTTATTTCAGGCTTTAGCCAGCTTTCTGTACCTATAACGATTTCAGCTTCTGTGCTTTCTATTAGCGCTTGAAGCTCAGGGACTTTCCCAGTACAACTACAACAATTTACAACTACAATTCCGACTGTTCCTTGATCCAAGCACGTCCTGTATTCGCCACGCACCCTTTGAGATTGCAGCCCACCCCGTACTTTCCCAAGGCCTTCTAACCTAAAAAACCGCCCAGTCCACGCCACACAGCCTCCGCTACCCGTGTAGCCGCCAGCTGAGTGCAGTGTACTCCTGACATATTCAGCGGAACCCGCAACCCGACCACCCTATGGCGCAAGTCAAGGAATCTGCAGCCAACACGGTCGCAAAACCGTCTGACTCTCTGATTCAGACCTTCCACCCGGCTCTGCACCAAAGGTCCGCAGTCGTTTCTGTCAACGATGCTGCAGATGGTGAGCTCTGCCTTCATCTCGTAAGCAATACCGGCATCCTTCATCAAATCAGATAGCCGCTGGAATCCAGAGAGAATTTCCTCAGATCCAAAGCGACACACATCATTAGTGGCGACATGTGCCACCACCTGCAGCCAGCTGCACCCTGTGCTCTTCATGGCATCCGGAAGGACTCTTTCCACATCAGGAATGACTCCACCCGGAGTGCACACGGAGTGCACACTAGATTTCTTTCCCTCCTTAGCTGCCATATCCCTAAGTGGTCCCATTACGGGCCTAACATTGGAGCTCCCAACTACCAATAAGCCCACCCTCTGTGATTGCCCGGACCTTGAAGACTAAGAATCATCCTCTGAAACAGGGCAAGCAGCTGCATCTGGCTGAGCCAGAGACAGCACCTGAAACCTGTTTGTCAGACGCGCCGGGGAGGCTTTCTGATCAGCCTCAGGGGACGTCTTTCGCTGCCTTCCGCGCCTTGGAACGACCTCCCAATCAACCACAGGCGAGGGCTCAGCCCCACTGCGGGCAGCAACCGGGGCAACCACAGCGGCAGACCGATCTGGGGATAGACGGGACGAGGTTGACATCCCCGTGATACCAAAGTCCGGCTCCCCACAGTGGTGCCCATTGGCAACAGCCTCAAGCTGCGCGACCGAAGTCAGCGCCGCCTGCAGCTGTGAGCAAAGGGATGCCATCTTAGCCCTCATCCGAACACAGCAATCACAGTCCCTGTCCATTATAATTGATTTTGAACAACAGTTACTGAAACACGAGTCCGTGCCTAGATAACGCAAGGGAAACACGCAAAGAATGTATGAACTAACCTGTACAAATGCCTAACGATTGGGCTACAATCTGCCTGAATTTACGATTACAGTAACTAAAACTCGAAATTACACCTCCTATACGAAAACTCACGCTGTTTAAGTAAGAATCTACGAAGTAAACACAGAAAAGAAGCTATACACGTGTCTTCCTGCGCTGTCTATGTGCACCAACTGGGAGCTGAGGCCATACTCCGGAACCACGCGACCGCTACGGTCGCAGGTTCGAATCCTGCCTCGGGCGTGGATGTGTCTGATGTCCTTAGGTTAGTTAGGTTTAAGTAGTTTTAAGTTCTAGGGGACTGGTGACCTTAGAAGTTAAGTCCTGTAGTGCTCAGAGCCATTTGAACCATTTTGAACCATCGTAATAAAATCATCTGTATTACCGAAGTGTAAAGTGATACATAGTATTAAGCTGATACTTACAACTCCTCTGTGATGCTACCTAAAGAGTCTTTGTAGACATCTGTCTACTTTAAAGGAGTTCAAAAGTGAGATGGCATCCTGTGACAGAGTATGCTCTTAGTACTCCGATATAAGTCAAAACCGAGTTTATTAGGTCTACAACTTTGCTTCCGCCGTTTTGCATTACACGGCAGTAGCGGCTAGTGGGGTCCAGGGGGTTGGTCGTAGGTGTAATACAATAATCTTAGTCACCTGTATACTTAATGCCGTAAAAATATTAATCGATTTGTGATTGCATCATAAGGTTATTCTCGATTAAGTACATCAACTTACGTATCCATTTCTCGCCATTTGCGGGAAGTTTTAATTTTCTGCTTTAAGATGAAGAAATCTGCGATTGTGGCTCTTAAAATGCTGGTAAGACCAATGGTGAGGGAACTATTAGTGGAAGAACGTGCAGAGAATGTTTTCAACGCCTTAAGAATTGTGATTCTGATGTCGAGGACCGGCATGGCGGTGGAAGACAGAACGTTTTCGTAGCTACTGAAACAGACGAAGACAGTCTCAGGACATCATTATCGAAAGCAATTGATGCGTTCGAGCCCAACACTGAAGCACAAACGGCCACAATACAGCGATGGACACGTAAAGGTAATTTTTCTGCGGGTCATTGCTCGACCCCATGTCGCAAAACCCATCAAAATATACATGGGAACGTTGAAATGAGAAGTCCTATCCCTCCCGCCGTATTCTCCAAACGTTGCTCTCTCTGAGTACCACCTTTTTCGATCAGTAGCATACAGTCTGGCTGGCCAGGACTTCCGATCATATGAACAAGTGCAAAATTGAATTGACTCATGGATTCCCACAAAAGACGCCCAGTTCTTTCGCCACGGGATTTGTATGCTATCCGAAAGATGGGAGAATGTAGTGGCCAGCGATGGGCAATACTATGAATCATAATTTTAGTTTTTCACAGTAAACCCCTGAGCTTTGAGAAAAAACGGCGGAAGCAAAGTTGTAGACCTATTAATATTCTAGTCCTGTCATGCAGGACATAGTATATATTAAACAAGTACAGATTTTTTTTTTGCCTGATGAGAGAATATTTAGAGGAAATATTACCTATGTCATACTGTTACCTAGGATTTTCACAACAAGTAACGATACTTTAGCGGTCTGAAAATGTGTGTAGCCCTCCGGATGGCCGAGTACCGAACTGGCCAGTATGCTGATTGAGTGGTTGTGGAGGTGGATGCATGTGTTGCACGTATTCTATGATTTTATGTGGAAATTTGAGAAGATTCAATATGGCGAGTATCTGCATTGGACGATTATTCCTCCATGTCAATATATCGGTTGACTGCATGGAAGTCATAGTGGCAGGTCTCTCATTCCCCTGAGCATCCGGCACGATTGGCATGTGGGTACGCGGAGACACGCACGCAGCTGCCGATGTGGCCAGTGTGGCCGCAGGTTTCCAGTCCTCTCCCAGCTGGCGCGACCGCGGCTCCCCAGCTGTCGTCAGTCGGCGCGCATGTTGCGATAGAAAGTGTGTGTGAATGGCAGGTTTTTTCGCCAGATATTTTTAGTGTAAGGTGTAAACGTTGTTGCTTCTTTTCTGAAACATTGGTGCCTGCAAGACCTCGTATATACACTCCTGGAAATTGAAATAAGAACACCGTGAATTCATTGTCCCAGGAAGGGGAAACTTTATTGACACATTCCTGGGGTCAGATACATCACATGATCACACTGACAGAACCACAGGCACATAGACACAGGCAACAGAGCATGCACAATGTCGGCACTAGTACAGTGTATATCCACCTTTCGCAGCAATGCAGGCTGCTATTCTCCCATGGAGACGATCGTAGAGATGCTGGATGTAGTCCTGTGGAACGGCTTGCCATGCCATTTCCACCTGGCGCCTCAGTTGGACCAGCGTTCGTGCTGGACGTGCAGACCGCGTGAGACGACGCTTCATCCAGTCCCAAACATGCTCAATGGGGGACAGATCCGGAGATCTTGCTGGCCAGGGTAGTTGACTTACACCTTCTAGAGCACGTTGGGTGGCACGGGATACATGCGGACGTGCATTGTCCTGTTGGAACAGCAAGTTCCCTTGCCGGTCTAGGAATGGTAGAACGATGGGTTCGATGACGGTTTGGATGTACCGTGCACTATTCAGTGTCCCCTCGACGATCACCAGTGGTGTACGGCCAGTGTAGGAGATCGCTCCCCACACCATGATGCCGGGTGTTGGCCCTGTGTGCCTCGGTCGTATGCAGTCCTGATTGTGGCGCTCACCTGCACGGCGCCAAACACGCATACGACCATCATTGGCACCAAGGCAGAAGCGACTCTCATCGCTGAAGACGACACGTCTCCATTCGTCCCTCCATTCACGCCTGTCGCGACACCACTGGAGGCGGGCTGCACGATGTTGGGGCGTGAGCGGAAGACGGCCTAACGGTGTGCGGGACCGTAGCCCAGCTTCATGGAGACAGTTGCGAATGGTCCTCGCCGATACCCCAGGAGCAACAGTGTCCCTAATTTGCTGGGAAGTGGCGGTGCGGTCCCCTACGGCACTGCGTAGGATCCTACGGTCTCGGCGTGCATCCGTGCGTCGCTGCGGTCCGGTCCCAGGTCGACGGGCACGTGCACCTTCCGCCGACCACTGGCGACAACATCGATGTACTTTGGAGACCTCACGCCCCACGTGTTGAGCAATTCGGCGGTACGTCCACCCGGCCTCCCGCATGCCCACTATGCGCCCTCGCTCAAAGTCCGTCAACTGCACATACGGTTCACGTCCACGCTGTCGCGGCATGCTACCAGTGTTAAAGACTGCGATGGAGCTCCGTATGCGACGGCAAACTGGCTGACACTGACGGCGGCGGTGCACAAATGCTGCGCAGCTAGCGCCATTCGACGGCCAACACCGCGGTTCCTGGTGTGTCCGCTGTGCCGTGCGTGAGATCATTGCTTGTACAGCCCTCTCGCAGTGTCCGGAGCAAGTATGGTGGGTCTGACACACCAGTGTCAATGTGTTCTTTTTTCCATTTCCAGGAGTGTATTTAACACTATGATCTGATCTGTTTGTAGGGAAATTTAATTACTTGAGTTTCAAAATGTTTGCATGTGATTCTCAAACGTTGTAAATATGTTTTATTATAAAGAATAATCATCATAAGGTGGTGGTGAGTGTTTCTGAGATATCTGTTTGAGTCTTGTAAACAGTCAAACGATTAATTTAATGGGGTTGTGCATGCAGGCTATTTCCCACCATTTTTGATATTGCAATTGGCACCAGCCCTCCCTCTGTCCCCACTATTAGCCAGTAGGATTACAGTACTGTGAGGAGAGATGAAAAAGTTTGTTTGTATGTTTGGACACGCTGGTTCACGCACGTGTTCCCACAAATGGGAAACTGCCACTTGAGATAGACAGAGACACGAAACGAGTCTGGAAATTCCCGATCAAACGAATGCTGCCACCTGATGCCATGTTCGGGGTGGCCACTGGAAAAAATGGGGCCCTTCGGATGCGTAGGCATGTCACCTAGGTCTATGGATTTGAGGCACAGGCTAATACAAACATCAAAAAAAGTTTTGCATCTACCCAGTTGCCAGAACTCCTGAAGATAGACGTTGATTGTGGATACTGTGTCACAGACACAGTCCCTTTGACTGTTCAGAGATGTCACTAAACCCGCCCGAAGATTGAAACAACCAGCAGCACATATTAAACAGAAGGGGTCTGACAGCCGATCAGTTCTAGTCATTCCAGTAGGAAGAAGGTACACGGCTCGTGTTGTCTCTAGTTCAACCACGCCTAGACGGCCAATGCCGCGGTTCGATCGCGTGCGCATTGGTACTTTGCGCCAGGAAGGGCTCTCAACAAGGGAACTCTACAGGCGTCTCGGAGTGAACCAAAGCGATGTTTTTCTGACATGGAAGAGATACAGAGAGACAGGAACTGTCGATGACATGCGTCGCTCAGGCTGCTCAAGGGCTACTGCTGCAGTGGATGGCCGCTACCTACGGATTATGGCTCGGAGGAACTCTGACACCAATGCCATCATGTTGAATAATGCTTTTCGTGCAGCCACAGGACGACGTGATACGACTCAGACTATGCGCAATAGACTGCATGATGCGCAACTTCACTCCCGACGTCCTTGGCGAGGTGCATCTTTGCAACCACGACACTATGCAGCGCGGTGCACATGGGCCCAGCAACATGCCAAATGGACCGCTCAGGATTGGCATCACGTTCTCTTCACCGTTGAGTGTCGCATATGACTTCAACCAGACAATCGTCGGAGACGTGTTTGGAGTCAACCCAGTCAGGCTGAACGCCTTAGACACACTATCCAGCGATTGCAGCAAGATGGAGGTTCCCTGCTCTTTTGGGGTGGTATTATGTAGGGCGGACGTACGCCGTTGGTGGTCATGGAAAGAGCCGTAACAGCTGTACGATACGTGAATGCCATCTTCCGACCGATAGTACAACCATATCGGCAGCATATTCGCGAGGCATTCGTCTTCATGGACGACAATTCGCGCCCCCATCGTGCACATTACGAGAATGACGTCCTTCAGGATAATGACATCACTCGACTAGAGTGGCCAGCATGTTCTCCAGACTTGAACCCTATCGAACACGTTTGGGATAGAATGAAAAGGGCTGTTTATGGACTACGTTAGCCACCAAACACTCTGAGGGATCTACGCCGAATCGCCGTAGTGGACAATCTGGACCACCAGTGCCTTGTTGAACTTGTGGATTGTATGCCACGACGAATACAAGAATGCATTAATGCAAGAGGACGTGCTACTGGGTATTAGAGGTAGCGGTGTGTATAGCAATCTGCACCACCACCTCTGTAGGTCTCGCTGTATGGTGGTACAACATGCAATGTGTGGTTTTCATGAGCAATAAAAAGGGCGGAAATGATGTTTATGTTGATCCCTGTTCCAGTTTTCTGTACAGATTCCGGAACTCTCGGAACCGAGGTGATGCAAAACTATTTTTGTTGTGTGTATTTTGTAAACTACGTTGCTTTAACATTATAGCATGTTTAAGGGCAGAACCGTGTAGGAGCGTCTATGTTCTATGATCATTTCTCTCTCTAGAACATTCTTGGTACAGCATTCAGACACTACAGCAAAACTACAGAATTGATAGCAGAAGTAATTTAAGTAATATGTTCCAAACTCCTTATATCTGGAGCTCCATCACGCATAAACCATACTTTTCTTCTTTTTCATAATCGTCTGTTATTTCACCACTACACACTCAAATGTATCTACTATACACCAGTTACGAGTCCTAACCTCCTCATGATGCGTACATGTATAGAGATCGTGTGTAATTCGATGGCTGACGTGAGTAAGATTGGTACAGAATAGTCTTCGCAGAACGGTAGTTGCGCTATTGGAATGAGAGTAGCACTCTGTATGACTAGCGTTCGTTGGCTATGCAGTTTTGGAACACATGCTATGCTCCTACCGAAAGCAACATATCGATGTTTATGGACTACGTGGAATTCAGCTCGTTCTCTTCTTTCATGAGGTATTGTATGTGTTGGGTACAGTGCCCCCCTGTTACTGGTCAAATGCAAATTAAATCAGAGACGATGTTGCAGGGAGGGTTGGTTAAAGATGGGGGAACTGTTACAAGATGCACAGAAAAACCATCTGAAGTTTTGCTCAGGATTGTTAGATGATAGGTTCAACGAAGCGAGAACTCGTTTCGAAATAGAGGACAGAGTACTGCTGTGGATATGATTCGTTGGTTCCGGTGGTAATCATCAAAGGTGTTAGTGAGATCTTTCAATTCTCATCTTTAGCCTAAGAATACGAGAATACTTTGTGACTCTCATCCACATAGGGAGAGATAGCCAATCGTAAGAAAATCTTACCGAATTTATCGAGTGTTTCGGCTGAGGTACGTAACTTTGACACCTCCTCCCTGTTGCCTATACTAAGGAACAATATTTGCGTCATGTGATATAGGCCGTGAAACAGGGTTCGCGATGTGTCCACATGTACCCTGCTCCAGTGGATCAATACAGATACATTTAACGGGATCACCACATACGCTCGATGTCGACACACAGAAGGTATTTTTTTTTTTCGACAGATCAGAAAAGAAAGACGTGCGAAATCTTATCGAGTTCACTGCCAGGTAACGTTAACGAATCCAACTGCGTTGGATGTTGTAAAAATATAAAAATAACAAGGAGCGGAAGAGAGAGAGGCGGAGGGGGGTGGGGCGGAGAGAGAGGGAGAGAGAGAGAGAGAGAGAGAGAGAGAGAGACGGAGAGAGAGAGAGAGAGGTAGGGAGAGAGAGAGAGAGAGAGAGAGGGAGAGAGAGAGAGAGAGAGAGAGACGGAGAGAGAGAGACGGAGAGGGAGAGCTGTCAGCGAAGACTGTCACACCATTACACTGTCGTATTTATAGCGTAGTAGTCAAAGGAATATGATAAAAAGATTAGGACATTTATAAGGAGATGTCTATTGACTGTCATTCGATATGGATGTATTTTAGGTGTTATGTTTCTTTGTACAACCCACGTATACTCTGTATGGTTATGATTTTCCTTCTATACGTTAGTGTCCTATTTTTCTGATCGTGATAGCTCTCTAACTCGCCAGTGACAGGTGGAGGACTCAATAGCCTTCTAACAAATAAAACAATGCTACCGAAACGTGATTGGATTTCGAGAGCATTAGTAGGGGTCTGTGACTTGCCGGGGAACGTCTCTTTCTTGTCTAAATGAAATTCTGTGTATCGAACACTGGAAAACTCGTGAGTACATGGCAGTAAACGATACTCTGACGAAAGCCGACTTGAGAGGTGAGCGCTATATCGCTTTCTCCTAAGTTTTGTGGAAAAGGTACTACAACCTCTCACATAAGCTAGTGGCTAATACGAAGATTTTTACCTGGAGAGAATCAAGAACAGATGTTCCGTCTTTTGTTTTTCAGATAAATAAGAGACAACGTTCTTCCGTGAGCTTTGTGTGCCTATAAATGGATACACTGACATCATAATAGGTAAACTAAATTTACATCTACATCTACACTGAAGCGGCACGCAAACTAATAAAGGCATGCGTATTCAAATACACAGATACGTGAACAGGTAGAACATGGCGCTGCGGTCGGCAAGGCCTAGATAAGACAACAAGTGTCTGGCGCAGTTGTTAGATCGGTTACTGATGCTACAATGGCGGGTTATCAAGATATGAGTTTGTACCTGGTATTATAGTCAGCGCACGAGCGATGGGACACAGCATCTCCGAGGCAGCGATGCAGTGCGGTGGGAACTTTTCCGTACGACCGTTTCACGAGTGTACCGTGAATATCAGGAATCCGGTAAAAAACATCAAATCTTCGACATTGCTGTGGCTGGAGAAAGATCCTGCAAGAACGTGACCAACGACGACTGGAGATAATCGTTCAACGTGACAGAGGAGCAACCCTTCCGCAAATTGCTACAGATTTCAATGCTGGGCCATCAACGAGTTTCAGTGAGCGAACCATTCAAATTCAAATGGTTCAAATTGCTCTGAGCACTATGGGACTTAACATCTGTGGTCATCAGTCCCCTAGAACTTAGAACTACTTAAACCTAATTAACCTAAGGATATCACATACTGTACATCCATGCCCGAGGCAGGATTCGAACCTGCGACCGTAGCTGTCACGCGGTTCCGGACTGAGCGCCTAGAACCGCGAGACCACCGCGGCCGGCGAGCGAATCATTCAACGGAACATTATCGATATGGGCTTTCGAAGCTGTAGACCCACTTGTGAAGCCTTGACGACTTCACGACACAGTTTTATGCCTCGTCTGGCCCATCAACACCGACATTGGACGGTTGTTGACGGGAAACTGGTCGGATGAGTCTCGTTTTAAATTTTGTCGAGCGGATGGAAGTGTGCGGGTATGTGAGACAACCTCATGTATCGATGCACCCACCACGTCAGCAGGGGACTGTTGAAGCTGGTGGAGGCTCTGAAATGGTATGTGGCGTGTACAGTTGGAGTGATATGTGGCCCCTGACACGTCTAGATACGACTCTGACAAATGACACGTACGTAAGCATCTTATTTGATCGCCTGCCACTATTCATATCCATTGTGTATTCCGACGGACTTAGGCAATTCCAGCAGGACAACGCAACACCACACATGTCTGGATTTGCTATAGAGTTGCTCTAGGAACACTGTTCTGAGTTTAAACACTTGCGCTGGTCACCAATCTCCACAGACATGAACATTATTGAGCATATCTGGGATGCCTCATAGCGTGCTATTCAGAAGAGATCTCCACACCCTCGAATTCTTGCGGATTAATGGTCAGCCCTGCAGGATTCATGGCATCAATTCCCTCCAGCACTACTTCACACATTGTCGAATCCTTGCCACATCTGGTTGCGGCAGTTCTGCGTGCTCGCGGGGGCCCTATACGATATTAGGCAGGTGTACCAGTTTCTTTGGGTCTTCAGAGTATTTCGCCAACAACAGATAGTGTGCGCCGATCAACACCAGGTGGCGGTAGAATAGCCCAGAATCTTTGTTCACAACTGCGTAATTTTCTAAGATACCACATAGAGGAAACCACACATTGCTGTTGCCAACGTAATGCGCAAAAATCTCGCTTATTCCCAGGAAAACCAGGGAAATGGAGAAGAAACTTCTCACTCTTGGCATACCGAGCTATGTGGCGCAGTGGTTAGCACAATGGACACGTACTTGGGAGGAGACGGTTCAAAGCCGTCTCCGGCCAACCTGATTTATGTTTTTGGTGATTTCCCTAAATTACCTCCGGCAAATGCCGGGACGGTTCCTTTGAACTGGCACTGTCGGTTTCCTTCCCATCCTTCCGTAATCCGACCTTGTGCTCCATTTCTAATGACCTCGTTGTCGACGGGACGTTAAACACTCATGTCCTCCTTCTCCTCTTCTCGGCATACAAAATGCACATTAAGATACATTACATTGGTACTTGGCTACAGCAATGTCTTTTCGATTGATAGGTGCCTTGATGTCAAGTATGGCGGTGCAGCAACCCAGTACGATTGGATGACCAAAATGCTGGAGCGAAAGCTACCATTTTTCCTTCGCTGGCTGGACAGCACCAAGGCAAGGATGTTCGTACAAAAAAGGCCAAACTTTCAAATGAAATTATGCTATCGGAACTGCGGTGACGGCAAGGTGCCCTCTACCCTGAACTAGGTCGGGCACCGCTCTGCTCAGAGAATCACCAGACAGACCAGAGCCTCATTTCTTCAAAAACTGCTCATTTTCCAGGGGGAGTCTCGCCTCTCCTAATGAGATTTAGACTGCCTTCTACTGACAACTTGATACTGAGACCATCACACTGCGAGTGAACCTTCCGGGAGCAAAAAAAGCCTTCCTTCCAAAAACCGAGCGAGGTGGTGCAGTGGTTAGCGCTCTGGACTCGCGTTCCGGAGGACGATGGATCAATCTCGCCTCCGGCTATCCTGAATTTGGTTTTCCGCGATTTCCCTAAATCGCTTCAGGAAAGTGGCGGGATGGTTCCTTTGAAAGAGCACGGCCGACTTCTTTCCTGATCCTTCCCGAATTCCAATGGCTCAAATGGCTCTGAGCACTATGGGATTTAACATCTGAGGTCATCACTCCCCTAAAACGTAGAACTACTTAAACCTAACTAACCTAAAGACACCACACACATCCATGCCCGAGGCAGGATTCGAACCTGCGACCGTAGCGGTCGCGCGGTTCCAGACTGAAGCGTCTAGAACCGCTCGGCCACTACGGCTGGCAATTCCGATGGGAGCGATGACCTCGCTGTTTGGCCCCCTCCCCTAAATCAACCAACCAACCTTCCTCCCGAATCCACATGTTTAGTACTCACAATAAAGTAATCGCCAGACAGTGGCAGAAAATGAAACAACTTCATTTAGCGAGCAGTCACTGATGTTACAAAATATCAATGTTGGTGTCACAGATGTGCCCCGACTTATTCTTCAAATACATTCAGAACTATGTGAGCAGATTCACAAGTCTATATCAGTAAGATATATTCACTCAAAATTAAAAAATTAAGCAAGTACTTGGGTGAGCATGTTATGCCCCAGACAAAAAGAAAACATTTTTAACTTGTGATTAAGGAAAATGAGAAAAAGCGAAGTGAAAAGTTAAAAAAATTAAGCGTCACAGAGACAACATTTTCTATTAGCAGTGGCTTAAAGTTTCCACAAATTACTAAGAAAACAATAATTCGAAGTGTGTCTTCAGAATTTAGAGGTTCAAGAGAAATATTGTTCAAAACATTCACATTTTATTTGAAAGATCCAACAGATTACTAAGAATGGCTGTGTATTAAAAAGATTGCAATTTTAAACGAACAATATGTACTAGGTAAATAAAATAATTCCTCATGTGAGCACAGCACAGTACAGATGAAAAAATAGACAGTAATGTTGTTATATTATGCATTGTATTATATGAATTTGTTATATTATGTATTGTATTATATTATATGAATTCGTGTTGTCTTCTGTGGTGTCACCGCAAGGCACCACACTTGCTAGGTTGTAGGCTACAAATCGGCCGCGGTCCGTCAGTACACATCGGACCCGCGAGTCGCCACTGTCGACGCTAGCAGACCGAGCGCCGCCACTCGGCTGGTCGTACGAGACAAGCTAGAGCACTGGCCAGTTCTACAGCCGACTTTAATAGGAATGGTTAACTCGTTCTAGCTTCAGAGATTTCAATTGCAGAGACACTAGTCAGCATAGCCTTCAGCTAAGTCAGTAGCTACGACCTAGCCAGGCGCCACATACAGTTTATGCATTGCCAATGGATCTGTATGTGTGAAGCAATCAGAATTCTAAATCAGTATTCGCAGTTCAGTCTATAACTGCAAAGTGAAGATCGACGTTCATCGCTGATGCTGAATTAAAGCTAAGTATTTAATTGTATACCTGTCTACTAACTTCTAATCACCCAAGATGTTCCAGATACATCGTGTCAAGTATAGTTCATTGATCCTCACGTCAGCTTACGTGATCAGCGCGTGCAATAATGGCCACACATCGTGATCAGACTAAGAGTCAAATTGCGTGACTCAGCCGGGTCACCCTTTTTACATGAGGCCCATAGATCCGCCTCATACATAACATCTTCTTCAGTGGGGATGCATAAATACGTCCAACCTCCTGTGGGAATCACAGCGAATGTGGAGGAAATGGACAGAGGCTGCGTACAGGTGGCGCTAGAGAGATCTAAAAAAAAAAAAAAAAAAAACGTACTTAGTAAGTACGAGGTCCTGGGTTCGAATCCCAATCTGGTACACATTTTTACTCGTCACCGCTGATTCTGTGTAATGTCCCAATGCAGTTGACAGCAGTGATCCCCTCGCTTTACTTTCCTTTCTTCCATTCTCCACCTTCAATTTACCCGTAAGAAATATTGCTGTAACCATTGCAGCATTTGCCTAAGTGGTATAATGGAACCTTGGAAAATCAATCAAGATGGAGACTGTGGATCTGAATGCTGCTCCTCCTGAACGCGAGTCTAAATGTGCTACGAGGATGAGTCAAATGAAAACCTTAAATTTGCAATAACAAATGGAAATTTCGCGCCGTTATCCTGTAAGTTGGTAGGCGTGCTACAAACAACGTGCAGAATGGCCTGTAGGTGGCAGCATAGTGCAGATGCACACATACCGTCCCAGTATCAGTATAAAGACGGCCTCCCCACTTGCGACTTGCAAAAGGGAAGAACAGCGTTCTGTTATTCGGTTTTTGCGTGGTGAAGGTGTGAAACCTATTGAAATTTATCGACGAATGGTGCATGTTTGTCACAGCAACAAGTCAACGAATGGAGTAGGAAGTTCGCAAATGGTGTGACTTTAGTGGAAAAAGCTCCTCGTCCAGGTCAGGCACAACGAGTTTTGACTCCACGGAACACTGCAGCACTTGAAGCCATAGTGAAGGAAAACGGCCGAGTGACACTGATTGACATTGCAGCATGTTTACAGATTAGTCATGGGTCAGCACACCACAATGTGCATGATGTGCTCCAGTTACACAAAGTGTCTGCAAGATGGGTGCCACGGCAGCTGACTTCCGAAATGAGAGAACGACGTGTTGATGCTTGTGAAGAACTTCTTCGGCGCTTTGAAAGAGAAGGTGATGGCTTCCTTCCTAGAATCGTTACTGGGGACGAAACCTGGGTTCACTTCCACCAACCGGAAACGAAGGGACCGAGCAAGGAATGGTGCCATTCGTGATCACCAAAACCAAAGAAGTTTCGAACAGAACCATCAGCAGGGAAGGTTATGCTGACTCTCTTTTGGGACGAAAAATGCGTTATTTTGGAGCATTACATGCCTAGAGGGACCACTGTCACCAGTGCATCATACACAGATCTCCTAAAAGATCATCTGCGGCCTGCAATCAAATCAAAACGATGTAGATTGCTGTCAGCAGGTGTCCTTTTGCAACATGACAATGCAAGGCCCCACTCTGCCCGTACAACAGTTGCAACATTCACAGACTTGCATTTTGAGTGTATTCCTCATCCACCATACTCACCAGACGTTGCCCCAAGTGATTTTCATATGTTTGGACCACTCAAAGACGCAATGGGAGGAAAGAAGTTCCGTTCTGATGACGAGGTACGCCACGCGGTGCATGAGGACTACCAAAAGATTTTTTTTCTAATGGAATTCATGCACTTTGTAACCGCTTGATGACTTGCATTGAGCGTGTGGGAGATTATGTGGAAAAGTGATACAGCTTTGTACCACTTCTGCACAATAAATAATATTTTTAAAAAATATTTAAGGTTTTCATTTGACTCACCCTCGTACATACATGGGATCTGTTGATCCGAGACCGCCTTGTGTTGCTAACTAATCACGTATTTTATTGTACGGCTGCTCTAAGTTATCCTCCCCTCGTGCTGAACTCTAACCTTGAAATTTCTCTTCAGACGCTATACTTACTGTGCAGATTTGCCCGATTAGCGGGGTCGTGTTCATCAGCTGTAGACGAACTTTAACTTAAAGACGGGAAGGGGAGGGGGGGGCTTTGGCGTTGGCAGTTCTATGGTAAAGGCGTCGGCCACAGATACAATGGGCCCTTTCATGGAGACGGGCAGTGAACCGATACTGCTTGGTAAATGAGAAGCTGCCCCTTTGATGTGGCGCGGCTGCTCTTCGTGTAATCACGGGAGTATCTCGGGTGGCTGCGGTCGAAACTGCTGTGTAGGTAGTTCCGTGTGGCGCTCTGCATGGCCGTTGCGATCCGCTCCACTCTGTTGAGTACAAAATACAAGGGCGCAACCAGGGGTGCGAGGAAGGGGGTGGAGAGAGGGGTGTGGGACGAAAGGAAGAACTGTTTTCAAAACATTTGTTCAAATGGCTCTGAGCACTATGGGACAACATCTGAGGTCATCAGTCCCCTAGAACTTAGAACAACTTAAATCTAACCAACCTAAGAACATTACACACATTCACGCCCGAGGCAGGATTCGAACCTGCGACCGTAGTGGTCGCGCGGTTCCATACTGAAGCGCCTAGAACCGGTCGGCTACTACGGCCGGCCCGAAGCACTGTTTTAATGGTAAGGGAACGTAGTCGAATAAAATCAGACAATGCTGAGGGAATTAGATTAGGAAATGAAACATTAAGAGTAACAGATTAGTTTTGCAGCTTGAACAGCAAAATGATGGCAGAAATAGAGAGGATATAAAATGCAGACTGGCAACATCAGTACAAACATTACAGAAAGAAAAGAAATCTGTTGGTATCTGTAAATAATAGAAATCAAAGTCCCCTTACGAGTTTTTCTGCCTTTATGTGAACGTTAATCTCAGTACTTACGGTAGGGGCTTTTATACTGCTTTTACTAACAGAATGACTGATTCACAAGGAAGGTTTCCTTGCATATCACCATAGCCGTAGACACTGAGTGATGTCAGGCGGGTCGCTAAACGTATATAAATTTAAGTGTTAGGTAAGTACAGGGTGTTTATAAATGAATATCGGGGTTTTAACGCTTTATAATGTTTCTTAAACTTACAGTTATAAATGATATGTCAAATGAAAGAGCAACCCAAACGGTCGTGTTTGGCACCAGTGCGCATGCGCAGCGCGCAATGTTTCCGCCGCAATCCGCTAGATTGGTTGAACTTTACTATACCCAAGCGCTGGATAGGCCGCAAGGGGCCCAATGACAGGGGCATTGCATCGCCTCCACGTTCACTCGACCTAACGCCATGCGATTTTTTCCTTTGGGGCTTCATCAAGGATCGTGTGTACGTGCCTCCGCTACCAGCAGACCTCCCTGAATTAAGAAACCGGACTGAAGCAGCTGTTACTACAATCACTGAAGACACACTTATCAACGTTTGGGAAGAACTCGGCTATAGATTTGATGTGTGCCGTGTGACAAATGGTGATCACATTGAACATTTATAAGGTTCTTGGTAAAACTGTTTGAGTTTCTCTTTCATTTGACATATCATTTATAACTGTAAGTTTAACACAATATGTATTTTGAAGCGTTAAAGCCCCGATATTCATTTATAAACACACTGTATTTGTCTCGAGTATAGACTCGTACGGAAGAGAAACATAAACAGTAAATAGTTTAGATAGGAAGACAATAGAAGCTTTTGACAGTTGATGCTACAAAATAATGTTGAAGATTAGATGAGTAGATCGCATAATTAATGAGAGGATACAGAATCTAATTGGGGAAAACAGAAATTTATGGCACAACCTGATTGAAGAAGGGGCCGTTTGCTAGAACAACTCGACGCAATGAGGAATAGTCAATTTGATAACGGAGGGAAGTGAATGTTGAAGGATACAATCCAAGAATCCCACAATAATAATGGAGGAGATTTAAAGCTAAGTTAAAGGCGAAGGCAGGGAAGACGAACCAAATTCGTATGGAGGAGAGCGGCTGGAGACAGCGTGTGAGGTGTGCCCGCTTGTGTGAATCTGTGTGTGTATTCCTTCCTTTCCAGAACAAGGCTTTGCCCCAAAGCTCAGTGTGTAACAATCTTTTCGTTGTGCCTCTCTGCAACTCAACGAGGCATCTTTACGGTGAGCAGCAATCTACCCTTCTCATAATATTGTATGTATGCAGATGACGTGGTCATCCTCCCCAGGAACCTAGAAGACCTACAACTAGTCATGGAGACCATCAGCAAGTGGGCACTGGAAAATGCGGTGGAAATAAATATGCATGCACGTTCGAGGGAACACTGCATCGCTCTCCTTCACGACACAGGTACTGCAATATCATATTTATCCGAGGTTATCAGACAGCGATTTCCAATTAGAGTCTCCTCCCTGTACAGTAATTAGACAACGTATGTACAAGTACAGGTTCTGAGGCAGCAACGACGACATATGGAAGATGGGGTCGGGCCGTGATCCGTGAGCCTCTAGCCAAAGCGGTTAAGGAGACCTCTGACGTAAAGCGGGAAATCCGGGTTCGAGCCCAGGTCCGGCACGAATTGTTATTGTCGTCATTTCCTTGTACAGCTGATGGTTGTTCGTATTCGCATTTCGTTTATGTCATAACGGCTATAGCCGTTGTAGTGCCTGAATTGTTCTCCTTAATAATACATGCACTACAATATCATAAGAAACTGGAACTCCATCTCGAGACAAAAACATTACACCATTTCATATTAGACATTGCTTCTACAATTTACGTGATTTTCCACCTTCATGTTAGCTGCATAGTAAAGTTGCAATCTTAATGTTTTCCTAGTGTATGTAGACGGCTGTTGTTCTGTTATAAATATCGTAACTGTCACGCAGATATCAAACTAGTGAAAGCTGATTAAATAAATATGATATAACTGATAAAGGAGCAGTTCTTTTTTTCCCTAAATAGCAACCACCTTGCTAATTTCACACTTTAAATTTAACGAGCTATTTACGATGAAGCGAAATCTCTCCCCATGAACATGAATGTAAATGTTGAGCAGTTTATTCTGAAGCAGGTTGGCTGGAGTGTGGTATTGTACGGAAGTGAAACGTGGACAACAAACACTTCAGACAGGAAGGATGTTCGAAATGTTGTGCTACAGAAGAATCATCAGATTAGATGGGTAGGCCAAATAACTAATGAAGAGGAAAATCGATTTGGGGAAGAAAGAAATTTATGGAAGAGCTTTACCGAAACAAGGGATCATTTGGTAGGACACATCCTGAGGCATCAGTTCTGTAATTTTTCGATTTCGCTGTGTGTCACTGCGGTCTTTGGGAAACTTGTAACTTGTTGGTCGTCATTTAGTGTGGGAAGAACAAGTATGAGTCCGGAACCGCGCTGCTGCTAAACTCGCAGGTTCGAATACTGCCTCGGGCATGGATGTGTGTGATGTCCTTAGGTAATTAAGTTTAAGTAGTTCTAATTCTAGGTGACTGATGACCTCAGATGTTAAGTCCCATAGTGCTTAGAGCTATTTGAACCATTTTGAACAAGTATGACATATCTGTGACAAATGTTTGCGTAGTAAATACAATGATTTTAGAAGTAGCTATCCATAATTCTCTCCTTTCGTACTGGAAAGGCGTAAAAATCCGTTTTATGTTGTTGTTGTTGTTGTTGTGGTCTTCAGTCCTGAGACTGGTTTGATGCAGCTCTCCATGCTACTCTATCCTGTGCAAGCTTCTTCATCTCCCAGTACCTACTGCAACCTACATCCTTCTGAATCTGCTTAGTGTATTGATCTCTTGGTCTCCCTCTACGATTTTTACCCTCCACGCTGCCCTCCAATGCTAAATTTGTGATCCCTCGATGCCTCAGAACATGTCCTACCAACCGATCCCTTCTTCTAGTCAAGTTGTGCCACAAACTTCTCTTCTCCTCAATCCTATTCAATACCTCCTCATTAGTTACGTGATCTACCCACCTTATCTTCAGCATTCTTCTGTAGCACCACATTTCGAAAGCTTCTATTCTCTTCTTGTCCAAACTAGTTATCGTCCATGTCTCACTTCCATACATGGCTACACTCCATACAAATACTTTCAGAAACGACTTCCTGACACCTAAATCTATATTCGATGTTAACAAATTTCTCTTCTTGAGAAACGCTTTCCTTGCCATTGCCAGTCTACATTTTATATCCTCTCTACTTCGACCATCATCAGTTATTTTGCTCCCCAAATAGCAAAACTCCTTTACTACTTTAAGTGTCTCATTTCCTAATCTAATTCCCTCAGCATCACCCGACTTAATTTGACTACATTCCATTATCCTCGTTTTGCTTTTGTTGATGTTCATCTTATATCCTCCTTTCAAGACACTGTCCATTCCGTTCAACTGCTCTTCCAAGTCCTTTGCTGTCTCTGACAGAATTACAATGTCATCGGCGAACCTCAAAGTTTTTACTTCTTCTCCATGAATTTTAATACCTACTCCGAATTTTTCTTTTGTTTCCTTTACTGCTTGCTCAATATACAGATTGAATAACATCGGGGAGAGGCTACAACCCTGTCTCACTCCTTTCCCAACCACTGCTTCCCTTTCATGCCCCTCGACTCTTATAACTGCCATCTGGTTTCTGTACTAATTGTAAATAGCCTTTCGCTCCCTGTATTTTACCCCTGCCACCTTCAGAATTTGAAAGAGAGTATTCCAGTCAACCTTGTCAAAAGCTTTCTCTAAGTCTACAAATGCTAGAAACGTAGGTTTGCCTTTTCTTAATCTTTCTTCCAAGATAAGTCGTAAGGTCAGTATTGCCTCACGTGTTCCAACATTTCTACGGAATCCAAACTGATCTTCCCCGAGGTCGGCTTCTACCAGTTTTTCCATTCGTCTGTAAAGAATTCGCGTTAGTATTTTGCAGCTGTGACTTATTAAACTGATAGTTCGGTAACTTTCACATCTGTCAACACCTGCTTTCTTTGGGATTGGAATTATTATATTCTTCTTAAAGTCTGAGGGTATTTCGCCTGTCTCATACATCGTGCTCACCAGATGGTAGAGTTTTGTCATGACTGGCTCTCCTGAGGCCATCAGTAGTTCTAATGGAATGTTGTCTACTCCCGGGGCCTTGTTTTGACTCAGGTCTTTCAGTGCTCTGTCAAACTCTTCACGCAGTATCTTATCTCCCATTTCGTCTTCATCTACATCCTCTTCCATTTCCATAATATTGTCCTCAAGTACATCGCCCTTGTATAAACCCTCTATATACTCCTTCCACCTTTCTGCTTTCCCTTCTTTGCTTAGAACTGGGTTGCCATCTGAGCTCTTGATATTCATACAAGTGGTTCTCTTCTCTCCAAAGGTCTCTTTAATTTTCCTGTAGGCAGTATCTATCTTACCCCTAGTGAGACAAGCCTCTACATCCTTACATTTGTCCTCTAGCCATCCCTGCTTAGCCATTTTGCATTTCCTGTCGATTTCATTTTTGAGACGTTTGTATTCCTTTTTGCCTGCTTCATTTACTGAATTTTTATATTTTCTCCTTTCATCAATTAAATTCAATATTTCTTCTGTTACCCAAGGATTTCTATTAGCCCGCGTCTTTTTACCTACTTGATCGTCTGCTGCCTTCACCACTCCATCCCTCAGAGCTACCCATTCTTCTTCTACTGTATTTCTTTCCCCCATTCCTGTCAATTGTTCCCTAATGCTCTCCCTGAAACTCTCTACAACCTCTGGTTCTTTCAGTTTATCCAAGTCCCATCTCCTTAAATTCCCACCTTTTTGCAGTTTCTTCAGTTTCAATCTGCAGTTCATAACCAATAGATTGTGGTCAGAATCTACATCTGCCCCAGGAAATGTCTTACAATTTAAAACCTGGTTCCTAAATCTCTGTCTTACCATTATATAATCTATCTGAAACCTGTCAGTATCTCCAGGCTTCTTCCATGTATACAGCCTCCTTTCATGATTCTTGAACCAAGTGTTAGCTATGATTAAGTTATGCTCTGTGCAAAATTCTACAAGGCGGCTTCCTCTATCATTCCTTCCCCCCAATCCATATTCACCTACTATGTTTCCTTCTCTCCCTTTTCCTACTGACGAATTCCAGTCACCCATCACTATTAAATTTTCGTCTCCCTTCACTACCTGAATAATTTCTTTTATCTCGTCATACATTTCATCTATTTCTTCATCATCTGCAGAGCTAGTTGGCATATAAACTTGTACTACTGTAGTAGGCATGGGCTTTGTGTCTATCTTGGCCACAATAATGCGTTCACTATGCTGTTTGTAGTAGCTAACCCGCACTCCTATTTTTTTATTCATTATTAAACCTACTCCTGCATTACCCCTATTTGATTTTGTATTTATAACCCTGTAATCACCTGACCAAAAGTCTTGTTCCTCCTGCCACCGAACTTCACTAATTCCCACTATATCTAACTTTAACCTATCCATCTCCCTTTTTAAATTTTCTAACCTACCTGCCCGATTAAGTGATCTGACATTCCACGCTCCGATCCGTAGAATGCCAGTTTTCTTTCTCCTGATAACGACGTCCTCTTGAGTAGTCCCCGCCCGGAGATCCGAATGGGGGACTATTTTACCTCCGGAATATTTTACCCAAGAGGACGCCATCATCATTTAATCATACAGTAGAGCTGCATGTCCTCGGGAAAAATTACGGCTGTAGTTTCCCCTTGCTTTCAGCCGTTCGCAGTACCAGCACAGCAAGGCCGTATTGGTTAATGTTACAAGGCCAGATCAGTCAATCATCCAACTGTTGCCCCTGCAACTACTGAAAAGGCTGCTGCCCCTCTTCAGGAACCACATGTTTGTCTGGCCTCTCAACAGATACCCCTCCGTTGTGGTTGCACCTACGGTACGGCCATCTGTATCGCTGAGGCACGCAAGCCTCCCCACCAACGGCAAGGTCCATGGTTCATGGGGGGAGGCGTTTTATGTTATCGACATATTTCCTTTCCAATTCAGCCTCTTTTAATTTGTTTGCATGATCAGCTACAGAAGAGTTTCGCCGTACCCGAATAGTCAGTGTCTCGTGTAATGGCTAGGGTTGCCAACTCACCCGTATTATATGATAACTCCAGTATTCTTCTGAACTTTTAAGCCAAAACCCCTCTCCTGTATTTATTTTATCCGGGAGACTGTGGTGTTGCCATACAACGAAACACAACCTCAGCTATCGTGGCATGGACTGTGCAAATAAACTTAGAAATAGCATATTGTGAGGTGGCGTTGTGTTAGCGCTAAGAAGTGTGAGTGACTTCTTAGACGTACTTAATGATCCTGAGAAGTGTGGCACCTTTTTTCTTTGGCCTCAAATGCATCGGATTACAAGAAAAGGAAACCGTTTCTGTCGTAATCAGGTACTTTGAAACTTGTGTTGGCATCAGAAATAAACAATTACTTTTTGTGGAACTAGCAGATGAGAGTGTAGTTGTATTCATGCTTTGATAAAGAATTTTGAATCTCGATTCATTAAACGTAAATAACATTTCGTCTTACAGTGCATATAATGCTATTGTCAATTATAGCAAAAATAAATCCGTGATGAAGTTGTTAGGTGATGATAATAACAAAACATTCAAGGCAAACTGCACAAATCACGTAATTCATAATGGCACTAAATAAGTCTTCTGATGTCTTACACGTAGGCATAGTAATGATATTTGTTAAGATTTATGGACACCTTTCAGTGTCAGCAAAACGCCTGGAGAAATTAGATCTTTTTTAAAAAAATTTTTGTGATAATGGTGTGAAATTTAAGGCATGTGTCTACTAGGTGGCTGTTCGTCGAACAAGCCGTTGATAGCCTAACAAAGATCTCGGAGCCAATAGTAAGCTATTTTAAAAGTATAAATGAAACATCTAAAGCTTTGAACTTTTATTTTAGTGATGAGGATCTGGGCAAAATGTTGAAGCATATCTTAAACTTTTCCTTATGTTGGGAACATGCTTTTGGAGACCTCAAAGTATCTAGATATTTCAGATTTAACTATAATGGAGTCCTGTAATGCTACTGAAGCTTTGTTGAAGAAAATTTAGCAACGGAAAGATGACCAGTACACGCAAAGTTTTAAATAAATTAGGTCCTGTCAGTCAGAAGAGAATTCAGAATTATCTTATTAAATTCTACGACGTCTTTAATACTTACATTTTCAAAAATGTAAACATTTCTGACAGATGTACAATTCGGTTCTTACTCCCAATCTCGTTAAAGAATTCTGTTAATTTTAATGATTCTCAGAAAATGCTTAGTAGCATTCAATTAGAAATAAATGAAGATAACCTATGTGATGAATTCCGTTCTTTGGAAGATATGATGAGTACGAAAATTTCTGTTGAGGGTAGTACTGTAGAAAAGTGGATATTTGTGATGAATGAAGCAGAGGCCAACGCTAGAAAAGCCCAGGGGATAAATAAGATTCTTGGCTTTGTTCTCAGTATACCAGCATCTAAAGCTCACAAAGCAAGATTATTTTCTTTGATAAACGGTCAATTGTCTGATGACAGGAACCGTTGTAATGCAGACTACTGGCCATTAAAATTGCTACATAACAAAGATGACGCGCTACAGACGCGAAATATATCCGACAGGAAGAAGATGCTGTGATATGCAAATGATTAGCTTTTCAGAGCATTCACAAACGGTTGGCGCCAATGGCGACACCTACAAGTGACATGAGGAAAGTTTCAAACGGATTTCTCATACACAAACAGCAGTTGACCTGCGTTGCCTGGTGAAACGTTGTTGTGATGCCTCGTGTAAGAAGGAGAAATGCGTACTATCACGTTTCCGACTTTGATAAAGGTCGGATTGTAGCCTATCGCGATTGCGGTTTATCGTATCGCGACATTGCTGCTCGCGTTGGTCGAGACCCAATGACTGTTATCAGAACATTGAATCGGTGGGTTGAGGAGGGTAATACGAGACGCCGTGCTGGATCCCAACGGCCTCGTATCACTAGCAGTCGAGATGACAGGCATCTTATCCGCATGGCTGTAACGGATCGTGCAGCCACGTCTCGATCCCTGGGTCAACAGATGGGGACGTTTGCAAGACAACAACCATCTGCACGAACAGTTCGACGACGTTTGCAGCTCGGAGACCATGGCTGCGGTTACCCTCGACGCTGCATCACAGACAGAAGCGCCTGCGATGGTGTACTCAACGACGAACCTGGGTGCACGAATGGCAAAACGTCAGTTTTTTCGGATGAATCCAGGTTCTGTTTACAACATCATGATGGTCGTATCCGTGTTTGGCGACATCGCTGTGAACGCACATTGGAAGCGTGTATTCGTCATCGCCATACTGGCGTATCACTCGGCGTGATGGTATGGGGTACCATTGGTTACTCGTCTCGGTCACCTCTTGTTCGCATTGACCGCTTTTTGAACATTGGAACGTTATATTTCAGGTGTTCTACGACCCGTGGCTCTACCCTTCATTCGATCCCTGCGAAACCCTACATTTCAGCAGGATAATACACGACCGCATGTTGCAGGTCCTGTACGGGCCTTTCTGGACACAGAAAATGTTCGACTGCTGCGCTGGCCAGCACATTCTCCAGATCTCTCACCAATTGAAAACGTCTGGTCAATGGTGGCCGAGCAACTGGCTCGCCACAATACGCCAATCACTGCCCTTGATGAACTGTAGTATGGTGTTGAAGCTGCATGGGCAGCTGTACCTGTACACGCCATCCAAGCTCTGTTTGACTCAATGCCCAGGCGTATCAAGCCGTTATTACGGCCAGAGGTTGTTGTTCTGGGTACTGATTTCTCAGGATCTATGCACCCAAATTGCGTGAAAATGTAATCACATGTTAGTTCTAGTATAGTATATTTGTCTAATGAATACCAGTTATCATTTGCATTTCTTCTTGGTATAGCAATTTTAATGCCCAATAGTGTAGATTTGATAAAAGCTGAGTTGTAAATAATTGTTTATTTTGGTTACAAATATGAAAGATTTGTAAACTTTTTAAAGAATGATTGTAGACTTCAGGCTACTGCCAAAAATGTAAACGAATATAGTTTCAAATAAAAGAAATTCTGTAGACCTTTAGTTTGTAATTGTTGTGGAAAGGTTTTTGGTTGGTTGAGGCAATGAGGTAGTTGCATTAGACCTATTCGTTTTGCCGGCCGCGGTGGCCGTGCGGTTCTAGGCGCTTCAGTCCGGAACTGCGTGACTGCTACGGTCGCAGGTTCGAATCCTGCCTCGGGCATGGATGTGTGTGATGTCGTTAGGTTAGTTAGGTTTAAGTAGTTCTAAGTTCTAGGGGACTGATGACCTCAGATGTTAAGTCCCATAGTGCTCAGAGCCATTTGAACCAACCTATTCGTTTTGTCGGATCAGAGTCTCCCTTATCTCGATAAACAAATGTTTAACGCAAGTAATAGCAGATAAGCACGAAAGAGTTTTTCTATACTGTTCACTACTGACAAACAGTGGGCAGAAACAACAGAGCTTCTGGCCTGACAATGTGTACCGAAGCAGCGTCAGGTAGGAGACGCTACTGCACGGCTAGCAGAATACTGCTAGCTCCCACCGTGTGCAGTTTCGCGCCCTGTGTAAAGCCGGTCTCACACGGACTAAGATTCGCTGCCATTTTACTTGATGGTTCAAGCGTTGGCTCCTAGATGGCTCCGTCGTCTGCTAGCCAGCTGTCCTCAGGGAGCTGCGATTGTTCTCCGTGATAGATCCCGAGCTGTTTTTCTTGTGAGGCGTACTCGGGTTCGCAGCATGCTTCCTGCCTAGGCCAATCAGGAGTCCTGTTTGGCGACTGACGTCACAGCTTATACGGCGGGAACTCTGAGGCAAACAGAACGTCACGCGCCCGCCGACCGACCTGCTATCTTTCTCAAACGATTGTAAAGAAACTACTAGGATAAAATCATTGATTCTTGCTCGTCTTATAGCTTCATTCGTCAGCTTCATGATGAACTGCCCGTCAATTCATTAATGATCATATTTATTGCAATATTTTAGGATTAAGTAAAATTTCGGAAAGTTTTCAGTGAAAAACAGAGGTCACTGTGAATTTGCGTTCAGTGCATGTTACGTCACATGTTGTTGCGTATCAAATGTAGCTAACTTACTGAATTTTTCTTTAAACTGAAGGATAGTCCTATCTGTTACCAGTACCGTATATAAAGCGCTTCGTCGCGAACTCGCTCGCCAGAGAAAAGCCAGAATGAAAATACCCGCAATGCCTCGTATCTCGTAAACGATTTCAGATATCAAAACAAGATTTTGCCAAATGACAATATGCAAAGAGAAGAGTATTTCGCGATATCATATGTGAAACTTCCGTTTCTACGGCGATACACAAGTGACTACAGATTTTTTTACCGTGAATTGATGTCATATTTAAGCGCCATCGATAGCTGGTGAAACGAGAATTACTGTGGGTTTGAAACTGTATACGTGAAGAAATTAGAGTTTATTTTACATCGAGAATGGGGATTTTCATAAACTATTGACATGTCTTCACATCTGGTGCTGTTTTCTGATTCTGTCGCAGTTTCAGCTGCATTAGAATGCTAGTGAGACAAATATTTATAAACTCAACTGTATTTTCCCGATAGAAACCGATTAATATGGCAACAAGGAGTCTTACATATTACTCAAAACTCGTCAACACTTTTGTGAATAAAAATAATGATGATAAAATTAGGGGAAAATAAATCGCTACTTCTGCTGAAATTTTGGCGGGATTCTATGCCCCAGTGTATTTGTAATAACGAATGATATGGACTGAAGCGTTGCAATAGATTTTATTTCTATATCTCAATAATCTAAGAAATATGAAAACAGTTAACAGCACATTGCATGCCATTTTCTCATTCCTATGCCTATACAGAATGAGGGAGCGTACTTTTTCGCGACAAACATGTTTTAGTTTGTCAAAGATATCGCTAATCTGTTTATACCGTGGTAGGTTGGTGAGTGAATTTTGCAAATTTAAATGTGTTCATATTTTTGAGATCATTAAGATACAGAAATGAGATACTTTGGCCAGTGGCAATGGACACCGTTCGTTATTAAACACACACTGTGGTACAGGATTCCACTGAACTTTCAACAGAATTATCGATTGTTTTCCACCAGACTTCTTATTCTCTTTTCTCCAGAGAGACGTTATCAGTGGCGAGTTTTGAAGAATACTTTAAGTTCCCTTGTTTCCACAGTCAGATCTGCTTCTTTCACCAAAACGCAGCAGAGTTTGTAAATATTCATGTCACTAAAATTCTAATGCAGTTGAAATTGCGACAGCAACTGATGGAAATACAAGTCAGTATCATACGAAAATGCCCATTCTCGGTATAAAAATAAAGTGAAATTTCCTCAGACATGTTGTTCCAAACGCACAGTAATTCTCGTTTCAGCAGAGGAAATGAAATGAGCGTTTGGCGTCATTGACCGGGAGGCCCCTTACGGGGCAGGTCCGGCCGCCTTGGTGCAGGTCTCATTACATTCGACGCCACATTGGGCGACCTGCACGCCGGATGGGGATGAAATTCCAAAGCTGAGTACCCTCCCCAACACAAACTTCAACTCATTCTTCCCTTACATATTGTCACTACTGCCTAGCAAGCAAGAAGACCCGAGTTCGAGTCCCGACCGCAGCACAAATTTTAATTAATTTCGTCTGCTTCGATCATTATCGTTCAAATGTACCTGATTGTTTTGTTACTCACAAGTGAAACTCCCCATCGCAAAAAAAATGGTTCAAATGGCTCTGAGCACTAGAGGACTCAACTTCTGCGGTCATCAGTCCCCTAGAACTGAGAACTACTTAAACCGAACTAACCTAAGGACATCACACACATCCATGCCCGAGGCAGGATTCGAACCTAGGACCGTAGCGGCCGCGCGGTTACAGACTGTAGCGCCTAGAACCGCTCGGCCACAACGGCCGGCACCCCATCGCAACCCCCTTAGATTTAGTGGTAAGAGGGCCCAGCGGACAGCCCATCAAAAACTGAACACAACTCAAGCATGGAAACAGGAAGATGGTATGATGAACTGTGAAAAAAAGCAAAATAGAAGTGCAATAAACAGTAGGCTGAAACAGCAGCAGCGTCGTGGTTTCGTCCTCGATTCCCAGCTGGGTCGCAGATTTTCTCCGCTCAGGGACTGGGCGTTGTGTTGTCCTAATCATCATCTTATCATCAGCCTGCACGGTAGCTCAGCGTACTGGTTCAAATGGCTCTGAGCACTATGGTACTTAACATCTGAGGTTATCAGTCCCCTAGAACTTAGAACTACTTAAACCTAAATAACCTAAGGACATCTCGCACATCCATGCCCGAGGCAGGATTCGAACCTGCGACCGTAGCGGTCGCGCGGTTACAGACTGTGGCGCCTAGAACCACTCCGCCACTCCGGCCGGCTCAGCGTGTTCTGTCACAGAGTTAGCTACCCTCTGTAACAAAAACTGAGCAAACAGATCAACGGAGAACCTAAATGGGTGTCATCGGAGTCCGCCCCGAACAAATTCAACGAACAATATAGAACAAAATGAGATTAAAAAAAATAATAAAAAAGTAGTCGTGGTATTGGACCACGACGCGGGTGAGCCGTGCTCATAGCTCCCTCAAGCCAATTCTTTTTTTCGTTTTTCGCTGTTTGCTGTATTCAAATTTGGGTCTGAGTCGTGTTGAAACGTCAGTTTGCAACAGTGAGGTGTAAGGGAGGACCTGTAATGACAGTTGACTCTACACAACTTCTCTGTTAGTAGCCGAAAGGAAGTGGCTTTCGAAGTGGAACTGCAAACGTTTGATGACAAGGCGACAAGTTAACCGAATCCTCCACCGAAAAACACGTCTGGTGTGTTATACGCGGCATTAGTGCCAGTACGGGTGTCATATGATAGGAGTCTCTTACCGAAGCACGTAAGTTGTACGCCTGGTAGGTGAGAGAGAGATGCTTCCTTGCCCGACTCAGTCGTTCGTATGAATGTGAATGTGAATGTCATCACTGCCAAGGAAATGACGTAACCACAGTAGTTTGTCTCATAAGCTACAATGAGTGAACGCAACAGTTTCACAATCACCAAGTTTCTCTGTGCTCTGTCAAAACACGTATTTATAACGGTTTTGAAGTTGCTTTCCGTTTTGGAAGTTTTGGCTCTTGAATTCGTTTGTTGTAACGTAGTTCAACTCAGACTTCAAGAAGAATATAATCATTCCAATCCCAAAGAAAGCAGGTGTTGACAGATGTGAAAATTACCGAACAATCAGTTTAATAAGCCACAGCTGCAAAATACTAACACGAATTCTTTACAGACGAATGGAAAAACTAGTAGAAGCCGACCTCGGGGAAGATCAGTTTGGATTCCGTAGAAATACTGGAACACGTGAGGCAATACTGACCTTACGACTTATCTTAGAAGAAAGATTAAGGAAAGGCAAACCTACGTTTCTAGCATTTGTAGACTTAGAGAAAGCTTTTGACAATGTTGACTCGAATACTCTCTTTCAAATTCTAAAGGTGGCAGGGGTAAAATACAGGGAGCGAAAGGCTATTTACAATTTGTACAGAAACCAGATAGCAGTTATAAGAGTCGAGGGGCATGAGAGGGAAGCAGCGGTTGGGAAGGGAGTGAGACAGGGTTGCAACCTCTCCCCAATGTTATTCAATCTGTATATTGAGCAAGCAGTAAAGGAAACAAAAGAAAAATTTGGAGTAGGTATTAAAATCCATGGAGAAGAAATAAAAACTTTGAGGTTCGCCGATGACATTGTAATTCTGTCAGAGACACCAAAGGAATTCCAAGAGCAGTTGAACGGAATGGATGGTGTCTTGAAGGGAGGATATAAGATGAACATCAACAAAAACAAAACGAGAATAATGGAATGTAGTCGAATTAAGTCGGGTGATGTTGAGGGTATTAGATTAGGAAATGAGACACTTAAAGTAGTAAAGGAGTTTTGCTATTTGGGGAGCAAAATAACTGATGATGGTCGAAGTAGAGAGGATATAAAATGTAGACTGGCAATGGCAAGGAAAGCGTTTCTGAAGAAGAGAAATTTGTTAACATCGAGTATAGATTTAAGTGTCAGGAAGTCATTTCTGAAAGTATTTGTATGGAGTGTAGCCATGTATGGAAGTGAAACATGGACGGTAAATAGTTTGGACAAGAAGAGAATAGAAGCTTTTGAAATGTGGTGCTACAGAAGAATGCTGAAGATTAGATGGGTAGATCACATAACTAATGAGGAAGTATTGAATAGGATTGGGGAGAAGAGAAGTTTGTGGCACAACTTGACCAGAAGAAGGGATCGGTTGGTAGGACATGTTCTGAGGCATCAAGGGATCACCAATTTAGTATTGGAAGGCAGCGTGGAGGGTAAAAATCGTAGGGGGAGACCAAGAGATGAATACACTGAGCAGATTCAGAAGGATGTAGGTTGCAGTAGGTACTGGGAGATGAAGAAGCTTGCACAGGATAGAGTAACATGGAGAGCTGCATCAAACCAGTCTCAGGACTGAAGACAACAACAACACAACGTAGTTCACACCCGTTTATTTGTTGTTTTCATTTCTGTGAGAAGTCTTTGTGGTATCTCGCCTGCTCTCACGATTCATCACGTTTACTTGCCACTGTAACATATTCTTACCACATGACTCATATTCTATACCCGATGTATAGTGTAGCAACTGCCCAGACCACAGTAAGAGAACAAACGTTTCAATGACTGTACGGACAGTTCATAATGTTGTGAAGAAATAAATAAATAGAAACGAAACGGTACGGAAGAGTTTCGAACACGACTCGTGCGTTCCATAGTTCAACAACGTGACCACTTAACCACGACGCTGCGACTTCTAACCGGCCTCTGTGACCTAGCGGTTCTAGGCGCTTCAGTCCGGAACCACGACGCTGCTACGGTCGCAGGTTCGAATGCTGCCTCGGGCATGGATGTATGTGATGTCCCTAGGTTAGTTAGGTTTAAATAGTTCTAAGTTCTATGGGACTGATGACCTCAGATGTTAAGTCCCATAGTACTCAGAGCCATTTCTGAAAAGGAGACTATCTGGAAAGCAGTGATCCTGCATGTAATGAATACCTGATTGTATCGTTTCGGATAGGCTTTTCTCAGATTTTTTGGTACTGTGTCTCACTGTTTAGAAGCACAAAACGCGTGAGTGTTTTCAGCTCGTTACTAAACGCAAATAAGTAGGAGGCCGAGTTGATAGGAGCTGAAGGAGTCCAGGTTGCAATAATATGCGGTACGGCACACTGTTAGAGAGAGGGATTATTATTCAAGAAACACATAGTACAATGAAATTACTTGTCTTCAGTAGTTTGTAGGACTGCAGCTGCGGCTATGAACTGACAGTCTCGTAACATGGAATACCATGAACTAATACAACATATTCTCAGGGACTAAGCCTGATGGGCCCTCCTCAGAGAATCAATGCAAACATTACAGAACTGGCTGAGGGCAGATAATGAAACTGCGTCTGCCTAGGTTGAAATCTAGCTAACAAGGGAACCTCCCCATCGCACCCCCCTCAGATTTAGTTATAAGTTGGCACAGTGGATAGACCTTGAAAAACTGAACACAGATCAATCGAGAAAACAGGACGAAGTTGTGTGGAACTATGAAAAAAATAAGCAAAATATACAAACTGAGTAGTCCATGCGCAAGATAAGCAACATTAAGGACAATGTGAGCTCAGGAGCGCCGTGGTCCCGTGGTTAGCGTGAGCAGCTGCGGAACGAGAGGCCCTTGGTTCAAGTCCTCCATCGAATGAAAAAGTACATTTATTTTATTTTATTTTTTTTTTAATCACATCGACAAGAAAACCTAAATCGGGCAAGGTAGAAGAATCTTTTTACCCATTCGCCAAGTGTACAAGTTAGATGGGTCGACAACATATTCCTGTCATGTGACGCACATGCCGTCACCAGTGTCATATATAAAATATATGAGACGTGTTTTCCTGTGGAGGAACCGGTTGACCTATGAGCTTGCGATCAAATGTTTTCGGTTCCCATTGGAGAGGCACGTCCTTTTGCGGTGCGGTCGCAAAACACAGACACTAAACTTATTACAGTGAACAGAGACGTCAATGAACGAACGGACAGATCATAACTTTGAGAAAATAAAATTTTCACTCGAGGGAAGGCTTGAACCAAGAACCACTCGTTCGGCAGCTGCTCACGCTAACCACTGGACCACGGCGCTCCTGAGCTTACGCTGTCCTTGATGTTGCGTGTCTTTCGCATGGACCACTCAGTTTGTATATTTTGCTTATTTTTTTCATAGTTCCACACAACTTCTTCCTGTTTTCTCGATTGATCTGTGTTCAGTTTATCAAGGCCTATCCACTGTGCCATCTTATAACTAAATCTGAGGGGGGGTGCGATGGGGAGGTTCCCTTGTAAGAAGTGAACGAGGCACACTCCAGCTCCGTCGAGCTGCGCAGCCCGCTGGAGTGCGCTGTGCTCGGCAGACGACGGGCTGCCAACCTTGCGTTGGCGCGGCGTTGTAGTAGTATCTGTGGCAATGACACTACATTTGGTAAAAATGTTCGCTTGTTGTCGTGTCCATCAAGGAAGTGATGAATCATACTGTGATAAACATACCTCCCTCCGGCAACTAATACTGACAGAGGAGGCCAACATTATTTTCATTCATTTCTGAATGGTTCCTTCTACTGGGGAGGGGGCAATTCAGCAGAGAATCGTCATTTTTTGTATACTGGAGAGCCAAACTGGTACACCTGCCCAATATTGTGTAGGGCCCCCCTCGAGCACGCAGAAGTCCCACTCGACTAATGTCTGAAGTAGTGCTGGAGGGAACTGACACCATGAATCCAGCAGGGCTGTCCACAAATCCGTAGGAGTACGAGGGAGTGGAGATCTCTTCTGAACAGTCCATTGCAAGGCATCCCAGATATGTTCAATAATGTTATACCTGGGGGATCTGGTGGCCAGCGGAAGTGTTTAAACTCAAACAACTGTTCCAGGAGCCACTCTGTGGCAAATCTGACGTGTGGGGTGTCGCGTTGTCCTGCTGGAATTGCCCAGGTCCGTCGGAATACACAGTGGACATGAATGCTTGCAGGCGATCAGATAGGATGCTTACGTACGTGTCACCTACCACACTCCCATCTAGACATATCAGGGATCTCATATCACTCCAACTGCACATCTCCCATACCACTTCAGAGCCTCCACCAGCTTGAACTGTCCCTTGCTGACGTGCTGGATCCATCGATTCGTGAGGTTGTCTCCATGCCCGCACACTTCCATCCGCTCGATACAATTTAAAACGAGACTCGTCTGACCAAGCAACACGTTTACAGTCGCCAACAGTCCAATGTCGGTGTTGACGGGGCCAGACGAGGCATAAAACTTTGTGTTGTGAAGTCATCAAGGCTAAACGAGTGGGCCTTCGGCTCCGAAAGCCCAAATCGATAATGTTCCGTTGAATGGTTCGCTCGCTGAAATCGTTGATGGCCCTGCATTGAAATCTGCAGCAATTTGCGGAAGGGTTGCTCTTCTGTCACGTTGAACGATTATCTTCAGTCGTCGTTGGTCACGTTCTTGCAGGATCTTTCTCCAGCCACAGCGATGTCGAAGATTTGATGTTTTACCGGATTCGTGATATTCACGGTACACTCATGAAACGGTCATACGGGAAAATCCCCACCCCACTGCGTCGCTATCTCGGAGATGCTGTCTCCCATCGCTCGTGCGCCGACTATAACACCAGGTAGAAACTCACTTACATCTTGATAACCTGCCATTGTAGCAGCAGTAACCGATCGAGCAACTGCGCCAGGCACTTGGTTTACATAGCCGTTACTGATCGCAGCGCTGTGTTCTGCCTATTTACACATTTCTGTATTTGAATACGAACGTCTGTATCAGTTTCTTTGGCGCCTCAGTGTATATTGTGTTAGAAACCACAAATCTGAAGCTCACCTTGCGAATATGGATAAAATTTTATGTTTCAACTGATATTGGCCTAATTTATGCTCCATGAAATCTCAAAGGCAGCGAGCAGTCCTGCTTGTTATCCGCAGTTTAGCACAGCTCAAACCACTTACATGTGGTGACCAACTTTGATTTCGTAGCAGAACGCATGTAAAACATACTTCTCTCTTAAGTGGGACGCAACAAAACGTCTGAAATCTCTCTTAAGTCCAGTGTGGAACGAAAATGATCAAATCAAATATAACAAGTTAGAAAACACCAAGAAGGCTATAAAATACATCCCCGGCAAATATGTACATTATTATTAAAATACACTGAAGGAAACTAGTGTCATGGATAATCCAGTGTGTATAACAGTTTTTAGCGAGGTAAATTCGTTTGTATCTGATGCAGATGAACGAACATAAAAAACTAAATTCATTGCGTAATTTCACTGATGATGTAAAAGGAATAGTTCATCAGGAACAGTAATTTGATTTTTAAACATAGTTTTTTTTTTCAACACCATCCTGATTGATTATGGGACCTTTTAGAAATGATCGATTAATTAATTATGGTCTAACTAAACAATGGATCTGAGTGGGTGTAAAGCTTTAGGTGAAGCAAGTGAAGCCCGTACTCCTCAGCTTTTACGAACGATTACTCGCACTCCGAAAAAAGAAAAAAAAAACGACTGCAGAGCACTATCAAGACAAGGAACAAGCTGTTGCGATAATGAAAATTTGTCTGCGTTTGATCCACAGTAGTCGTCTCAGCCGTTAGAATGGGCGCTATTGAGTACGTTGCAGCGCGGACGTGAGTATTTAATTGTGAAAATTCGTCTGTATTCCAGCTTGCTTTGCAGCATGAAGCACCCCGTCGCCGAACGATTGTGTAGCTATCTGACGCTTTGAAATGGCCTAGATTCGCAACACGTGTTGCACTAGAGTTTAACGTTTTGCATTAATCAGTGGAATGTCTGCTTTACGTGCCCCGAGTACCATGCAAATTGTTACACAATAATTACCTGGGCTGAAACCCAATCCGCTTTACAAGGCGAGAACCTGGTTGAAGGGTCGTTGCATTCCGTTCGGAAACATTTTAACGTGCTTTAAAGCCCATCTTTGAAAGATAACTGATTCGTCTGTAACACAATACTCTGGAATTTTTAAATGTTTCGGTAGGCTACACACGCTTTGACGACGTCCGCCGCTCGTGGTCTCGCGGTAGCGTTCTCGCTTCCCGAGCACGGGGTCCCGGGTTCGATTCCCGGCGGGGTCAGGGATTTTCACCTGCCTCGAGATGACTGGGTGTTTGTGTTGTCCTCATCATTTCATCATCATCCAGGAAAGTGGCGAAATTGGACTGAGCAAAGGTTGGGAAATTGTACGGGCGCTGATAACCACGCAGTTGAGCGCCCCACAAACCAAGCATCATCATCACACGCTTTGACGGACTCGTGCTCAACAACTGCAAAAAGTATTGTAAAACATTGTTTTGCCTTCCATTAAATTTAAAAGTGATTTCGGTGTTATATATGCAGGAGTTCTAATTCTACGAAATTCTGACCGAATTAGTGACAATTAAAAACTAATTCGTTAATATGCAATTATAATGCTAAAGATTTTTATACATTTTATAGCCATACCACAATTTTTTATTAATTTTGTTCTTCGTATTTTACAGCTTTTGTGATCACTCTTCTAATTTCCGTGCCTGGTGTGAAGTCAAGACACTCTGCTGTTTTACTCACTGTCCTACAGAAATTACTCCATCCTTAGCTTTTTATCGAAGTATTACTGTCAATGTTGTCTTTTATTCCTTCAAATACAAGATATGTGTTTCAGAAAAGCAGAGCGTCATTTCTTTTTATGTATCGTTACGTTACCATCTCTTCTGGTCGAAGAACTGTCAGAGAACTGCAAACTTATTATTCCTTAGCGTGGGTAGCCAAAAATTTGAGAGTTGCAAAATCGTTTTTCTGAAAGTAAAATATATTCATTTCATGCAGACATACAGTAGTTGTAACATAATATACGACAGGATAAGAGGATCGAGTTGGAGGTTGATTCTCATGTTTTTTGTAAGAAGATATAAGTTAAAAGTGGTAGAAAATGATGGCGATCACGTGAGTGGAAAAATCGTACTGTGAGAGAAAATAATGTTATTAACACTGCAACTGTGATACGAGATGTTCGAAATGTCGCAAATTAAAATAGTCTATTTCGCAAGTTCGTTGATGATGTGAACACACTTCAGCTACGGAAAGAAATCCACATTTATGTTACTGAATAAGTATTTTCTAACATTAAGAACGCATCACCCTAGCTTATAATTACACTACACCGTATCTCAGCTGAATGATTTACTTTTGTGTATCGTTACTAATATTTCCCAGTACCACAGGTATCGTTCTTGCTATTGAAACATAAAGAGTGAAAACGAAGTGGATTCGAAAATGCACATAGTTGGACGTTTCCTTAGACCGGGTTACTGTTGCAGAAATTGGTCTGTCATATACATATTACCATTTCTTGGCCTTGTGACCGAACGGTTCTAGGTGCTTCTGTCTGGAACCGCGCAAATCCTGCCTCGAGCATGGATGTGTGTGATGTCCTTAGGTTAGTTAGGTTTAAGTAGTTTTAAGTTCTAGGGGACTGGTGATCTCAGGTGTTAAGTCCCATAGTGCTCAGAGCCATTTGAACCATTTTTGAACAGTGCATTTACTTTTTTATAGACGCCATAACATACGTATTTCGTGCTAGGTGACAGACAAATGTCTTCCGAATGCTACTGAAAAACCCAAAGTTCTCTTCGGTTAATCACTGAGTAAGTGCTAGGTGCGCAACGTTTGACCATGGGATATGGGTTAACCTCTTTTTATGGTTTCCGCAGATCTAGACGACAACCTATAGGAGATGAGTGCACGACGTCGAATACCAGCGAAGGCCTGTTTGCATGCATGGATCAAATGACGGTGTATGTAAAATCTGGAAGGCTCTTTTAACCAGAAGTAAATGATAAATAGGCGGTGATGATATCTTTTAAGCGACACTGGGGGCTGAATGATCGTTGAGTACACCGAATACGACTAATTGTTCGAATCTGAGCCACAGGTCTCTCTGCAACGGAGCGTGTTAATTGTCGCACATAGCTGTACGTAAACGTGAAACAGGCCCATACCAATCCCATTGTCTGTCGACTAAAGTTTCGTCTGAGAACAAGCGCTGATCCAAGGTTGAGGGAAGTTATAAAGTGTTTATAGGCTTTACATATACGAGTTTCCAAATTTCACAACTAACTTTCATAGAATAAAATACAGGTAGTACGAAAACGAAGGGTCTCGAATGTGGCGAGGAATTCTAGAACTTACGAGATACATTTCGCGCTGAGGGCGGGCCGACGTGTGTGAGCTTGCGGCCTGACCGTCAACACCGCAGCCTGATAGAGGCTGCCCTACTTGCTGTCAACAACACCTCCGGCTACCTGTGCTATGCGCCTCTTTTGTTGGTGTCGTGGGACTAAAGGCCAAGCAGTTTCGCACAGTGGGTTGTCCCATCAGAGTCTCCCTCACTGTAGATTTGCGTCAATCGTTCATCAGCAGCGGATGTGTTGTCACCGTCTTTCACCGCAGTGCCCTCTCGAACAGCCTCCGTTTCCATACAGCTTTACAGGCCTAAGCTACCGGGTGGTTAAAGTGCAGCTCCTCACGGAGGTCCAGTGTGGGCGCGTTAATGTGGAACCGATCTACGCTGGAAAAAAATTAGTTACAACTGTGGCCACCAGGTGCAAATGAGGCGCTGAACACTGTATATAAAGCTCTGTATAAAGTAAAGTATGGCCATCCTATTCACCTGCGTTTGCCGCGGTCCGCAGTTCAGGATTGGCTGAAACCCTTGCACGTGACATTAGCGGCCATTGTGAGCCCAAGCGTTACGTGTGAGGCATAGGAAGAGTTGTGTATTTTCGTTGTTTTAAGTAGAATAATGCCTCAGTGCTGTGCTTTTGGCTGTTCGTATCGAGGCGAAAAGGGAGGCAAACTGTACAGAATTCGTTCCGAAGGGAGAGAGGCAACGGGAAGGAGAATATGGCTGATGAAAATCAGTAGAGCCAACTGGCATACCACAAGAGACTCTCGCTCGTGTACGGTAAGTACAGATTTTACTCATTGCTGCAAATGATCGTAAGGTTTAAGATTCGCTTTGTGTCAAACTTTCTATATTTTGACTCACTTCTTGATCGGATTTGGTGCATCATTATATGTCATTAGCCTAAAGATAGTCAAGTTTGTTTTTAAAAGGTACGTCGTTTTCAAGTTTTTTTTTTTTTTTTTTTTTTTTTTTTTTTTTTTTTTTTTTTTTTTTACAAACCCTAGCAAAAACGACACGTTTCTAGTATATCTGCAATGTACCGACTGCTATAAAAGCGTATTTTCTGCAGCACGAAAGATGAAATAGGTAAACGTTGTATTTCATTTCGTAGTTGGTGTATAAGCCTAACAGTTGAAGCCGGCCGGAGTGGCTGAGCGGTTCTAGGCGCTTCAGTTTGGAACCGCGCGACCGCTACGGTCGCAGGTTCGAATCCTGCCTCGGGCATGGATGTGTGTGATGTCCTTAGGTTAGTTAGGTTTAAGTAGTTCTAAGTTCTAGGGGACTGGTGACCTCGGATGTTAAGTCCCATAGTGCTCAGAGCCATTTGAACCATTTTGAAGCTAACTGTTGAAGACGGAAAGTGCTGTATTTGGATGTTTTAGTATATATTGTTGCGTCTTCCGAAAAATGCGCTATTATGGCTATCTGTACTTTAAAGATCAATTAACAACGCGACGTTTTCATTAAGGTTCTTGAAAATAACTGGTGTGATAATGACGAGCCTCTTTAAAGTACCTATTACTTGCATATAATAGTATAGGCCTACCGTTCCCACAAACATTGAAATTAATGAACAGAAATGCATAGTTGAATCGCAGCTTAGAAATAAAACTGCTACTGTTAGCACATAAAACGAAAAATAGTGAGTGGTACTGTACAAAGTTGTCATGACTGTTAAAAAATTTGACCTGATTGACTGTACATTATCCTTTAAACTTATATTTAGGACGCTCACAATAATAAAATGTACTTTTTTCCACGCAATATAATGTAAAAAAAATTTTTTTGTACTATGCATGTACGTAACCTAAGACCTTTCATTCAATATCTATTAACGTTACCAGTAGGCTAGTAGTAGTGGTAGTAGCTTTATTCATCCATAGATCTCTTTTTACAAGGTTATAGGACATGTTAATGCTAATATTACTGTCGCAATTTGGCCGCTAATCTACATTGTATTAACATGAATACAGTTGTTACTCTTTCCTACAGCCTATTTTTGATCGTAGGCCTAGTTTTATTCGGACACATTCTAAAAATATTATATTCTCTTGTACTTTCGTAATCATTCTCCTAATGTCACAGAATAATTTGCACACAATATTTTATGGGATAGATCTGCCAAAAATATAAAGCATATGTGATCATATAGACACGTTTATTAATACTATTTACTAAGGTATCCCGCATATATACACCACTGGCCATTAAAATTGCTACACCACGAAGATGACGTGCTACAGACGCGAAATTTAACCTACGGGGAGAAGATGCTGTGATATGCAAATGATTAGCTTTTCTGAGCATTCACACAAGGTTGACGCCGGTGGCGACACCTTCAACGTGCTGACATCAGGAAAGTTTCCAACCGATTTCTCATACACAAACAGCAGTTGACCGGCGTTGCCTGGTGAAACGTTGTTGTGATGCCTCGTGTAAGGAGGAGAAATGCGTACCATAAAGTTTCCGACTTTGATAAAGGTCGGATTGTAGCCTATCGCGATTGCGGTTTATCGTATCGCGACATTGCTGCTCACGTTGGTCGAGATACAATGACTGTTAGCAGAATATGGAATCGGTGGGTTCAGGAGGGTAATACGGAACGCCGTGCTGGATCCCAACGGCCTCGTATCACCAGCAGTCGAGATGACAGGCATCTCATCATCATGACTGTAACGGATCGTGCAGCTACGTCTCGATCCCTGAGTCAACAGATGTGGACGTTTGCAAGACAACAACCATGTGCACGAACACCACTTATTCGCACTGACGGCACTTTGAACAGTGGACGTTACATTTCAGATGTGTTACGACCCGTGGCTCTACCCTTCATTCGATCCCTGCGAAACTCTACATTTCAGCAGGATAATGCACGACCGCAGATTGCAAGTCCTGTATGGGCCTTTCTGGATACAGAAAATGTTCGACTGCTGCCACGTTCTCCAGATCTCTCACCAATTGAAAATGTCTGGTCAATGGTGGGCGAGCAACTGGCTCGTCAGAATACGCCAGTCACTACTCTTGATGAACTGTGGTATCTTGTTGAAGCTGCATGGGCAACTGTACCTGTAAACGCCATCCAAGCTCTGTTTGACTCCATGCCCAGGCGTATCAAGGCCGTTATTACGGCCAGAGGTGATTGTTCTGGGTACTGATTTCTCAGGATCTATGCACCCAAATTACGTGAAAATGTAATCACATGTCAGTTCTAGTACAATATATTTGTGTAATGAAGACCCGTTTATCATCTGCATTTCTTCTTGGTGTAACAATTTTAATGGACAGTAGTGTATTTGAATCCAATGCTTTATTTCGTATAGCAAAAGAGACATTGTGCAAATTTTCGTAGTACCAATTAGAAGGAATAAGAAGTAAGTTGATATAGAGCTTTAAATAAGAGATGGATTTTTCCTTGACCTTGCGAACTAATATTGGTTCCCTTTTGTCCTGCTGACTATTGGATAAGACCAATTTAACGGTAATTACGAAAACAAGTGATCAAACTCGATACTGCAACAAGAGTTGCGAAATCTAAAAATGGTTCAAATGGCTCTGAGCACTATGGGACTTAACATCTGAGGTCATCAGTCCCCTAGACTTAGAACTACTTAAACCTAACTAACCTAAGGACATCACACACATCCATGCCCAAGGCAGGATTCGAACCTGCGACCGTAGCAGCCGTGTGGTTCCGGATTGAAGCGAACTGCGAAATGTGCTTTCGCTATTACTGAAGACTAGCAGGGAAAAAACTGTCGTGCAAAACAGCATGATCATTGGTTTTCGGACCAAAGGACGGGTGAAGGACTTCCGAAACGGTTAAATTTGTAAACTCTTCGCCCGCCGCCGTGGTTAAAGTAAACCGTGCATAACAAAATGACGCTGTCCAAAACCGGCGCCGAGGCAACTGAGGTCACCACGGGCCATAGATGCCAGGTGTGACCGACGACTGCGGAGGTGTGTACGGGCGAATAAACGTGCAGCTGTGGAGTAACCGACCGTCCAGGGGAACCAAAGGGCCACCAACAATGTGTCCTCAATGACAGTTCAGTGGACGTTGCAACAGGCGCCTGCCACAACTGGAAATCAGCTGAGTGGCGACAGGTGGCCTTTCACTTTTCATGCGTGTAGGGTGGGAAACGCTTGAAATCAAACACCTGCAACAACCTTCGGAAGTGTGGAGGCCGAGGAGGGTGGGTTGTGGTCTGGGGAATGTTTTCATGGCGCTTTCTGGAGAACTCGTCATTGTGAAAGGTGCAAGGGAACGACAGAAGTAAGCATCCATCCAGTGTCCGCCCCAATGGCTGAGTGGTGCGCCGTCACCGTAGCTCAGCGTGCTCGGTCAGGGGGTTAGCTACCCTCTGTAACAAAAAACTGAGTTAACGGATCAACAAAGAACCTGAATAGGTATCATTGGACGTCCGCCACGAACAAATTCAACGAACATATAGAACAAAATGAGATTTAAAAAAAAGTGGTCAGCGTCTGGGATTGCCGTCCTATGGGCCCGGGTTCGAGCCCCGGCTGGTTCGGCGATTTTCTCCGCCGAGCGACTCGGTGTTGTGTTGTCTTCATCATCATTTCATCCTCATCCGGCGCGCAGGTCGCCCAATGTGGCGACGAATGTAGTAAGACTTTCACCGAGGCGGCCGGACCTGCCCCGTAAGGCTCGTTTCACACTGGGACACTTGTGACGGTCACCGGTGACGGTCACTGATAGAGATACCTTCGTTTGAATTGGAGCATTCACACCGGGACACTGCACTGAGTCACCGGGTCACGGTGGCCCAGCAGTGACTCACCCTCGCCACATGTGACGGACACCGACACTGTGTTCGCTGCGGTCACCGCCGGACATGCATTAGCTCGTACTGGAGTGTTCACACTGGGACACCGATCACAGACACGGCAGTACAGAGTTGCCAACAGACAGGCAGCCGATGCTGAGCCCAGTGGCTCTCCACACAGTGCAGCCATGAGTTTAGAGTTCATCAACACAGGAGATTTTATAAGTGAAGTGGAAAGTCGTCCCGTTATTTGGGATATGAAAAGCGATGACTACAGTAACAAAGTCATGAAAATGAAAGCGTGGCAAGAAATTATTACGAAGTTTGTGCCTGATTTCGATGAAAAGAGCGTAGATGAAAGAAACAAAATTGGTAAGTTCTATATTCTTTTTTCACTTTAATACCGTATTTTTCGGACCACAAGAATAGCGAAATATATTTTCTACCCCTGTACGAGGCTAGGAGGTTAATAACCTACAAGGAGAATGCTAGTAGTTCATCAAATGAAGTTTTTGACATTCGAAAATACTGAAGAAACTTCTTCTCAGATTGTCTCAGATCGTCATAAAGGGTGTAATACAATCCTTTCTCCAGCCGATCACGTAGCAGTGGATGTATGTGTAATGAACGTTTTGTCTTCATTCTCCTCCTCCTCCTCATTACAAGTACTAACAACAGTTCCTCCTCGCTCGAGTCCATTTCACCAACTAATCAGTTGGCAACAGCTGCGGTGTGGGACACCAGTGGCCCAGGAGTGTTCGCCACAGTCACCGGTGACCGTCACAAGTGTCCCAGTGTGAAACGAGCCTAAGAGGCCTCCCGGTCAATGACGCCCAACGCTCATATCCATTTTTCCATCCATCCAGTTCATTTTTCCTGGTCACGAGGGCGTCTACCAGCAGGACAATGCAACGTGGCACAGAGCTCACAGAGTACGTGCGTGGTTCGAAGAGCACCAGGAAGAGTTTGGCATACTCTTCTGGCCAACATTCGCCCCGCATTTAAACCCCGTTCAGAATCTGTGGGACCACATCGATCGGGCTGCTCGCGCCATGGATCCCCAACCGAGAAACGTACCGCGGCTGCCCACGGCACCGGAGTCGGCATGGCTCCACACACCGGTCTATTCCTGCACGTCATGCAGCGATCCGCACTGGAAAAGTTGATTATTCCGGCTGTCACAAAGTGGTCACATTAAATCGCTGGATAGTGTGTAACACCTGGGAGGATTTAAGAAAGTTTAAAATCTCTCGTTTTTATACGAAAAATTGAGTAAAAAATTAAATTTCGTAAAATAAGACAAAATGTTTAGTCATTCGCTGCTGTAATGCTGAAGAAAAAAAGAAACATAAAAACAAATAAAATAAAAATTAAAATAGTAACATCAAAGATAAATAAATCAACAAATACTTAAATATGCCTCAGTCCTAATACTGGAAAAAATGGGAAAGCATGTTATTATTACAAAGAGGTTGGCACAGGCTGCCCCACTGTTGCGGCCACCTTTGACGGTCGGAAACATTACACAAGGCACGTCAAGGGTCGCGAAGCGCACGGTCGGAAACAGCACAGTACCACAGATTCAACACGGTTGGCGAACACACAGGTACAACCGGGAAACTACGGCAAACTAAATAAGGAAAGACAGAAAGAAGAAGACAGAGGCAGAAAAAAACGAAAAAACGAAAAAAAGCGGAGCACCTGAACGTAGGCAAGAACCACTGAAGGGTATGGCACTTTCATAGTTTACACACTCGTATAGGCATAGTTTGCAGGCGGGTATTCACGACCACGGTGTTTGATGAGAAAATGACACTTGTGAGAACACTCTTCTAATTTATGTTGTGTAAACTGTGAGGTTTTCAGAGTTCTAAGAGTTTGTTGCCGTTACAGTTCTTATTCCTATAAACTGCGTGATAAAGCACCTTCAAATTTTCGGACGTATGCTTTTCGAAACTTATATTTCTCTGAATTGCAACTTTTTGACCGATACGATAAAGCAATGTACTATACCCTAATGTAAACAAATTATTATGATTATATAAAAATATGTCTTAATTTTATGGTGATTAAGCAGTTTATTGCCGGCCGCTGTGGAAGAGCAGTTCTAGGCGCTTCAGTCCGGAACCGCCCTGCTGCTACGGTCGCAGACTCGAATCCTGCTCGGGCATGGATGTGAGTGATATCCTTACGTTAGTTAGGTTTAAGTAGTTCTGAATCTAGAGGACTGATGACCTCAGATCTTAAGTCCCATAGTGCTTAGAGCCATTTGAACCATAAACAGTTTATTATTATCACCATAAAAACATTTCATACACTTCGTTGTTATTATTGTGAAAATCGTACAGATATGTTGGCACATTATTAGAGGAAGTAACTGCAATATATACTGGATGAACATAAAAAAGACAAACTGCAGGGACAGATTGCTTACTGGAAATGGAGCCTAAAAGGTCCTATGAACATGTGTCCCGAAGTGGACTGTGTACGTGCGACAGAAAATCGTCTCGGAACACAACACAGAGATGCGTCGCACCCATGTCACGACAGATCTTCGATGTGGCCTCCATGGAACTACACGTGATAGGGACAATAGCTGTTGTCAATAATTTACAAATTAAGCATGCAAATGCAGTAAATACTCAGACACGTTGGCCCGCAGGTAAAACAAACTACCACCCTGAATAAAAAGCGTAGAAAAGACTGACACATTAGCACAAGAATTAAAAGTTAAATTAGTGTCAGCCATCCGTGAGACTTTTCGTTATTTTATTGCAACAAATTGTATCAAAACCGATACGTTTTCGAGAGATGCTCAGTGTGTTGTCGTTTCGAAACAGCATTTACTTATAGAAAATAAGTTAACTGAGCTGCCATTTCAATTCGTCTGGCTAAATGGCAGTCCACCCCTTTTAGCTGCAGACCAACTCCTGAAACTAATGTCCAGAGTTTCTTAAAATATACTGACATTGTTAAGACGCCTTAATGAACAACGTTGAATATATACGTTAAATTGGTCCTGTGGTGACTGGCTTCAACGTGTTTTTTTGTTTGTAAATCATCAAATTGTCTCACATTCAATGTTGACAAAGACATATTAGGAAAAATAGTTGACACAACGTTTTCATTAAGTTTCGGAATAATATGTTGCAAACACTTTAATCTCTCCTTTATCAACTGTCCAGGTCACAGGAATGTAGTAAAGAATGCAGTACTTGACACATTTACAAACAACGTAACTTCGAGGTTAACGTATCCTGCAGTGAAGAGACAGCGTACTCTTCAGTTCCACTGAGACGAATTATTATAGTAAACAGTACGATCGCAAAAGTGGATAGACAGCTCTTTCCGCCTTCGATATGGCGTGTGTCGTTAAAATCAGCTTACGTTTGCGGGGAGTATGATGAGATGAGTGTTACGCTTGTACAACAGAGTTTGAAATTGTTAACGTCGTTATTCCGTAATTGTCGTACGTCAAAATGCCAACTGCTTCAGAAAACAATAGGACTGTGGTTTTATATGTGTTTCGCGTTTAGGTCGCAGTTTTCCATACTTTCATCTTTCACTTACCAGAATATAAATAAGTATGAGAAGGTAGCTATAATTTTGAATTCAACAGTACGAAAAGATAGCAAACTATGCATTGTCCGAGCATAATATCTTACCTTCTTATTTCTTTCTTGCTTTGCTTTTCAAGGACCAGTTCCCCGTGAAAAAGGAATTACTTCTCTTTCAGACACAGTTTTCACTATTACCAGAAGAATTAACTCCATACTCCATTAATAATGTTGATCGAAAACCGTTCCTGGTAGTCGTTTGTCAGAACAATGTCCTTACAGAAAATAAAATGACGGAAGGAAATAATACTGTTAGGCAAATGTGTGTCCTCTACCAGGACTTGAGACCTATGTTATCTTAATACTGGTTACTTAGGTGTTATTTCTGTCTCGATACTGCTGCTGCAAAGGCTGAAACTTACCATCTGCGCTACGTTGAATGATTGGTGCCAGAACAAATATAGTAAATAGGAGGGCTGGACAAACGATGCTCGCGTTCTAACAGGCTCGAAGTTTCGCTATACGCTGCAGAGCTCGAAGTATCGATCACTGATCGAGCAATCACGTGATCTTTAACTTGCGCTATACGAGCGCTAACGTATCGATCCGCGAAGAACTACAAACTAGTCCCAAAAACTAGCCATAGCTCTACGTGATGCTTAACAACTTCATGAAGTACGAGAGAAAATAATATAACTTCCTACGACCGTATACACCCCTGTTGTATGTAAACAAATTTGCAGTAAATGTTATCGTACAGTGTGTGTGGGTACATTAACATTTATGGAGGTTTTTTAAACTATCAAAGACGAAAATGTTGTGTTTCAAAAAATATTACGTGGCACTGAACCCAAAGCAGTATCCTATTTCGTTATTAGAAACTATAATGACTTAACAAGAGGGTTAATGAGGTTTTCGATCACCGTTCACAAATAAATATAATAAAGTTAACCAGCTTTTTATCAGCTTGGAAACAAGATGGTAAGATAAGGATGAAACAAAAACATAATTAATTAGAAATTATATTAAACTGACTGGAAATGGAACCGCCAGATTAAATTGTAGCCTCACACCCGTCGTGCATATATAGTAACAATAGACGTTACTAGATAGTGGGACGAGCGAAAGGTCTAGAGTTACAGTGAATCATGATCGCGATCTCTCACTTATTAGATGCTGGTCCTAAGTATGACCTGCATCCTAGAAAATCCTGCAGGATCGAACGCGGATTTGAATCATCGTCCGCCCGAACGCGGGTTCAGTGGGCCTCGTTCAGTAGGCCTGTTCGAGTAGTGTTCAGATATTTCACTAGTAAACAGATAACCAGAAGTTCGTAATTAGATTGAATGTTCGCTCGCCAGTATATTGCGTCTATCTCTGACAGAGAAGTATAGTTATCGCTGACGGCAAAGATAAACATAAAAGTTCGATCGGTTTTTGTAAGAAAAGCACAATCGCTTCTTGCTCTTAGCCGCTTAAAAATGAATGACGTTTCAACTAACGGCAGTTATCAGAAAGATCCATATTGTTTAAGTGTAGAAGAAATCGCCAGAGATTTTATCGAAAATCTCTTGGAGTCGGCGGTCGAGGAAATTAGAAGACAGGGTGTCAACGTAGACTTTCGGAAGCACATTGTGACACCGAAATGCTTAGTGCAGTGGCCGTCCGTCATCGACTTCACTCCCGATCTCGGCCTGCAGAAAGTCGACGAATATATTCGGAGCTGGCCGAAGAACGCTGAGATGATGTACTGCATCGACTACACGGGCTGCAGGAGAGACTCGCGAAGCGATTTTCACTTTTATGAGGTGCGTGTCTTTTTCTTTTCACATTCACAAGAATCCATAATTCTATGATGTGTTTTACACTGTTGTCTAATACTGTTGGGAGCACTGCTTTTTTTAAAATTGTTGTATATAATGTGCTCCCCTCTTAAGCAAACATATGAGGATATGAGCTAAACAATTCAAGATCGCGTTTTGTGGCGTAATTTATTGTTAAAACTATTGGTACAGGTTGTGATCTGTAAAGCATGTTGTTGAAATGAGGTCTTAAGCTTCCAACATCGTCCTTTTACAGCAAAGGCGACAACTGGATGATTTGGAATCATTTGAAGGTTGCATTCTGCAAAGATCGAAATCCCGGCTCTTCCATTTTTACGGCGGAAGTGTTGGATCATTATATTATCATTAATTTAGCTCTTCAGCGAAAGTTTGCATAAACGTTGATACTACACATAGTTTGACAATGCGTTACGGCAACTGGATTAGAACAATAGGCAGCCATAGAGAGGTGCGGTAACACAAAATGTGTTTCTGACTCCAAGAAATCCGACATGTTATGATTTCGGAATACATATTTTCAGTAGATCCCAAGGTGCCAGTACCACTTAGATACGACAGATTATCTTGAATTGCAGCGAAGAAAGCGGCAAACAATGACATCTCCATGATACTCGCTACAGAGCCCATTTTTAAATACGAAAGAAAGTCGCAGATAGTGATGGGCTGAGAATTAAGGTGTGACATTAAACTGATGTGAGATGGAATGAATGACAGTACTATCACTTAAGTCTTACGTCATATTTCTCACTTTTCCCTGGCAACCGAAGGTGAATCTGTAGTTGGAACATGGTAGGCTAATGCCCCTCTCCCTCTCTCTCTGTCTCTCTCTCTCTCTCTCTGTGCTATATATATATATATATATGTGTGTGTGTGTGTGTGTGTGTGTGTGTGTGTGTGTGTGTGTGTGTGTGAATTTAAGGAGCTCAACAGTGGGATATTAGCACCTTTAGGAGGCTAATGTAAATTGCTGTGATCAAACCAATAGATTGTTGCACTCCTTATTTTCACATATTTACAGTAGCATGAGAAGAAGGTTAGATAGGAAACTCATATTTTACATTAATTAATTCCTAAGAAATGTTTCATCCCCCTGATCTTTTGTCACCTGCTACTTAAAACCAACTTCCTTGATGTCGTTATTCCGCGACATGAACACAAACGTAACGGCTCTGCAAACCACAATTACGTTTCACTTGCGATGAGAAAAAGTTTTGGTGGCTGATATCAATAATTTGTTGTAGGACAACTGGCTAACCCCACGCATACAAAATTATTTTTATTTTGAACAGTTTTCACTTTACAAATTATTTTCTGTCTACAATATTTTAAAAATGAAGTTAAATAGATATAACTTCACATGAACACTTGACATGCTCGGTATGACTGATAGCGAAGAGGTGTGAAATCTATGTTTTAATGTATGTGTAATTTAGTGACATAATTTCACCCTGACTAGGTAATTTCAACTAGACACGTTGAATGAATGGACAGGTCACACCTGTCTACAAGAAGGGTAATAGACGTGCTACACAAAACTAACGCTTAATATCGTTGACATCCATATACAGCTAATACTTAGGAAGTGTTTTGAGTTCAAACGTAATGAGATATCTCGAGCAGAATGACGTTCTCCATGTCAGCCAGGACTAATTCACGTGAAACTCAACTCGCTCTCTCCTCTCATAACTTCCTGAAAGCCATGGATCAAAGCAATCAGGTAGATGCAGTATTTCTCGACTTCTATAGAGCGTTTGAATCAGTTACACATCAGCGCTTATTAACGAAAGTACGAACATATGCGGCATTAAACGATATTAGTGATTGGACTGAGGATTTATTGTTAGGGAGAACACTGTACGTTATCTTTGGTGGAAAATCACCGACAGATACAGAAGTACCTTTGGGCGTGCCCCGAGGAAGTGTCGTGAGACGCTTATTTTTCACTTTCGAAGTTAGTTATCTAGCAGACAAAATTAATAGTAACCTTAGATGTTTTTGCAGATGATGCATTTATCTATAATAATGTACTATCTGGAACACGCTGCACAAAAATTGAGTCAGATTTTGGCTTGATTTCGAATAGGCACATTACTTGGCAACTTTCTTTAATAAAAGTTCAGATCCGTGAATCTGTGCATTTCACAAAACGGATAAACATAATATCCAAAGACTACAACGTCAATGATCACTGATGCTGACGCTTCATTGGTGAACTTTCCTTACTCGGCATGTTGAGCAGCGTAAGCATGAAGATACTGTTATTGCCGTTCCTGTGGAGAAGAAAAGAAAAATCTTACCCACAGATATTGCCCTTGGGTGATGTCGTGATCATATCCTGTGTCTTCTGCGAGAAAATTATTCTCGCAACAGGTCAGTTCAACGTGTGGCCTGTGGTGTGGTTGGTGGTCCAGTTCACGGAAGACCCGGTTGTTGGATTGTCCCGTCTTCTAGTAAAAAGACCTCGCGATGATCTTGAATATATCCTGCATGAGCGGGATTCCTGTGTCTTCGTGCAGCAAACGAGGGGAGTATTCCCTCGGAAGACGCAGAGCGGTCTTCAGAACTCGGTTCTGAATGCTTTGCAGCGTTGCGATGAGCTAATCTGCGGCATTTCCCTGCATCACAGCTGCACATTCCAACACTGGTAGGACCAGAATTGTATTCCAACACTGGTCAGACCAGTGTTATCAAGGGGTCACAATTGGGATCAGTCAACTTATACAAACACGATAATTTAATCATTACTGGGAATGTGGAATGGAACAGTCACATGGGGTCAGTCGCAGGTAAATCAGGTGCAGAATTCAGTTAATTGAAAAAATACTATGGAATTCTAATCAATTTGCATAGCAGAGTTCGTAAAAAAATCTCGTGTGACCCATCCTAGAATACTGCTCAAGTGTGTGGGACTCGCACCAAATCGGACTAGTCGGGAATACTGAACGTGTACAAAGGACAGAAGGAATTTTCACAGTTAGTTTGGCCCACGGCAAATCGTCACGGACATTCTCAAAAACATGAAATGGCACACCTTTAAAGATAGACATCAACTATTCTGCGAAAGCCTGCTTACAAGGCTCCTAGAAATGGTACCACGAGTGAGTTTCAGTAAGACCCTACAGATGCCTACTCTTTGGTCCATTAGGGACCACGATCGCAGACTAGAATGATTACAGCATGCGCAAAGAAGTTTTAAGCTGACATTCTTCTAGTACTGCATCGGCGAATGGAACGGGAAGGAACGCCAATTCGTGGTGCAGTGTGAAGTACAGAGCTGTCGAAATAACGAATAAATGAAGGGTGCTTATTCAATCAACTTTTCCAATACTGAAATTTTAAACGAAAGAATAAGGAAAACATTCACTACTGGTCTTCAAAAGCCATGTCACTTTTGAATTAACCTCTAATGTTTTGCTTACTCTTGTCCATTACACAAATACTGTAAACTGAAAAGCCAAAGAAACTGGTGCCCCTGTCTAATATCGTTTAGGACCCCCGCGAGCACGAAGCGCCTCAGCATGATGTGGCATGGACTAATGCCTGAAGTAGTGCTGGGGAGAATTGATAACATGAATCTTGCACGGCTGTCCATAAATCCGTAAAAGTACGAGGGCGTGGAGATCTCTTTTGAATAGCACGTTGTAGGGCATCCAAGATATGCTCAATAATGTTCATGTCTGGTGGCCAACAGAAGTGTTTAAACTCAGAAGAGCGTTCCTGGAGACACTCTGTAGCAATACTGGACCTGTGGGGTGTCGCTGGAATTGCTCAAGCCCTTTGGAATGTACAGTGGACATGAATGGATGTAGGTGATCAGCCAGGATGCTGACGTACACGTCACCTGTCAGAGTCGTATCTAGACGTATCAGGGGTTCCATATCATTCCAACTGCACACGCCCTAAACCATTACATAGCGCTCACCAGCTTAAACAGTCCCCTGCTGACATGCAAGGTCCATGGATTCATGAGGTTGTCTCCATACCCGTACACGTCTATCCGCTCGATGCAATTTGAAACAAGACTTGTCCGACCAGGTAACACGTTTCCAATCATCAACAGTCCAATGTCGGTGTTGACGGGCACAGACGAGGCGTAAAGCTTTGTGTCGTGCAGTCGTCAAGGGTAGACGATTGGACCGTCGGCTCCGGAAGCCCAAATCGATGATGTTTCGTTGAATGGTTCGCACGCTGACACTTGCTGATGGCCCTGCATTGAAATCTTCAGCAATTTGCGGAAGGGTTGCACTTCTATCACGCTGAAAGATTCTCATCAGTTGTCGTTGGTCCCGTTCTTGCAGGATCATTTTTCCGGCCGCAGCGATGTCGAAGATTTGATGATTTACCGGATTCCTGATATTCACGGCACACCCGTGAAATGGTCGTAAGGAAAACCTCGCAGATGCTTTGACCCATTGCTCGTGCGTCGACTATAACACCACGTTCAAACTCACTTAAATTTTGATAACCTGCCATTGTAGCAACAGTAACCGATCTAACAACTGCGCCAGGTACTTGTCTTAAATAGGCGTTGCCGACCATAGCGCCTTATTCTGACTGTTTACGCATTTCTGTATTTGAATTCGAATGGCTATACCAGTTTCTTTGCGGCTTCAGTGTAACAACGCAGCAGATTCAGTGGGTCTGTCCTCTAATATTATCAATTATCCTTATGTCTCTCCCAACAACTATTCCACTTGATACCAGCTGGCAGTTTAAAACTGTGTGCCAGACCAAGACTCAAGCTTTGAAACTTTGCCTTTTGCGGTCAAGACTCAAACTTTGAAACTTTGCCTTTCGCGTTCAAGTGCTTGATAGAGCACTTTTCTCAGTATTCCTAAAAAGGACACTGCCTAATTACCAGGGATTTCCATTTGAGTTATACGTTACCTGGTGAGTGTAATCCGACTACAAGAAAAATGTTTCATATCAGCACACTCTCAGCTGCAGATAGAAAATTTCATTCTGGAAGCTATTCCTCTTGTTGATCTGTAGGAGGCTACTCCCCTGCATTTCAGTGATAGTTTGCTGTTCTATTATTATTACCTATCATTCCCATATAGGACTGTTCACTAGACTGGGTGGAGGAATCTCCTAGTGCTAGACTAATAGCGAAAACATTCTTTCTACATCCAGCAATTAGTGACAAGACTGGTTAGTGCTACTCTCTAGTGCTTGATAAATGGCAATTACCCCTCCCCAACTCCCATGCTTTACAGCCATAGCAAAAAACAGATGAATTTTCTCGCTGATTTGGAATTTCCAGCCAATAGGAGGATGGGGACTTAGACTGTGCCAGTATTCTGGATTTTGGATTGTTACATTATAGTCAGAGTGTGCCAGTATTCCAAGGGTGATGAAATAAAGAGAGCACCCTACATCCTTCCACACCAGTGATATGCTAATTGAATTTTTATAAATAGAGAATGTGTTATTATTATTGTATCCTTCACAATGCAATGTAATTAGCATTTGAATTTACCCCCGAATTTCGAATTTATCACAAAGTTTTGAATTTCCCATTAAGTTTTGTACTTCCAATCATTGTGCCAGCTAGGGGCAGGGAGTGTAGGGGGAGTGAGTGGGGGCGCAGGGGATTTTCGAGAGGGAGGATGGGTAATTAATTGATCAGTTTAATTAAGTGTGCGACGTAACGCGCTCTTTTTCGCGCGTCGACGGCTGTTCTGCAACATAAATAGTCTACCTATCTCGATACCGCTGCAGATCTGCACACGTTAAGACCTGGCTGCAGCTACTTAAGAGATCTCAGAAAAGCAGTATTGAAGAAACTGAGATTTCGTAACTACACATCGGAGACCGCTATAAGTACAAAAAGCCGAAAATAGTCTTGTGAACTCTAAAGAATAAATCTGAAATGGGTTGCTGTTCAAATTTGTAAGTTCAAAGGTCCTTTTAAACTTGCATTAGGATTTTTTTATTGCTATTAAGCAAGATCATCAGCCCATATGTATTCAAATCATTAAAGTTCCTGTTCACAGTCCTCGTCACACTCAGACAGCCAGAACTTTTCCTATCCAATTCCGAAACGTTTACGAGAGTGACATAGTCAATAAACTGCTATTTACTTTTTCACTTGGCATTCAGTGGTTGTCTTTGAATAAAGTTTTTCCTCGCCATAAATACTCTGTAAAAAAAATTACTTAGTACCGCCACACTTTTAGTTCAAAGTTTACACACGCGATTTTGTCCAGAGCAAAATATCTGTCGACTCTTAAAATTTCACAAATAGTTAATGGTAAACACCAGCTACCTTTATCACTGTACCGAAACGCGGAACTCACTGTATCACTACATTTTACACATAATGCGTTCGGACACTTTCAGCATGACCGGCTCCTTCGAAAACTAGTCCACCTCTTTCTTCTTCTCTGTGCCTCTACAAGCCCCTCTATCTCATGCGTTAGGTGGCAAACCGCCTCACTTCTTATTGGTTGTACAGAATTACGGCCAATCAGAACTGACTTTCAGAGCGCGGCTCGCGCCAAAATCTAGCAAGAACCAACCACTGCCCTCAGCTCATTGACGTCATTAAAAGAAGCAATTCAAAACGCTCTTGTTAAACAAAAAAATAAAATGAAATAAACTTTAAGCTGTACTTTACGTCTGGAATTTAACTATATAGTGGCGAACATTCTGGCTGTCTCTTACATATTCAAACATGCTTGAACATCCGTCATCCAATAGTAGGGGAACCACTGATGGATTCGTTTCCACAATACTAATCTGGAACACTTGCAAGTTTCTATAGAGAATTACAAACTGAAAATTTAATATTGGCGAACGTCCCACATACAGTCACACAAGTACTCTCTTTCACACTCACCCTAACACAAAACATAAATACCTACTTGAAATTCTTGAAGTTATTACTACAGCAAAATTACGAAAGGTTTTCTAGAATGAGAACTTTCCAAATTTCAATCTAAACACTGAAGGTGTTATCATATCTTTTCAAATAGTCACAGTTGGTGAACTACTAACATATATATATATATATATATATATATATATATATATATATATATATATATTGATTTAGTTTTTTAAGTGTCAAATAATTCCTTTTTTTACTGACTTTTTTTTTTAAGTTCCAAATTATGACAGTTATTGATGTCAGATTTTGACAGATTGTTCCTTTACACGACAGAAGGTTATGTACCTAAGATGAAGTTCCTCAGGCTATTTCTAGATCAGTTATTAATTTTTATAGTTCCAGAACCCCCCCCCCCCATGATCCGTAGACCTTGCCGTTGGTGGGGAGGCTTGCGTGCCTCAATGATACAGATAGCCGCACCGTAGGTGCAACCACAACGGAGGGGTATCTGTTGAGAGGCCAGACAAATGTGTGGTTCCTGAAGAGGGGCAGCAACCTTTTCAGTAGTTGCAGGGGCAACAGTCTGGATGATTGACTGGTCTGGCCCTGTAACACTAACCAAAGCGGCCTTGCTAACGGCGAACGGCTAAAAGCAAGGGGAAACTACAGCCGTAATTTTTCCCTAGGACATGCAGCTTTACTGTATGATTAAATGATGATGGCGTCCTCTTGGGTAAAATATTCCGGAGGTAAAATAGTCCCCCATTCGGATCTCCGGGCGGGGACTACTCAAGAGGACATCGTTATCAGGAGAAAAAAAAACTGGCATTCTACGGATCGGAGTGTGGAATGTCAGATCCCTTAATCGGGCAAGTAGGTCTGAAAATTTAAAAAGGGAAATGGATAGGTTAAAGTTAGATATAGTGGGAATTAGTGAAGTTCGGTGGCAGGAGGAACAAGACTTCTGGTCAGGTGACTACAGGGTTATAAATACAAAATCAAATAGGAGTAATGCAGGAGTAGGTTTAATAATGAATAAAAAAATAGAAGTGTGGGTAAGCTACTACAAACAGCATAGTGAACGCATTATTGTGGCCAAGATAGACACGAAGCCCATGCCTACTGTAGTAGTACAAGTTTATATGCCAACTAGCTCTGCAGATGATGAAGAAGTTGATGAAATGTATGATGAGATAAAAGAAATTATTCAGGAAGTGAAGGGAGATGAAAATTTAAGTCATGGGTGACTGGAATTCGACAGTAGGAAAAGGAAGAGAAGGTGAATATGGATTGGGGCTAAGAAATGAAAAAGGAAGCCACCTGGTAGAATTTTGCACATAGCATAACTTAATCATAGCTAATACTTGGTTCATGAATCATGAAACAAGGTTGTATACATGGAAGAACCCTGGAGAAACTAAAAGGTTTCAGACAGATTATATAATGGTAAGACGGAGATTTAGAAACCCGATTTTAAATTGTAAGACATTTCCAGGGGCAGATGTGGACTCTGATCACAATCCATTGATTATGAACTGTAGATTAAAACTGAAGAAACTGCAAAAAGGTGGGTATTTAAGGAGATGGGACCTGGATAAACTGAAAGAACCAGAGGTTTTACAGAGTTTCAGGGAGAGCATAAGGGAACAGTTGACAGGAATGGGGGAAAGAAATACAGTAGAAGAAGAATGGGTAGCTTTGAGGAATGAAATAGTGAAGGCAGAAGAGGAACAAGTAGGTAAAAAGACGAGGGCTAGTAGAAATCCTTGCGTAACAGAAGAAATATTGAATTTAATTGATGAAAGGAGAAAATACAAAATGCAGCAAGTGAAGCAGGCAAAAAGAAATACAAAAGTCTCAAAAATGAGATCGACCGGAAGTGCAAAATGGCTAAGCAGGGATGGCTAGAAGACAAATGTAAGGATGTAGAGGCTTATCTCATGAGGGGTAAGATAGATACTGCCTACAGGAAAATTAAAGAGACCTTTGGAGAAAAGAGAACCACTTGCATGAATATCAAAAACTCTTATGGAAACCCAATTCTAAGCAAAGAAGTGAAAGCAGAAAGGTGGAATGAGTATATAGAGGGTCTATACAGGGGTGATGTTCTTGAGGACAATATTATGGAAATGGAAGAGGAGGTAGATGAAGATGAAATGGGAGATATGATACTGCGTTAAGAGTTTGACAGAGCAATGAAAGACCTATGTCAAAACAAGGCCCTGGGAGTAGACGACATTCCATTAGAACTACTGACAGCCTTTGGAGAGCCAGTCATGACAAAACTCTGCCATCTGGTGAGCAAGATGTATGAGACATGCGAAATTCCCTCAGACTTCAAGAAGAAAATAATAATTCCAATCCCAAAGAAAGCAGGTGTTGACATATGTGAAAATTACCAAACTATCAGTTTAATAAGTGACAGCTGCAAAACACTAACACGAATTCTTTACAGACGAATGGAAAAAAACTGGTAGAAGCCGACCTTGGGGAAGATCAGTTTGGATTCCGCAGAAATGTTGGAACAAGTGAGGCAATACTGACCCTGTGACTTATCTTAGAAGAAAGATTAAGGAAAGTCTAACCTACGTTTCTAGCATTTGTAGACTTAGAGACAGCTTTTGACAATGTTGACTGGAATACTCTCTTTCAAATTCTGAAGGTGGCAGGGGTGAAATACAGGGAGCGAAAGGCTATTTACAATTTTTACAGAAACAAGATGGCAGTCGAGGGACATGAAAGGGAAGCAGTGGTTGGGAAGGGAGTGGGACAGAGTTGTAATTCTGTCAGAGACAGCAAAGGACTTGCAAGAGCAGTTGAACAGAATGGACAGTGTCTTGAAAGGAGGGTATAAGATGAACATCAACAAAAGCAAAATGAGGATAATGGAATGTAGTCGAATTAAGTTGGGTGATGCTGCGGGAATTAGATTAGGAAATGAAACACTTAAAGTAGTAAAGGAATTTTGCTATTTGGGGAGCAAAATAACTGATGATGGTCGAAGTAGAGAGGACATAAAATGTAGACTGGGAATGGGAAGGAAAGCGTTTCTGAAAGTATTTGTATGTAGTGTAGCCATGTATGGAAGTGAAACATGGACAATAAATAGTTTAGACAAGAAGAGAATAGAAGCTTTCGAAATGTGGTGCTACAGAAGAATGCTGAAGATTAGATGGGTAGATCACATAACTAATGAGGAGGTGTTGAAGAGGATTGGGGAGAAGAGAAGTTTGTGGCACAACTTGACTAGAAGAAGGGATCGGTTGGTAGGACATGTTCTGAGGCATCAAGGGATCACCAATTTAGTATTGGAGGGCAGCATGGAGGGTAAAAATCGTAGAGCGAGACCAAGAGATGAATACACGAAGCAGATTCAGAAGGATGTAGGTTGCAGTAGGTGCTGGGAGATGAAAAAGCTTGCACAGGATAGAGTAGCATGGAGAGCTGCATCAAACCAGTCTCAGGACTGAAGACCACAACAACGACAACAACATAGTTCCAGAGAACGTAACTACTCTGTAAGCGCCTCTCTGCTTTTTTCACACGCTGCAGTCATGCCATATGGTCATGACACACGTCTGCAAGACACAGCTTGCCCATTTCAGATTGTATAAGAATCTGACTGCTTACACTGGAGCCCACATACATTCATACAAGAAAGGTTTAGTAACAAATTGGTGATAGCACCCTAGCTGCAATGCCTCAAGTGTTCAATTAATTTAATATCAAAAGAGTGCTCGTTTTGGCAAGGGGCTGGGGGGAGGGCTGGAGATTTCCCAGGAGGGGGAAAAGTGGATCAGAACTTAACTGAGAACTGGTGATGAGGGTTGCAGCCCTTTATCCAGAGAGGAAGGGTGGAAGGAGGAGGGGGATTGTTGGGGTGAATCTGTTTCTCAGAAGGATGGGTTATCCCCAGGGGGTCATAAATCAATCCTGAGGTGGTCATAAACCATTTAGCAGAACAGTTGGTTGTCACAGTTCAATCACCTGCCACAATTTATGTAACACATCAATTTGATATCGAAATTGTACCAGAACTCTCTTTGCTCCACTACTGATGTCAGCAAACATGCTTGAATCTTTTTCAAGAAAATAGTGTAATTTCTGAGTACTTGTACTTTTGCACTCACTTTATCGTGTTATAATTATGCAGTAATGTAAAGTGATTGCTACTGCAGCATATTGCACACAACGTAATAAAATCCGTGTTTTTCATTTAATATGAATTTTTTAACACGAACTATTGATTTTTTCGATCGTTGTTAACGAGGTTTTTTTCTTTTTTTGTCATCAGTCTACTGGCTGGATTGATGCGGCCCGCCACGAATTCCTTTCCTGTGCTAACCTCTTCATCTCAAAGTAGCACTTGCAACCTACATCCTCAATTATTTGCTTGACGTATTCCAACCTCTGTCTTCCTCTACAGTTTTTGCCCTCTACAGCTCCCTCTAGTACCATGGAAGTCAATCCCTCATGTCTTAGCAGATGTCCTATCATCCTGTCCCTTCTCCTTATCAGTGTTTTCCACATATTCCTTTCCTCTCCGATTCTGCGTAGAACCTCCTCATTCCTTACCTTATCAGTCCACCTAATTTTCAACATTTGTCTATAGCACCACATCTCAAATGCATCGATTCTCTTCTGTTCCGGTTTGCCCACAGTCCATGTTTCACTACCATACAATGCTGTACTCCAGACGTACATCCTCAGAAATTTCTTCCTCAAATTAAGGCCGGTATTTGATATTAGTAGACTTCTCTTGGCCAGGAATGCCTTTTTTGCCATAGCGAGTCTGCTTTTGATGTCATCCTTGCTCCGTCTGTCATTGGTTATTTTACTGCCCAGGTAGCAGAATTCCTTAACTTCATTGACTTCGTGACCATCAATCCTGATGTTAAGTTTCTCGCTGTTCTCATTTCTACTTCTTCTCATAACCTTCGTCTTTCTCCAATTTACTCTCAAACCATACTGTGTACTCATTAGACTGCTCATCCATTCAGCAGATCATTTAATTCTTCTTCACTTTCACTCAGGATAGCAATGTCATCAGCGAATCGTATCATTGATATCCTTTCACCTTGTATTTTATTCCACTCCTGAACCTTTCTTTTATTTCCATCATTGCTTCCTCGATGTACAGATTGAAGAGTAGGGGCGAAAGGCTACAGCCTTGTCTCACACCCTTCTTAATATGAGCACTTCGTTCTTGATCGTCCACTCTTATTATTCCCTCTTGGTTGTTGCACATATTGTATATGACCCGTCTGTCCCTATAGCTTACCCCTACTTTTTTCAGAATCTCGAACAGCTTGCACCATTTTATATTGTAGAACGCTTTTTCCAGGTCGACAAATCCTATGAAAGTGTCTTGATTTTTCTTTAGCCTTGCTTCCATTATTAGCCATAACGTCAGAATTGCCTCTCTCGTCCCTTTACTTTTCCTAAAGCCAAACTGATCGTCACCTAGCGCATTCTCAATTTTCTTTTCCATTCTTCTGTATATTATTCTTGTAAGCAGCTTCGATGCATGAGCTGTTAAGCTGGTTGTGCGATAATTCAGCTCTTGCCATCTTCGGAATTGTGCGGATGATGCTTTTCCGAAAGTCAGATGGTATGTCGCCAGACTCATATATTCTACACACCCACGTGAATAGTCGTTTTGTTGCCACTTCCCCCAATTATTTTAGAAATTCTGATGGAATGTTATGTATCCCTTCTGCCTTATTTGACCACAAGTCCTCCAAAGCTCTTTTAAATTCCGATTCTAATACTGGATCCCCTATCTCTTCTAAATCGACTCCTTTTTCTTCTTCTATCACATCAGACAAATCTTCACCGTCATAGAGGCTTTCAATGTATTCTTTCCACCTATCTGCTCTCTCCTCTGCATTTAACAGTGGAATTCCCGTTGGACTCTTAATGTTACCACCGTTGCTTTTAATGTCACAAAAGGTCGTTTTGACTTTCCTGTATGCTGAGTCTGTCCTTCCGACAATCATATTTTTTTCGATGTCTTCATATTTTTCCTGCAGCCATTTCGTCTTAGCTTCCCTGCACTTCCTATTTATTTCATTCCTCAGCGACTTGTATTTCGGTATTCCTGATTTTCCCAGAACATGTTTGTACTTCCTCCTTTCATCAATCAACTGAAGTATTTTTTCTGTTACCCATGGTTTCTTTGCAGCTACCTTCTTTGTACCTATGTTTACCTTCCCAACTTCTGTGATAGCCCTTTTTAGAGATGTCCATTCCTCTCAACTGTACTGTCTACTGCGCTATTCCTTATTGCTTTATCTATAGCGTTAGAGAACTTCAAACGTATCTCGTCATTCCTTAGTACTTGCGTATCCCACTTCTTTGCGTATTGATTCTTCCTGACTAATGTCTTGAACTTCAGCCTACTCTTCATCACTACTATATTGTGATCTGAGTCTATATCTGCTCCTGGGTACGCCTTACAATCCAGTATCTGATTTCGGAATCTCTGTCTGACCATGATGTAATCTGATTGAAATCTTCCCGTATCTCCCGGCCTTTTCCAAGTATACCTCCTCCTCTTGTGATTCTTGAACAGGTTATTCGCTATTACTAGCTGAAACTTGTTACAGAACTCAATTAGTCTTTCTCCTCTTTCATTCCTTGTCCCAAGCCCATATTTTCCTGTAACCTTTTCTTCTACTCCTTCCCCTACAACTGCATTCCAGTTGCCCATGACTATTAGATTTTCGTCCCCCTTTACATACTGCATTACCCTTTCAATATCCTCATACACTTTCTCTATCTGTTCATCTTTACCTTGTGACGTCGGCATGTATACCTGAACTATCATTGTCTGTGTTGGTCTGATGTCGATTCTGATTAGAACAACCCGGTCATTGAACTGTTCACAGTAACACACCCTCTGCCCTACCTTCCTATTCATAACGAATCCTACACCTGTTATACCATTTTCTGTTGCTGTTGATATTACCTGATACTCATCTGACCAGAAATCCTTGTCTTCCTTCCACTTCACTTCACTGACCCCTACTATATCTAGATTGAGCCTTTGCGTTTCCCTTTTCAGATTTTCTAGTTTTCCTACCATGTTCAAGCTTCTGACATTCCACACCCCGACTCGTAGAACGTTATCCTTTCATTCATTATTCAATCTTTTTCTCATGGTAACTTCCCACATGGCAGTCCCCTCCCAGAGATCCGAATGGGGGACTATTCCGGAATCTTTTGCCAATAGAGAGATCATCATGACACTTCTTCAATTACATGCTACATGTCCTGTGGATACACGTTACGTGTCTTTAATGCAGTGGTTTCCATTGCCTTCTGCATCCTCATGTCGTTGATCATTGCTGATTCTTCCGCCTTTAGGGGCAATTTCCCACCCCTAGGACAAGAGAATGCCCTGAACCTCTATCCGCTCCTCCGCCCTCTTTGACAAGGCCATTGGCAGAATGAGGCTGACTTCTTATGCCGGAAGTCTTCGGCCGCCAATGCTGATTATTTATCAAAATTTAGGCTGTGGTGGGGTTCGAACCCGGGACCGAAGACGTTTTGATTATGAATCAAAGACGCTACCTTTTTTTTTTTTTTTTGGTAACTTCATTTTGTTCGTTATAGTTCGTTGCAATTGTTCGTGGCGGACGTCCCCAGACGCCCTTTGAAGTTCGTTATTGATCCATTCACTCAGTTTATTTTATTACAGAGGGCAGCGAACCCTCTAACCGAACACGCTGAGCTACCGTGCCGGCACCCTAGACCACGGGTACCCACGACGAGGTCATACTGTATCACAAATAAAGTTTAATTCCTGATATGATTTAAGACCGAAGACGTGATACACTAGGGATATTTAGTTTGCTGCATGTGCAAGTAAATTCCTATTTCTGTATCATTTCTATGTAAACCACCAGTTATGGGCGGCTATGCAACGTTCTGGAGTCCTATCCGAAGTGGCCTGGATGTATCCAACCCCATTGTTCTCAAAATCTTTCCCGGATGTTTCTTGTTCAGCCGATCTCTGGTCGTACTATCATTGTAGCTACGATTCGTCGCTCCTGTACTCACTTCTACCAGTAACATCACCACAATCTAGTATGAATAAACTACATTTTGCCTCAAATAAATGATAAAGAGACTGTTTCTCAATTTTCTTTCTCGAAAACATTCAAAATAATTCCTTTTTTGTAACTTTCTAATAGATGTCAAGTGGCCAGACTAAAATCGAGTGAAATGCTTGAAAATTTTGTGTAACAAATATAACGTGACTCTAAACTGAACTTAAGTATAAGTGAAGAAAGCTAATGCTAAAACGATCCTGACGAAGAAAAAATTATAATTTTTCGTTTTGTATGAAAACCATTAGGTGAAATTTACAGCTATGGACTTCAAATATGAAATAAGTGTCCTACATAGACACTGTTTGCAATGAAAGGAACAATTGTATTCACCGGATAATATTATAAAGAAAATACCATGCCTTAGCCAAAGGGGGCAGTGGAAGGATACATCAGGTGGTTTGTATTTTTCATTATACATGCTGTTTAAAATATGTAATCCAATGCCTGTACATGGTCAGAGAATGCAGACTTAGTGTATATCACGGATTCCGATGAAAATGACTAAAGTTCTATTTCTGAATTTTTGTGAGTTTTTCATCATTTGTTTTATTGCATGTTCTTTAGAGACAGACACTTCTGTCTCTCCTACCTTGGCCATTGTGTATGTAAGCATTTGTAATTTTCGTTCTTAATAAGTATGTTAACATGAAATTGTGTAAGTATGGTTATTTCAGATAATGATAATCACCATTTTCACAGATGACGGGCCAGGTGTCGAATTTTTCTAAACAGTACTTGTAACGACTTCCCGAATAACGGGTTGCCGACGAACAATAGCAACCACGTTTTACTTCTCATGCGGATCGCTGCTAACAGCAGCAAACTTTTTCAGAGACTGCGGTTATTAATTCTTTACGAAATCCGATGTCTCAGCGAAATCAAACTGACGCGCCTATAATAATTATTATCCACGCGGACGCGAATCAGAAATTGCGAGCCTATTACTGCGGCAGCGGACAATAGTTCTACATATCTCTTTCTCAAAATCACAATAGTTAATAATATTTGTCATTTTGCCAATATAATTCTTCATCTCGGTCTGAAATGGAGAGTTATAACATGTAGGCCAGCTTCCATGAAATTTGAAAGAACTTTAAATTCTTACTATTTCATAAAAAGCCAGCAAGCACCAGAACTGTTCATAACCTATAGGGACAACGTCTAAATGTAAACTAAACAGTATGAACAAAAAATATATATTTTCCACGTCACTGAAGGTGTCTTCCAGACAGTAAATGCTAGATACGTATAGGACAAAGACTGTTTTATTCAGCTGCGATTAGACGGTCCGAAAATAATAATTATAAACATAACGTGCAACAACATTATACGCAACTGAGGACAACAGAACTGTATAAGCTAAAGGTGTGTAAACTTTGTTCAGTGTCTGATCGTATTCTAATTGTTTGTGTATCGAATTTTCTGAGGCGGAAATTGGGGACCAGGCCAGAATTTGCCTAAACAATCCAGAGCAACCACCAAAAGACGACTGTCTGGGCAGTACACAGTAACGGAGGTCAGTCCGCCACGCGGATTCGGTCCGAGTCTGGGTTTACCTGCCAGATCCGGCAGCTAGCGCGATGCACGTTACGCTGCACGAACAGGTCTGTCCAGAATCGGTAACATCCAAATACACTTAGTTTTATTCACGATCGCGATTCTCCATCAAAACGGTCTCTACCGATTTCGGGAATTCCTGACACAGTCGGTAGTCCATCAGTAATAACGAAATAAATATTCGGTAAAATGCGCCATTCTCTAGTGAGGTTATTGGAGACTACGGATTAGAAATGATCTGAATGAAGATAAGCATCAACGGTGGCTGGAAGAGGGTAACGGATGTTTGTATAGGCCTGCCTGGGGAGGTGTACTGGGAGAACGCTTCAGTGATAACTTGAAGAATACAATGCGTAGGGTTCTAAGTCATACTATGATAACGCTGGGAGATTTCAGATTATCAGCAATACACTAAGGAAATTACAGGCGTCATGGATTGCGATTCAAATGAGATTAAAAGTCTTTTCTGGAAATTATCGCACCGAATTGCAAAGCTTTTAGAGGAGTTGAACTGAATGTTAACAAATGTTGAAAATACATCTGGTTAGCATGTGTGACAGGGAAGTAAATGCAGATAATATGGCCGTTAACATCAAGCATTCATTTCTGAGGATTAAAACTGCAGTACCAATGAATAAAATTAAGGGTATTGTACAGTACCAATTTCACTTTTGCCGGCTTTTTCAAAAATACTTAAAAAGATTGTGTTCAAGAATATCCTTAAGCATCTGACTGCAAATGATATCCAAGTCACTCTTTGGGTTCCTTAAGGGTTCCAGTATAGAGAAAGCTAATTATAAGTGCAGTAAGAATGTCCTTAATTAATTAGATAACAACCGGCATTTTCTGTGACCTGTCAAATCCTTTGGCTGTGTGAATCACAGAATTTGCTTAAGTAAATTAGAATATTATATAATTGCGTAGGCTTCTGCAGCCAAAGTCAGTCGACATAAAAGTTTTCTCGGTATGGTACCGCGTTATAATGTATAAAACTACTGCTGCTGGACAAAAACCAACGGTTGAGCCACAGTTGCAGCGGCCTTCTTCTGGGTCGCTGGCGCGTTCTAGCTTTTTTTTCTTTTATTGTGATTTCATGCCTCAGCTGAGTCGGGCTAGCAGTGGCCTACATACGCCACTCTTCGGCCAAAAGAACAACATACCTACACGGAAGGCATAGAAAACTTAAAAAACATGATAAACACATGATGAACACTGAACAAGAAATCAGAACTCGTTCGACAGGAGACACTGTAATGAAGGGTGGCATCAGTTGAAAACAGATGAAGACGCCCAGGTGGAGACATGAACATAGTAGAAAACACTGACGAAGACACTGTATACAAATGGAGAGACACTGATGCACGGAAACACTGGCGACGATCATTGGTGAAGCATTCACACTGACGAAGGGGGAGGCGGGCTGCCTCCAGGTCAAGGGGAGGGGTAGGAGGATGGGAAAAGAAAGGGGGTGGAGCCAGTCGGAGAAAGAAGGGAGAGCGGGGGGGGAGGAGAGATGGGGGGTTGGGAGCCTGGGGAGAGGGATGGTAGCGGGAGATGTGGGAGAGAGGAGGGGGCAAAAGGAAGGTGAGGAGGGAGAGAGGGAGCCCTGAGGGAAAAAGGGTGGAATGGTAGGGGAGAGTCAGAGCTGGTAGGATGGGTAGATGGATGGGACAAGGACACCATCAGGGAGGGGGAGTTGGCAGAAGCCACCTTGAGGAAGGGTATGGAGGGTGTAAAGGTGGAGATCAGGTGGGATGCAAGAATACAGGTGCAGCAGCGGGCGGGCGAGGATGGGAGAGACAAGCGAGTGTGGGGGATTGAGTCTGAGGGAGGCGTTAAGGATCTGTATCCATTCGAGGAAAAGGAGAAGGTGCAAGAAGGGAATCAAGTCATATAGGATCCACGTGGGGGATTAGAGACGGATGCGGTATGTGAGGCGGAGCACATGGTGTTCAAGCATTTGGAGGGACTTATAGTAGATGGGGGGGTGGGGATCCAGGCGGGATAGGCATAGCAGAGGATGGGCGGATGAGGGATTTATAAGTGTGGAGGATGGTGGAGGGTTCCAGACCCCATGTGTGACCAGAAAGGAGTGAGGAGGTGGAGTCGGGAACATGCCTTGGCTTGGATCGTCCGGAGATGGGGGCTCCAGGAAAGGCGACGGTCAAGGGTGACACCAAGGTACTTGCGGGTGGTGGTGAGGTGAATAGAACAGCCATAGATGGTGACAATGATTGTCTGAGTTTTGGAAGGATTGACTTGAGCAACCACTGGTTACACTAAGTGGTGAACCGGTCAATATGGGATTGGAGCGTTGCAGGGCAGGGACGAGGGCAAGGAAGGCAGTGTCGTTGGCATACTGGAGAAGGTGGATAGGGGGGGTGGGGGCGTGAAGGCAGTGGCATGTCCACCGTGCATAGAAGGTAGCGAGGGGGGGGGGAGAGGACGGAACCTTGGGGCACACTGGCAGAGGGATAGAAGGTGTATGAATCCGTGTTATGGATGGTGACATAGGAAGGATGGTGGGAAAGAAAGGAGGTGATCAGATGGATGTAGTTAATAGGAAGGGCGAAGGTTTGGAGCTTGAAGAGGACACCACACTGCCATACACGGGCATAGGCACATTCAAGGTCGAGGGAAAGGAAGATGGTGGAGCGACGGGAGTTGAGATGTTTGGAGAGGAGATGAATGAGGTGAAGGAGAAGGTCATCGGCAGAGGACAGCTGAAAGCCACATTGGGTAGTGGTAAGGAGGCGGTGCTGGTGCAGATGCTGGTGAATGCGTTGGGTGAGGATGGATTCCAGGACCTTGCTGAAGTCCGAGGTAAGGCTGATGGGATGGTAATAGGAGACAGTGGATGGCGGTTTGTTGGGTTTGAGGGACATCAGGACCCAGGAGGTTTTCCACAGGTCGGGGTAGAAGGTGGACAAGACGACATTATAAAGTCTGGCCAGGGTGGAGAGTAAGGAGGCAGGAGCTTCTCAGAGATGACGATAGTTAAACTTCGTGACCAGGAACGGTGTTGCAGTTCGTGCAGAGTGTAGAGATGGTATCTTGAGTATTGATCAGGGCATTGAGTTTGGTGTGTGTAATGTTGTCCAAGTACTGGAAGCCAGGAGAGAGTGGAAGGGCAGAGGTGTCAGTTCGATCATGGACATCAGGGAAGAGGGAATAATCGAACTGGGGATCGTCAGGGAGGGTAAAGACATCGGAGAGGTAAGAAGCAAGATGTTTGGCCTTACTAAGGTTATCAGGAAAGGGGTGGTCATCATGAAGGAGAGGGTAGTGGGGGGGGGGGGGCGTTAAATCCGGTAAGGCAGTGGAAGGCTGACCAGTACTTGGACGAGTTGATAGGTAGGGTAGTATTAAGACGGGTGCATGTCTGTCGCCAGTCCTAGCATTTCTTGGCCGCGAGCAAGTTTTGGACGTGTTGTTGGAGTTGCAGGTGGTGTCGTAGTGTGTCCCGGTTTCACGTCTGAAGGAAAGCATGCTAGAGATGGCGGGATTCACAGAGGAGGAGTGGGCCTGTGGGGGTAAAGTGGGACGGTGCTGGTGGATGGTGACGGTAGGGATGTGAGCCTCCACGGCCTCAGTCAAGGTCTGCTGGAGAAAGGAGGCAGCACGGGTAACGTCATCAGGGTGGTGGTAGATGACAGGGTGGCTATCAATCCGGGTAGTGAGGGTATTCCAGTAGGCATTCCAGTTGGCACGGGAATAGTCATGGACATACTTCACGGGAGGTTCGATGTGAGGGTTGGGATGGGGGCAACGACCATCTGATTCAGTTAGGAGGACAGGGAGATGGTCACTGACAATAGGATGCCATGCAGAAAAGGAGGTTAGGAGAGGCCAGGATGACATCAAGAGTGGTATTGGATTCAGGGTGTGTGTGTTGGGGAAGGGGAATGAGAATGAGGTCACCATGGGGGGTGGGGAAGAACCAATGCCACTGCCGTAGCTGGGCAGTGGAACGACTATGGATGTTGAGGTCAGCAGCAATCACGTAGGAGGAGAAGGTATGATTGACGTGTGGAAAGGAAGTCGAAAGGAATAGGGGCAGAGGGGCAGACATATATGGTGGTGCAGGTAATGGTAAGGCCGGGGAAGAAGAGACTGAGTATCAGGTGTTCTGTGGGGTCGGGAAGGAGGGGTTGGAGCTGAAAAGGGATCTGGCGATGGTGGCCTATGGCTATCCCCACCATGCGCTATCAGGAGGGTATTATCGGAGTGGTGAAAGATGTAAGGCGACATGTGGATGGGATTTTGAGGCTGGAGAAAGGTTTTGTTCAGGAGGAAGGCATCCACGCGGTGGGTCATGAGGGTATGCTTAAAGGGGTTCTTGTTAACGGGAAATAAGTGGATGTTGTTGAAAAAGATATGGTGCTGTCACGCCATGGTGGGGTTTAAACGAGGGTGTCAAGACGGGAGAAGATAAAGTGGACTAGGTTATGGGAGTAGGTGGCGAAGGTGTTGAGGTGAAAGATGGAACGGACAGCTAGGTAGAGAGTATAGGGGCGCTGAAAGGGGTGGATATTCTGATTATGTCCTCGGCTGTGGGGAGGGGCGAAGGGTGTCACCAGGAGGGGTAGGATCATCAATGGGATGGATGGGCACAGTGAGTTCGGGAGAGACGGGATGGGGCCGGGCCTTATATTTTTGGGAGTAGGTGGGGTGAGAAAGGCTACAGGTATTGCAGGTGGGGAGGGGGGGGGGATTCGAAGTTAGGACACTGCCAGAGGCAATGTGCCTGTTTGCAGTGAGGGCAGACGGGGGCCTTGCAACACTCAGATGTATAGTGCGCATTGTACTGGAACGGACTGGCAGGGGAGGGGGGAAGTGGAGGGAAGGGATCAGATGAGGGTGAAGGATTTTGCTGAGCTGGAGCAGGAGTGGGAGCAGGAGCAAGAGATATGGGGCAAGAAAGGGTGCAGTGGTTGTAAGGGTGAGGAGGGGGGATGTGTTGAGTAGGGGACAACTGTGGCCACCAAGTAATGGTGGTGGCAGCGGCCGACAGGGATGTGTAGACTATTACAGCTGTGGTGGCCCTGGTGGTGGGGATAGTCATGGTGAGGGATTACCAGGGGGGGAAAAAAGCACAGGAGAACTGGAACAATAAGGGACGAAGACAGAGATGAAACACATGTGAAGCTGACGAGGGCTGATGGGCTGCTGGAACTTGCGAGGGCCGCTGGAACCAGCGAGGGCTGCTGGAACTGATGAGGACCGCTGGAAATGGCGAGGGCCGCTGGCATAATGGGGCATGGTTGGAACGGCTGGAACGATTGGAACGGCTGGAATGGCTGGAATGACTTGAATGGCTGGAACGGCTGGGCTGCTGCTGGAACCGGCGAGGGCTGCTGGTGTATCTGGAACCGGCTGGCATGGCTGGAAACCAGCTGGGCTACTGGCGCTACCGGAACTTGAAACTGGACCTGGCACTGGTGTCACTGCTAGGCTGCTGCACATGTGAGAAATCATAGCACTTCATAGATTCTGGTTAACAATCCTTGAAGGACGAAACTCTCTAGAGTTCCGCCAAAGATGTGCATTCTAGCTATGCAGTGTCCCTTATATTTTGTTGTTACTGCTCACTGCACATGCTGTTACATCATAATTTTAAAAGATAGTTTGTTTCATTGGTCACTTAAGGAAGAAAGAGAGGGAACTTTATTTTAAAAGGTTTTTGTGGAGGAGAGAGAAGATAACCTCTATTGCCTGTTAGCTCATGTGTTATGTGCCATGATTGGTGGTCACTGTCGAATGAGAAGTTGGCTGCTGTTTACCAAATACTGGATGTCAGCCGCATGGCGGTTACTCGCTGGTAGTGCTTGTGCCTTGTGTGACAGTGCAGTCTGTTGGGCTCTGATTGCTGGCAGCCAAGATGGGGCAAGCCTGAATCCATTGTCTATTCATGTTATTAGGATGTTTAAGTATTTCTATGACCTCCTGATTTTGCGTTTTGTCATAATTGGCGCTTGGCCAACACACAGGCTTCACTGAATTTTATTTCTTCTCCGCATTCTTGCTGATGTTCTGCCACTGCAGATTTGTTGTGTTGCCCCAGACGAATATAGCGTTCCTGTTCCCGAATGAGCCTGCCAGTCTTGCTGATATACGCCTCTCTACATTCGCATTCCACCTTGTACATGCCTGCAGTGTGTAATGCATCCATCTTGTCCTTAGTGGAGCCTAGCACGTGCTGGATCCTGCGACCACTATAGAAGACACGCTGCACCCCAACCCAGCAAAGGGGTTTGCCTATTTGGTCAGTAACATTTTTCAGATAAGGTAAGTGCACTGTTGGTTGCAGTTTGTCTATTTCTTGCTTATCTTTCTTACTTGGTTTTGTTGACAAGGCTGTGTTCTTTCCCCATCTGTGGGAAATATCCTCAGAAATGAAACTGGCAACTGCATCATAGACTCAGGATCCCGAACTTATAGGGACCTATTAGCCATGGTTTTGAAAGCAGTTGCCAGTTTTATTGCACCTTTACCCTTTACTGTAAGAGGAATGCACAAAGAAAATCTGATGCATCTGCAATTCATCGACGTTGGATGATTGTCTGTAAATATGTGCCTGTATATGTTCTTATCTCATTTATCATATTCCTATGAAATATGACAACGTAATGGTGTCAGAGTCTTCATTGACAGCATGCTGTTCCGTGAGAAATACATCACCTTACTTTCAATGGAGCATATCTCCGTAGTATGAATCTAACGCTATCACAGAGCTTCCAATACACTATCCATTGAATCATTTACAATTAGTGCAACAACCTCACACGTCAAAGCATAATTCAGAGCTACAGCAAGAGTTGTGGATGAATCATTGTTCATTTTTTACCCCCATGTGCTGTTTGATAGTTGACTGACCATGATACTGCATTCCATCTACTGTATTCTGTCTAGAGCAGAGTATGTGTACATGGGTAATACGCATAAGCTTATGGGTAATTATTTAATTTGAAGCAAACACAGTACTTACATGCATATCCAACCATTGTACATAAAGATCCAATCAGCCAACAAATACAAGCCACACCAAATCAGACCTCCAGCAACACCAGTCATCTTAGTACCTCTTATACCTCTTCCTGAATTGTAGTGCCACAGTCATTAGGGGACATACTGACAGAATTTATGTCACTCACCTCCTACACCATCACTTGTGGATTACACGCATGTGAAATATTCATGCAAATTAATTTGATCCTGACGTATTCTTCTACTTTAGCTCACTGACCTGTCAGTTACTAGTGTTTGAATTGCTTCCCTTAAAATGCCAGCAAGTGAATATGAAACCTACATATGTATTCTACTTCAGTTTGCTCCAGATGTGTACTGCTAGGCACTTGACAGCAGTTAATGCTCCGGGTGAGAGTGTATGGGATGTCTAGTCCTATTAATGGGCAATAGATTTAGTTATGTTAATGTCAACTACCAACTCCACCACAAGTCTTCTGACAACTCATCATCTACAAACATCCCACATCTACAAAAATACACTGCAAGCACCTGCATGGTGCATGTTGGAGGATACATTGTGCCAGTATTATTCATTACCCTTCCATCCCAATCTTACACGCTGATCAACTAACAAATTACTTATATACTTCCATACATATCCTAAAACACCCCTATGTATCGAGGAGAAATATGCTATCTTTCTCAGAGACTTTTTCTTCCGTCATGGAGTATGTCAACCTATACGATCCTAGTAGCATCCACATGACACTTTTGCTTCGTGGATCAGTCATATAACATGATGTGGAGGACTGGTAGATGGCGAATACATAGTGTTGAGCTGTTGAATTGATGTTACTGTTCACCAGTATGTATCATTTAACCACAAATTGACATCTGCGTGTTAATGTTGTGATAGCACCTGGCAATCAACTTAAAGTTGTAGCAGAAATTGAGAATGTACAGTGAGGTACGAAGGCGGGATTCTTTCAGATACAGTGGGTGAAGCTGTGTGGCAAGTGGACATATATACTGAGTGGCAGTTGACAGCTAAGTATGAAACATTCTGTCTCAGCATTCTCCTTTTTGACAGTGGCAGTGTTAGTGCATCAATACAAATTATGCTTGGTGTTGATATATTAAAATTAAGAGCTTGAGAGTCATCACAGGATGTATTTCTACAGAAAACAACTATTTGTGAATTACTGTCACATAGTTTTCGAATTTCAGTCAGTGCTGTTTAAGTATAGTGATGCTGTGTGTGGCACTCCCTCTCACCATTACCAAGTGGTCCACTAAATTTTAGAACTTCAGCACTGCTGCTAGCTCAGTGTACAGATTGAATAACTTTGGGGATACACTACAATCCTACCTCACTCCCTTCACAAACACTGCTTCCCTTTCATGCCTCTCGACTCTTATAACTGGTTTCTGTACAAGTTGTAAACAGCCTTTTTCTCCCTGTATTTTACCCCGGGTACCCTCATAATTTCAAAGACAGTATTCCAGTACAGTCAACATTGTCAAATGTGTTCTCTAAGTCTACAAATGCTAGGAACATACGTTTGCCATTCCTTAACCAACCTTCAATGAGAAGTCGTGGAATCAGTATTTCCATCTCTCTGGAATCCAAACTGATTGTCTCCGAGGGTGGCTTCTACCAGTGTCTCCATTCTTCCATAAAGAATTCATGTTAGTATTTATATTTTGCAACCAAGACTTATTAAACTGATAGCTCAGTAATTTTCAAACATGTCAGCTCCTGATTTCTTTGTAATTGGAATTATTACATTCTTCTTTAAGTCTGAAGGTATTTGGCCTGTCTCATGCATCTTGTTCACCAGATGGAAGTGTTTTGTCATTGTTGGCTCTCCTATGGCTACCAATAGTTCTAATAGAATTTTGTCTGCCTTGTTTCGACTTAGGTCTTTCAGTGCTCTGTCAGATCCTTCATGTAGTATCTTATCTCCTATCTCATCTTTATTTAAGTCCCCTTCCATTTCTTCTTCTTTTGAATAACTCATTTGAAGGGTATGATGAATCAACTTTGGCTACTCTTCATTGTATTAGATTTCATTAATTTCCAAATTTCCTTCATTCTTTAAGAGTGTTGTTCCCTTTCTTCTTGAGTCCACTTTCATCTAGTTATTTTCATTCTCTCCTAAAATTCTGCCTTTTGAACTGCCTTTCTGAAATGTGTTCTGTTTTCTATTGTGGCTATTCTAATTCCAGCATTTTTATGTCCTTTTCAGTCTCTATGAACCATGTGGGCTTAACCTGTATTCAGCATTATCGTCTCTTTTAGCTCCCAATATTTTCGTTAAAATTCTTCTTTCGACCTTCTCTAGTTTCTCTAGATCTCCATTTCTTGTTAGTTTAAGTGTTTCTGCTGCATACAGAGCTTCAGGTCTGGCTGCTGTTTGGTAGTGTCTTAATTTCGTGTTCCAGGACAAGAATTTTTTGTTATAACCGTTTTTGATCATATGAAACAATCTTTCCATTTTGTGCACTCTAGTTTATATAGCTGTCTTTTCTTTTGCATTGTATGAAATCCACTGTCCTAGGTATTTAAAGGGACCCTCCTTCATTTCTATAATATTGCTCTCAAGCATATCTCCCTTGTACAGACACTCTACATACTCCTTCCGCCTTTCTGCTTCTCCTTCTTTCCTTAGGACTAGTTTTCCATCTGAGCTCTTGATATTCATGCAAGTGGTTCTCTTTCTCCAAAGTCTCTTTAATTTTCTTATAGGCAGTTTCTAACTTTTCCCAAGTAATATATGCTTCTAAATCCTCTAGCTATTGATGCTTAGCCATTTTGCACTTCTTTTCAATCTCTTTTTAGACACTTGTATCCCATTTCTCCTGCATCATTTACTGCAGTCTTATGTTTTCTCCTTTCATCAATTAAATTCAATATCTAATGTGTTACCCGTGAAATTCTACTAGTTCTCATCTTTTTAGCTATCTGCTGCGCCTAGCAGTAAGCATCTGAAGCAATCTGAAGTAAAATTCATATGTCAGTTTTGGATTCATTTGCTAGAATCTTAAGGGAAGTCATCCAAACGCCACAAACTGACAGGTTGGCGAGCTAAAGTAGAAAAATATGACAGGCTCAAATTCATTTGCATGGATTTTTGAGGGGGACGTTATCTGCCCACCAAGAAGTGACAGTGTAGGAGGCAAGTGAGCTAAATCCTATCAGTATGTGACCTAAAGATAGTCGCACAACAATTTGGATTGAGGTGTAAGTGGTACTAAGTTAACTACTGTCGCTGGAGGAGACACTGATATTGATTTGGTCTACCTTATACTGGCTGATTAATCAGCTCTCGTAACACAATAGTTGGATAAGTGTATAAGTACTGGGTTTGATTCAGAATAAATAACTACCCCTCTGCTAATGCATACAACACATGCAGACGTACCAGCTCTAGATCAAGAGTAACGGGATAAAAGTCATCTGGATTATTGTGAAATTTATTCACAATGGCAGCCTCTCCCCCACCTCCTCCTCCTGGGGAGTGGAAATGGCAACATCGCACTGATGACATCACCACCCCTATTCTTCCCCCTCCCTCACTTACCCTCTCGTCCCCTCCCGCACTTGCTCTCTTCTCCATCATTTGTGAACTAGCGGGTAAAATATTCAGTCTGTGCTGAGCTGCTGGCGAGGAAAGATGTAAGATAGCGTCTCTATTTATTTACTTTATTTATTTTTCAGAGTGTTTTCTGCATCTGTATTGTTCTCAATTTGGCTCCACACTCCGCCACTGCTGGCGACCCCCACCCCCACTTTTCCCGATAGTGTGTGTATATGTTCACCTTGAAGTTTGAAGACCAACTATTCTAGTCCGCAACACTACCACCAGGGGCTGTTCAAATCTGTCCTACAGCCCCCTTTTGTAACTGGTCTGGTCATATGCGCATATCGTGGAGAATACTTTGAACTACACACAGAAAAATTTCGAAACAGATGAAGTGCTTCTTCTTGGTGGGAAATAGTCTATTTGCACTACCTTGTGAAATTAATTGTTTAACAATTTACCGAAGTCAAATAGATCGCTTAAAACACTCTTCTTCATAATAAAACATATATTCAACATTCAAACATTTTGCAAATCAAATAATTAAATTTCTGCCACAAATAGATCCTAGCACTAAATATATCCAGAGTCTATTACACACACATCTTCAGCCGCCCCATATGCTCAGAGACTGGAGAGAGTGTCACTGAGACCACCAAGCTGTCAACAATCAGTTTACAAGGCGGGAATAATCGTCCAGTGCAAACTCTCGCCATAATGATTCTCCTCAAATTTCCAGGTAAAAGTCGGAGAATACACATAACAGTCACATCTCCTTCTCTCGCCACTCTACTGGTATACTGGCTAGTTCACTATTCAGCCTCCCAGAGGGTGCCACCACCTGGACTTCCCCCTGTGACCGTGAGTAAGATCTGACTATCCAGCAGCTGGAATCTTGCTTTGTACTCGCTGGTCGCGCGAGCTAAACTGCCAGTTCCAGTCGGCCACTGGTTGCAGACACTGCAAGCCAAGCAGGGGTGGCTTGTTCGTATAGTTCTAACTGAAATTCTATCCTGACATAGACTCCCCAGTTTAAAAAATCCACTTTACTCAATCCAAGACAGGGATTTTGTTGTCTATACACCTCGAATTTCACGCTTGAAATCTAGATTCCTCCCTTTTATATGAGCTATTTTCGAAGACTGAAGAAATCGGAGCATACAGATGTTTTCACATCGCTAAAGTATCGTTACTTGTTGGGAGTCTAAAACTATCCTGTTATATGCTCTGTGTTGGAGCTCACAGTTTTGTCCTAAACACATCATACTATGATCTTTCTCAAAGAAAAGTAATTTTTGCAAAAGGTTTCCACACCACTCAGAAATCAGTAGATCTCTGCTTGCCAGAGACGACAACAATGGAGGACACTTGCACATTGGATGGTTAAGCAGGTTCCTGTCTGTAGGATAAAGATGTACAGTATACGTGTCCAACATTCATCATCTGCTGACCTGTCCCAACTTGTTGATCACTGTTCCTATATTCCTATTGGCTGTTGCTATATTTAATCTTATGTTTAGTTTTTAAAGAGCAAAAACCCACAGCCAGCAGAATAAAGACTGTCCTCACACACCATTGTGTTCAGACCCATATTCATCAACAGGTCAGAATGCTGCAATCCTGTTTGTTCCCCGAGGGAGATGGTGGGTGGAGGGGGCAGAGGTTATATAAACCCTCATCGTGGTGCAGTTGCCCTCATTTTGCCTCTTTCACCAGCTGCATGCTTGCTTCGAGTTTTCGAGTTTTCATCATCAACCACCATTAGTACCAGCAGCAAATGCCTAAGAGTTGAGGAGTAGGAGTTACTATGTATGTACAGAAACATGCTTTAATCTTCTCTCTCTCTCTCTCTCTCTCTCTCTCTCTGTGTACGTGTGTGTGTGTGTGTGTGTGTGTGTGTGTGTGTGTGTGTGTGTGTGTTTGTGTGTGTTCGTATTTACGAGCAAGTAAAACACGGTGGTTATTTAGTATCAAACATCAAAAGGAGTGATATTATAGTAGTTCTATTAGAGTTTATTTTCTCAGCTTCCATTGCTGAAACTTCTCACTGCAGACATTCATTTACTATCACACATTACAACAGGCATTACTCTAGTAGTTCTGTGTGTGTGTGTGTGTGTGTGTGTGTGTGTGTGTGTGTGTGTGTGTGTGTGTGTGCACGTGCTTGTCACTACATTTCAGAATAAGTAGCTCTCACCATGCAACTTTATTCTAGTCTTTTTTTCTATTTGGTAGTATCTTGCCCACTCGTCTAATATAGGGTGCCTAGTAAGTTGTTTTCTTGGATCACTAGGCAAATATTTTTTTCTTTTCTTTTTTGTGGTTTCATTCTCCTGCCCCACAGGGTCAGGGGAGGGCTGGCAGCGGCACAACCCCCTTCTTTTCAGTTGAGTGACATGACAGCTAACAAAAGGAGAAAACCATCACATAAAGGCGATACAAAGGGGGACATTAAAACTTAAAAAACACAGTTGGTGATTCGTAGAGCACATAAAATACACTGAAGTCACACACACGGGTTAAAAGCTGGCCACAGTATTAAAACACTCCAGAACAAAGACACTTTAAAACCAATTTAAGAGATGAAGCACACCCAACGAAGAATCCAAGGGAGAGGCCTGAGAGCGGGAGGGGGGGGGGGGGAAGAGGGGAGAGCAAGGTGCAGTGGGGCAGGGGCAGGATGAAAAGAATAGTGGGTCAGTGGGTGTACCAAGAGGCAGGAGGCAGGTGGGACAGGAGATGAATAGGGGTGACAAGGCAGGAGGAAGTGCAGAGACACAGAAGGAAGGCATGGGAGAAGGAGTTGGTGGGAGAGGGGGGAAGAACTGCTCAGGAGAAGGGAAGGGAAGGGAAGGGAATGGAAGGGAAGGGAAGGGAAGGGAAGGGAAGGGAAGGGAAGGGAAGGGAAGGGAAGGGAAGGGGAGGGGAGAGGGAGCCCTGAGGAGTAGGGAGGAGGAAGGTGGGGTTGGTAAGAGGGGTAGATGTCAGGTCGAAGCTCATCATCTGGGAGGGGTAGGTGCTGGAAGTTCCCTTGGGAAAGGAGGTGGAGGGTGTGGAGATGGAGAGAGGGTGGGACACAATGATAAAGGTGCAGCAATGGGCTGGGGGTGGAGAGGAAGGGGGACATCAGGGGGTGGGGGGATCTAGTTGGAGGACAATATACAGGGTGCGGATGTGTTTAAGGGAAAGGAGAAGGTGGGGGAAGGGGTTGAGGTCGTAGAGGATGCATGAGGGGCCGGAAGGCGGATGCAGAAGATGAGGTGGACTGTGTGGCATTATAGGATTTGCAGGGCTTTATAGAATCTGGTAGGGGCATAAATCGCAGCGATGCTGGCATTACAAAGAATGGTGTGGATCAAGGGTGTGAAGTATGGTACAAGGATGCAGTCCCCATGTCCGGCCAGACAGGAGTTTCAGAAGGCAGAATCTGTTGTGGGCTTTGTGTTAGATTGTAAGGAGATGGGGAGTTCAGGTGAGGTGGCAGTGTAGGGTGAGGCCAAGGAAGTTTAGGGTAGGAGTGAGGTGGATAAGACGACCATAAGTGGTTAGGTAGAAATCATTGAGATGGAAGGAGCGGGTGGTGCAGCCTATGATGATCGCCTGGGTCTTGGAGGGGTTGATATGAAGGAACCACTGGTTGCACCAAGTGGTGAACTGGTCAAGGTGGGTTTGGAGGGTAAGTTGGGGCCGCTGAAGGGTGGGATAAAGGGACAGGAAGGCGGTGTCATCAGCAAATTGGAGGAGCTGGACAGGCGGGGGAGGTTTAGGCATATCAGCAGTGTACAGGAGATACAGGAGAGGGGAAAGGATGGAGCCTTGGGGTACGCTGTCGGAGGGATAGAAGGTATGGGAGTTGGAATTGTGGATAGTGACAAAGGAGGGATGACTGGAGAGGAAGGAAGCAATGAGACAGGCGAAACTGATAGGGAGAGCATAGGCCTGAAGTTTGAAGAGGAGCCTGGGATGCCAGACACTGTCGTAGGCGTTCTGGAGGTCAATGGAAACAAAGATAGTGGAGCAACAGGAGTTAAGTTAGAGAGAAAGAAGATTGGTAAGGTTAAGGAGCTGGTCATCGGCTGAGAAGGAGCTAGACAACAATTCAAGCAACTTGTATTAATGGAGTTTGTTACAGTAAGTTAAATTGACAGTACTTAACCTTGTATATTCATGAAGGCATGTCCCAAGCAAATGATGACATGCAAATAATCAGTGTTCTGCGGTTTATACAATTTCAATGCAAATGAAACAGTTCAGTTCTTAAGTCATTGCTGTAGCATTAGTAAGATGGCTAGTCTTCCAATCTGGCCGCAGCTAGTCAGCGCAGTTCTTATATTCTCTTTGTGTAGATGCTGCTCCAGCGTGGTGTCGTCTGAGTCAGCGTATTGTTGGGTGACGGCACCTCACAGTCCTCTCTGCTCTTGTGTTCTTGATAATTGTGCCAGTGCTTGTTGTTATGCCAGAACATTTTTGGTTCAGCATATATGTGTGAAATGCAGGAGCAGCTAGTTCACCAGCTGAAATTTGAAAGAGAACCACAGTTATACAGCCTCTGGAACAAGCTGCTCTTGCCATGCCTCCACCAGCACGTCAACCTTGTAAAGTACATATTTTTTATCTTCAAATCTTGTTATGTATATCTGTGTTAAAAGAAGTAGAAGGAGAGAGTTTATATTTCTTGTTATAGTGGATGACCTCAACAAAATAGATGAGATGGTTGAGAAGTATTTTAATGGGAAATGTCCCTCACTGTCACCTTGCAAGTACGAATCAGGTTTCATTGTAATAGTGAAAATTTTATAAAAATAGTTTCCAATTTCTGTTGTTCTTGTTACAGTGGATATAAATCAGTTGCCACATGAGACTGGCCAGATGTCTGAGGAGGTACTGCAGCAACAGCAACTCCCCAAATCCCAGTGAAACATACTTGACAGGGTGGAGGAAATGGCATGAGATTTGGAGTAATGTGACCCCCAACTCCCTCCAGTGCTTGAGTGGGCAGAGTGTATCCCACACAATATATCCCACACAATCAAGAGATCTGGGATTACATTATGTCTTGGGAGGTGATGAATTATGTAATTATCAGTGCTCTTTAGGTATCATCAGTAGTAGCATGTGAGTGTACTTATTCTCTCTCTCTCTTTCACATACACACCATCACAGTATGCTGTGGTATGAGTACCATTACAACGCGGTCCCATCCAGCATGCCTCACACTGTAGGATGAGACTTGCAGCTGCCTCTGCTGCCCTCATGTTCCTGCCACTACCTCCATTGTCCCGCTCAGGCATCTGTAGGTCTCCACCCCTCCAGCTGCTAGATCTGCATAGCAGTGAGAACAGTTACAGGTGTTTGAAATGGAAGCTCATGCTGGCCACATTTCAAAGATGGTTAATACTACCTGTACCTTCCCTCTATATTGAAACTGGTTTCCTCTCAATGTAAAAGTATCCAGAGTCTCTAACTAGCAGATTTATCCATCATTATGGAACAAAATACTAAAAATTTAGAATATATTGCAACTGTAATATTAAGTACAGTTCTAAATAAGTCTCAACACTGGTGGGAACCTTACACTCAAAAGATAGAAGCAATATACAGAAATGTTATAGCAATCCATGGAGTGCAGATACAGGGCCCATCACACTAGTCATGCGGTAAGTCGGAAACCCCATCAATCATTAAACAAAAACAAGTCCAGTCTACTCCAGGTGTACAGCAGGGCAGATGCAGATAATAGCAGGAAAACCTAAATGTAAGCCAGCTGCTGGGTATCCTTAGATTAGTCCACTATTGACTTTCTCTAAGATTCTGTTCTGAACAAATATTTGCTGTTTGAAAAGTGATAGAACAATACACAGAATTCAACTGTTCATTACACCTGAACTTCGTTGATTTTGAAAAAGCCCTTGACAGTATACACTAAGAATAATCATAAAATATTGTAAACCTATATGTAATTTCTGCCCATCTCACTGATGTTTTTAGGAACCTGTATCTAAGACTTGAGTGGCTGTGTAAAAACAGAAAATGGAAACACCTCTTTCTTTAGCATTCTGACAGGTGGCAGACAATGATGCATTTTCTCAGCATGCTTTTTTGTATTTGTCACAGACATTATAATGAGAAAAACTAAAGACAACTTTAACATGGAGCGATCTAGTCTTACAGATCCAGATTTTGCTGATATCATTCTTCTGGTAGAATCACAATGAAGTTTGCAACTAATGACTACTAAGTTGAATGAAACAGCAAGTATTTTAGTGACAAAAAGTGGTTACATGACAAACAGAATGTGCATGAAAAGTGGAAATGCATCTAATCACATTATAGTACAACAGAAGCTGCTGCATTATGTTGATCAATTTCCATATGTTGACAGCATTATCTGTAATAACCAGGATGCAGGTAGATGCAGACATCAGCAACAAAACTGGGAAGGTTTCTGCACTCTTCCAACGAGTACAACCCATATGGCAATTAGACTCTATAAGCATGTCCACAAACTATCCTCCTTTGTCATCCTACTAATGGCCATGATTGGTCCAAAAGGTCGGAAAAATGGAGAGTATGGTATGGTTTTAATGCTATGGAATGCTATGGTAGCATTGTTATAATTATCTTTATGACCCATAAAGTAATGAAAGTAGTAACAAATGGAAAAAAAATTGAAAAATTGACATGTGATCTTCTGCATTGGAGTCCACAATACAACCTCTGAACCACTGAAACGAATGAAATAGGATTATGTTGTTAGTATATTTCAAGAAACTTGCATAAATTCTATTTATCAATGCACATGGAATTGTCATAGCAGTTTAAGGATGTGTTTGGTAGTTAAAAATTTAATGCACTGTGCATAATTAGCCAAAAAGGGGAAGATATATACTGGTAAGTGATGTTGAATTGTTATTGGCAGCTGTCAAACTTGCCATACTTAACTGTTCACTGCAAATATTTCGAATTTTCCTTTCTTATTATGCTGCTAAGTGTCTATAAAATGTCTTTGAACTATTCACATAAATTGTGAGTCATCTTCCCAGAGCTGTCATGAGATTGATCATTAAGTACACATGGAGCCTGGTAATTTCCTTAACTTTTGAGACTGAAAAAAAAAGTATTTTGAGCATCAACAGCGTGGGAATGGTGTAATCACATATTTACTTGCCATTTTTGTGTTAATAACAACTTCTTTTAATATTTCAGTTGGTATCTGCTAGAGCTGAACCTGACTTTGAACTGCAAGGTTTCATCGGTCAAATATGATGCGACTTCATGGCAAGAAACATATTCAGGCAACAATTCATAAGTTTAAATAAAGAAAATCAACAACGTAACACCAGAATTTGCTTAATTTTTCAGCTCTTCCAGGAGCTCCTTGACAGAATAGAAGGAGTGAGCCATGAGGAAACTCTTCAGTTTAGACTTAAAAGCGTTTGGGCTACTGCTAAGGTTTTTGAGTTCTTGTGGTAGCTTATTCAAAATGGATGCAGCAGAATAGTGCACTCCTTTCTGCGCAAGAGTAAGGGAATTGCATTCCACATGCAGATTTGATTTCTGCCTAGTATTAACTGAGTAAAAGCTACTAACTCTTGGAAATAAGCTAATATTGCTAACAACAAACGACATTAAAAAATATATATACTTTGAGGGTAATGTCAGAATTCCCAGACTATTGAATAGGGGTCAACAAGAGGTTCTCGAACTTACACCACATATACCTCGAACAGCCCGTTTTTGAGCCAAAAATACCCTTTTTGAATCAAAGAATTACCCAAAAAAATAATAGCATATGACATAAGCATAGGAAAATATGCAAAGTAGACTACTTTTCGTGTTGAACTGTCACTTATTTCAGATACTGTTCTAATGGTAAATAAAGCAGATTTAGTTTCTGAACAAGATCCTGAACATGGATTTCCCACAACAGCTTACTATCTATCTGAACACCTAGGAACTTGAACTGTTCCATCTCGTTTATAATATGCCCATTGTGTCTGATCAAAATACCAGTTCTTGTTGAATTGTGAGTTAGAAACTTTAAAAACTGAGTCTTACTTGATTTAGCATCGAATTATTTTCCACAAGCCACAAACTTATTTCATGAACTACATTATTTGGTAATGTTTCAATATTACACACAAGATCCTTCACTACCAAGCTCGTGTCATCAGCAAACAGAAATATTTTTTGAATCACCTGTAATACTAGAAGGCATATCATTTATATAAATAAGAAACAGCAGTGGCCCCAACACCGACCCTTGGGGAACGCCCCACTTAACAGTGCCCCATTGGGACTGAACATCACTACCACTCTCAATATTGTGGAGAATTACCTTCTGCTTTCTGTTCTTAAAGTAAGAGGCGAACCAATTGTAAGCTCCTCCCCTTACTCCATAATGGTCCAACTTCTGCAGTAATATTTTGCGGTCAACACAGTCAAAAGCCTTTGTTAAATCAAAGAAAACACCTAGCGTTCATAACCTTTTATTTAATCCATCCAAAACCTCACTGAGACAAGAGAATATAGCATTTTCAGTTGTTAAACCATTTCTAAAACCAAACTGTACATTTGACAGCAAACTATGTGAATTTAAATGCTCCAGTAACCTTGTATATACAACCTTCTCGATAACTTTAGCAAACACCGATGACATAGAAATAGGTCTGTAATTGTCAACATTATTCCTGTCTCCCTTTTTATAAAGTGGCTTCACTACCGAATATTTTAAGTGGCTTCACTACCGAATATTTTAATTGGTCAGGAAACTGACCACTCCTAAAGTAAAAGTTACAGATATGGCTAAGTACTGGGCTAACATACATAGAACAATACTTCAGTATTCTGCTAGATACCCCGTCATATCCATGAGAGTTCTTGGTCTTTAGTGATTTAATTATTAACTCAATCTCTCTCTTGTCAGAATCATGAAGGAACATTTCAGGAAACAGTCTCGGAACACTTTTTTCTACGAGCACTTTATGATTCCCTGTTGGGACTAGGTTTCTATTTAGTTCACCTGCTACATTCAGAAAGTGATTATTAAATACTGTACATATATGCCACTTAGCAGTAACATGGACATTCCCACTGCACACTGATTCTATATCCTCGACCTGTCTCTGCAGACCAGCCACTTCCTTTAGGACTGACCATATGGTTTTAATTTTATCCTGAGACTTAGCTATTCTATCTGCATACCACATACTTTTTGCCTTCCTAATAACTTTTTTAAACACCTTACAATACTGTTTGTAATGGACTGCAGCATTTAGATTTTGACTGTTTCTAACGTTTTGATATAACTGCCATTTTGTTCTACAGGATATTCTTATCCCTCTAGTCAGCCATCCAGGCTGCCTGCTTGTGCTAGTACCCTGTTTTGAATGTTCTAATGGAAAGCAACTTTCAAAGAGCATGAGAAAAGTCTTGAGGAAAGCATTATATTTATCGTCTGCTGTATCAGCACTATAAACATCTTGCCACACTTGTTCCTTGATAAGGTTTACAAAGGTCTCTACAGCAACTGGACCAGCAACATGAGTTGCAGCACAAAAATCTTTTAGAGTTAAAACTTGTGCATCATGATCTGAAAGGCCATTCACTTTTTTGCTAACAGAATGCCCTTCTAGTAATGAGGAATGAACAAAAATGTTGTCTATGGTTGTTCTACTGTTCTCTTGCACTCTCTTTGGGAAGAATATGGCTTGCAGAAGAACTGTTAATCTTAAAAGTTTGTTACTTTTGAAGAAAAATTATTAATTGCTTAATTAAGTAATTATTCAGTACCGTATATTATATTACTGGTATTATAAGGGAAATTGTAAACCAGTTTTTGTGTTTTGATGAGTCTCCTGTACATTTAAGTCAATGGCTTGAAATTGTGTGTTATGAGACAATAAACTTCTACTTCTGCTTCTACTACTGTGAATTATTTTAACTATTGCAAACAGCTTCATAAAGTTAAGGTTCAGAAGCACAAACCAATTAAAATTCTCTTTTTTCTTTCTAGGTGAAGTGGAGTGTACCTAACATGATGTATCCTGTACCACCAGCAGTGGCCAGTGTTTTCTTCACAATGGAACTTTCCAGAATTAAGCCTCCGGACTGCCCAGTGACAGTAAGAAATTATGTGATTATTCTGAATAACCCTAATTACTTACTTTTGTCACTGTCACTATTGCATATTTCTGTGTTCTCCTTTTCTAACATGCCAACATTCAATACTCCATTATAATATAATATTATAATAATAGTTAAAATTATTATTATTATTATTATTATTGTCTTCAGCCTGTAGACTGGTTTGATGCATCTCTCCATGTTAGTCTATCCTGTGGCAGCTTCTTTATCTCTACGTAACTAGTGCCACCTTCATCTACATCTTCATCAACATCTGTACTCTGAAAATCACTGTGAAATACATGGCAGAGGGTACATCCCATTGTATCAGTTTTTAGGGTTTCTTCCGACTCCATTCACATATGTAGCACAGGAAGAATGACTATTTGAATGCCTCTGTGTCTGCTGTAATTATTCTAATCTTCTCAACATAACCATTATGTGAGCAATCCATAGGAGGTTGTGATATATTCATAGATTCATCATTTAAAGCCAGTTCTTGAAACTTTGTTACTAGACTTCCTCAGGATTGTATTGTATTGGGTAGTGAACTGAGGACCTAGAAACGATGGAGAAGCTTCATCCCATCATAGCCCTCAGAGGTCCACTTCCCACAACAGGCCACACCAGTCCATCCATCTCACCGTCACCCCCCTACACCAAACTCTGGGTTATAGTGCAGTCCAGCCCCCAGTGGACCCCCCCCCCTCCCCCATTCTCCCCCCCCCCCTCCCCCCGGAATGTCTCAAGCCAGATGAGTGTAACCACAAATGGTAGAGTAATTACGATTTACGTGTACATGGAGACAGTGCTTGCACAGCAATCACTGACATAGTGTAACTGAGGTAGAATAAGGAGAACCATGCCACTTTCTCTGAGGCAGATGGAAAACCACCTTAAAAACCTTCCACAGGCTGGGCAGCACACTGGACCACGACACAAATCCACTGGGCCGATTCATGCCGGGGACTAGCATGCCTTCTCACTTGGGAAGCAGTGAATTAGACTGTGCAGCTTGCCAGGCAGGCTTTTTGAGACAGTTTACATCTATCTTTAAGAGTCTGTCAGTTCTGTTTCTTCAGCATCTCTGTAACACTTTCCCATGGGTCAAACAAATTTGTGGCCATTCATGCTGCTGTTCTCTGTCTACGTACAATATCCTGTCTGGTCTGGGTCCCACACATTCAAGCAATATTTGGAAATGGGTTGCTTGAGTGTTTTTTAAGCAATCTCCTTTGTAGACTGTTTGCATTTTCTCAGTATTCTATCAATAAAGTGAAGTCTACCACCTGATTTATACACAACTGAACCTATGTCATCATTCCATTTAATATCCCTACAAAGTGTTACACCAAGGAATTTGTATGAGTTTGCCATTTCCAACTGTGACTCATTGATATCATAGTCATAGGATACTATGTTTTTCCATTTTACATTCCTCAACATTTAAAGCAAGTTCCCAATCTTTGCACCACTTTGAAATCTTATGAAGAACTGTTTGAATATTTATGCAGCTTCTTTTGGATAGTCCTTCATTATAGATAACTGCATCATCTGCAAGGTCATTAATACACAATATAAACAGCATGGGTCATAACACAATTCCCTGGGGTACACTGAAGTTGCTTCTACATATGACAATGACTCTCCATCCAAGATAACATGTTGTGTTCTCCCTACCAAAATGTCCTGAGTGCAGTAACAAATTTCACTTCATACCACATGTTGCTAGGGACTGGACACTAACTTCAGTGCCGCTAACAGCCTATACACAGGACCCAAATTCCTTTGGGTCTTGTGAAAGATCATTTCACAATATTCTGCTTCAGCAGTCATTGAGGGCTTCATACATTGCCCTCTTGACAGCCAAACGTGTTTCATTCTGCATCTCTCTATCTATAGTCCTATGCTTTGTTTTACACCTACCATACAGTAGTCTCTGTTTCCTTAGAAGTTTCTATAAAGTGACTGCATACCATGGAGGGTCCCTCCCATTATGAACTATTCTACTGCTTACATATATGTCCAGTCCATGGTAAACTATTGTCTAAAACTTGAGCTGTAAGTCCTCTACATGCTCCTGCCCTATGCTGAAAGTTTCAAGTTCCTCACTGAGAAATAACATTACAGATTTTTTATCTAGTTTGCTGAACATGCATATGTTTCTGCTTGTTTTAGTTGTCCTTTGTACTTTGGTAACCATTGTTGCCATAACTGCATCATGATGTCTGATACCAGTTTTGATATGGACATCCTCAAAGAAGTCAGGCCTATTTGTTGTCTTTAGATCCAACACATTTCCATCATGAGTGAGGCTCAGAACTATATGTTATAGGTAGTTTTCAGAGAAGTCATTTAGTAATGTTTCACAAGACATCTTATCGTGTCCACTATTAACAAAACTGTAATTTTCCCAATTGATTGGTGGGTGATTAAAGTCTCCACCAATGATTATAGCATGACTGAGAAACTTACATACAGAGGAACTGAGGCTTCCTATATAGTTTCCTGTTACATCAGGAGATCTAATCATCATTTTATGCCCACCTCCAATACTGAATCTCGTCCAGACAGTCTCACATGTAACTTCAATTACTATCTTGGTGTATTTGAATTTCTTCTCTACTGTTACAGATACACCAACTCCATTTCTCATTATCTTATTCTTTCAATATACAATTAAATTTTCCGCAAAGTCTCACTGGTAACAATTTTAGGATTCAACCAGTTTTCTGTAACCCCTGACTCCCCCCCCCCCCCCCTCCCTTTCCTGTCTGAAGCTCCCTCTAGCACCGTGGATGTTGTTCTCTAATGTCTTAACACATGTCCTACCATCTTGTCCTTTCTTTTTTTGGTGTTTTCCATATATTCCTTTCCTTCCTGACTCTCCAGAGAACCTCGTCAATTCTTACCTTATCAGTCTACCTAATTTTTAACGTTTTTCTGTAGCGCCAAATCTCAAATGCTTCGATTCTCTTCTGTTCCAATTTTGTCACAGTCCATGTATCACTATCATATAATGTTGTGCACCAAACATACATTCTCAGAAACTTCTTCCTCAAATGAAGGCCTATGTTTGATACTAGTAGACTTATCTCGGCCAGGGGTGCCCTTTCTGACAGTGGTAGCCTGCACTAGTTGTCTAGCGGTAGCGTCTTTCATTAGTAATCAAAATATCCTCGGTCCCAGTTTTGAACCCCACCACCACTTAGATTTTGAATAAAATTCATCAGCATTAGCAGCCAAACACTTCTGACATTAGAAGTCACCCACATTCTGCCAATAGCCTTGTCAAAGAAGGTGAAGGAGCAGGTAAAGTTTCAGGGCACTCTCTTGCCCTTGGGTGGGAAACAGCTCATAAAGTGGAAGAATTAGCCATGAGCAATGGGTTGAGGGTGCAGAAGGCAATGGAAACCAATGTATTAAAGACAGATAATGTGTATCTACAGGACATGTGGCCAGTAACTGAAAATGTGTGGTGATGATCTCTCCATTGGAAAAGATACCGGACTAGTCCGCATTTGGATTTCCAGGAGGGGACTGCCAATGGCGAGGTGAACATGAGAAAAAAACATTCTATGAGCTGGGAGCCCAATGTAGGAAGTTCAAACATGGTAGGAAAGGTAGAAAATCTGTTGTTCTCATCAGAATCAACAGAAAACCAAATCTGACAACGATAGTTCCAGTATATATGCCAATGTTGCAAGCTGAAGATGAAGAGACAGATAAATTATGAGATGATATTGAACAGGTAATTCAGTATGTAAAGAGAGATGAAAATCTAATAGTTTTGGAAAACTTGAGTGTGGTTGTAGGGGAAGGAGCAGAAGAAAGGGCTATGGGAGAATACAGGCTTGGTTCTAGGAAAGAGAGAGGAGCAAGACAACTGTGTTCTACAATAAATTTCAGCTAGTAATGACAAATACTCTGTTGAAGAATCACAAGTGGCTGAGGTATACTTGGAAAAGGCCAAGAGGTATGGGGAGATTTCAGTTAGATTACATCATGGTCAGAGAGATACTGAATTGTAAGGCATACAGAGGATCAGATTTAAACTCAGGTCACAATTTAGTAGTGATGAAAAATAGGCTGAAGTTTCAGAGATTAGTCAGGAAGAATCAATACACAAGGAAGTGGGATATGTAAGTACTAAGGAAAGAGGAGATACACTTGAAGTTCTCTAAGGCTATAGATACTGCAATAAGGAATAGATCAGTAGGTAGTTCAATTGAAGAGGAAAGGACATCTCTAAAAAGTGTAATCAAATTAGCTGGAAAGAAAAACATAGGTACAAAGAAGGTAATTGAGAAAAGACCATGAATACCAAAAGAAACACTTGAGTTGATTGATGAAAGAAGTAAGAAAAAAATTTTAGGGGAATTCAGAAACATGAGTTTCTGAGGAATGAAATAAATAGGAAGTGCATGGAAGCTATGACAAAATGGCTGCATAAAATGTGTGAAGAAATTGAAAAAGAGAATATTGTTGGAAGGACTGACTCAGCTTTACAAAAATAAATAAATAAATAAATAAAAGCAAGGATGCTAACATTAAGAGAGCAGTGTGATTTCCACAGTTAAATACAGAGGAGAGAGCATTTAGGTGGAAAGAATACATTGAAGGCCTCTATGAGGGAAGATTTGTCTGATGTGACAGAAGAAGGAACAGGTGTTGATACAGAAGAGATTGGGGATCCAATATTAGAATCAAAATTTAAAAGAGTTTCTTGAGACATAAGATCGAATAAGGCAGAAGGGGTGGATAATACTCCATCATAATTTCTAAAATCATTGGAAGCAGTGACAACAAAATGACTATTCACAGTGGTGTGTAGAATGTGTAAGACTGTCAATATACCATCAGACTTTCAGAAGAACATCATCTACACAATTCCAAAGACACCAAGAGCTGCCAAGCATGAGAATTATTAGACAGTCAGCTTAACAGCTCATGGATCCAAGTTACTGACAAGAATAATATACAGAAGAATGGAAAAGGAAAGTGAGGATGTGTTAGATGAAGACCAGTTTGGCTTTTGGGAAAGGTAAAGGCACCAGAGAGGCAGTTTTGACATTGTAGTCGCACATAAAGATTTTGGCCAGAATCTTCATCAGAAAATAAAAAAACAAATACACATTCACACAAGCAAGCACACCTCACACACACATGCACATGACCACTATCCCTGGCTGCTCATGCTAGACAAAGTGAAACACATTCAACGGGAGCAACAATCCATGGTGGAGCAGTGAAGGGGGAGGATAGCACTTAAGGAGGGGTAGGAAGGATATTGGTTAGGATGTCCCTCATTTCAGGGCATGATGATAGATAATCAAAGCCCTGATCAAGGATATGTCCTATCACCTCCTCCCAACTCACATCCCCTCACTCTCATTGTACACTTCTCTCTGCCAATGCACCCACTGATCTCCTTCTCTACTCCTCTCCTTTCCACTCCCCTTTTCTTTTTTGTTCCCTTTCCTGCCTCCCCCACAGCTCTCAGATGGTGCACCAGGTAGCCTTGTCTGCCTCCTCTAGACACGGCATGTTGCACCAGGCAGCACTATTTCCTCTCCCCCCTCCCCCATACGCCTTCCCCCTAAACCCTGCTATACATCCACATACACCCCTCCACTATGGAATGTCGCTCTTGTTTGATGCATTTCAGTTTAAGTTTCAGTCTGGCCTGAGCAGCCAGACATTGCAGTCACGTGTGTGAGAGTTGTACTTGCTTGTGTGAATGTGTGTAATGTAACAATCTTTCTTTTGGGACTGTCTGCAACTCAGCTTGTCAGCTTTACAGTGAGTAACAATCTATCCTTTCCGTAACTGTTGATATTCCAACCTGGACTTTCCAATGTTTTATTAAGCAGTTTGTTTAGATGGTGACTGTCTAGTTTGTAAAATGCTTTGCAAAAAAGACATCCAAAAGCTCCCTCTGAACTACTTGATTCAGATAATCACTATACGATAGAAAATTAGGATTCAGCAGTGGACATAAAATGAGTTACAACACAATTCCTGAATGAACACTACAAGTTTTGATGGTTGTACTCCAATCACACCCCTCCAGATTTCAATGAAGACCAAAATCCAATAGTTTAAAGTTGTCAGTTACACTTGAGTATCTGGTTATTAGTTATGATGGGTGATTTAGTTTCCTTTTGTCATTTATGACAATTTTCACAATTATTTGGCTCCTTGATTATAAATCAGTAGAAGTTTAAAATACTGCAGCTACTAGTGTTCTGTGTCCAGCCACTGGCAACTTTTGTTATCTGACAATAACAAAACTGTGTGCTATCAAGTTGTTTATTTTATTTTACAAGGAACTTGGAGATTGTTCCATCCTTGCACTGATGTCTTTTAATATGATGGGTTGTGCTTTATTCTTCTGTTTCCCTTAGAACTCCTTTTTTATCAATCAGAATTGATGGCATAAAAATATAAATTAGATCAAAAATTTAATTTGCAATAAATATTATCTCTAGTGGTCTCTAAAAGTAGTCTGTATTGTGACTATAAATTTTAGAATAAAAATTGTAAAGGAAAAGCATTGTGTAATGCATAAGTTCATTTCAGGTATCATTGCAACCTTCATTTAGTTTATGTCATTTTGTACCACTCCCATATCTTTATTTCATCTTTGTCATTTTATCATATCAGATTGAGGAAATGTATGCTTCTTCATTTTTTACTACTGAATACAATTGAGAAACACTCCAATTAAAGTATAGTATTGACTAGCATATTTACTATCAAAGTCGAAAATCGGACTATTTAGAGCAACATACATGGGAATAATGCATCTAAGTATTTGATTTATGTAAATATTTGTGCTTGGTAAGTATTTAATTTATGGTTATAATATTGCAACTAAAATTGAGAATTTTTTGACTGCAGAATTGTAGCTTCAATCTACATACGTGTTATTGTTGTAGAATTCACTTCAAAGACTTTGATGCAGCTCTTCATACTATTCTATCCTGCACAAGCCTCTTCATCTTTGCATAAGTACAGACCTACATCCATTTGAACCTGCTTACCATGTTCAGGCTTTGGTCTCCCCCCATAATTTTTATTCCCACACTTCTGTCCATTCCTAGATTGACAATTTCTTGTTACATGTCTGTTTGAGAAAAATATATTAAATAAAGTGGTTAGGATTTGACAATGCTGTCCACAGCACTTGCAAGACATCTCCTGCATAACTGAGCAAAGATTGGTTGTAAAAGATCAAAAACCAAAACTACACATAATTTTCTAGAGGCAGCTCAAATGCATGTCAATCTACTCAATACAGGGAAATCACCACACTTTTATCATCCTCAGCCATTAAGTTATCACTTATATTTCCTTCCATAGGCATTACAGTGCTGTGGGAATTGGTAAATGAGGTCAGTCTGAGTGGCCACATTTCTATTTGGATTAACATGCTCGACACAGAACTACCTGAAAGAAGGCCCCCAAACTGATATTGAACAAAGCCAGTTGGATGCTATACAACTCACATTATTTTAATAAAAATATAGCATCTAGAACATGGTGGATCATGTAACTATGGTGATCATTCAGGCTAGAAAAACTTCTTTAAAAAGTTACCAGGAACAACCCACTGGCACAGAGTTTCATGGTGGAATGATCAGTGCCACACAGTGATCAGGGATAGCCAAGAGGATCTGTGAAGATTTCAACGTTGCCCAACATATGAAAACCAATGCTTGAGGCGGAAAGGGCAAGAGCCAGAAATAAAATCAAGGGCCAAGATCATTGCAATAGTTCTTAAAGTTCATCAGTCATTTCATATAATCAAAAAGCTGTGAGAGTCAATGACAAGGATTAGTGTGCTGTCATATGTAATATCAATCGAGAATAATTGCATTCTCAGAACAACACATGAAGTCACTCAGTGGGCAGACACAGCCACAAAGCAACATAAAATGTGAGTTTTGATGCTACAGACCTGCATCATCAAGAGTCTTTAAATGAGAAAAGTCATCTGAATTTTAGTTAATCATATATGGACTACAACTATTCTTCACTATGTCACAGCTTGAATGTGTATATATCTGTGGTTCATTGTGCAGTACCAGCACCAGATAGCAAGCAGTTTGATATGTTAAAGTGGGATTAAAGGGACCAGACTGCTAAGGTCATGATATGTTAAAGAACCTAAATACTCTACCATACGCTTAGGCAATCTCTGGATGTATGTACAACTGCTCCTTTTCTTTCATTCATTCACACTTTATTCTATCAGGGTTTGGGACTGCAGCCACATCACATTGACTTTTTACCACTATATTTTGGCTGGCAACTGTCCAGCCATCTTCAAGTGAATGTCCACCACTGGAGACTGCTGGTTATGGTGCCAGCTTTATAGCAAAAACTGGCATGGAAATGCATGTGCACTGGCCCCCATCATGGGAGTGTCCTCTACCGAAATCTGTGCCCTCTACAAATACAGTTCCATCTGTGGTGCACTGTTGCATGTGTGAAGGTGAAACTACATGTCTGCGCTCTGTTGGCATGTGTGCTCACATTACTAAATTCAAATGTCAGATTTCAGCACACATGTCATTATGAAATTAAAGAAAGCACAGCATCCAAAGCCTTGCCCAGTTGAAAGCCGCCATCAAAATTTATAAGCTTTTGTGCAACATGTGTTTCCACAGATTTTTTAATTACTGAATCCCAAAAGGGTCTTGCTGGGACCAAGATTTTTGTGGCAGAATAATCTGTAGAGTGACCTGTAGCAATAGAATGCTCAGCTACGGCCAACTTAACTTGGCTGTGAACGGCGAGTGTGGCACTCATGTTTCATGTACTGTGCATATTGTCTGACCTATATAAGCTTTGCCACAGTGGCCTGCACACCACAGATGGAACGATATTTGTGGAGGGTGTGGATTTCAATAGAGGCTGCTCCTGTGATGGCTGCCAATGCACATGCGTTTCCGCACCAATTTTTGCTATAAAGATGACACTATGAACTAGCAGTCTCCAGTAGTGGACACTCACCTGAAGATGGTTGGATTGTTGCCAGTCAAAATATTGTGGCAAGAAGTGAACATGATCCAGCTGCAATTCCAAAACCTCATAGAATATTCAGGACACTGGGAAAAGAATCACATGAAATACTGCATCATGGAGGTGATGGCATTGCTAATCCAGAGGTTGGACAAGCTAAGCAATAAGTGAGCAAGATGGTTAATTTATCTGTATTTTCACTCAAATATCTTGTCCGACCATCTTCAGGTGAGTGTCCTCCACTGGAGACTGCTTGTCCATGATGTCGGCTATATAGCAAAAATTGGTGCGGATACGTATGCACATTGGCGGCCATCACAGGAACATCCTGTATGAAAATCCATGCACTCTGCAAATACTGTTCCATTGCGGCATGCAGGCATGTGCATAAAGGTGAAAGAAACTAAATGTCTGACTTCTGTTGGAATGTACACTCGCATCACTAAAGACAAATGTCAGGTGTCATCAGATGTGACATAATGAAAAAAATCCCCCAGTCAGTACTATCTGAGATTAGATATACAGGACTTAAATGAGTGCTGTATATCCTGTTTCATAGAGACATAATTTTCAACAGTATCTATGAAGTAATTATTAAAAATATTGCTGACTAGAATCAGAGGTTCAGAGATATCTTCATTATTCACAGTTAACTGTACATTATTAATTTTAGTTTCTGTTTCCTTGTTTCTGATTTTACTTACAATTGACCAGCAACTCTTTGAAACATTATCTGAACCTCATAACTGTTGGCTGATTCTTTCTGATTTTAATCTTCTGACTTCTTTGTGGGACTTATATTTGTACCGCTTGTAGAGTTCTTTATGTAACTCTGGGCTAGTCTGTGTAAGCTATACATGTTTTCCATTTTTTCCTTCAGATCTTTTGTTTTAAAATCTAATGGTACAGGTTTTGATTTTGAAGGTTGATTTTTCTGGATAGTCACTTTTTTAATGGCACAGCTGTATTTAAGTGCTCAGTCATAATTTCTGTGAACATGTTCCATTTATTGTTGACCCCAATGGTAGTCATAACTGAGTCCAATGATTTCTGGTTTAAACTGTGTCTTAGGGTAGTAATGTTATTTGCAGATAATATTTGCCCGTGCTCATACATTTTTCTTGGTTTTAATTTGGTATTACATTTTAACACTAGTGTTTGGCCTAAATGACCTGAGAGATGACTATTTATAACAGCTGTTGAGATGATGTGGCCATAATTTGTTATAACATGATTAATTGAACTACTTTGTGTGTTACCTATTCTGATGGGTACTAGGCCAAGAAGATCTTTAGCCCCATAAGTCAGGGTACAATCTGTAAAACTTTTCCTTTCCCTCCAGAGACGAACAGTGATTTTTTATAGCTGGCACCAGGGAAATCACTTCAGCACCATCCAGATCCAGTGCCATTAAGAATGTAACTATGGATGTAAGTACACAATATCAAAGTGACAAAGAAATGTACAAGTCAAGTGAACAAGCTGATGGGCTGCTACAGAAGAATCCAGACCAACCCTTTTGTGAGGATGGCTCATTATTAAATATTAGGTCTTTAAAAAATAAAATTAATGATCCTAGTAGTAACTATATAATGCATTGTAATATAAATGGTTTAAGTGCTGAAGAATCATGTGACAGAAGCTCTAAGTTAGATGAGCTACATGTTTTTTTTATCTGAATTTCTAAATGTTAAAGTAATTTGTTCAAATGAACACTGGCTTAGTAGTGATACCATAAAAATCTTAAATAAAATTGAAAACTTCAAGGTAGCTACCAGCTTTTGTAGGATAAATAAGTCACGAGGAGGTTCATGCATACTCATTCATTCTGATTTACATTACCATGTAAGATGTGACTTCAATTGTTTTAATGAAGAATGTATTTTTGAGGGTTGCTGTGTTGAGTTAAAGGACTTAAATGTTGTTATAATATCAATTTATAGAATCCCAGGGAAGGTGACAACTGAGCATTTCCTACGCAAATTTCAGAGTTTGTTAGAATACCTCAGTAAAGAAAAAAGGAAAAAATTGTAGTTGCTGATGATTTCAACATCAATGTGTTCAATGAAACATGTGAAGTATCAAAATTTACAGACTTAATAAAAAAAATATGGCTTGAAATTAAATTTATATGAATCTACAAAAGAAAATTCTCAGTCAGCAACATACATTGACAATATTTTAACGAAGTATGAATTTGAAAATGGATATATATTTTGTCTAGATCTAGGAATTTCTGATCATTCAGCATTATTCATTGAGATACCCAGAGCAGGTAGAGAAATCCCATGTAAAAAAGCTTATGTAAAAAGGATCTTCAACCAAGAAACTTTGACTCTATTCCATGATAAGCTGAAGGAGACAGAATGGCACTTTGATAAAAATATTTCATGCACAGCAAATTTTGAAGCATTTCTAAGGGATTTTCTAAGTGTTTTCATTGAAATATTTCCACAAAAAACTTATTTTAATAAAATGACAAAATTTAAATGGTTCACTAAAGGTATAAAAATCTCCAGTGCTAAGAAAAGGCAGCTACATAAGTAACTAATACACAATAAAAAAATTGAATTTATTGAATATGTTAAACAATACAAAAGTACATTTAAGAAATTTTTCAAAGCAGCAAAGCAAATGACAAATAATAAATTAATCTTAAAAATCAGTTGTAAAACACGAATTAGGTATCAAAGCCTCTAGGCATGGAATTAGTACAATTAAGCTTGAAGATGAGATCATTGTAAATCTGGCTCAAATTTCAGAATGCTTCAATGAGTTGTTCATTAATGTAGTGAAACCAGAGGTTAATGTTGCAGATTATGAGAAAAATATATGTCCCTTTGGACTAAATCATAATTCTGAATGCCTCACAAAATTCAAAACAGTTTCAACAATAGATGTAGAAAAAATTATATTAAAACTAAAAAACAAAAATTCTGCAGGTTGGGATGGAATACCAGCAAAAGTCCTTAAATTTGTGTGCAAAATAATAGGATACCCACTATCTAAAATAACAAACCAATCATTTGAACAAAGCAGCTTCCCAGAGGTGCTGAAGTATGCAGAAGTAAAACCATTGCTCAAAAAAGGGTCAAGAGAGGATATGGGGGATTATCGTCCCATATCCCTCCTTCCAGTCTTATCAAAAATCTTTGAAAATGCTGCTGCTATGCAGATTCGAAATTTTATGGAGAAATATGGTATTATTACAGAAAACCAATTTGGTTTCCAGCATAGCAAAAGTACTATTGATGCAATTAACAAGTTTATCGAGAAGATCAGCACATCATTAGACAACCATAATAAAGTGGCAGGAATCTTTTGTGATCTCACAAAAGCCTTTGACTCCGTAAATTGCACTGCTCATCTATAAGCTTGACAAGTATGGGATCAAGGGTAATGTTCTAAATTGGCTTACTTCATACTTATCAAATAGGAAACAAAGAGTGATTGTCTCATCAAATGCAGCAAATTACTATTCAAAATGGAAAACAGTAGCCCAAGGTGTCCCTCAAGGCTTGATTCTGGTATCTATTTTGTTTTTGTTCTGTGTTAATGGTTTACCGAACAATATAAATGCTCCATTGATTTTATTTGCAGATGACACATCTGTATTAATTGAAAACCAGGAGCCAGAAAACATCCCTCTCTACATAATAAACGCAGTGAACAAATTAGAAACCAGGTTCCAACTGAATGAATTAAGACTGAATGTCCCCAAAACCCACATGGTCCAATTCAGAACAAAACAGTCAAAGCCCCAAGAAATCAAAATAACTCATAAAAATCAGGATATAGAAGAAGTGGATTCTGTGAAGTTTTTAGGGTTAAACCTAGATAAAAATTTAAATTGGAATAAACATGTTGAGTACCTGTTAAACAAATTATGGAGCTTTGCATTTGCTATGCAAATATTACCAGTGCAACAGACATGAATACAAGGAAAATTGCATACCACAGCTGCTTTCAATCAGTTGTAAGGTATGGTATTATTTTTTGGGGAAATTCAAGCAATATATTGCGCACACTAAAGTTACAGAAAAGAATAATAAGGAACATGTGTACTGCACATCCAAGGAGATCATGTCACCCACTATTTGAAAAACAACAGTTATTAACAGTTCTCTCCTTATACGTCTATGATATTATCATCTTTCTACACAGCTATGTAGAGTTATTCAAGAAAAACTGTTTCAATCACACATATAACCTGAGAAACAAAGACAATTTTATACTTCCCACTCATCGCTTAAACCTATATGCGCAGTCTCCTCAGTATATGGCAATGAAGATTCATAACAAGCTAAAAGGAAAGAATGTTCTGAGTATGAACCTAGAGACACTGAAAACAAAGCTATATGATATACTTGTCAAACGCTGCTACTACACTGTTGAGGAGTTCATGAAGGATGAACTGAACATTTGAGCAGGATGAATTTACATATAGTCTTGTGTGTAAATGTAGCTGTCCTTCACAAAAGGGAGGAAAGAAAAATAAAAGTTTATATAAATGTTAAAATTCTTTGTACCAATTAGGCCTAAGTTGTGTTATCCATTTCTATGACGTGTCCCCTATACACTAATCATATGATTAGAAATTGTATGTTATGAGACAAATAAAACACTATTCACTATTAACCATCATGTAAAGTGTTGATATTCAGATCTCCCAGTATGACAAGATTTACACTTCTACAGCCTGACATTAATTTACTTAAAATTCCATCAAGTGATTTCAGGAAAGCATCAAAGTTAACACAGGGGGATCTACATACACCTATGACATAGAAACTTACATTTTCTTGAGTAGATGGCAACACCACTACCTTTATTGTGTGTTATGCAGTAGAAAGTAGCCTTCTAATTCGCATTATTGAATGTTGTTCACTGTTTTCTGATGTTCTGTAAGTATTACTATATGTGGAGATAGTCCTGTGATAAATGATTCAAAAGTATCTATTTTGTTTCTTAAACCCTGTTTAGTTGTTCTTCTTGACATCATTCTTCCTGAAACTGTCGACATAAAAGTTTTCTGGATTTGGTACCGTGTCATAATGTGAAAACTACTGCCGCTATAGAAAAGCCAACGTTTCAGCCACGATTGCAGTGGCCTTCTTCTGGGTCTAATGGTGCGTTCTAGCTATGCAATGCCCAACAGACGGCACTGTCAACACGAGACACGAGCACTACCAGCGAGTAACTGCCACTGCATGGCTGACGTCCAGCAGCTGGTAAATAGCAGCAAACTTCTCATTCGACGGTGGCCACCAATCATGGTACATAACACAAGAGCCAATGGACAACAGAGGTCATGTTCTCCCTCCACCGCAATAACCTATTATAATAAAGTTCCCTCTCCTTCTTCCTTAAGTGACCAATAAACCAACTACCTTTTTAAAATTATGATGTAATGGCATGCACAGTGAACACTAACAAATTGCATAGCTAGAACGTACCATTAGACCCAGAAGAAGGCCGCTGCAATCGTGGCCGAAACATTGGCTTTTCTATAGCAGCAGTAGTTTTTACATTATGACGTGGTACCAAACCCAGAAAACTTTTATGTCAACTGACTGGCTGCGGAAGCCTACGCATTTATACTTCCTGAAACTGGTTCATTTAGTAAGCTGATTGTTAAATGACTGACACTATTTTATGTAAATTGACCAGAAATTCCTTCACATTTATTACTCTCAAAAATATCATGATGATCAGCTTCTTCTGATGAATATATGTTTAGTTCATCTTACATAGGCCAGAAGCAACAAGTCTCCATACCCATGACATATTTACTGAACAGTTTCACCATTGAATTACTTGTTCACGTATCACACATAAAATTTTATTTATCAATTACTAGTTACTCACAGTGTGAGTTACAGAAGTTTTACAAAAATATTTACACATTGATGTTCACATGCTGATAACTGACTGATACACTTTAATTCTGTTCTAATTATGCTAGTAAATCTGTCAAAAGCATCTCAGATAGAGTAATCAGTCTACATTTACAAACGAAACAAACAAATATTAATTTAATCCAAATCTATGCTCCAACAGCCGACAAAGACCAAGAAGAAATAGGAAAATTTTATGAAGAATTAACACAAGCAATAGGAACCTCAAAAAGCAGAGACATTATTATCATCATGGGAGATTTTAATGCCAAAATAGGTGAAGGAAGTGAAGGTGATCTTATTGGACCTTTTGGTTTAGGAACAAGAAATGAAAGAGGAGATTTGCTGTCACAATTTTGCCAGGAAAACAATCTGTCTATTACAAACACATTTTTTAAACTCCCTAAACGAAGACTTTATACTTGGAAATCACCAAGAGACTGTAATGAAGAAGTTTGCAGAAATCAAATCGATTTCATACTTATAAACAAGAGGTACAAAAATTCTATTCATGGTGTGAAAACATATCCAGGAGCTGATATATTTTCTGATCATAACCCTTTAGTAGCAAAGTTCCATGTGAAACTGAAAGCCATACAAAAGAAACAAAAGAAGGACTATATAAATACAACTATTCTAAGAGACCCCTTGACTAAACAAAAGACTTCTGAAGAGATTAATAAGGAATTAGTTAGGATAAAGAATAATCAAACAGAAGACATTGATGGCAAATGGGAACTTATAAAAGACACATTAAATAATGCATGTAAAAACACAATGGCGACCAAACACGACAACATGAAAAAGAAGTGGATGACAGAGAAGATATTACAATTGATGGAACAAAGAAGAATACTTAAAAATAGAGATGAAAGTGAGTATAAAAGATTACATGCAGAAATACGAAAAGAAACACAGCGAGCAAAAGAAGAATGGTACAAGGAACAATGCTCTGAAATTGAGAGTTATGAAACAAGACATGATAGTTTCAACTTACACAAAAAAGTTAAAGATTTAGCTGGACTTAATAAAAAGAAAAGTACAAGTTTATTGTTAGATATAAATGACAAAATAATTCCTGATGTTAAAGGTAAACTGGACAGGTGGACAGAATATGTCAAAGAACTATTTGAAGATACAAGAAAAGAGCAAAAATTTTATGATAACATGATTGGAGAACGAGGACCAAGCATATCGAAAGAAGAAATATTACATGTTATCAACAAATCAAAGACAGGAAAAGCCCCTGGACCGGATAAGATACCAAATGACATCCTGAAACTCATAGGAATAGACCGTATAGATATATTTGTACAATTGTTTAATGATATTTATAATTCGGGAATTATTCCTAGGGATTGGTTGACATCTACCTTTGTTACATTACCCAAAAAGGCTAATGCCAAAACTTGTAATGATCACCGTACAATAAGCTTAATGAGTCACACCTTAAAGATATTTCTAAAAGTTATACACCAACGAATATACAAAAAAGTAGAAGAAGGTATAAGTGAAACACAATTCGGTTTTAGAAGTTCCCTCGGTACAAGAGAAGCATTGTTTGCTTTTAACATATTAGCGCAACGATGTATGGAGGTTAATCAGCCACTATATGTGTGCTTCCTGGATTATAATAAAGCATTTGACAAAGTTCGTCATGATCATCTCATAGAATTGTTAGAAAAGAAAACACTTGATAAGAAAGACATCCGCATTATATATAACCTCTACTACAATCAAACCGCAACCGTGAAGGTAGAAAATGAGTTATCGAATGATATAGAAATAAAGAGGGGTGTGAGACAAGGTTGCTTTCTCTCACCCTTATTGTTTAATATGTATTCAGAAGACATATTCCAGGCAGCTCTATCAGATGAAATAGCTGGCATTAAAGTGAATTGGCTAAACATTAACAATGTTAGGTTTGCTGATGACACTGCACTACTAGCTGGAAACCTCTAAGATCTACAATTACTTCTTGACAAAGTCGCAGAAAAAAGTGAAGAATTTGGCTTGACTCTTAACGTAAGCAAGACTAAGTTCATGGTGATATCTAAAACACACCAACAAGAAAATCTTACAATCAATAGGGAAAGAGTCGATCAAGTACGTAAATTTAAATATCTCGGAACAATTGTAAATGAGGAGATTGAAAGCTCAGAAGAAATTAAATCGAGAATAGGACAGGCCAGAAGTATCTTTAATAAGATGAAAAATGCATTCTGTTCGAGAGACATTTGTTTAAACACAAAAATGAGGTTGCTAAGATGCTATGTATTCTCAAAATTATTATACGGAATGGAAGCGTGGACATTGAAAAAGAAGGACATGAACAGTTTAGAAGCTTTTGAAATGTGGGCATATAGAAGAATACTTAGAATTAGTTGGGTGTCGAGGATTACTAATCAAGATGTCCTAAGAAGAATGGGAAAGGAAAAAGAATTAATTAAAACTATTAAAGTAAGGAAGCTACAATATTTAGGCCATGTTATTAGGGGAGTAAATTACAAAATATTGCAAATAATACTAGAAGGGAAAATTTGTGGGAAGAGAACGAGGGGTAGAAGACGGACATCCTGGATTGACAATTTAAAAAATTGGTACAACTGCTCAACGTCAGAACTCCTTAGATCAGCCAAATCAAGATCAGAAATTGCCATGATGACAGCCAACCTTCTTAGAGGAGACGGCACATGAAGAAGAAGAAGAATTATGTATTGTTCATTCTGAATGACACAGATTTTTCAGCTAGATGAAAGCTAACCAGGGACTGAATTTTACATGTTGGATGACTCCTACCAGTATGGAAATTACCACATTTAATTCTGAATAAATTTTGAAATATGATGATTTAGGAAAAAGTAAAATACTTGAAAAGAGGAACTGAAGGGCTTTCAAATGAGGTGTTTTGCTACATTCAGAGTTATTTGCTAGCTCACTTCAAACTCTATCTCCACATATTTTGACTGATCCTCAAATTAAGAATCTTTACTCATAAAAATTGATTTTAGGTGGTTCAGTTACAGGGTATCCACAAAAAATGGAAACATCAAATACACTGCACATTACCATGCCTAATATGGTAGAAGAAACCCTTTGACACTCAAAACAGCTTTCAGTCATCTCAGAATGGATTAATACAGACCCGGTATGGTTTTCAAGGGACTCTTATTCCACTGTTGCTGCAAAATAATGACAATTTCAGGTAACTATGATGGAGGTGGATGGTGATGACGCATCCTTCTCTCTGAAGTAAGCCACAAAGGCTCAATAATTTTGAGGTCTCATGACTGCAGTGGCCTGCACTTCATCCTTGTGCTCACAAAACCACTCCTGGATGATATGAGCTTTGTGAACAGGAGTCCTTTTGTCTTGGAGCACAGCATCACCTTTGGGAAACAAACTTTGTATCATAACACGAAATCCTTGGCAGTAAAGCAGCATTTGAGAGTAACTACGGAACTGCCCAAATCATCACCAAACCCCTGCCATGTTTCATGTTGGTATGTAAACTTGTCCATAAGTTGGAAACAGTGTGAAGCAAGACTCATCCAACCAAATGATTTTCTTCCATTATATGAGTATCAACAATTTGCACATGTTCTGAATCATTTAACTCAGCCATAATGCACTCACAACTACGCAAAACTCTTTTCTGACTGTGACTGACACTTGCAATAGTACCAAATTCAACAGTGCAACCTGCAGGTATGGATGGCATCTGCATTTATTTTGAAACAAGCACTTCTGACAGTGTTTCAATATATTTGTACAACACCTGTAGATTATCAACACCAGCAATATGAAAATTATGCTGTGGACAATAAGATTTTAAAATCCATCATAAAATAAATAAAAAATTATAATTACTGTTACAAATAACGTAAGACCAAGTGGATGATTTCAACTAACTCTGTTATGAAAGGCAATCTGTTCTTTAGGAACCCAGACATGAGAGAACCCAATAAATGATTTATGAATCTTTCTGGCAATTTAAAATTGGGCAGGAACACAAACCCAGACATTTGGCTTTTGTTGGCTAAAGCTTTAGTGCCTGATCTGTCCATGAGCCACACACAAATTGCCCTCACTGCTTTATCTCCAGTAGTACCTGTCACTCCTACTGTCCAAACTTAATAGAGGATCTTCTGTATGTGCAGGAGAACTGTTAAATCTGCAAAGTGTGGGAAAGCTACTGGCAGAAGTAAAGCTGATCATGAAGATGCCACACCAAACCTGAGGCACAGCTGTGAATGTGGGATGTGTTGGTACATTGATAGGTGATATGAACACTAATGAGTATGGATCTAATGGGAACGATATGGTTTAGAGGCAACATAAGATGTCCAGTATGAGATTCTTCACTCTGTAGCAGAGTGTGCACTGATGTGAAACTCAGTGGCAGATTAAAATGGTGTGCCAGACTGAGGCTCAAATTTGGGACCTTTGTCAGTCACAGGCAAGTGCTTTATCAGACTGTGGCTAAGCCACATCTCTGCAATACCCTTTCTTCCACGAACACTAGTCTTGCAAGTTTTGCAGGAGGACTTCTGTGAAGTTTGGAAGGTAGGAGATGAGGCACTGGCAGAAGTAAAGCTGTGAGAATGGGGAATGTGTGATTTTTGGGTAACTTAGTTCATAGTGAGGCAATGTTCCCTGCTTTACCTCTTTGTTGATTATCCTCAGTGTCAATGTACTGGCTGCAAAAATAGGGGGCTGTCAACTGTAAATTATGTAGCCAACAGATGCACAGTCCTTTACTTTCACTGTTCACAACCCCCCCCCCCCCCCCCAATATTACACAGTTATGTGACCAGTGCACTATTGTTTAACTTTCAATAAGCCTCATTAACAGGTTGCAGGTGAACATCCACATATTGCTTCAATAGTTTACTATTGAACATCTATGAGCAGTAAAAACATAACCACATAGTCCACAGTTCTTTCAGAATAATCAGGTGTGTATGGAGCAGACACTGTCATTGGTTTAATGCATGGTCTATTTGCGTTACACTTAATTCACAGTTATGTTGATGCATTGTTGTTGCTCTAACACAGGTTTCTTGTCTGAAACTCAGCCATGGACTGACTGTCTTGTGACCACTGGGTCCTTATACATCCTCACAATAATCGGTACTGAACTTACACATTGTTTGAAGTTAAATTTATAGAAATTGCAATTAAAACTTGACTCATTAAATTAACTGAATACATCAAACAATTGGTTCTTTTTAACAGTTTCTTCTTCTACATGGGTTAAGCCAAATTATTTGTTTAAATTATGAAATTAAGATATATAATTACACAAACAATACTTTTAATAAAACTGTTAATTACTTTGGAAGTAATAAAGGACTGGCTTTGCTAACATGTTTTCAAATAGAGCTAAATAGACACATTAATATTACTAGTATTTCATCTTCCACATGTTTATAATTAGTACAGAATTTATATTTGTTTATACATCAACAACAGAATTTAAGTTACAAAGCAATCACTGATTTTGCCCTATAATAGAAGATACTAACTAGGAATAGTTGAAATAAATTAGAAAATCAATTACATACATAAAATTAGGCACAGAATTAGTTCTGGCATTATATTCTTTAAGACTGAGGTCCAACCTTTCTCTTATACAAAAATGCAGATGATACTCATGTATGTTAATGATAATTGGTTCAAAAATGAATTTTAAGGAGGCGGATGGAAAAACAACAGGTGAAGTAAAAATGTCCCAGCTTTCTTCATCACACATGGAACACTCACCCTTGAAAGGCAAAGGTCCCAAGTTTGAGTCTCAGTCTGGTATACAGTTTTAATCTGCCAGGAAGTTTCATAATAGTGCACAGTCTACTGCAGAGAGAAAGTCTCATTCTGGAAACATCCCTCAGGCTGTGTCTAAGCCATGGCTCTGCAATATCCTTTGTTCCAGGAATGCTAGTCTTGCAGGTCTCACAGGAGAACTTCTGTGAAGTTTGGAAAGTAGGAGGTGAGATACTGGTGGAAGTAAAATTGTGAGGATGTGGCATAAGTCATGCTTCAGTTGCTTAGTTTGTAGAGCACTTTCCTGCAAATGCCAAAGGTTCCAATTTTGAGTCTCAGTCCAGCACACAGTTTTAATCTGCCAGGAAGTTTCAATGTAAGAGGTGTTTTGTGTCTTTCACGTGGGAAACTAAGGTGCAGGTAATGGGTTGGGCATGTTTGTCAACAAGATTCTCTCTTTTCCAGGGACCAGCTATAGTACAGTGTCCAGAGAGAAGATTGGTGTCCAGATTTGATTATGGATAAATATTCCATCAGAGGCAGGAGCACATGTGAAAATAGCCATGCCATATACCAGCTGTGCTACAATCACTGCACAGCATTCTACGTGAGCATGATTACCAACCATCTCTCTACCAGAATGAATGGCCACAAGCAAACTGTGGCCAAGAACAAAATTGACCACTCAGTGGCACAACATGCAAGAGTTCAATGGCTGCTTCACAACCCAAGCCATCTGGATTCTTTCTTCCAGCACCACATTTTGTGAAATATGTGGATAACAGCTATCCTTGCAATACAAACCAACTTCACTCCTGTAATCCTCCTGACCTCAACTTCTGACACAATCCTCCACTAACCCACTTCCCCAACACCCTCTACCCAATTGTTTTCCCTCCTTCTGTCCTTTGTCTCCCTTCCAGTCCACACCATCACATTATGTTCATCAAGCACCACTCTTCGCCAGGTCCCATACCGATGTGTCAAGGTACTAAAGTTTTCATTCTCTTTTGTGTACCGTATTTACTCAAATCTAAGCCGCACCTGAAATATGAGACTCGAAATAAGGGGAAAAAAAATTCCCAAATCTAAGCCGCACCTGAAATTTGAGACTCGAAATTCAAGGGGAGAGAAAAGTTTTAGGCTGCACCTCCAAATCGAAACAAAGTTGGTCCATTGTAATATGAGACACAATTTAGGTTGAATGAATGACGATACAGCCACAGTCCAACATAATGTTAGACTGTGATACAGCTACAGTAGTTTGGTTCAAGTCGAAAGCTTAGCAGTTAAGCTTTACCAGGTAGCCATTGCTATGCGTCAGGCGCTCCGTCCGTATTTATATGGATACCCTTCCTTTTTCACATGCTTCGTCTGTTTTGAATCGATTGCTTATTTTGCTTTGATCAGATAAGTGCCGTTTTCAATGTTATAGGTGTTTACGTCAGTCACTCTAAGCTGAAAATGCATTACTATACTGTGTCATGCATTGTTTGTCGCATTCTGATAGTGCGTGTTTACGGCCTGTCGCTGCTCGCGGCATGGCTTGCTTTTGTGCGCGCTACCATCGCCTACAATTAAAAAAAGAGAGGAATCGTCACATTAGCAAAAAAATGGCAAGAGACTGCTATTTGTTGTTACTTACACTGCTGCTTTCTTTGATAATGATCAACAAGAACCAAATAATAGACTGCGTATGATATAACATGTTCTGAACGAGAGTTTGGCGAAAATTTTTCTCCGTTTGAAAATCTTTGCGGCCGCTTCTTTAGTACATCAAATTCTGCACAGAAATTAGTCATCTTAGATTTAAAAATCTAGTCAGTTGCCGTGCTTCATTTCTGACTGTATCACTATTAGGCATAAGAGTAATACGAATATAAACATGACACGATACGTATATTCTTCCGCGTTTGCTGTTGTCTCACTCTAGTTTCGTAGTTTATTTGGCAGACAGGATTTAAATGAGATAGAAGCAAACACGAAAGAATACATGGCAAAATGTTTATATTCATATTATTCTTGTGGTGAAGAGAATACTGCACGTGATTCAAATTTCATCAGGTTCCTATTAGCAACCATCTCTTCTCACAGGTAGGAAAAAATTCAGAACGTAGAGTTGGCCATATTGACAAAAATCCCAGTATTACCAGTCGGATTTTTGTAGTACATTGAAATTCGAAGATGAACAATATGGAATTTGTATTTACTTCATTGGATAATGTATGAAAATGCAGTGGTCGAAACTCAGGCGGAGAAAAATGCTCGTCTTCCAATTTTTTTTTAAATTTTATTTACTGACGCAGAGATTTTGGCACCAGTATTTATCTTTGTGCCTACAAAGGATGCCTGTGTAGTGCTACATACATTCGACAGCAGAAGTTAGTTGTGGCGGCACCTATCAACATTTTTCAGAACTTCCGCTTGCTTTGCACTCGATTCTAAGCCGCAGGCGGTTTTTTGGATTACAAAAACCGGAAAAAAAGTGCGACTTAGATTCGAGTAAATACGGTATGCTCCTTAACAATTAAATGCATGTGCTGTTCATAGAGTCGTCTCCTTTACTCATAAATAATTTGATTAAGGACAGATGGTTTTGCTGTATATGTGGGATGGGATCACCATAGAAAAACCTGCCGGTGGATGAGTCAGTCAGACGGCGGATTTAGATTCGGATTCTTTATTGGTCATTCAGCATTATTACATGCAATAGAATTTGTCAGTTCACTTAACCTATTAATTTTACAAAATAAATTTTTGCATATTTAAGTTGATATTGCGCATTTCTAAAAATTTTTCTAATGAATAGAATGGATTAGTTAACAAGAAGTTATGTACATTTTCTTTAAATAATTTGTCAGGCTTGATTGACGCATTTTTAGACAATTTGTTATATATTTTAATTGCCATATGGTTATGACTGTTGTTAGTTTTAGCTAATCTATTTTGTGGCAACAGCAGAGAAGTACAGGTTCTTCTATAGTAGTCATGCCTTTGATTTGTTACACTTACATTAGGTAGTTCAGCAAGTATGTAGTTAACGCTGTCAAGAATATATAAATTAATAACTGTTAAAATTCTATATTTAATAAAAAATGGTGTCCAGTGTGTTCTATTATCTACCTTAGCCATTACTCTGATTACTTTCTTCTGGATCACCATAATTTCATTTATTTTTCTGCTGTTTCCCCAGAGTATTAACCCATACCTTAAAACTGATTGAAAAAAGGCAAAGTACACTGTCCTTATGTACTCAAATGTCACACAACACATCTGTCTCTTCAACAAATATATAACTCTTGACAACCTAACCACTATGTGATCAACATGAGAGTTCCATGTTAGACTGTGGTCAAATAGGATACCTAAAAAATTTGCCTTTTGTTTTGATATTTTTGTAGTCTTTGATAGACTGAACTACATATTCTGGGCCCTTTCCTCATTTAATAGCAGACTATTTGCACAATCCATTATGTTGCATTTTCTTTTGCCAATTTAATTACAAGGTTATCAAGTACATGGTTTACGGATAGAAAAGTTGCATCATCTGCATACATATATGTCTTTACATCTATGTTTCCTGGTAAGTCATTTATGTGTACAAGGAAAATAAGTGGTCCCAATATAGATCCCTGCGGCACTCAGTGTTGAACCTTGAGTATGGTTCACAGATGACTTCCTGAACTCACCACCTGTTTCCTTTTATTGAGGTATGATTTGATGAGTTTTAAACTTTTATCATATATTCCATAGTACTCAAGTTTAGAGAGCAAAAGTGAGTGGTCAACACAGTCAAAAACTTTGCTCAGATCACATAAGGTTACCTGTGTGTGCGCGTGGTTCTCAAATGCTGCTAGAATGTCTCATACTAAGAGCTCTATGGCATGTATAGCTGACCTTCCTTTTCTGTAACCAAACTGTGATGCACTTAACATACCATTTAGTTCTAGGTTCTCATACATCTGCTGATATATTATACCTTCGAAGACTTTTTCTAGTGCTGGCCAGAGTGGCCAAGTGGTTCTAAGCGCTACAGTCTGGAACTGCACGACCGCTACGGTCGCAGGTTCGAATCCTGCCTCAGGCATGGATATGTGTGATGTCCTTAGGTTAGTTAGGTTTAGGTAGTTCTAAGTTCTAGGGGACTGATGACCACAGCAGTTAAGTCCCATAGTGCTCAGAGCCATTTGAACCATTTGAACTTTTCCTAGTACTGGAATTAGTGAAATTGGTCTGTAGTTTGCAGGATCTGATCTGACACCCTTCTTAAAGACTGTGGTTACCTTGGATAGTTTGAGAGGATCAGGGAAAAACCCTTCTATGAGACACAGGTTTATAGAATATGTTAATGGTGCTGCAATGTAATGTATGATCTCTTTCAATAGATTGTTTGACATATTAAAAATATCTGTACTGTGTGAATTTTTCATTTCTTTGACTATTTTAAGAACTTCATGTTGGCATACCTCTTTAAAGTGTTTCAATGAAGATCTGACCCTATTATGATTTAGGTTTGCTCTCTTAAGATAATCTATACATGTTACATTGGGTTTACTGATCAACTTTTTAATATCATCAGCACAGCTTACAAAATATTTATTGAATGTATCTGCTGGTATTGGGACTGTCTTGTCAAAGTTTATGACTTCACCTTTAACAGTATTAATTACTGACCAGGTTGTTTTGCATTGGTTTTTATTACTTTTTATGAGATTTGCGTTGTATCTTTGTTTCACCAATCGTAACTCTTTCTTATACAATTTCTTAGTGTTTTTTTCGAGATCCTTAATTTCATCAGAATTGCTTACTTTGGCAAGGTGCTTCAACAGCAGTAGCTTATGTTAGATACCTTGTGTTAGATAATCACTGTAATTCACGAAGATTATTACTGAACCTTCATGCACAGAGAGGAACCTGTAGAGGCAAGGTTCAATATTGGGTTTTGGTCAGTTTTGGAGCCACCTCAGAATCTCTCCCCCAACTCCATCTCACTTCTCATCCTGACTAATTTCCTGCATACCCACTTTGTACAAGCTTCTCAGAACCCATAGACTCAACCATTCTAAATGCTTAGTTGGTTGCTGTGTCCTCATCAAAAGAATCTCAGGTCTAATAGACCTCTACCTCCCACATATGTCCATAGGTTAGCTTTCCATATCACAAATAAAGTACTTCCTTCTTCACCTCTAAACCATCCTCACCTGGTGGCCACCTGGATCCTTACTTATCACTGTTGATGTTGCGATGATAGTTCCGATGCCACAACATAGGTCCACTCTCTTGTAAGTTGGCACTATGAGAGAAGACTAACTACGCTGACCACAGCACCCTCTGGCCAATGCTGTGGAGCTCAGGGAGTGCCGTCTTGATTTCATGCATTTTCATCAAGAGCAGATGGCCTGGAAATATTGCTTCTACTACCAAGTGGGCTAGCTTGCTATTGAGACTTTGTATTAGTTTTGTTCAGTTAAAGTTTGGACAGCAAAGAGTATTTGTTAGTTTTGAGATTATACAGAATAGTCATCCAAGTTTCGCAGGATTAGACATGGACTACGGGTTCACACCTACATGCTCATCCTAGCCAAAGTTATGCATGCATTTGATATTTACTTGTGTTTTTGGCTCTATTAAAAGTATTAAAGTCACATGCAGTACCAAAGTGCTTCACCTCTCCTGCTCCTACTTGCTTCCTTCACTCTCGGTCTATATTACAGAACCAGTTCACAGGAGCAGAGCCACGCACCTTCTATCCAGGTGGGATACAAAAATTGACATCACCTCTGTATACAATAACCTCTCACATGTCACAATTCTGTCCAATTCTCCCTCCCCCCACCTCCTCCTTTCTCCCTTCATACACTCCACCTTCACAACTCCACACCCAAATTAAGCTGCTATGTCAGTAAATTGCAATAGGCTGGGAAGTCTAGCCAAACAGGTTAATGTGTGTGTATGTGTATTCTGATGTGTTTTCTGTATTAGTTAGCTTTGAATAAGGACATCATTAGAAATATTAGCAATGTTTCAGTCCTGTTTACGTGGTATCAGAAATGGCATCAGGTCCTCAGTAAATCTTATTCATTCATTCATGATGTCCCATAGAAGCTGTCAAGGATCCCCTTCAGGGATGGAGAATGAGTCAAGGAATACATTAGCAGGAGACAAAGACATAAAAGAAAATTAATCTGTATACCATGTTAATGATAATCTATCTTTATATTGCTTAGTTCTAAATGAGAGCAGATAAAACTGATGGAAAGAAACTGTAGCTTCCTTGGATTGTACTCACTACAGCAGGAAGGCCTGGCCCTTAATGAAAAAGCTTGATACAGCAAACACCACCACCTGACAAAAATGCAACATTAATTTAGGTGATATGGCCACTCACATGATCTCCACCTCCAAGTCAAAGAGAGAGAAACACATCATAATAGGAGTGAGACATGTCTTAAAAGTAGGGATATGGTCAGCTCCACAAACATGTGACTTTTCCACCCCATTTCGATTGGGAGAGACCATAGAAGCTGTAAACAATGCAAAACTTAAGAAGGCAGCGTGCATTCATAGTATTTACCCAAGTTGCTGTTGTACTGTGGTCCTGCTACTGTCAAATGGTTGAAGACTTTCTTTTGCAATACCTTAGACACAAGTCATCTGCCACGTCTCTTCAAGGAATGTATTATCATTGCTGCACTAAAACCAAACAAAGATCCATCTAGAGTTGAAAACTATCAGCCATTGCTCTCTGTAGTTTCATGTTCATGCACCTGGAGATGCTCATTCATAACAGAATCTGCTTAGCCATCAACAAACACATCCCAATAGAGCAAGGTTGGCTTAGACCAGGAAGAGGATGTGAGGAACAGGTGATAGCAATAGCAACTCATATGCCTTTGAGAAGCAGAAGATAAAAATTGTGGAAGGGGGGGGGGGGGGGGAGTCTTCTTAGATCCAACTGCGACCTATGGTACTGTATGGAATGACAAACTCCAGTTCAGTTTTTATCAGTGTCATTCAGTGCCAGAAACTAACCACTCTAATCAGCAACCTACTGAATGACAGATGCTTCCAGGTGTTCTCAGAGAATTTCAAAAGCAAAGTTCACAAAATAAATGATGGCCCCATTCATTTTTAATCTGTACTCATACAACCTTCCAGAAACAAAGTCCAGGAAATTTATTTATGCAGATGATATTGATATGATCACTCAGGATCAAAGCTCAGGATTGGAGCTTTCAATATTTCAACAATCCAAAATACCTACATGTGACCCTAGACCTTTGACACACCAAGTCCATCTCCAGAATGTGGCAACTAAAATCAAATCTTGGGCCAATCTGCTCCAAAAATTAACAAAAGCTGCCATGAACATCACTACAACAGTTCTCAGATCATCAGCTCTAGCAGTTTCATACTAGTCACAGAAATACTACTGTTCTGCATGACTAAACTGTCCTCACACTAAAATAACTGAAATAGTGCAATCAAGCAATGTGCCTCATCATTGGGTGTATTTGCCCCACAAACATTTGCTGGTTATCAGTACTTAATAATATTCTGCAACCATACATAAGGATTTCACAGTCATTGCTGAACATGTGGACAAGAATAGAAAGCAACCCACAATTATTACCAACTCATTCAGAAATTTCATTGGAAACCTGGTGACAGATGTCTATAAAACCATCATGTCTAAACTCCCTGTGAGTGACCAGCAGGTTTTCATCTGCTGAGATGACAGTGGTGCATAGTGAATCTTGTGAGAACGGACTGCAGCACATGTGGAACATTGCTACACCAATGGGGATGGAAGCCCTCCCTTGAGAAAAGATGATAAACCTTATATCACATGACATCTGCATGTTCCCTTAGAGAATTCAAAGGAATGATGGAAGACCTTTACAATTTGTCTGCAGAATCTTCTGACTCGATTTCCAATCTGGACTTAAAGCACTGAACCCATACGAACTTGTGATTGTGCCTATCTGTATAGAAATGTATGTATTTGTTGTGAATAGTTGTCTGTATTTCTTGTGATCATACTATAATACTTCTCTGTCATCATACTGTAAATAAATAAATACTGCTTAGTGTTACTGAAGCATATTCCATCAAAATTTAATCAAATAAATTAGGAAGAAATCTGCTATTTAATAGAAACTGCTGCCTCCTGAATTTTATTGGGTAGCTGTTGTTTATCTGCTGTTATTTGCTTGATTAAAATTATATTTTAGAAGGATACATTTTCTCATCTATAAAGACAGAGTACTATTTATAGCTCATTATTACTTGTCATAGAGCTTTATACAAACACTGCTGCTTGCCATGTAATTAATAGGTATTTTCAGTCCATGAATATTGATAGATAATTTGTAGAAAGCATGGCTAGTGAAGTATGTTTTATATTTCCTTTTTAATTTGCCTTAGATTAGTTGGGAGCTTCCCACCAGAGTACATAATTCCATTCTGAATCATAAGACAATGAGACAAAGTTTACGTAAAAATAATTTTTGTGCCTTGTATTGTGACTGTGCATAACACAGTTCAGTTCAAATTGGTTTATATTAATAGCAACAAAAAACCTTAAGGAGTAAATGTATTGGGAGGAGAGTGTAAGAATTTGAAGATCCTTAAAAAGGTTTCTACAAGACTTCTGGTTATTTGCTTTACACAATATTCTTACACCTCAATTCTGATGAGCAAATACTTTATTTGCTTTAGGGGCACTGAAGACAAAGGGAGTGTAAACATGCAGAATAAACCAACACCATTGTCTTTAGGCCAGCACAGTGGCAGCTGCTTCTGAGGGTGTAACATGCTGCAGTGAGCTTCTTAAGTAATTTACACGTGTCGATGCTTTTTAACTTATTATCCAGCTGGCCACCAAGGATTTTTACTTGTTGTGCTTCATTCAGTGTGGGACAATTAATGACTACTTTTGGTACTAATATGTCATTACTGCTTTTAATGCATTTTAACTTATTATCCAGCTGGCCACCAAGGATTTTTACTTTTTGTGCTTCATTCAGTGTGTGACAATTACTGGCTACTTTTGGTACTGCTTTTAATTTGACACAGTATTTCCATAGCAACACAGAATAGTGTCTTATCTGTAGAGCATTCAGGTAAGGAACTGGGAAAAAGAGCACAATATCATCATAAATAATTTAGGAGTAATAGTAGAAGCAGTTTCATTGTGTTGGCTTCTGTGTTCAGCTGCCACAATGTAGCTGTGTGTTCATGCTTTTTTCTCTAACTTGTGAAAGTCTTCAAAAGCTAGCAAATGTTCACTTTTTGTTTTGTTTTTGTGTGTGCCTGTTAATGACTCAGTGCGTTTGATGTTTGGCATATGGTTTTCTGTACTACTAAATTATTTACATTCTACCAGGATGTTCCATATTGTATATATCATTTTTAAGCATTCCTTCCATCATATGTACTAATAAAATCATGGATTACTTAAAGTAAAATTAAGATAAAAACATGATATTATAAAGTTTTGTATTGGCCAGTGAAAGAACTATAATGTGTTAAATAATTTTGTTTTTTGATTTGCAGGTTACATATGTATTTGAAGGATCAAAATTAAAGCATTATCCAGGTGACACACCATTTCCACTGAAATGGGTGTGGGATATTATATGGAATAAAGTTCAGCTTTTCAAAACATTGTCATTTTAGACATCAAAAATGTCTTACATATTGACAACTGCTTGGCAGTAACATTCATGTCAAACAATACTCATGCAAGTGAAATACTATACGCTCTCCATCTACACAAATGAAAATTCCCTAATTAACTTCGAGTCTCAAATAACAGAACACTATAAGCAAACAAACATATGTTTCCATTGCAGAGTGTCTCCAAAATAAGAAGTAAGAAAGTAAATGTGAAGTACTGTATCCCATAACTAATGATGTATACTGCTAGTTTTCATTACACAGAATATATGATGCAGACTTTTTTCTCATTAAAAGCAAATATGTATAGCATAGTAAGTTTAGCATCATAAAATCTCACTGTTATGTTTGCTTTCACTTGTAAATATATGATTTGTGACAGATTAGAAGTCTGACATATGTGAAACTTTTGTAGCACAAATCAACTCTCTTATTTTCTCCTCATGTAACAAACTGGAAAAAAGAAACAGTGCAACCTTCATGAAGGTAGTTTTTGTGTAGAGAATTTGTGGCATATTTTGAGCATAATGCTGCTACAAACACACAAGTGTGATATATGTGTACAAAAGGGAACAAGATAACCATCAACCTAGCAGTTGACTACAAACTTTGGGTAACTCAAGTGATGAGAAGCATTTCATTGAGCTTGAAGTGGCAGTTGGTGGAATGTCTTGCTGAATTTTGACTTAATGTTGGCTACAGTTTAGAATGGTGCTTTATAGTATAGTGGAAAAATCTAGAACAGAATACCACCACACATAAGGTAAGAAATGGAAAATCCCCAGATATTTAAAAAAAAATGAAAGGATACCTAATTAGGCACTCCATAGGCAATTCTTCATAATATTAGGACTCAGGGATGTTGATTCCACATAACTGCATGAATATTAAAGGGAGATTTATTTTCAGCTTATACAAACAGCTGAACTCCATCTACATCATACTCTGCAAACCTCTGTGGGGTGCATGGCAGAGATTACAACCCATTGTACTTGTTACTAGAGTTTCTTCCTGTACCATTACACATAGAGCATAAGAAGAATGACTATTTGAATGCCTATTTCATGCATGTAGTTATTATAACCTCATGATCCCTGTGTGAGCAATATGTTGGGGATTGAAGAATATTCTTAGAGTCTTCATTTAAAGCCAGCTCTTGAAACTTTAATAGACTTTCTCAGGATAGTTTATGTTTGTCTTTAATAATCCTCCTGCTCAGTTCCTTCAGTATCTCTGTGATACCCTCCCAAGGATCAAACAAACCTGTAACCAGAATGAGATTTTCACTCTGCAGCGGAGTGTGCGCTGATATGAAACTTCCTGGCAGATTAAAACTGTGTGCCCGACCGAGACTCGAACTCGGGACCTTTGCCTTTCGCGGGCAAGTGCTCTACCAACTGAGCTACCGAAGCACGACTCACGCCCGGTACTCACAGCTTTACTTCTGCCAGTACCTCGTCTCCTACCTTCCAAACTTTACAGAAGCTCTTCTGCGAACCTTGCAGAACTAGCACTCCTGAAAGAAAGGATATTGCGGAGACATGGCTTAGCCACAGCCTGGGGGGATGTTTCCAGAATGAGATTTTCACTCTGCAGCGGAGTGTGCGCTGATATGAAACTTCCTGGCAGATTAAAACTGTGTGCCCGACCGAGACTCGAACTCGGGACCTTTGCCTTTCGCGGGCAAGTGCTCTACCAACTGAGCTACCGAAGCACGACTCACGCCCGGTACTCACAGCTTTACTTCTGCCAGTACCTCGTCTCCTACCTTCCAAACTTTACAGAAGCTCTTCTGCGAACCTTGCAGAACTAGCACTCCTGAAAGAAAGGATATTGCGGAGACATGGCTTAGCCACAGCCTGGGGGGATGTTTCCAGAATGAGATTTTCACTCTGCAGCGGAGTGTGCGCTGATATGAAACTTCCTGGCAGATTAAAACTGTGTGCCCGACCGAGACTCGAACTCGGGACCTTTGCCTTTCGCGGGCAAGTGCTCTACCAACTGAGCTACCGAAGCACGACTCACGCCCGGTACTCACAGCTTTACTTCTGCCAGTACCTCGTCTCCTACCTTCCAAACTTTACAGAAGCTCTTCTGCGAACCTTGCAGAACTAGCACTCCTGAAAGAAAGGATATTGCGGAGACATGGCTTAGCCACAGCCTGGGGGGATGTTTCCAGAATGAGATTTTCACTCTGCAGCGGAGTGTGCGCTGATATGAAACTTCCTGGCAGATTAAAACTGTGTGCCCGACCGAGACTCGAACTCGGGACCTTTGCCTTTCGCGGGCAAGTGCTCTACCAACTGAGCTACCGAAGCACGACTCACGCCCGGTACTCACAGCTTTACTTCTGCCAGTACCTCGTCTCCTACCTTCCAAACTTTACAGAAGCTCTTCTGCGAACCTTGCAGAACTAGCACTCCTGAAAGAAAGGATATTGCGGAGACATGGCTTAGCCACAGCCTGGGGGGATGTTTCCAGAATGAGATTTTCACTCTGCAGCGGAGTGTGCGCTGATATGAAACTTCCTGGCAGATTAAAACTGTGTGCCCGACCGAGACTCGAACTCGGGACCTTTGCCTTTCGCGGGCAAGTGCTCTACCAACTGAGCTACCGAAGCACGACTCACGCCCGGTACTCACAGCTTTACTTCTGCCAGTACCTCGTCTCCTACCTTCCAAACTTTACAGAAGCTCTTCTGCGAACCTTGCAGAACTAGCACTCCTGAAAGAAAGGATATTGCGGAGACATGGCTTAGCCACAGCCTGGGGGGATGTTTCCAGAATGAGATTTTCACTCTGCAGCGGAGTGTGCGCTGATATGAAACTTCCTGGCAGATTAAAACTGTGTGCCCGACCGAGACTCGAACTCGGGACCTTTGCCTTTCGCGGGCAAGTGCTCTACCAACTGAGCTACCGAAGCACGACTCACGCCCGGTACTCACAGCTTTACTTCTGCCAGTACCTCGTCTCCTACCTTCCAAACTTTACAGAAGCTCTTCTGCGAACCTTGCAGAACTAGCACTCCTGAAAGAAAGGATATTGCGGAGACATGGCTTAGCCACAGCCTGGGGGGATGTTTCCAGAATGAGATTTTCACTCTGCAGCGGAGTGTGCGCTGATATGAAACTTCCTGGCAGATTAAAACTGTGTGCCCGACCGAGACTCGAACTCGGGACCTTTGCCTTTCGCGGGCAAGTGCTCTACCAACTGAGCTACCGAAGCACGACTCACGCCCGGTACTCACAGCTTTACTTCTGCCAGTACCTCGTCTCCTACCTTCCAAACTTTACAGAAGCTCTTCTGCGAACCTTGCAGAACTAGCACTCCTGAAAGAAAGGATATTGCGGAGACATGGCTTAGCCACAGCCTGGGGGGGATGTTTCCAGAATGAGATTTTCACTCTGCAGCGGAGTGTGCGCTGATATGAAACTTCCTGGCAGATTAAAACTGTGTGCCCGACCGAGACTCGAACTCGGGACCTTTGCCTTTCGCGGGCAAGTGCTCTACCAACTGAGCTACCGAAGCACGACTCACGCCCGGTACTCACAGCTTTACTTCTGCCAGTACCTCGTCTCCTACCTTCCAAACTTTACAGAAGCTCTTCTGCGAACCTTGCAGAACTAGCACTCCTGAAAGAAAGGATATTGCGGAGACATGGCTTAGCCACAGCCTGGGGGGATGTTTCCAGAATGAGATTTTCACTCTGCAGCGGAGTGTGCGCTGATATGAAACTTCCTGGCAGATTAAAACTGTGTGCCCGACCGAGACTCGAACTCGGGACCTTTGCCTTTCGCGGGCAAGTGCTCTACCAACTGAGCTACCGAAGCACGACTCACGCCCGGTACTCACAGCTTTACTTCTGCCAGTACCTCGTCTCCTACCTTCCAAACTTTACAGAAGCTCTTCTGCGAACCTTGCAGAACTAGCACTCCTGAAAGAAAGGATATTGCGGAGACATGGCTTAGCCACAGCCTGGGGGGATGTTTCCAGAATGAGATTTTCACTCTGCAGCGGAGTGTGCGCTGATATGAAACTTCCTGGCAGATTAAAACTGTGTGCCCGACCGAGACTCGAACTCGGGACCTTTGCCTTTCGCGGGCAAGTGCTCTACCAACTGAGCTACCGAAGCACGACTCACGCCCGGTACTCACAGCTTTACTTCTGCCAGTACCTCGTCTCCTACCTTCCAAATTTTACAGAAGCTCTTCTGCGAACCTTGCAGAACTAGCACTCCTGAAAGAAAGGATATTGCGGAGACATGGCTTAGCCACAGCCTGGGGGGATGTTTCCAGAATGAGATTTTCACTCTGCAGCGGAGTGTGCGCTGATATGAAACTTCCTGGCAGATTAAAACTGTGTGCCCGACCGAGACTCGAACTCGGGACCTTTGCCTTTCGCGGGCAAGTGCTCTACCAACTGAGCTACCGAAGCACGACTCACGCCCGGTACTCACAGCTTTACTTCTGCCAGTACCTCGTCTCCTACCTTCCAAACTTTACAGAAGCTCTTCTGCGAACCTTGCAGAACTAGCACTCCTGAAAGAAAGGATATTGCGGAGACATGGCTTAGCCACAGCCTGGGGGGATGTTTCCAGAATGAGATTTTCACTCTGCAGCGGAGTGTGCGCTGATATGAAACTTCCTGGCAGATTAAAACTGTGTGCCCGACCGAGACTCGAACTCGGGACCTTTGCCTTTCGCGGGCAAGTGCTCTACCAACTGAGCTACCGAAGCACGACTCACGCCCGGTACTCACAGCTTTACTTCTGCCAGTACCTCGTCTCCTACCTTCCAAACTTTACAGAAGCTCTTCTGCGAACCTTGCAGAACTAGCACTCCTGAAAGAAAGGATATTGCGGAGACATGGCTTAGCCACAGCCTGGGGGGATGTTTCCAGAATGAGATTTTCACTCTGCAGCGGAGTGTGCGCTGATATGAAACTTCCTGGCAGATTAAAACTGTGTGCCCGACCGAGACTCGAACTCGGGACCTTTGCCTTTCGCGGGCAAGTGCTCTACCAACTGAGCTACCGAAGCACGACTCACGCCCGGTACTCACAGCTTTACTTCTGCCAGTACCTCGTCTCCTACCTTCCAAACTTTACAGAAGCTCTTCTGCGAACCTTGCAGAACTAGCACTCCTGAAAGAAAGGATATTGCGGAGACATGGCTTAGCCACAGCCTGGGGGGATGTTTCCAGAATGAGATTTTCACTCTGCAGCGGAGTGTGCGCTGATATGAAACTTCCTGGCAGATTAAAACTGTGTGCCCGACCGAGACTCGAACTCGGGACCTTTGCCTTTCGCGGGCAAGTGCTCTACCAACTGAGCTACCGAAGCACGACTCACGCCCGGTACTCACAGCTTTACTTCTGCCAGTACCTCGTCTCCTACCTTCCAAACTTTACAGAAGCTCTTCTGCGAACCTTGCAGAACTAGCACTCCTGAAAGAAAGGATATTGCGGAGACATGGCTTAGCCACAGCCTGGGGGGATGTTTCCAGAATGAGATTTTCACTCTGCAGCGGAGTGTGCGCTGATATGAAACTTCCTGGCAGATTAAAACTGTGTGCCCGACCGAGACTCGAACTCGGGACCTTTGCCTTTCGCGGGCAAGTGCTCTACCAACTGAGCTACCGAAGCACGACTCACGCCCGGTACTCACAGCTTTACTTCTGCCAGTACCTCGTCTCCTACCTTCCAAACTTTACAGAAGCTCTTCTGCGAACCTTGCAGAACTAGCACTCCTGAAAGAAAGGATATTGCGGAGACATGGCTTAGCCACAGCCTGGGGGGATGTTTCCAGAATGAGATTTTCACTCTGCAGCGGAGTGTGCGCTGATATGAAACTTCCTGGCAGATTAAAACTGTGTGCCCGACCGAGACTCGAACTCGGGACCTTTGCCTTTCGCGGGCAAGTGCTCTACCAACTGAGCTACCGAAGCACGACTCACGCCCGGTACTCACAGCTTTACTTCTGCCAGTACCTCGTCTCCTACCTTCCAAACTTTACAGAAGCTCTTCTGCGAACCTTGCAGAACTAGCACTCCTGAAAGAAAGGATATTGCGGAGACATGGCTTAGCCACAGCCTGGGGGGATGTTTCCAGAATGAGATTTTCACTCTGCAGCGGAGTGTGCGCTGATATGAAACTTCCTGGCAGATTAAAACTGTGTGCCCGACCGAGACTCGAACTCGGGACCTTTGCCTTTCGCGGGCAAGTGCTCTACCAACTGAGCTACCGAAGCACGACTCACGCCCGGTACTCACAGCTTTACTTCTGCCAGTACCTCGTCTCCTACCTTCCAAACTTTACAGAAGCTCTTCTGCGAACCTTGCAGAACTAGCACTCCTGAAAGAAAGGATATTGCGGAGACATGGCTTAGCCACAGCCTGGGGGGATGTTTCCAGAATGAGATTTTCACTCTGCAGCGGAGTGTGCGCTGATATGAAACTTCCTGGCAGATTAAAACTGTGTGCCCGACCGAGACTCGAACTCGGGACCTTTGCCTTTCGCGGGCAAGTGCTCTACCAACTGAGCTACCGAAGCACGACTCACGCCCGGTACTCACAGCTTTACTTCTGCCAGTACCTCGTCTCCTACCTTCCAAACTTTACAGAAGCTCTTCTGCGAACCTTGCAGAACTAGCACTCCTGAAAGAAAGGATATTGCGGAGACATGGCTTAGCCACAGCCTGGGGGGATGTTTCCAGAATGAGATTTTCACTCTGCAGCGGAGTGTGCGCTGATATGAAACTTCCTGGCAGATTAAAACTGTGTGCCCGACCGAGACTCGAACTCGGGACCTTTGCCTTTCGCGGGCAAGTGCTCTACCAACTGAGCTACCGAAGCACGACTCACGCCCGGTACTCACAGCTTTACTTCTGCCAGTACCTCGTCTCCTACCTTCCAAACTTTACAGAAGCTCTTCTGCGAACCTTGCAGAACTAGCACTCCTGAAAGAAAGGATATTGCGGAGACATGGCTTAGCCACAGCCTGGGGGGATGTTTCCAGAATGAGATTTTCACTCTGCAGCGGAGTGTGCGCTGATATGAAACTTCCTGGCAGATTAAAACTGTGTGCCCGACCGAGACTCGAACTCGGGACCTTTGCCTTTCGCGGGCAAGTGCTCTACCAACTGAGCTACCGAAGCACGACTCACGCCCGGTACTCACAGCTTTACTTCTGCCAGTACCTCGTCTCCTACCTTCCAAACTTTACAGAAGCTCTTCTGCGAACCTTGCAGAACTAGCACTCCTGAAAGAAAGGATATTGCGGAGACATGGCTTAGCCACAGCCTGGGGGGATGTTTCCAGAATGAGATTTTCACTCTGCAGCGGAGTGTGCGCTGATATGAAACTTCCTGGCAGATTAAAACTGTGTGCCCGACCGAGACTCGAACTCGGGACCTTTGCCTTTCGCGGGCAAGTGCTCTACCAACTGAGCTACCGAAGCACGACTCACGCCCGGTACTCACAGCTTTACTTCTGCCAGTACCTCGTCTCCTACCTTCCAAACTTTACAGAAGCTCTTCTGCGAACCTTGCAGAACTAGCACTCCTGAAAGAAAGGATATTGCGGAGACATGGCTTAGCCACAGCCTGGGGGGATGTTTCCAGAATGAGATTTTCACTCTGCAGCGGAGTGTGCGCTGATATGAAACTTCCTGGCAGATTAAAACTGTGTGCCCGACCGAGACTCGAACTCGGGACCTTTGCCTTTCGCGGGCAAGTGCTCTACCAACTGAGCTACCGAAGCACGACTCACGCCCGGTACTCACAGCTTTACTTCTGCCAGTACCTCGTCTCCTACCTTCCAAACTTTACAGAAGCTCTTCTGCGAACCTTGCAGAACTAGCACTCCTGAAAGAAAGGATATTGCGGAGACATGGCTTAGCCACAGCCTGGGGGGATGTTTCCAGAATGAGATTTTCACTCTGCAGCGGAGTGTGCGCTGATATGAAACTTCCTGGCAGATTAAAACTGTGTGCCCGACCGAGACTCGAACTCGGGACCTTTGCCTTTCGCGGGCAAGTGCTCTACCAACTGAGCTACCGAAGCACGACTCACGCCCGGTACTCACAGCTTTACTTCTGCCAGTACCTCGTCTCCTACCTTCCAAACTTTACAGAAGCTCTTCTGCGAACCTTGCAGAACTAGCACTCCTGAAAGAAAGGATATTGCGGAGACATGGCTTAGCCACAGCCTGGGGGGATGTTTCCAGAATGAGATTTTCACTCTGCAGCGGAGTGTGCGCTGATATGAAACTTCCTGGCAGATTAAAACTGTGTGCCCGACCGAGACTCGAACTCGGGACCTTTGCCTTTCGCGGGCAAGTGCTCTACCAACTGAGCTACCGAAGCACGACTCACGCCCGGTACTCACAGCTTTACTTCTGCCAGTACCTCGTCTCCTACCTTCCAAACTTTACAGAAGCTCTTCTGCGAACCTTGCAGAACTAGCACTCCTGAAAGAAAGGATATTGCGGAGACATGGCTTAGCCACAGCCTGGGGGGATGTTTCCAGAATGAGATTTTCACTCTGCAGCGGAGTGTGCGCTGATATGAAACTTCCTGGCAGATTAAAACTGTGTGCCCGACCGAGACTCGAACTCGGGACCTTTGCCTTTCGCGGGCAAGTGCTCTACCAACTGAGCTACCGAAGCACGACTCACGCCCGGTACTCACAGCTTTACTTCTGCCAGTACCTCGTCTCCTACCTTCCAAACTTTACAGAAGCTCTTCTGCGAACCTTGCAGAACTAGCACTCCTGAAAGAAAGGATATTGCGGAGACATGGCTTAGCCACAGCCTGGGGGGATGTTTCCAGAATGAGATTTTCACTCTGCAGCGGAGTGTGCGCTGATATGAAACTTCCTGGCAGATTAAAACTGTGTGCCCAACCGAGACTCGAACTCGGGACCTTTGCCTTTCGCGGGCAAGTGCTCTACCAACTGAGCTACCGAAGCACGACTCACGCCCGGTACTCACAGCTTTACTTCTGCCAGTACCTCGTCTCCTACCTTCCAAACTTTACAGAAGCTCTTCTGCGAACCTTGCAGAACTAGCACTCCTGAAAGAAAGGATATTGCGGAGACATGGCTTAGCCACAGCCTGGGGGGATGTTTCCGCAATATCCTTTCTTTCAGGAGTGCTAGTTCTGCAAGGTTCGCAGAAGAGCTTCTGTAAAGTTTGGAAGGTAGGAGACGAGGTACTGGCAGAAGTAAAGCTGTGAGTACCGGGCGTGAGTCGTGCTTCGGTAGCTCAGTTGGTAGAGCACTTGCCCGCGAAAGGCAAAGGTCCCGAGTTCGAGTCTCGGTCGGGCACACAGTTTTAATCTGCCAGGAAGTTTCATATCAGCGCACACTCCGCTGCAGAGTGAAAATCTCATTCTGGAAACATCCCCCCAGGCTGTGGCTAAGCCATGTCTCCGCAATATCCTTTCTTTCAGGAGTGCTAGTTCTGCAAGGTTCGCAGAAGAGCTTCTGTAAAGTTTGGAAGGTAGGAGACGAGGTACTGGCAGAAGTAAAGCTGTGAGTACCGGGCGTGAGTCGTGCTTCGGTAGCTCAGTTGGTAGAGCACTTGCCCGCGAAAGGCAAAGGTCCCGAGTTCGAGTCTCGGTCGGGCACACAGTTTTAATCTGCCAGGAAGTTTCATATCAGCGCACACTCCGCTGCAGAGTGAAAATCTCATTCTGGAAACATCCCCCCAGGCTGTGGCTAAGCCATGTCTCCGCAATATCCTTTCTTTCAGGAGTGCTAGTTCTGCAAGGTTCGCAGAAGAGCTTCTGTAAAGTTTGGAAGGTAGGAGACGAGGTACTGGCAGAAGTAAAGCTGTGAGTACCGGGCGTGAGTCGTGCTTCGGTAGCTCAGTTGGTAGAGCACTTGCCCGCGAAAGGCAAAGGTCCCGAGTTCGAGTCTCGGTCGGGCACACAGTTTTAATCTGCCAGGAAGTTTCATATCAGCGCACACTCCGCTGCAGAGTGAAAATCTCATTCTGGAAACATCCCCCCAGGCTGTGGCTAAGCCATGTCTCCGCAATATCCTTTCTTTCAGGAGTGCTAGTTCTGCAAGGTTCGCAGAAGAGCTTCTGTAAAGTTTGGAAGGTAGGAGACGAGGTACTGGCAGAAGTAAAGCTGTGAGTACCGGGCGTGAGTCGTGCTTCGGTAGCTCAGTTGGTAGAGCACTTGCCCGCGAAAGGCAAAGGTCCCGAGTTCGAGTCTCGGTCGGGCACACAGTTTTAATCTGCCAGGAAGTTTCATATCAGCGCACACTCCGCTGCAGAGTGAAAATCTCATTCTGGAAACATCCCCCCAGGCTGTGGCTAAGCCATGTCTCCGCAATATCCTTTCTTTCAGGAGTGCTAGTTCTGCAAGGTTCGCAGAAGAGCTTCTGTAAAGTTTGGAAGGTAGGAGACGAGGTACTGGCAGAAGTAAAGCTGTGAGTACCGGGCGTGAGTCGTGCTTCGGTAGCTCAGTTGGTAGAGCACTTGCCCGCGAAAGGCAAAGGTCCCGAGTTCGAGTCTCGGTCGGGCACACAGTTTTAATCTGCCAGGAAGTTTCATATCAGCGCACACTCCGCTGCAGAGTGAAAATCTCATTCTGGAAACATCCCCCCAGGCTGTGGCTAAGCCATGTCTCCGCAATATCCTTTCTTTCAGGAGTGCTAGTTCTGCAAGGTTCGCAGAAGAGCTTCTGTAAAGTTTGGAAGGTAGGAGACGAGGTACTGGCAGAAGTAAAGCTGTGAGTACCGGGCGTGAGTCGTGCTTCGGTAGCTCAGTTGGTAGAGCACTTGCCCGCGAAAGGCAAAGGTCCCGAGTTCGAGTCTCGGTCGGGCACACAGTTTTAATCTGCCAGGAAGTTTCATATCAGCGCACACTCCGCTGCAGAGTGAAAATCTCATTCTGGAAACATCCCCCCAGGCTGTGGCTAAGCCATGTCTCCGCAATATCCTTTCTTTCAGGAGTGCTAGTTCTGCAAGGTTCGCAGAAGAGCTTCTGTAAAGTTTGGAAGGTAGGAGACGAGGTACTGGCAGAAGTAAAGCTGTGAGTACCGGGCGTGAGTCGTGCTTCGGTAGCTCAGTTGGTAGAGCACTTGCCCGCGAAAGGCAAAGGTCCCGAGTTCGAGTCTCGGTCGGGCACACAGTTTTAATCTGCCAGGAAGTTTCATATCAGCGCACACTCCGCTGCAGAGTGAAAATCTCATTCTGGAAACATCCCCCCAGGCTGTGGCTAAGCCATGTCTCCGCAATATCCTTTCTTTCAGGAGTGCTAGTTCTGCAAGGTTCGCAGAAGAGCTTCTGTAAAGTTTGGAAGGTAGGAGACGAGGTACTGGCAGAAGTAAAGCTGTGAGTACCGGGCGTGAGTCGTGCTTCGGTAGCTCAGTTGGTAGAGCACTTGCCCGCGAAAGGCAAAGGTCCCGAGTTCGAGTCTCGGTCGGGCACACAGTTTTAATCTGCCAGGAAGTTTCATATCAGCGCACACTCCGCTGCAGAGTGAAAATCTCATTCTGGAAACATCCCCCCAGGCTGTGGCTAAGCCATGTCTCCGCAATATCCTTTCTTTCAGGAGTGCTAGTTCTGCAAGGTTCGCAGAAGAGCTTCTGTAAAGTTTGGAAGGTAGGAGACGAGGTACTGGCAGAAGTAAAGCTGTGAGTACCGGGCGTGAGTCGTGCTTCGGTAGCTCAGTTGGTAGAGCACTTGCCCGCGAAAGGCAAAGGTCCCGAGTTCGAGTCTCGGTCGGGCACACAGTTTTAATCTGCCAGGAAGTTTCATATCAGCGCACACTCCGCTGCAGAGTGAAAATCTCATTCTGGAAACATCCCCCCAGGCTGTGGCTAAGCCATGTCTCCGCAATATCCTTTCTTTCAGGAGTGCTAGTTCTGCAAGGTTCGCAGAAGAGCTTCTGTAAAGTTTGGAAGGTAGGAGACGAGGTACTGGCAGAAGTAAAGCTGTGAGTACCGGGCGTGAGTCGTGCTTCGGTAGCTCAGTTGGTAGAGCACTTGCCCGCGAAAGGCAAAGGTCCCGAGTTCGAGTCTCGGTCGGGCACACAGTTTTAATCTGCCAGGAAGTTTCATATCAGCGCACACTCCGCTGCAGAGTGAAAATCTCATTCTGGAAACATCCCCCCAGGCTGTGGCTAAGCCATGTCTCCGCAATATCCTTTCTTTCAGGAGTGCTAGTTCTGCAAGGTTCGCAGAAGAGCTTCTGTAAAGTTTGGAAGGTAGGAGACGAGGTACTGGCAGAAGTAAAGCTGTGAGTACCGGGCGTGAGTCGTGCTTCGGTAGCTCAGTTGGTAGAGCACTTGCCCGTGAAAGGCAAAGGTCCCGAGTTCGAGTCTCGGTCGGGCACACAGTTTTAATCTGCCAGGAAGTTTCATATCAGCGCACACTCCGCTGCAGAGTGAAAATCTCATTCTGGAAACATCCCCCCAGGCTGTGGCTAAGCCATGTCTCCGCAATATCCTTTCTTTCAGGAGTGCTAGTTCTGCAAGGTTCGCAGAAGAGCTTCTGTAAAGTTTGGAAGGTAGGAGACGAGGTACTGGCAGAAGTAAAGCTGTGAGTACCGGGCGTGAGTCGTGCTTCGGTAGCTCAGTTGGTAGAGCACTTGCCCGCGAAAGGCAAAGGTCCCGAGTTCGAGTCTCGGTCGGGCACACAGTTTTAATCTGCCAGGAAGTTTCATATCAGCGCACACTCCGCTGCAGAGTGAAAATCTCATTCTGGAAACATCCCCCCAGGCTGTGGCTAAGCCATGTCTCCGCAATATCCTTTCTTTCAGGAGTGCTAGTTCTGCAAGGTTCGCAGAAGAGCTTCTGTAAAGTTTGGAAGGTAGGAGACGAGGTACTGGCAGAAGTAAAGCTGTGAGTACCGGGCGTGAGTCGTGCTTCGGTAGCTCAGTTGGTAGAGCACTTGCCCGCGAAAGGCAAAGGTCCCGAGTTCGAGTCTCGGTCGGGCACACAGTTTTAATCTGCCAGGAAGTTTCATATCAGCGCACACTCCGCTGCAGAGTGAAAATCTCATTCTGGAAACATCCCCCCAGGCTGTGGCTAAGCCATGTCTCCGCAATATCCTTTCTTTCAGGAGTGCTAGTTCTGCAAGGTTCGCAGAAGAGCTTCTGTAAAGTTTGGAAGGTAGGAGACGAGGTACTGGCAGAAGTAAAGCTGTGAGTACCGGGCGTGAGTCGTGCTTCGGTAGCTCAGTTGGTAGAGCACTTGCCCGCGAAAGGCAAAGGTCCCGAGTTCGAGTCTCGGTCGGGCACACAGTTTTAATCTGCCAGGAAGTTTCATATCAGCGCACACTCCGCTGCAGAGTGAAAATCTCATTCTGGAAACATCCCCCCAGGCTGTGGCTAAGCCATGTCTCCGCAATATCCTTTCTTTCAGGAGTGCTAGTTCTGCAAGGTTCGCAGAAGAGCTTCTGTAAAGTTTGGAAGGTAGGAGACGAGGTACTGGCAGAAGTAAAGCTGTGAGTACCGGGCGTGAGTCGTGCTTCGGTAGCTCAGTTGGTAGAGCACTTGCCCGCGAAAGGCAAAGGTCCCGAGTTCGAGTCTCGGTCGGGCACACAGTTTTAATCTGCCAGGAAGTTTCATATCAGCGCACACTCCGCTGCAGAGTGAAAATCTCATTCTGGAAACATCCCCCCAGGCTGTGGCTAAGCCATGTCTCCGCAATATCCTTTCTTTCAGGAGTGCTAGTTCTGCAAGGTTCGCAGAAGAGCTTCTGTAAAGTTTGGAAGGTAGGAGACGAGGTACTGGCAGAAGTAAAGCTGTGAGTACCGGGCGTGAGTCGTGCTTCGGTAGCTCAGTTGGTAGAGCACTTGCCCGCGAAAGGCAAAGGTCCCGAGTTCGAGTCTCGGTCGGGCACACAGTTTTAATCTGCCAGGAAGTTTCATATCAGCGCACACTCCGCTGCAGAGTGAAAATCTCATTCTGGAAACATCCCCCCAGGCTGTGGCTAAGCCATGTCTCCGCAATATCCTTTCTTTCAGGAGTGCTAGTTCTGCAAGGTTCGCAGAAGAGCTTCTGTAAAGTTTGGAAGGTAGGAGACGAGGTACTGGCAGAAGTAAAGCTGTGAGTACCGGGCGTGAGTCGTGCTTCGGTAGCTCAGTTGGTAGAGCACTTGCCCGCGAAAGGCAAAGGTCCCGAGTTCGAGTCTCGGTCGGGCACACAGTTTTAATCTGCCAGGAAGTTTCATATCAGCGCACACTCCGCTGCAGAGTGAAAATCTCATTCTGGAAACATCCCCCCAGGCTGTGGCTAAGCCATGTCTCCGCAATATCCTTTCTTTCAGGAGTGCTAGTTCTGCAAGGTTCGCAGAAGAGCTTCTGTAAAGTTTGGAAGGTAGGAGACGAGGTACTGGCAGAAGTAAAGCTGTGAGTACCGGGCGTGAGTCGTGCTTCGGTAGCTCAGTTGGTAGAGCACTTGCCCGCGAAAGGCAAAGGTCCCGAGTTCGAGTCTCGGTCGGGCACACAGTTTTAATCTGCCAGGAAGTTTCATATCAGCGCACACTCCGCTGCAGAGTGAAAATCTCATTCTGGAAACATCCCCCCAGGCTGTGGCTAAGCCATGTCTCCGCAATATCCTTTCTTTCAGGAGTGCTAGTTCTGCAAGGTTCGCAGAAGAGCTTCTGTAAAGTTTGGAAGGTAGGAGACGAGGTACTGGCAGAAGTAAAGCTGTGAGTACCGGGCGTGAGTCGTGCTTCGGTAGCTCAGTTGGTAGAGCACTTGCCCGCGAAAGGCAAAGGTCCCGAGTTCGAGTCTCGGTCGGGCACACAGTTTTAATCTGCCAGGAAGTTTCATATCAGCGCACACTCCGCTGCAGAGTGAAAATCTCATTCTGGAAACATCCCCCCAGGCTGTGGCTAAGCCATGTCTCCGCAATATCCTTTCTTTCAGGAGTGCTAGTTCTGCAAGGTTCGCAGAAGAGCTTCTGTAAAGTTTGGAAGGTAGGAGACGAGGTACTGGCAGAAGTAAAGCTGTGAGTACCGGGCGTGAGTCGTGCTTCGGTAGCTCAGTTGGTAGAGCACTTGCCCGCGAAAGGCAAAGGTCCCGAGTTCGAGTCTCGGTCGGGCACACAGTTTTAATCTGCCAGGAAGTTTCATATCAGCGCACACTCCGCTGCAGAGTGAAAATCTCATTCTGGAAACATCCCCCCAGGCTGTGGCTAAGCCATGTCTCCGCAATATCCTTTCTTTCAGGAGTGCTAGTTCTGCAAGGTTCGCAGAAGAGCTTCTGTAAAGTTTGGAAGGTAGGAGACGAGGTACTGGCAGAAGTAAAGCTGTGAGTACCGGGCGTGAGTCGTGCTTCGGTAGCTCAGTTGGTAGAGCACTTGCCCGCGAAAGGCAAAGGTCCCGAGTTCGAGTCTCGGTCGGGCACACAGTTTTAATCTGCCAGGAAGTTTCATATCAGCGCACACTCCGCTGCAGAGTGAAAATCTCATTCTGGAAACATCCCCCCAGGCTGTGGCTAAGCCATGTCTCCGCAATATCCTTTCTTTCAGGAGTGCTAGTTCTGCAAGGTTCGCAGAAGAGCTTCTGTAAAGTTTGGAAGGTAGGAGACGAGGTACTGGCAGAAGTAAAGCTGTGAGTACCGGGCGTGAGTCGTGCTTCGGTAGCTCAGTTGGTAGAGCACTTGCCCGCGAAAGGCAAAGGTCCCGAGTTCGAGTCTCGGTCGGGCACACAGTTTTAATCTGCCAGGAAGTTTCAAACCTGTAACCATTTATGCTGCCCTTTTCTTTATATGTTCAATATCCCCTGTTAGTCCTGTTCAGTATGGGTCCCATGCACTTGAGCAGTATTTTAGAATCAATCACACGAGTCATTTGTAAGTGATCTCCTTTGTAGATGGATTGCACTTCCCCTGTATTCTACCAACAAACTGCAGTCTACTGTCCACTTTACTCACAACTGAGTCTATGTGATCTTTCCATTTCATGTCCCTACAAAGTGTTACACCCATGTATTTGTACGAGTTGGCTGATTCCAACAGTGACTCATTTATATTATAGTCATAGGCTACCATATTTTTTCATTTTTTGAAGTACACAATTTTACATTTCTGAACATTTAAACCAAGTTGCCAGTCTTTGCACCATTATGAATCTTACGAAGATCTGACTGGCTTTCAGATAGTGATTCATATAGATAACTGTGTCATCTGCAAAAAGCCTTATTTTACTATTAATATCATTAACATACAACATGAACCACAAGGGTACCAACACAGTTCTCTGGAGCACATCCGAAGTTACTTCTACATCTGACAATGAGTCTCAATCCCAGATAACATGTTGTGTCCTCCCTACAAAAAATTCCTTAATCCAGTCAAAAATTTCACTTGATGCCCCATATGATCACTCCATATGATCATACTTTTGACAATAAGCACAGGTGCAGTGCTGAGTCAAATGCATTTTGGAAATCAAGAAACACTGCATCTACCAGGTGGCCTTGATCCAAAGCTTTTAGTATGCCATGTGAGAAAAGTGCAAGTTGGGTTTTAACATGGTCAATATTTTCAAAATTCCTGTTGACTGGCACTGAGAAGGTGATCCTGTTCTAGGTACCTCATTATATTTGAGCTCAGAGTATGCTCTAAGATTCAACAACAAATCAGTGTCAAGAATATTGGACAGTAGATTTGTGGATCACTTCTACTATCCTGTTCCATGCTGTTTTACCTTTCTATTTTGTGTATTTTACTGACACTCATCTCAATCTGTTTTTGTGTTGGTGTTGAAGGCCTTCCTGCCGTGCACCCATACAAACATCTTGTGACGTTCGCATGCTTTAATTCTTCGTTGATAGTCCTCAGTGTCAACGTACTGCATTTTTCTACTGGCTGAAAAATGGGGGGTGGAAGTTCAACACTGACTACTATAATTGATGTAGCCAACAGTCACACAGTTGCGTTTCATAGTTCTTCATTGTCACTATTCATAACCCCGAATGTTACACAGATTTATGGCTAATTCACTATTGGTAAATTTAGATAATCGTCACTAATAGCTAGCAGGCAAACATCAGTATATTCCTACAATAGTTTGCTATTGAACATCTATGAGCAATAAAAAGCTAACCACACAGTTCTTTCAGAATAATACAGTACGTGTGAAACTATTTCTCAAATCAATTGAACAGACACCGTCATTGTTTTAACACAGGGTCTATTGGTGTTACACGAATTCCACTGCAATACCCATCTGAAAATCAGCCTTGGATTGACTGTCTCGGGAAAAAAAAAAATACTCACAATAATAGGTGCTCAAACTATACATTGTTCAATTACAATTAAAATGCAATTCATTCGATTAACTGAATACATTGAAAAATTGGTTCTTTTTAACAGTTTCTTCCACCACAAGGCATAGACTGGATTGTTTGATTAAGTAATGAAGTTAACAGATACAGTTATACAAATAATACTTTTGACAAACCTGGTAATTATTTTGGAATGAATTAGGAGCAGGCTTTGCTAGTATGTTTTCAAATAGAGCCAAATAAATACTTTAAGTATCACAATTGTTCTTCTTCCAAATGTTTATAATTAGTATGGAATTTATATTTGTTTATAGGTCAACAATAGAATCTCCAAGTCGTGAAACAATTACTGATATCACCCTATAGCAAAAGATATTAACTACAATAGTCAAAAGAAGTCAGGAAATGAATTACGTACACAAAACTAAGCACAAAATTAGATCTGGTGCTATATGTCTTAAGACTGAATACTAATCTTTCTGGGGTACTGATGACCTTAGCTGTTTAGTCCCCCTTAAACATCCCAACTACATATGTTTTTCAAATTTCTACTTATATGAACTGGCCATATGAAAATCCCCATACAAATTATTTACATATAGCGTATTGTACAATGACACAAAATACCCACAAGTTATATTTTTAATAAAAATAGGCATCTTCATCATAAGTGAAGTCGTTCTTGGATTAACAAAGATACGTATCACATTATACAGGTCCTGTCTTGCTTCAAAGAATAAATACTCATGGGTTGCAAGTAATTAAATTACACTGTGAATTGCACTTAATTTCAGACAGAAAATTTCACTTTTTCAGTGTTTAGTGTTTTTCACAAACACTTTCACTCCTTTAAGGAGTTTTAACACATTTTCTCACCAAGTCGTCCACACCTTCAACAGGTCCAAGTGGCAGTCAGTAAGGAAATGCACTGCTATCAGTTCCTTTGGAGGTGGTTCTTCTCCGCCACAGAACACGAAAAAATTAGACAAAATACCCTAATTTAGTATACTCACTTTTAATTCCAACTAAGTATAGGGAAAAAAAGTTTCACACTTGTGAAAAATTACAGTCATTACTTCATAAACAGATATGTTACACAGTTCTCATAACATCACAATAATTAGCACTAATATTGACTATAGTATGAAAGGTGTGGACTAGTAAAAATTTAAAATCAAGTGTACATTTCAGTATGTCATAACTGTGTATAAAACTGATTAAACTTGAAAGACGTTTGTTTCTTCTCCATTTGCAAAATCACTAAAATACCAAGTCCTGGTTTGAAATTCACATAATTTATAGACTCATCATCTTAATGTCCAAAATATGTACATTACCTTCTGCAAAACTTCAGATGTGCATCAGCATAAATTTACTGACCATTACATTATTTAAAATAAAAGTAGTCACCATCACATAACTTAATTACTGCTCAAATCAAAATTAAGAGGATGGAAGTTATACCAAATCATTCCCCTACTTCTCCACTCAACTATGAGTGCTACATTCATTAAACCAGAAAAGTAAGTCCTCAAAAAATCTCAAAATGGTAACAATAGTTGACCTTTCAGAATATTCACATCACTCTAATACCTCAGTTATCAGTTAATCGGCAAAATTACTTTTCTTTGTTCGAGTATTACCACTTATAAGCTCATAATTCCTCATAACTTCCCCAGAACACAAATAGAAGTTTCCAGATAACATATAGATTAATAATGCAGCATTATATGACTTGTATCTCACTGAAGTATTGCCCTTTCTGTTAAGCCCTCATTCCCAGCTGCAGTGTCATGAATTGCACAGTGTACACAGCACCCAATGTTGCCTAGATCAGAAATGGATCCTCATTATAGTTACACCACAGTTGTTTGTATACAGTTATCTTTTTCATTAATCAAGTCTGTCAGCTCCATTACTTTACTTACATTCCTTACCTCATTAGCTAGTGGACTGCATTCTCAAAAAATATCGGTACTGCAGAGACATTTAAAGCTTAACATTATTCATTATTTTGTTATTTTATTATTACTTCATTATCTAATAAATAAACACCTGCTCTGCATATCTAATGCAAAACTGATTCTACTGAAAAACACTGCTAAGGCAAACTTAACTCTCACTACTGATCAGACAAAATTATCACTTAGAAAAACTATCATTTCACTTTCACTGTATACCATCAAACTGCTTGAGATTCTAGCCTGAAGGGTGACATACATACAAATAGTGCTTATTCCTTTCATACACATTATTCCAGGCAAGTATGTTTAAAGTTGTATTTCATTAATGTTAGAAGAAGCTGTACTACGACACACTTCTGTAGGTAGATAGTTTTCTCCATATACTGACTGCACTGAACACAAACACTTTTATTATATCATAATTAATATTAAGACCTAGTATTCAAGACTGTTTTTACTGCATATTGCCACTGCTGCTGCACCAAATTATATTAATTTGACACATGATCTGATTACTTCAGATGTTAATTATATTTTTCAGATAATCTGCACCTTCTCCTCCACATATGCTCACACCTTTCATTTTCTATTTACCTTACCTATTTACTTGACAGAAATCCTTTAACCATGACACCAATTTATTTTCATTGTATTTAAAAAACCAGAATAAACACTGTATCTCATAGATACCAAATATCACTGCTGTGCTGAGATTTTGAATCACTAAGAAATTGTACTCCAACAGCTGTCCTGCCAATTCCACAGTTAATAGTACCTCCTGTTTCACACTTTTTGATAGCTTACAAGTAGCATCAATAATTTTTATTCCAGAAACATGCTTAGCTACTATATCCTCTATGTTCTTAATAGACTCAAAAAATGCGTGTGAAATGCCGTTCAAATCACTATCAAGTAAACACTTGACATTTATACAGTATACACTTGCTGATATTGCAGGATGCCACACTTCCTTTTTACTTACCATATGATCTTCTTCGTACAACAAATCCTCATTAATCCATTCCCTGGAAAAACTATCATCCTGTTTACCAAAACAATTATCAGGCACAGTCAAATGACAGACAACATGGTTACCTTCCTCATAATCACTCTCATGAAGCTCTTACTCTTCATTAGGCCTAATATTATCCTCAACTATTCTTTCTTTACGTAACACATTTCCATCATAATTGATGATAAATTCAAATACCTCATCCTCATCACTACTGGTTCCATCATTGCTACCATCATTAAAACTATTGTCAGAATCAGACCCACTGTCACTTTCATTGTCTTACTTGGCTAATTAGTTGATCCTTGTTTCCAATGTTAGACCACAAAGCAAAACTCCTGAATTCCTTATGTTCTCTTAAAACTTCATCATCCATTTTGTCATTTTGGACACCCTGAGCAACAGCAACACACTCTGTTTCATTACTTAATTTTATTATAGTAAGTTCCTCCTCTCTTTTTACAGGATAAACTTTGCTGCATGCGCCATCACTCAACATCTCACTAGAATTAGAATTTACATTTGTCTCACTACTATCATTTACATTACCCTTACTTGTGATTAGAGCACATTTATATACACATGGCTCTTCATCACCACCTGCTCTAGTGTGAGCCAAAACTGGAGCATTATCTAGTTTAAATGGTTTGACCCAGAATTAAAATCATATCCTCCATTTCTGTTACTTGAATTTTTCCTATCATTTCCATGCCCATTCTGGCTACCCTCCACCCAATCATTCCTTGAATTTCTGTTATAATTAGACCTGTTCATCCTATTTACCTGACATTCTCTCCCTAATTTATTATTGTCATCAAAATTCCACCTACAGTCTTCCACTGAGGGCTTCACCCTCTTCACTTCATCAACATAATTTAAAAAAATCACTAATATTACACCCAGGGTCAGGTACAAGCAATTCTCTAACTTTCTGAGGCAACTTAATTTCTAAAGCCATAATTACTGATTCACTATCTAGTTCTATGTCCATATATTTCAGTTTGTTTATCCAAAGCTGACAGAAACCTTTCACAGTACCCTTCCAAGAGTCAAATTTCTCTCCTCCCCAAAATTCGCTCAAAAATTCTCTGTTGGTTCCCTTTGGACTTATATTTATCTAAAAATTCTTTCTTAAAGCTATTACATGAAGTACAACTATAAGCTACCTCAGCTGCCCATCCATAAGCATCCCCTTTCAAAAAACCTCTCACAAATGACATTTGTCTTTGTCATTCCATGTTTCAGCCAAATCATTAAATTCCCTAGTGAAATCCAGTGGATGGTTCAAACTTATTAAATTTCTTACAACTAACAAATGAAAGAATGTTTGGGATACTGCATACTCTATGCTTTAGATTTTGTACCTCTCCCATCTTTTTCTCCATTTCAGCCCATTTTGAATCTACATTCTTATTTACTTTCACCATTTTTTTCCTCTACCACTACTGCACACTTTGTTTCTTCTTCTGTTTCTAAATCATTTTTAATATGATTGATTTGATTCTTAAGTTTAACCCTATTTTCAGCACAAAATTTCTTGGCTGCTTTGACTTCGTCTTTACACTGTTTCTTGAAAGCCTCCACCCTCCTAGTATTGTCATCACAAAGATTCTTTCTCTATTCTACACATTTACTACTCATTAATGTTAAATTCTCTTTAGTATTATGTACTACTTTCTTTATTTTTTCATCACAATCTTTGACTATGCCCTCATCCTTCTTATATAACTCTGAAAGATTAGAGTTGGCTTCCTTAATTTCCTTTTTAATTTCTTTCTTCAGTTCATCCTTTAAGCTAACCATATCAGTTATAATGTTATCAGTTTTCTATTCCACCCTATTAATGTCTACTTTCATACTACACTCCTGGAAATGGAAAAAAGAACACATTGACACCGGTGTGTCAGACCCACCATACTTGCTCCGGACACTGCGAGAGGGCTGTACAAGCAATGATCACACGCACGGCACAGCGGACACACCAGGAACCGCGGTGTTGGCCATCGAATGGCTCTAGCTGCGCAGCATTTGTGCACCACCGCCGTCAGTGTCAGCCAGTTTGCCGTGGCATACGGAGCTCCATCGCAGTCTTTAACACTGGTAGCATGCCGCGACAGCATGGACGTGAACTGTATGTGCAGTTGACGGACTTTGAGCGAGGGCGAATAGTGGACATGCGGGAGGCCGGGTGGACGTACCGCCGAATTGCTCAACACGTGGGGCATGAGGTCTCCACAGTACATCGATGTTGTCGCCAGTGGTCGGCGGAAGGTGCACGTGCCCGTCGACCTGGGACCGGACCGCAGTGACGCACGGATGCACGCTAAGACCTTAGGATCCTACGCAGTGCCGTAGGGGACTGCACCGCCACTTCCCAGCAAATTAGGGACACTGTTGCTCCTGGGGTATCGGCGAGGACCATTCGCAACCGTCTCCATGAAGCTGGGCTACGGTCCCGCACACCGTTAGGCCGTCTTCCGCTCACGCCCCAACATCGTGCAGCCCGCCTCCAGTGGTGTCGCGACAGGCGTGAATGGAGGGACGAATGGAGACGTGTCGTCTTCAGCGATGAGAGTCGCTTCTGCCTTGGTGCCAATGATGGTCGTATGCGTGTTTGGCGCCATGCAGGTGAGCACCACAATCAGGACTGCATACGACCGAGGCATACAGGGCCAACACCCGGCATCATGGTGTGGGGAGCGATCTCCTACACTGGCCGTACACCACTGGTGATCGTCGAGGGGACACTGAATAGTGCACGGTACATCCAAACCGTCATCGAACCCATCGTTCTACCATTCCTAGACCGGCAAGGGAACTTGCTGTTCCAACAGAACAATGCACGTCCACATCTGTCCCTTGCCACCCAACATGCTCTAGAAGGTGTACGTCAACTACCCTGGCCAGCAAGATCTCCGGATCTGTCCCCCATTGAGCATGTTTGGGACTGGATGAAGCGTTGTCTCACGCAGTCTGCACGTCCAGCATGAACGCTGGTCCAACTGAGGCACCAGGTGGAAATGGCATGGCAAGCTGTTCCACAGGACTACATCCAGCATCTCTACGATCGTCTCCATAGGAGAATAGCAGCCTGCATTGCTGCGAAAGGTGGATATACACTGTACTAGTGCCGACATTGTGTATGCTCTGTTGCCTGTGTCTATGTGCCTGTGGTTCTGTCAGTGTGATCATGTGATGTATCTGACCCCAGGAATGTGTCAATAAAGTTTCCCCTTCCTGGGACAATGAATTCATGGTGTTCTTATTTCAATTTCCAGGAGTGTATTTTCCACCCTACTAATGTCTTATTTCATACTACTAATGTCTTCTTTCCTACTCATATTACTCAGACTACCCATAATTTGCCTTAACTTCACTTCCAATTTTCCATCTGCTGTAAGCTTTTGCCCTTGCTGACTTTTGCTACTAGATTCCTCCCCCTTAGCCTTAATAATTTACCCACATCAGTACTGCTTTTGTTCATTTAGCTTACATCACCATGCAATGTAGATGACACTTTCATCTACAATAGGACTTTTGCCCCCATCATTCAACATTACATTCACTTCTGATATACAACCACTATCATTTACCATATCAGACCACATTAAGTCTTTCTGTAGATTTAAAATTGTAGCTTCAGTTACACCACCTCCCTGTTGTCCATTCTCCCCAATCACAATGTCTTATTCATTAAGGCCACTCATTAGATTAGATTAGCACTAGTTCCATGGATCATTAATACGATATTTCGTAATGATGTTGAACGAGTCAAATTTTCCAATGCATGACATACTTAAGTTAATTTAACAACATAATTACGTTAATATAACAACTTTTTTATTTATTTATTTTATTTTATTTTTTTATAATTTGTTTGTTTGTTTTTTTTTACTTTTTTTCTTAATTTATATCTAAAAATTCCTCTATGGGGTAGAAGGAGTTGTCATTCAGAAATTCTTTTAATTTCTTCTTACATACTTGTTGGTTATGTCAGACTTTTTATACTATTTGGTAAGTGATCAAAGACTGTAGTGGCAGTATAATTCACCCCTTTCTGTGCCAAAGTTAGATATAATCTTGAATAGTGAAGATCATCCTTTCTCCTAGTATTGTAGTTATGCACACTGCTATTGCTTTTGAATTGGGTTTGATTGTTAATAACAAATTTCATAAGAGAGTATATATACTGAGAAGCTACTGTGAATATCCCTAGATCCTTAAATAAATGTCTGCAGGATGATCTTGGGTGGACTACAGCTATTATTCTGATTACACGCTTTTGTGCAATAAATACTTTATTCCTCAGTGATGAATTACCCCAAAATATGATGCCATATGCAAGCAATGAGTGAAAATAGGCGTAGTAAGCTAATTTACTAAAATGTTTATCACGAAAATTTGCTATGACTCTTATTGCATAAGTGGCTGAACTCAAACATTTCAGCAGATCATCAATGTGTTTCTTCCAATTTAATCTCTCATCAGTGGACACACCTACAAATTTTGAATATTCTACCTTAGCTATATGCTTCTGATTAAGGTCTATATTCATTAATGGCGTCATACCATTTCCTGTACGGAATTGTATGTACTGTGTCTTATCAAAATTCAGTGAGAGTCCATTTACAAGGAACCACTTAGCAATTTTCTGAAAGACATTATTGACAATTTCATCAGTTAATTCTTGTTTGTCAGGTGTGATAACTAACTTTGCCTCTTCATGAATATAGAATGGCAAGTCATTAATATATATTAAGAACAACAAAGGACCCAAGACCGACCCTTGTGGAACCCCATTATTGATATTTCCCCAGTTTGAGGAATGTGCTGATCTTTGCAATTTATGAGAACTGCTTATTTCAACTTTATGCACTCTTCCAGTTAGGTACGAATTAAACCATTTGTGCACTGTCCCACTCATGCCACAATACTTAAGCTTGTCTAGCAGAATTTCATGATTCACACAATCAAAATCCTTTGAGAGATCACAAAAAATCCCAATGGGTGGTGTTCAGTTATTCAGATCATTCAAAATTTGGTTTGTGAAAGCATATGGAAACCAAACTGACATTTTGTTAGCATTTCATTTTTACAGATATGTGAAGCTACTCTTGAATACATTACTTTCTCAAAAATTTTGGATAAAGCTGTTAGAAGGGAGATTGGACAGTAATTGTTGACATCAGATCTATCCCCTTTTTTATGCAAAGGTATAACAATAGCATATTTCAGTCTATCAGGGAAAATGCCCTGTTCCAGAGAGCTATTACACAGGTGGCTGAGAATCTTACTTATCTGTTGAGAACAAGCTTTTAGTATTTTGCTGGAAATGCCATCAATTCCATGTGAGTTTTTTCTCTTAAGCAAGTTTATTATTTTCCTAATTTCAGAGGGAGAAGTGGGTGAGATTTCAATTGCACAGGTACGGCCTCTTCCATTACCAGCCTAGCATCTTCTAATGAACACCTGGATCCTACTGTATCCACAAGATTTAGAAAATGATTATTAAAAATATTTTCAACTTCAGACTTTTTGTTCGTAAAGTTTTCATTCAATTTGATGGTAATACTGTCTTCCTGTGCTCTTGGTTGACCTGTTTCTCTTTTAATAATATTCCAAATTGTTTTAATTTTATTATCAGTGTTGCTGATATCAGACATGATACACATACTTCCGGATTTTTTAATAACTTTTCTTAATATAGCACAGTAGTTTTTATAATGTTTGATAGTTTCTGGGTCACTACTCTTTCTTGTTGTCAGATACATTTCCCTTTTCCAGTTACAAGATATTTTTATACCCTTAGTAAGCCATGGTTTGTTACAGGGTTTCTTACGAGTATATTTAACTATTTTCTTGGGGAAGAAGTTTTCAAATGCATATAACAAAAGTGTCATGAAATAAATTATATTTTAAATTGGCATCAGGTTCACAGTACACCTCATCCCAGTCGAACTGCTGTAGGCTTTCCCTGAAATTTGCAATTGTTAAATCGTTGACTGAACGTACTACTTTGGAGGACTGTTTCGTACTGCTGAATGGAGCTATGTCATATATTGTAACTAGCTGTGCACCATGATCAGAAAGACCATTCTCAACAGGCTGAGCATTTATTTGGTTAAACTTATCTTGGTCTATAAAGAAGTTATCTATCAGTAAGCTGCTATCCTTTACCACCTGAGTAGGAAAATCAATAATGGGTGTCAAATTGAAAGAACCAAGTAATACTTTAAGGTCATTTTTCCTATTACACTCTTTCAGAGAATCTACATTGAAGGCCCCACAAATAATAATTTGCTTCCCCCTGTCTGACAGATAGCACAACAAGAAGTACAAATTTTTCAGAAATAGGTGAAAATTTCCCGATGGGGACCTATATACAGTTACAATTATAAATGTGCCTTTATTTAATTTAAGCTCACAGGCACATGCTTCTATACGTTTCTCTACACAAAACTTTTTTGTTTCTAGACTTTTTGCACAATGATAACTTTTGACATATATGGCAAGCAACTCCTCCTTTCTCCATATTTTCTCTAATTACATCTGCAGAGAGCTTATATCCACTTACATTTACCTTATCCATATTAATAACAATGTGATGCTCAGACAGGCATAGTATATCTATTTCAACCTCAGCTTCTAAATCTTCTAAACAAACCAGAAGCTCGTCTATTTTATTCTTTAAACTCCCAATATTTTGATGAAATATACTTACATTATTATTAATTATACTTTTATGCAAACCTTTCCTTATTCTAACATTTGCAGTACTCTCCTGTCTTGAGTTTCTCATTGTGCTTATGCCTAGTTCCTATACCAGTAGTCACATGGTGTTCAGAGAGGCAGATTATGTCAACTGGGTTGGGTGACTTTAATTCATCAATGCAGTTACCTAGGACTGAGATACAACTTGGTGGAGATAAAATTTCTGGTGATTGGTGAAAATTTATAATAGACAGCTGTGATTGGTGGTCCAATGTGCTAGAATTGTGCTGTTTAATTTCTTTCCTAAACTGAAGATTTGTTTCAATCCTGACCTCTCATAGAACTTGACATCTTTCTGTCTTACCTATCCTAAAAAAGGTGCTGCCCCAACACCTGTAACCAATGGTATTTTACCATTCATGGCAGTGCCTCCCCCCCTCCCCCCCCTAAATTTCCTGCTATTACCCCAGCCAGTTTTCCCTTCCCTTTCCTTTCATTATGTGTGACTTAATATAAAATGGCTTTTTCTATGAATTACCTTATTTTTATTCATTTGTCTGCTGCTGCTGTGGTTATCATCTCAATTTGTCATCTGCATGGCTGCTGTACATTGTAATTTTCTCAGTGAGGCGTCTTGTTTATCCCGGTCGGCTGCATCCACCTGCATGCTGATTGGCTGCTCCCATGCTCAATGGCTGCTTTCATAGAACTGACTCACTGATTGGCTGTTGCCCCTCCCTGTTTAATGGCGGCTACATCAATTCTGATATTTCGAAAATAACTGAATTTCACTCTCCCATAATATTGTCTGTTCATTTTCCTTGACAAAATTCCGATGCCTCACGTACCACACTTCTTCACCCGAAGGGCCACCATATGTGATGTTCGCCTGCTTTATTTCTTCATTGATAGTCCTCGGTGTCAACGTACTGCATTTTTATATTGGCTGAAAAATGAGGGGTGGAAGTTCAACACTGACTACTATAAGTGATGTAGCGAACAGTTGCACAGTCACATTTCACAATTCTTTCTTCTCACTGTTCACAACCTCCTAATATTACACAGATATATGGCCAGTTCACTAGTGGTAAATTTAGATAAGCCTCATTAATAGCTTGCAGGCAAACATCAGCATACTGTTACAATAGTTTGCTGTTGACCATCTACGAGCAGTAAAAACCTAACCACACAGTTCAGTTCTTTCAGAATAATATGGTACATGTGACACTCTTCCTCAAATAAACTGAAAAGACACTCATTGTTTATCACAGTGTCTATTGGTGTTACATTAATTCCACTGCATTACCCATCTGAAAATATGCTGAAACTATACATTGTTTGATGTTTAAGTTACAGAAATTACAATTAAAACATAATTCATTCAATTAACTGAATACATTGAAAAATTGGTTATTTATAACATTTTCTTCTACCATAAAGGTTAGGCCAAATTATTTGTTTAAATAATGAAGTTAACAGATGTACTTATACAAACAATACTTTTGACAAACCTTGTAATTATTTTGGAATTAATTAAGGACTGGAGGGAGGGAGAGAGGGAAGAGGGCGGAGGGATTCAAATGGAGCCAAATAAATACTTTAAGTATCCTTGTAGTTTTTCTTACAAATGTTTATAATTACTATAGAATTTATATTTGTTTATAAGTCAACAATAGAATCTAAGTCATGAAGCAATTACTGATATCACCTTATAAGAAAGAGATTAACTAGAATAGTCGAAATAAATCAGAAAATTAATTGCGCACACAAAACTAAGCACAAAATTAGATCTGGTGCTATATTTCTTAAGACTGAGTGCCAACCTTTCTCTTTTATAAAAAAAATTCAGATTATGGTCACTAGTCAGTCAAAAAAAAAAAAAAAAAAAAATTAAGGAGGCAGATGGCACAACAAGAAATGAAGTAAAGAGAGTCCAGCTTGCTTTGTCACAATCTCTATGCTTCCATCCATTCATGTTTCCAAGAACTGTGCACAGTATTTTGATTGAAGGACTATGATAGATTATAGTGAGAAGAGGGGCTAAGTCAGCTGCAAATTCAGTGTAGAATCTGGCAGGGATTCCATTGGAACCTGCAGCTTTGTTCAGTTTTAACGATTTCAGCTGTTTCTCAACACCACCGACACTAATATTTATTTCATTCACCTTTTCTGTGGTATCAGGATTAAATTATTACAATTCCCCTTTATAAAGGAATATTTGAAAACAGTTAAAGTACTGTATTTTAGATTTGCTTTGCTATTCTCAGTTTCAGTTCCTATTTCATTCACTAGGGACTGTGCACTAACTTTGGTGCTACTGACAGCCTTTACAAATGTCCAGAATTTCTTTGGATTTTGTGGAATGTCATTTGACAATATTCTGCAACAGTAGTCATGGAAGGCATCATGCATTGCTCTCTTGACAGCTAAATGAATTTAATTCAGCATCTCTCTATGTATAGCCTTACGCTTTGTTCTATACCTGTTATGCAGTAATCATTGTTTCTTTAGATTTTTATTTTTTTTTTAGTGACTGTATAGCATGGAGATTCCCTCCCATTATGAACTGTTCTACTAGGTGTATATCTATCCAGTATGTGGTCAACTATTCTTTAAAACTTGAGCCAGAGTTCCTCTATATGCTGCTGACCTGTGCTGAAAGTTTTGAGTTTTTCATTGAGATATACAGTACTGATTTTTTATCTAGTTTTCTGAATATCTATATATTTCTGTTTGTTTTAGTTGTCTTTTGTACTTTGTTAATCATTGTTACCACAACTGCGTTATGGTCACTGATACCAGTTTTGATGTAGACATCCCAAAGAGGTCAGGTCTGTTTGTTGCCATTACATCCAATATATTTCCATCATGAGTGGGGTTCCTATCCATGTGTTCTAGGTAGTTTTCAAAGAAGGCATTCAGTAAAATTTTACAGGATGTCTTATCATGCCCACAACAAACAATATTGTAATTTTCCCAATTAATTGTTGGCTGATTAAAGTCTTCACCAATGATTAAAGTATGACTGGGGAACTTACATACAGGTGAACTGAGGTTTTCTGTGAAGTTTTCAGTTACATCAGAACATGAGTTTGGTGGGCAATAGAAGGATCCATTTATCATTTTATGCCCACCCCTAATACCAAGCCTCACCCAACAATCTCACATGCAAATCACTTTCTGTGTTGGTGGATTTGATTGTTTTGTCTACTGTGACAAATACACCACCCTAATTTCTCATTTGCCTGTCCTTTCGATATACACTTAAATTTTCCTAAAAAATCTCACTGCTATCAATTTCAGGTTTCAACCAGTTTCCTGTACCTGGTATTATGTGAGTTTCACTGCTTCTCATGAGCACTTCAAACTCTGGCACTTGGTTGCATGTGCTTTGGCAGATTACCATTAGGATTTTAATACCCTCACCTGTAGGAGCATTTCTTTTGATCTTACACTGATACTTAGGGGTTTCCTACAGCTATCATTATCTGGATTGGATGGAGAGTCACCTAATCTAAAAGACCTGTGTGCACACCCCACACACCACACACCAGGTAGCTGAGTAGCAGCCTCTGATGTGTAGTGCACACTTTACCTATTTTGGAGGACCATACAGTTCTTAACCATACAGTGCAAGTCCAGGAATTTGCAGCCTAGCTTGTCAGAGAACTTTAGAAGTCTCTGGTTCAGTCCTTAAACTTGAATTAGAACCAAAGGGCCACAATCAGTTCTGGGAACAATACTGCAAATTGTGAGCTTCATTGAAACTCCACATGCAAGGCTGGTCTTCTCAACCTTCACTGCCAGTCACTGGAATGACCAAAGAATGACTTCAGAGCCCAGATGACAGGCATTATTTGTTCCAATGTGCACAACAATCTGATGTTGGCTGCATCCTGTTTTCTCATTATCTGCTGGAATAGCCTGTTCATCACGTTGAATGAGTCCCCAGCCCAGCCCTGGTGGTGGTCTGTGCAAAGTAATATGAATGCTTTGCAGCATTAGATAAAACAGCAGTTGGCTAGTAGAAGAAGATGAGCAGTGACTTATTCAAAATAACTGATTTTCCCCAAATATACATAAATATGTACAAATTAATTTAGAATTAGCTGACGTTATGTACAAACATAAAGTTTGTGCTGCACTGAACTATAAATTTTTTATTTTTGTTTTTCATCAGTTTAATGCTACTTATTAATTTTAGAAACTCCACATTTTATTTTAGTACCACCGTCATCACTCATAACAAATCAATTGATGTAGCTCAATAGCTCACGGTCTTACGGTCTTGTGGTCCAGTTGACAGATCTCTGCCAATATTCATGCCTGACACTAGTACCCTGCTGCATTATGTGCAGCCATATTTCATTATGGAAAGTTACATGGGAAAGGAACCTCTCCACCATTCCACAGCTTTCTTATGCAAACAAGCATTTCAGCATTCACCAGTACACCCACTTCACAGAAGCTACCAATCGAGAAACGGGAGCAGAGTTTGGCGAAATGTTCATAAAAGTTCCTATCGTCACATACGAAAACCCATTTGGTTGATTCTAATCTATGGGAAATTACCAACTAGAGAGAGGTTGCACAGCATCAATCTAATACTAATACTCTCCACAGGAAGAGTCAATTACAGGATACCCTCCACATGCAGGGTGACTCAGAAGACCTGTAACATTTGAAAATGCAGTAATTCACAAATTAATGTAGGTAAATAGGTAAAAATTGATGAACATGCCCAACATGACAGGCGTTTTTAATGAGACCAATAACAAATGAAAAAATTGGCCAACAGATGGCGCTCCACAGCAACAAATGAGTAAGGCTGCATGAGAATCGTATATAAAATGAATTGTAATGAAAGGGGTGAAAGACACATCAATATGTTAAAGAATTGCATCATCCCTGTCCTGATTGATAAACACTTGCTGTAAGGCACAACATTTATACAGGATGAGTCCATATTGCTAGACATGTGAAAGGTATTTCGCATGCATCATTTGGTGACAGTAACGTGCTGAGCTTCCACCTCCATCATGCTTGGCCTCCCCGGTCCTCAGACCTCAATCTGTGAGACTATTAGTTGTGAGGTTACTTGAAGTTGCAATTTACAATATTGTCCCTTGACTACAAGTATTGTTGATGAATGATGGCTGTCATGTGGAACATTTGTTATAAAGAAGATAGCCTTCATAAACAATCACTTATTATGCTAATAACTGATTTTGTATCAAATAAGCACCATCTGCTGGTCATTTTGTGCACTTTTTTGTTTCAATAATCTGACCCAGAAGTGTGCTACCACTTGGATACCAGTGATGAAGAAGCTGTCACATTACTGCCTATCGATTCCTAACTGGTTCCTCAATGTTCAGCAGAAGACCTGATTTTCCTGGTCCAACAGGGATAGCCAGAAGTTGCTCTGCCCAGACACTCATAGTTATTCACATCACAGGCATGAATTCTCTGCTGTCAGTGGTTTCCTGCTGCTCAAGGGCAAAAGTGTCAAGATTTGGGTCATTCCATCCTCCAACACCAGATCCTACACACCTACTTCACCACAGACATTGGGGCATCATGGTAATGAAATATCTGAATGCTGACATGTGTATTGGAAATGGACTGATGCCAACATTGCTCCCCTGGTGACAACCAGCACATCTGCCAAAGCAAGCAAGCAATGAAGTTGTGCTGCAATTTCCCATGGCCAGAGTCATTGACATTGTGGTCGTGGCTTAATTTAGTTTTCACAGGCGCTTTCCTGGGCCATTGATGGTTCATCATGGTTGATGCTGGATCTGGTTTTCCCTACATCTTCCAGATGTCCTTTACATTCTCATCAGATGAGATCCAAGGTTTGAAATGGATATTTGTGATTGAAGGTCTTCTTGGAACAATCTTCACAGACAGTGGGCCTTGATGTACGTCCACTGAGTTTACATCCTTTTGTGATTCCAATGGAATCGCTCTTGTCCACATGGCTCCATTTCATCCTGCATCCAATGGTCTGGAAGAGTGGTTCATTCAAACATTTAAAGATCAGCTGTTGATGCTCTGCCATCACCACTCACTGGATGATGCAATCTACATCTTTCTGGGCTCTTCGGGCAACCATGCAGGAGAGTGCCTGTCCAGCTGAATGACTCCATGGGCAGACCCTTCAACACTATTGCCAGTCACTGGGTGTCTCCTTCATGGGGTCATCAACACCAATTTTCTCAAAGAACTACAGGCATTCCTTGCCAAAATAAATTATTAGACCAATTTCATTTCATATGTGTCCCTCATTTCCCATCTGTTCAGTTAGTTGTGTAAAAAAATGTGTTAAATTTGTGTGGTCAAAGCCATGCCAGAAGACTTTTATGCAATTTAAAAAGTGCCATATGTTGGCCCCTTGTTTAATTACATTCCACCCCAGCATGTGTTTGATGATTGTCATTGACACATCAGATTGTGGCCTGGGTACTGTGCTGCCTGACGGCGCACAACAGCCCATTCAATTTGCATGTAGAACATTGAATATGAGAAGGAGGTGATGATTTTCATATATGGCACTGGAAGTTTCACATGCTCCCCTTTTGAGCAAAATTTTGCCTGATCACTGATCACAAGCATTGTATTTTGTTGTTCTTACAACATTTGAAACTTCCTAATAAAATGGTGCAGCAGCTGAAATAGTGGGGTGCTGTTCCTCAGTATCTACACCTACGAGATCCATAATCACCCCACTATGAAGCACTGCAATGTGGATGTATTTTCCTGGTTGCCGTGTGACCCAGATGCTGAATTTGATAGGCGTGAGGCTCTGTGTTTTCCCTTAGACACTATCCAGCAGGACTCCCATGACAAATTTCTGATTATGCCATGGAAATTAGTGGCAGAAATGGCCTGTGACCATGATCCACTCTTCCAAGTGGTGTTGCCTGCTGTACTGCAGGGTTGGCTACAGCGTTTGCCTAAGAATACCAGCCCACATTGGTCCACATATTTTTCCTTATGTCAAAAGCTTAAAGTCACTAAGGGGTCATTTTGTTATCTATGGATGACACTGAATGTCACCTCTGCATACTGCAGCTCCTCCTCATGCATATTGGGGATATACAGAATGAAGGCAATAGCACAATGTCTTGTGTATTGGCTGGGGCTGATGCCACCATTGAACACACTGCCCAGAACTGCCATGCCTGTGCCCACAATCAGTCTGCCCAGCATAGTGAATCAACCCTTAGCTGCACCATAACTAACCCTGCAAAGGGTGCCTGTTGATTTCACTGGTCTATTCCGGGGAATGGTGTAGTTGCTTGTTGTCAATGCCCTCACTAACTATCCATATGTCTCACAGAATGCTCCATCTAATATAGCAGATATTATCTGAGCCTTGTCCATCCTATTTGCTATAGAGGGGGCCCCTTCCACCTCAGTTTCCAATAATGACTCTCAGTTCAATGCCTCAGTGCTCCAGGATTTCTGTCGGTGCAGTGGGCTTGAGCTCCTGGCCACCACACCTTTCTGTCCTGCTACTGGTTTTGAAGCTGAGTGAATCATCATCATCTGAAATATACAGATGTGTAATTTATTAATGACAGCTGACCCTGGAGAAGCACTCACCAGTTTCTTCGTCTCCTGCTGCTGTGCCTTCACTAGCCCACCATCTATACACACAGCCATAGTACCACACATGGCTGCCCCTCTGTGGGCTCATACTTTCAGCTGGAACCCCAGGCGAACCTGAACAGTATGGGAGGCAGATGTCTGAAGTTGAGACTGGCCAGGAGCAGCTGGTCTTCAGTTAAAATCAGCTGTGTTTGCACCATGATGTCCCCCACCCCCACTCCCCTACCTCTCCTTCACCCCATTTCTTGCTACTGCTAGATGGGCTTGCTACCCACAACCACCCCAGGGAATAGCTAGCCCACTGACCAACTCCTTACTACTACAATCTCCACTGGCATATTAGGTGGCAGCAACAATTAGACAATGACAAGTGTTGGGATCCAATGGGAATTAAATCCCTCTCTCAACTTTATCACTTCTGGCTCCAGTCCCACTATCTTTGGCCCCCTTCCCTTGCCATCACCAGATGTTGAACAATATCAGCCTGTGATGCCCATGGAGACTGACCCACTGGTCTCATCTCAACCATTTCCAGCACCACTCCCCTACAGACTGGCCCAAGCTGCACCCCAGACTCTGCCCATCAGCCAGGACTCTCACAGAAGGAACTGCCTCCCACAGCAGCCAGTTACAACAGGGAACCTCCATTGGTATCTTTTGCAGGCATTCCTACCTTCCTCTCACCCCTTCCACGGCAAAGTCAACAGAGACTGGCCACTTTTGCCCTTGCATACTGGCTGGAGGGAGGGATTTAGTGTCACAGGATGATTGAGATTTAACACCTAATCTGAGTATCAATAGAGAGAAAATATCAGAGATACTGGGGCTCCAGCCAGTCCCTCACAAGTCACTGAAGCTTTAGTTATGTACAACTGAATAATAGAGTTTCAACCTTGCCTGACTTACATTTGTAATTGATTTATCTTGCTGGATGGTTGTACATGCTTTATATGACTTGGCTACAGTCTGAAATTGTGTAGGTTACTAGTTCACCTTGACACCTCTACTGGAATTCATCCCTGGAACTGTCTCCTTTGTTCCACTGGTCTCTACATTAGCATCAGTGCAAGTTATCATAAACTTTGTTTCTGCCTACACAGAGTAGGTAGAAAACTGAGTCTCTGCTGTGGTACCAGTTAAAGCATGTATGGAATAGAGCTCTCATTGAAAACTATTTAATAATCTAATATTCAGTGAACTAAAACATATTTACAAATAATATACACATGTTTCACTGACATGAGGACCATGGGAAAAAGTTTGAAAAATACTCAAGAATTAATTAACAGTCAGACAAAGGAAGGCAAAAAATTAACTAAGGCTTAAAGTAGCCAGAGGATTAGAAAGAGCCAGAAGATCTTTCCACCAGGGAGTACTCATGGAAAGGGAAATCAGAACTAGTACAGAATTTACATCTACAGCATATGTGTTCAGCAGTCTTTTTTGTTTTGCCTGTCTATGACTCAGCATATGGTGAGTAGCAATCTGTCCTTTTCATAATATTGTAATTACTCCAACCTGTATTTTCCACTGTTTGTTGTAGTCCTATAAGCTGCTTTATTCCTGTTATGCAGTAGTCTCAGATTCTTTAGAAGTTTCTTTGCAGTAAACACATACAATGAATGATATCTCCAGTCATGAACTGTTCTGGTAGGTACATATCTATCCAGTACATGGTCAGTTATTGCTTTAAACTTGAGTCACAATTCTACATATTCCTGTCCAGAGCTAAATATTTCAGGTTCTTCATTGAGATATGATACCACCACTTCTTCAACTAGTTTTCTGAAGATACAAATCTTTCTACTTTTGGTCTCTGGCACCATTTTCAATGTAGACATCCTCAAAGAGGCCAGGTCTGTTGTTGCCATTAGATGTGATATACTTCCATCATGTATAGGCTTTTACGCCCTCTGTTCTGGGCAGTTTTCAAAGAAGGTATTTAGCACTGTGTTGCAGCATGACTTGTCACAACCGTGACATACAACATTCTAATTATCCTTATTGCTTTATTAATGATTGGCATCTCCTTTGATAATGACAGAATGATTTGTTGACACACATACTAGTCCACTGAGGTTTTATCTAAAGTTTTTGGATCACATCTGAGGGCCAATTTCTGTCAGTCAATAGATCATCCTTTGCAGAATCTAAAAGAGCCCTCATCCTACAAGGAATGGCTGCTAGGAGTGGGACTGGTTTTTTGAAACTGTCTGTATAGGAGTGCAATTTAGGGTCCCAAGTAACACACCCTGCAGCTATTCATCAAAGTGGGCCCTTGTTTCTGATTAATTGCTGAAAAAGAAATTTGTGTGATACCTTATACTTTAGAGCCTTAAAGATATGTATGTTATCCAGAGGGGCAGCATAATGTAGTGGTTGAGATACATTCCTGATTAGCAAAAGGTGGTGGGTTTGAACCCCATCAGTCACTTTGAAATTTTTTAAACTCTTTATTGAATGATTATGATCATTATTTTATTAACTGGATTAACTGTGACTTTTTACTCCTAATCCTTTGCCATATTGTTTTCATCATTGTAATGACTTTTCTTTTTGCTCATATTTTGTCTTCCTATCACTCTTTTTCCATTTGGAATCTTGCCATATGTGATTTTAATTAATGTTACTTAATTACCATAATCTTTAAATTTTTGAAATGATGTTCTTATCAGTTAAATACAAAAGACTTACTAGTCTATTTCTGTTGGTTGTGCAATGGTGTCAAAAACATATTTTTCATTTCAAGATGTACATTTTTTGAATGGTAAATGTCATTCAGACATTTAAAACATATATTCTTGTTGCACTATGGATGAAGCAACCCAACAGAAGATTAAAATAAAAGAAGGGATTATAAATGAAATGAAATTCAGGCAAGATGAGGAACAGAAATAATGATTGCAGCAACAAGGACAAAAATGTAAAAGATTATAGGAAAGAAATTAAATCAAAGTTAATACATAAAAATAGTTAAAATCACATATACAAGGACTGCAGTTGAAAAAATAATGATAGGAAGAAAAAATGAGAACAAAATGAAAAAGTCAATCCATTGATTAAAATGACATGCAAAGGATTAGAAATTAAAAAAAAATCTATGTAAAGCAGTTAAAATGCAGTCCTCCCCTTGTTAGATTTAAAAAAAGAAAAAAAAAACTGTTGGCTTTGTTATCTGTGAAATGCAAGAAGGCTGTGTACTATAGCTTGTTATTTTCATCGAAATAACTAGACTACATGCACCAAATTTGTGGATCCCTGACATAGCAACAAACCATCACCCAAGTCAGATGATTGTGGGGATGGCTAATATGGGATCTGAAAGGGGAATTTAAATATTTTCCTACTGATACATCATAGAAGGTAAATATTGCAGAGTAGCTTTTGTGTGTTTGTGGAAAAATTATGTTCGCAGAGAAAATATGAGTTGCACTGGACTGCTCTTTTGTTTGATTTATTATTAGAGGTTGTAATCGTAAAAATATGTGTGATAACTGGAACTGTTTTTTGGAATTTTTTAAAAAAATTGAATTAATTATAACTAAACAAAATCTAAATTGTAGTACACCTGTCAATTCTGTGGAGATATTACACACTGCTTTTCGCAAACATCGTACATGAATCAGCAGAATATTGTCACTTTCTAGTAACTTACCCAATCCACTTTGTCATGAAATTCATTGGTAAACCTCTTAATCATATTTGAAGAATAAACAATTTGGAACATTATTAAACAAGAATATTAAAAAATAGTGACAATTACTTTGGCACAAATGGTGACACCTCTAAATCACTGGCCACTAAATTAAATGATTACATCCTCACAGGGGCATAAAGTGTTGTACCCACTAGTAAACACCCAAATATAGATATTTTAGACATACTTGTGCAGACACTGCATGGCACCACTTATGTAATTTAGTTTCAGAAATGCAAGCTGTAAGAAGATTACAAAATTCAAGTAAAAAAAGTAGTAATTTTGCTGATTACATCATTGTTTTTAGCAGAATAATAAGATATGGTACTGATGTGATGGGATTACTCTTAAGCTTTCTTTGTAATCAATCAATGACATGCAGCATATTTTATGACGGACTTAAATATGCAGTAGTAACACCTGTCCACTAAAGTGGTGATAACAAATATCATTTCTAATTGCAAACCTAGACCACTGTTTCTAGTGTTCTCAAGACACAATGCTGACTCATTTAAGTGAGTGGAACTCTCAAATTACATTAAATAAAAAAAATCTGTACAGAGAATGCAATACAAGATCTCACAAATGAAGTTCTGATAGAGTGCATTAATAGCACTCAAGTCTTTTAGCATTAATGTCATCCATCTTGCTTGTATGGAGTCTTTAACTTTATAGCAGAAAGCAGAAGGTCACTGATAGCCTGTTTCACAGGCTTGAAATCACCAGAGAATGGGGGAACATGATTTGTGGGCTCTCGAAGGATGGGGTCTGGAAACACTGTTGTTTTTTAAATTGACATAAATGACCTTCCAATGACTTTAAAAGACTGTTCAAAATGTGCAATATTTGCTGATGACATAATCATATCAATCAAAGTTCCAAACTCAGCACACAGCTCATATGGTAGTTGAAGAGACTTACAAGTTTAGTCTCCATACATCAGTCTTCCAGTACTTAATGGGACCACAGTTGTTGCTGTGTCTTCATGTAGTAGTGATGACATCTTCAGCTGTATTTATAGGTCTTTCTTTTATTTGCATCTTGAGGCTCCTCAGTGTAGTAAACATAATGTCATAACCACTCTATAAAATTCAGTATCAAACTTTGTAGTTAATTTTAAAATTGATCATATATTAAGTCCATTAATCTAAAATATTTCTAGTTTCCATATGTGCATTGGACCAGCAAAGTATTAAGACCTTAACAAAAGATATGAGCTATGGATGATGTGTATACTACACTAAATCAGACAGTATGTGACACAGATGTATTTAAAAGTAAGAGCAGTGAAGGCACCAAAGTGATGTCTTCTTCTTTTTCCTGGTCTTTATCTTTGTGTGGTTGGGATCTTAATTACTGGATTTCTTGGAAATGTTAGTAGTTGTGTGCGACTAGATGCCCTCCATGTCACAACCACTACACTTGCCTCCCACAATCCCCCCTCCCCCCCATCCCGCTGGACTGAATGTGTGTAGCCCACCCTACTTGTCTGTGTTTAGTGTTATCCTACATGAAAGACTGTGAAACTTTTCTAATGTTTGCGAATCATGTAACTGAGGCAGTATATGTGTAACGACAATGCATTACTCACCTAGTTGGCTGTGGAAAACCGACAAACTACATCCATGATGACTGATACACCAACCCTCATCATTAATCCACCAGGTGGATTTGAACTGGGATTGGTATGTTGCCAGAATCCTGGAAACAATTTGCTAACATCTGGGCACATTGTCTAAATGTACAGGGGATTATTCAACAGACATACAACCACACTGAGTTTCATCAACCTTAGGAGGAGAGGTGAAGGAGGGCTGTGGTCCTATTGTGTCAAATAATACAAAACAGTAAAGATGGTGTGGCATATAAAGCATCACTTACATGAAGTGTACACAGAAGCCCACAAAAAGAGAAATTTAATGTATGACAAAGGTACATAAATCATTTAATTGTGTGCTAAAACCCTTCAGTTCAAGACAGTGTCGTTAGCTGCATGCCTGATTGCAGTGGGCCACCCACTTTGCTTATGGGAGCTAATGTGCATGTTGCCTAGTCAGTTTGACATTTAAAAGTTTTATTTAATTATTGTAATATTTTCTTGTAATGTTCAAGTACAGTTCATTGTGACTTACTTGCTGAATAAAACTGTTGGTTCGGAAGATGTTAAGTGTCACCATGGAAAGTGATCTACTGACAACATCCTCATTGTGCACCCTTCCTCAGCGCAAAGGCGAAGAGTGGTAGAGATGTGTTAACTGCTGGACACCATCTGGAGTCTCAGTTCTGGAATCAACTCTCTCTCTCTCTCTCTCTCTCTCTCTCTCTCTCTCTCTCTCTCTTTGGCACCAGCTTCCAACTAGTAATGATGTTAATTCTCTCCTACATCCTTGTTGCTTGGACTTTGTTCCAACACTGAAATTAATATATTCTCCTGACAGACATGACTGGCTGAGGGCCCCAATCTGGGCATGCCTTTATGCATCCTGTATACTGATTCTAGAGAGCTTATTAACTTTTAACCAACTCTTTCACTGGAAAAAGTCTCTTCAAAAGCCTGCATATCCACTAGCCTGACTGGGACCCCTCTGTGCCTTTACAAACTGGTGTCTGAAGTGGGTTCCTCCACCTTTTAGTCTATAATTGAGCCTCTAACTTTGATGCAACATCTACTTTGATAAACACATCTAAAGGTAGCTTGGCTGGCAAGAGATAGCCTCAGTTATTATAATACGAGCTCACCACTGCCTACTGCACAGCAGTGAGTTGCCGCTGCCTCACTGTCTTTCACTGCCAGCTGCTGTTCCGTCACCACATTTCACACTGTCTCACATGCACACAGGCTGCCACTTGTCACAAAATGCAGTCGCCAACACGCTGCAGCCATAGGGTCCCTGTCTCCTCACATGAGCTGCTAACACCTCACCATATCACTGCCACCTCAACAATGAGACAACTATTGCAAACGCCATTAAAACACTGGAATATTGTTGCTGTTTGGCATCATCAGTATTTATTCGTAAATTCTTGGTATCTTCCACGCCACCACTTGTTAAGTACTGCATTGTGCAACATTTCAACACACTGTAACAAACTTGGTAATTACATTGACCAACAACAACTGAAACTATTGTTGTGTATTTGTCACCTAAGATTTCTATAAGTATTACATATAGAGCTTTCAGATCCTTCCATAAGTAGATGCTGTTGAAATGAATTTTATTATGGCTGTCTTAATTAAAATTTGTTTTCAAGTATAATTTACATATTTTTTTCTGGAAATAATTATTTATGTATAGATTTATGCACTTAATAATTAATAATGAAGGATGAAAGCTTTTACCATATAAAAACTATCAGCTTCCTCTCTTTGCATAATTATCAGTTGAAATGTTGATAATAAACTTAGAAAAATTAAAAATTAAAACAGATTTTGTTTACATGAAAACTAAAGCATAATTTTAGTTTCAGTGTAAAGTGGTTTTTAACTCATATAAGTTAACAATTGTGATTACTAATTTTCGTGGTTCTAGATTTATTTTGCTAAAATAACGTTATATTATCAGAAAATCAGTATTTTGGTAGTCAAATATGTGCAAAATTATCTTTAGGTGTGCAATATACAGGGCTATTACAAATGATTGAAGCGATTTCATAAATTCACTGTAGCTCCATTCATTGACATATGGTCACGACACACTACAGATACGTAGAAAAACTCATAAAGTTTTGTTCGGCTGAAGCCGCACTTGAGATTTCTGCCACCAGAGTGCTCGAGAGCGCAGTGAGACAAAATGGTGACAGGAACCGAGAAAGCGTATGTCGTGCTTGAAATGCACTCACATCAGTCAGTCATAACAGTGCAACGACACTTCAGGACGAAGTTCAACGAAGATCCACCAACTGCTAACTCCATTCAGCGATGGTATGCGCAGTTTAAAGCTTCTGGATGCCTCTGTAAGGGGAAATCAACGGGTCAGCCTGCAGTGAGTGAAGAAACGGTTGAACGCGTGCGGGCAAGTTTCACGCGTAGCCCGCGGAAGGCGATGAATAAATTGGCTCATGCCACAACTGGAGACCAACAGTGCTGACTTCACCTTTCAAAAGGATGGTGCTCCACCGCACTTCCATCATGATGTTCGACATTTCTTAAACAGGAGATTGGAAAACCGATGGATCGGTCGTGGTGGAGATCATGATCAGCAATTCATGTCATGGCCTCCACGCTCTCCCGACTTAACCCCATGCGATTTCTTTCTGTGGGGTTATGTGAAAGATTCAGTGTTTAAACCTCCTCCACCAAGTAACGTGCCAGAACTGCGAGCTCGCATCAACGATGCTTTCGAACTCATTGATGGGGACATGCTGCGCCGAGTGTGGGAGGAACTTGATTATCGGCTTGATGTCTGCCGAATCACTAAAGGGGCACATATCGAACATTTGTGAATGCCTAAAAAAACTTTTTGAGTTTTTGTATGTGTGTGCAAAGCATTGCGATAATATCTCAAATAATAAAGTTATTGTAGAGCTGTGAAATCGCTTCAATCATTTGTAATAACCCTGTATAATTTAAGCATAAAAATTAACTTAAGTCAGGTTGAAATTTATATGACTTGAAAATTTCAATTGAAGTATGAAAGTTCTGAGGCGGTAAGATTCATTACATTGGTATGATCCATTTTGCCATATGTATATAATCCACAAATTTTAAAACCTCACCTTCAGGAACTCCTGATTTCATATACATTGGCTGATGACCTTTTGGTACCTGAGATGTGTGAGATTTTCTTTCATTTGCTTTCTTTCTAGTATCACACTGGATCATATACACTTTCTTCCTCTATTTTTCTAACTCATACGATTTCACATTGAGTCATGAACTCCATAGTCAACTGAGAGTGCCTCCACAGACATCTCATAACACAGTGTCAAAAGTGACTCAAAATTAAAGGGATGATGGTTTGGTTCACACAACAGAAATTTTAAAATAAGAAGCACTCTCAGAAATGTTTTTGATCTCAGTGATTTGGAAAATGTTTCACCTGGGTAATTAACATTGGTGGATTAAAAAATCTCTGCAGAATGAGAAAGTTTCTAAATCATGTAAATATTGTAGAAGAAAAAAAATGATGTATGAATTTGGTGCTAGTTCGTAATGCACAACTGATGAGAATAGGCTTCTCCCCAAGAGGAACATTTTATGTTACCAATGTGAAAGATCAAAGGACATGTGCACCACTTTTTATACTCACTAAAGCATGTCTTGCATCCAAAAATGGAATCATGTGAATGTCAAGAAGTGCACAAGCCACATTAAATCTTGGTGGCAGTGAGCTTCTATTTCAGGAGTATCAGAACCGACACAATGCAAGCATCAAGGCAGTGAAAGAAATGCCACATATTTCCATACTTAAAATCTGCTTTACCACTACAGGCCACAATCTTGGTAGAGCCTTTCAGATTACAAGTGTGAAGTAAGCAACAGTAAGCATAAAAAGTGCACACAGCTGTAAAACTACAGCTGGCACTTGCAGTTTCTGAAACCCTTGGGATGCTGTGGGACCTGCTATATCATGGACTAAAAATGTCAAATTTGTTGTGTGCAGGATGGAAACTTGAAATTGCTTTTAGCAGTGATTTGAGTGTTATGATGAAATATATGTTGATGATATTGTCATGTAGAAGAAGGTGTAATTAGATAAATGACGAACAGTAACTTCGCTTCACGAAAGCTTATTCAGCACTTGCACATACAAGAATGCAGAGCAAACTGCCTCTGGCCAGAACATGTACAGTATAAATACAGTTACAGAACATTCCAGTACAATGATTCTTGACATCTGTGGATACTTCCAGAATGTACTCAAACTGAATACAGAAGTTAAAATTTTGCAGTTGTGGTGAGTTTTGAACTCACTACCCTCTATCCAACAGTCTAGTATCATAACCACCGCAGCATGGTGACTGTGCTGCTCACCTTTTCCTCTGGCATTGCTTCCTCCTTAAGAGAACAGTGTCTCAGTGTCATGTACTTCTACTCTGGGAATAAGTCATCGGTCCTGCACACTCCGACTCCTGATGATGGATGTTTGCCCTGGCGGTGATCTTCTTAGAACTTCCTTTGCTGGTATGCTCTTCATCACCTTTCTGCTTGTTGCCTGTCACTGGAGCTTCAAATTTACCCTGGGTTGTAGGATCATTATAGGGCTTCTTTCGAAGGACGTGAACCGTATCTCTGATCTTTCATTATCTTGCGTCGGGATCGAAATCTTCAACTTCATAAGTAACATCAGACAACTGTCTTACAACCTTAGAAGGTCGAAAGTAGCGTCTGAGGAGCTTCTCAGAGTGACTAAGCTCCCAAACAGGAGTGAAGATCCAGATGAGGTCACCAGGTTGGTAGACAACAGGGCTGTGGCTCACGTCATACCTTTGGCGATTGTTTTCTTGAGCCTGCAGAGTGTGGAGTCGAGCTAACTACCGAGCTTTGTTGGCTCTGGTTAACACCTGAGTGTAGTCATCGTCCGCATCATCATGATGTAATGGAAACAGTGTCCATCGTTGTAGTCGCCTCACGCCCATGCACCAGGAAAAATGGCGTAAATCCTGTGGTGCCTTGTTTGGCGGTGCTGCAGGCAAACATCATGAAAGGTAGCACCTCATCCCAGTTGCTCTGCTCAACATTGATGAACATTGATGGCATGTTGGCCAAGGTCTTATTAAGGCATTCAGTAAGCTTGTTAGTTTGTGGATGGTAGGCAGTCGCCATGTGATGAGTAATGTTACACCAACGGCTTACCTCTGTTGCAAAAATTCGACTGAAAAACTTTCTCTTGATCCGTAATTAATGACCTTGGGACACTGTGTTTTAATCCAATGTCTTCCATGATGAATTTTGCTACCTTGAATGCTTTGGTTGTTTACATGGCTTTTGTAATGGCATAGCATGTCAGATAATCAGTGCAAACAATAATCCATCTATTGCCACTAGCAGACGTTGGAAATCGTCCGAGGAGGTCAATCCCAGCGTGCTGGAAAGATGTTTCAGCTGGTAGAATTGGTATGAGTCAGCCAGGTGGTTTCTGAGGGACTGCCTTTCTCCTCTGGCACTCTTGACAGTGCAACACATAGTGATGACACTCCTAAATAAACCTGGCGAGAAAAATCTCTTGCGTATCCTATGGTAAATCTTAATAAATCCTAAATTTCTGGCCTCAGGTGTGTCATGAAATTTCTGTAGAACATCTAATCGCATGTGTTTAGGAATCACTGGTAGCCACATCTTTCCAAATGGATCAATGTTTTTCTTGCAAAGTAATCCATTAACTATCTTAAATTGTCCTTTCATATGCTCTGACCAAGTTAAGGCAAGTATAATTTGAGACATCTTGGCGTCCTTCTTCTGCTCAGCAGAGAGATCCTGGAGTGCAGCAAGGCAGTCACTGTCTTCATCAAATTCTTGATGGTCTTGCACAGGGTTTCTTGAGAGACAGTCACCATCTTGGTGCTTTCTTCCACTTTTGTACACTATGGTAATGTCATACTCTTGAAGACATAGTGCCCACCAGGCAAGTTGTCCTGTTGGATCCTTAAGATCCATCAGCCAACAAAGTGAATGGTGGTCTGTAACAAATGTGAATGGCCTTCCATAGATATACTGTCGAAATTAGCACATGGCCCATATCACAGCAAGACATTCTCTTTCTGTAGTTGAGTAGTTTCTCTTGGCTTTTGTAAGTGTCCTAGAAGCATAGGCTATAACCTTCTCTTTTCCATCCGAAATTTGCACCAGAACAGCACCAGTCCCATACCCACTGGCATCTGTGTGTAGTTCTATTGGTGCTCTCTCATCATACAGACCAATTACAGGGTCAGTCATGTGAAAGAATCTTGTTGAGCACCACCACAGATTAATTTAGCATTGGCTTTCAACACCTCTTGGAGTGGCCTGGCTTTGATACAAAAGTCTTTGATAAAATGACGGTAATAGGAACATAATCCAAGGAAGCTTCTCACATCTCTAATACTTTTAGTAATAGTAAATTCCGTTAAAGATCTCACCTTTTCTGGTCTGGCCACACACCTTCATTTGACACAATTATTTGGATTTCTTTTGTTCCAAAGATACACTTTCTGGGAACAAGTTTCAGACTGCCTTGTTGGAGACACTTAAGAAATGCCATCAGTCTTTTTATGTGTCATCAAATGTCTCTGAGAACACTATAATGTCATCTAAATAACAAAGACACATCGTCCACTTCAGGTGACTTACAAGATTATCCATCATCTGTTCAAAAGTTGCTGGTGCATTACACAAACCAAATGGCATTACCTTAAACTCATATAATCCCTCAGGGGTGATGAATGCAGTTTTCTCATGATCAGCCTCATCTACTTCGATTTGCCAGTATCCCAAGTACATGTCCATGGTTCAGAAAAACTTAGCCCCCTTCAGACATCTAGTGCATTATCAATTTGTGGAAGAGTTTAAATGTCCTTTTTAGTTATCTCATTAAGTTTCCTGTAATCAACACAAAAGCTCCAACTGCCATCCTTCTTCCTGAGGAGAACCAATGGTGATGACTGTGGTGTCACCGCCAGACACCACACTTGCTAGGTGGTAGCCTTTAAATCGGCCGCGGTCCGTTAGTATACATCGGACCTGCGTGTCGCCACTATCAGTGATTGCAGACCGAGCGCCGCCACACGGCAGGTCTAGAGAGACTTCCTAGCACTCACCCCAGTTGTACAACCGACTTTGCTAGTGATGGTTCACTGACAAAATACACTCTCATTTGCCGAGACGATAGTTAGCCTAGCCTTCAGCTACGTCATTTGCTACGACCTAGCAAGGCGCCATTACCAGTTACTATTGATATTGTAAATAATGTACTGTCAAGAGCGACGTTCACCATTAACGGATTAAAGTTAAGTATTCCACCAGCTACGTCCGTTTCTCTAAATTCTAATTTCCTTGTCCTGTTCCAGACCTCACGCCAGCCTGTGTGAGCTAAAACGTGTGCCTTTCGGCTTCCTCTAGTAACGGTGTTGGCTCTCCTGCCAACCCATAACAATGACCATGGGCTCTGCAAAGGCTGAATGATGTCAGTGTTCATCATTTTTTCTACGTCATCGCGACTTATTCAACGTTCTGTTGCTGACACATGGTATGCTCTCTGGCTTATTGATTGATGGTCTCCAGTGCTAATCTGGTGCTCCACCATCGATTCGTCTAATTTGCTCTTCACCTGTAGACTGAAGCAGTCAGAGAACTTTTGAAGAATGGCAAGTAGCTTCTTCTGTAGTTCCTTAGTGAGATCTGGTGATAGTCGGGCTAGATGATCTTGTCTCGTAGTGGTTGAGCTAACTTCGCCCACAGACTTGGCATTGGAGGTTTCTATGATGCTCAGCTGTTCTGCAATTAACAGCTCAGCATTTGCTAAGCACATGTGTCTTTGAAGGATCTGTGGTTCTCAGCGACAGTTAACTATCCACAGTTCACAGAATCCATTCTTAAACAAGATGACAGAGGCTGGGATGACCAAGTTACTCTCTTACATTCCACTACAAGATCCATGGGTTGACACACAGCATGACACATGACAGTTACCTTTCTAGCACTGACTGCAGGAATGAACACTTCATCCAGCACATATAGTCTTTACACACTCTGATGGACATCTTCCTGTCTACAGTATCTCATCCCGTCTAGCATAATCTTCGAGCAACCACAACCTATAAGTTCCTGAGAAGCTTTCAAAAAGTCCCATCCAAGAATGATGTCATGACTACACTCTTGTAAGACAATGAATTCTAAGGGCTGTGTACGGCCACATATACTCACATGAATGACACATCTTGCTATAGGATTTACATATTTCCCATTAGCCACTTTCAGTAGAGATGTTTTGTTGTAGATGAATACAATTTCCCGCAACTGGCAATGGTACTTCTCCGAAATGACTGAATATGATGCTCCAGAGTCCACAAGAGCTTGGGCTAATCAGCCATCTATGAGGATATTGACGTAGTTTCCTATCATTTTTGTAGTGATCAATGGCGGAGGATTTTTCTCTTCAGTGGTCTTACTTCCAAGGAAGGTCACACCTTTTAGTTTTCCAGGTTGTGACAGCTAGGTGATCGGCTGGAGCTTCTAAATGGCGATGGAGACCTTGATCGGCGTGTTGGAAGTTAGTATGGGCAGAGGTCATTGTTGGCAACTGGAATAAAATAATAATTGGATCCTTTTACCAACCTCCCAATTCAGATGATACAGTTGCTGAAAGGTTCAAAGAAAACTTCAGTCTGATTTCAGACACGTACCCGACTCATACAATAATAGTTGGTGGTGACTTTAATTTACGCTTGATATGTTGGCAAAAATATATGTTTAATTCTGGAAGAACACATAAAATATCATCCAAAATTGTGCTACATGCATTCTCTGAAAATTATTCCAAGCAGTTAGTTCATGAGCCCACGTGAATAGTAAACAGTTGTGAAAACACACTTGACCTCTTGTTGTTGTTGTTGTGGTCTTCAGTCCTGAGACTGGTTTGATGCAGCTCTCCATGATACTCTATCCTGTGCAAGCTTCTTCATCTCCCAGTACCTACTGCAACCTACATCCTTCTGAATCTGTTTAGTGTATTCATCTCTTGGTCTCCCCCTACGATTTTTACCCTCCACGCTGCCCTCCAATACTAAATTGGTGATCCCTTGATGCCGCAGAACATGTCCTACCAACCGATCCCTTCTTCTGGTCAAGTTGTGCCACAAACTTCTCTTCTCCCCAATCCTATTCAATACTTCCTCATTAGTTATGTGATCTACCCATCTAATCTTCAGCATTCTTCTGTAGCACCACATTTCGAAAGCTTCTATTCTCTTCTTGTCCAAACTATTTACCGTCCATGTTTCACTTCCATACATGGCTACACTCCATACAAATACTTTCAGAAATGACTTCCTGACACTAAAATCTATAATCGATGTTAACAAATTTCTCTTCTTCAGAAACGCTTTCCTTGCCATTGCCAGTCTACATTTTATATCCTCTCTACTTCGACCATCATCAGTTATTTTGCTCCCCAAATAGCAAAACTCCTTTACTACTTTAAGTGTCTCATTTCCTAATCTAATTCCCTCAACATCACCCGACTTAATTCCACTACATTCCATTATCCTCGTTTTGCTCTTGTTGATGTTCATCTTATATCCTCCCTTCAAGATACCATCCATTCCATTCAACTGCTCTTCCAAGTCCTTTGCTGTCTCTGACAGAATTACAATGTCATCGGCAAACCTCAAAGTTTTTATTTCTTCTCCATGGATTTTAATACCTACTCTGAAATTTTCTTTTGTTTCCTTTACTGCATGCTCAATATACAGACTGAATAACATCGGGGAGAGGCTACAACCCTGTCTTACTCCCTTCCACACCGCTGCTTCCCTTTCATGTCCCTTGACTCTTATAACAGCCATCTGGTTTCTGTACAAATTGTAAATAGCCTTTCGCTCCCTGTATTTTACCCCTGCCACCTTTAGAATTTGAAAGAGAGTATTCCAGTCAACATTGTCAAAAGCTTTCTCTAAGTCTCTGTTTTAAAGCTGCATGCCCTCAGGAAAAATTACGGCCGTAGTTTCCCCTTGCTTTCAGCCGTTCGCAGTACCAGCACAGCAAGGCCGTTTTGGTTATTGTTACAAGGCCAGATCAGTCAATCATCCAGACTGTTGCCCTTGCAACTACTGAAAAGGCTGCTGCCCCTCTTCAGGAACCACACGTTTGTCTGGCCTCTCAACAGATACCCCTCCGTTGTGGTTGTACCTACGGTACGGCTATCTGTATCGCTGAGGCACGCAAGCCTCCCCACCAGCGGCAAGGTCCATGGTTCATTGACCTCTTAGCAACAAATAATCCTGAGTTAATAACGAGCATCAAAACTCATTCAGAGATTAATGAACACAGAGTTGTCATAGCGAGACTGAATATTGTAGCCCCCAAATCTTTGAAAAAAAAGTGAAAAATATACCTATTCAAAAAAGCATATAAAAATTCACTTGACGCCTTCGTAAGAGACAATCTCCACTCATTCCAAATTAGTAATATAAGTGTAGACCAGATGTGGCTTAAATTCAAAGAAAGAGTATCAGCAGCAATTGAGAGATTTATACCAAATAAATTAACAAATGACAGAGGTGATCCTCCTTGGTACACAAAACAGGTTAGAACACTGTTGCAGAAAGAATGAAACAAACATGCCAAATTTAAACAGATGCAAAATCCCCAAGACTGGCAATCTTTTACAGAAGCTCAAAATTTAGCGCGGACTTCAATGCGAGATGCCTATAAGAGTTTCCACAATGAAACTTTGTCTCAAAACATGGTAGAAAATCCAAAGAGATTCTGGTCATATGTGAAGTATGTTAACAGCAAGAAACAATCAATGCCTTCTCTGCATGATAGCAATGGAGATATTATCGAAGACAGTGCTACCAAAGCAGAGTTACTAAACACAGCCCTCCGAAACGCCTTCACAAAAGAAGATGAAGTAAATATTCTAGAATTCAAATTGAGAACAGCTGTCAACATGAGTAACATAGAATTAAATATCCTCAGAGTAGTGAAGCAATTTAAATCACTTAATAGCAGCAAGTGTTCTGGTCCAGACTGTAAACCAATTAGGTTCCTTTCGGAGTTTGCTGATGCTTTAGCTCCATACTTAACAATCATATACAAACATTTGCTTGATGAAAGATCCGTACCCAAAGACTGGAAAGTTGTGCAGATCAAGCTGATATTCAAGAAAAATAGTAGGAGTAATTCACCAAATTACAGACACATATCATTAATGTTGATTTGCAGCAGGATTTTACAAAATATATTGTGTTTGAACATTGGTCTATTGACACACAGTCAACATGGGTTTAGAAAAAATCGTTCCTGTGAAACACAACTAGCTCTTTACTCACATGAAGTATTGAGAGCTATTGACAAGGGATTTCAGATCGATTCCACATTTCTGGATTTCCGGAAGGCTTTTGACACTGTAGCACACAAGCGGCTTGTAGTGAAATGGCGTGCTTATGGAATATTGCCTCAGTTATGTGACTCGATTTGTGATGTCCTGTCAGAGAGGTCACAGTTCATAGTATTTGACAGAAAGGCATCCAGTAAAACAGAAGTGATTTCTGGTATTCCCCAAGGTAGTGTTATAGGCCTTTTGCTGTTCCTTATCTATATAAACGATTTTGGAGACAATCTGAGCAGCCATCTTTGGTTGTTTGCAGATGACACTGTCATTGATCAACTAATAAAGTCATCAGAAGATCAAAACAAACTGAAAAATGATTTAGAAATGATATCTGAATGGTGCAAAAAGAGGCAGTTGACCCTAAATAATGAAAAGTGTGATGTCATCCACATGAGTGCTAAAAGGAACTCATTAAACTTCTGTTACATGATAAATCAGTCTAATCTAAATGCCATAAATTCAACTAAATACCTAGGTATTACAATTACAAACAAGTTAAATTGGAAGGAACACATAGAAAATATTGTGGGGAAGGCTAACCAAAGACTACGTTTTATTGGCAGGACACTTAGAAAATGTAGCAGACCTACTAAGGAGACTGCCTACACTAAGCTTGTCTGTCCTCTTTTAGAATACTGCTGCATGGTGTGGGACCCTCACCTGATAGGACTGATGGAGTTCATCAAAAAAGTTCAAAGAAAGGCAGCTCATTTTGTATTATTGCGAGATATGGGAGAGAGTGTCACAGACATGATACAGGATTTGGGCTGGAAATCATTAAAAGAAAGGTGTTTTTCGTTGTAATGGAATCTTCTCACGAAATTCCGGTCACCGACTTTCTCCTCTGAATGTGAAAATATTTTGTTGACACTGACCTACATAGGGAGGAATGATCACCACGATAAAATAAGGGAAATCAGAGCTCGTACAGAAAGATATAGGTGTTCATTCTTATTGCATACTATACGATATTGGAACAATAGAGAATTGTGAAGGTTGTTTGATGAACCCTCTGCCAGGCACTTGAATGTGATTTGCAGAGTATCTATGTAGATGTAGATGTACTCTCCAGTAGCTAGCTTGTGGTGGTGGTGACCTACGTCGCCCTGCACCAACATCTTCTTGTTCTTTGTCGTCCCAGGGTTGACATCAGCTAAGATCAGTCTGCTGTCTTCTGGCGAGGGCATCATCAAATATCCAACACCTTTCTCGACAATAGCACACCACATGTCCCGGTTGTCTGCAGTGGAAACATACTGGTGTCCTCTGGACCTCAGTCTTCCTTGATGCCCAAACAGGTTCCTCATGCGTCATTGTAGGAACGTAATATCACCGGGATCTCGACTTTTTCACCATTTTAAAGGGAAATGAAGGCCAGGAGACTGGGTTCAATGTCTGTTCCATTTCCTCCCCTATGACCTCTTGAAGTATCTCAGTTTTTTGCTCGCCATGCAGTCCAAGTGCCTTCTGAACTTCCTCTCTCACTATCTGACAAAGAATACTTGTGAAATCAGTTTCTTTCTCCATCACAGACATTGATACAAGATTTGGAAGCCATTCAAACTTCTTGTGTGTAATTCTTCTTTGATGCATTGTCTCAATGTACTGGCACCATTTTATGAAGTCGTCTGCTGTCGAACCGTCCTTCAGGAGTAGGGCTTGATACGTGTCCTCAGCAACACCCTTCATGAGATGTGCAGCCTTATCTTCTGCCTTCATTCTAGGATCCACTATTTTACACAGATCCAATACGTCTTGAATGTAGGATGCTGTAGTTTGTCCTGGATGCTGTGCCCTGCACTTTAATTTATTTTCAGACTTGCACTTCTGTCATTGTGTGTCTTTGAAGTACTGGCATAGTTCCACCTGGAATACTTCCCAGCTTGTGAACTTCTCCTCATTGACCTCACACCATTGCTTGGCAGTGCCCTCCAAGTAGAAAAATACGTTAGCCAAACACACGGTGTCGTCCCATTTGTTAAATTTGGCTATATGCTCATATACTTTGTTTGGATCTTGGCCATTGTCACCAGAGAACCTGGAAGGATATCTCACATGGTGGCACACAGTTGCTGTCATCGTAACATCCAATTCTTCTTCTGTCTCTGATAGATTGTGATCTGTTGAATATGGGCCAAACTTGGGTTTCTCACCATGTAAATGGCAGTTCTGTCATGTCCTGATAGGAGCCACTTGTCGTCGATGATGTGTGCTATCACAAGTTCCAATACCCAGTGCCTCCACCAGAATAATGTCATGTAGAAGAAGGTGTAATTAGGTGAATGATGAACACTAACTTCACTTAACGAAGGTTTATTCAGCACTTGCACATACAAGAGCGCAGAGTGAACTGCCTCCGGCCAGAACACATACAGTATATATACAGTTACAGAACATTCCAGAGCAATGATTCTTGACATTTGTCGATGCTTCTAAAATGTACTTGAACCAAATATAGAAATTAAAATCTTACAGTTGAGGTGAGTTTTGAACTCACAACCCTGCATGCAACAGTCTAATATCATAACCACTACACCATCGTGAGTGTGCTACTCAGTTTCTTTTGCGACAATATTTTTAAAGTTTTATCATAAACGGTGGTATTTTAAGAGTTTTATCATGAAGATTATGCTGAACATACTGATGATGAAAGTATTTATGAAGTTTTTATTATGAGTTAAAAGTGAACCTTCCACTGGTACCTTTGCAGGCCAATGAAGCCAATGCTTAGAGTGAGTTTCTGCCATGTAGCAATAAATAACAACTTAAATACTTGAGCCGCCACTTAAAACCATTTATGCTTGGGCCTATTGTTCTTTAAAGATGTATTTTATGTTGTAGTGTGTTACATAGTTGGTGAAGTGATTGTTTTGTTCATTTAACTCTCAGGTTATTCCACTTACTATGGAATGGATATGTCAGCTTACTCTGTTTTAAGTTCTTTTTAAGAAGTGTGACAACATCTGGTGCAAATTCCACATGCCAATCACGTATTGAATGCCATTATTGTATTGTATTAAGTATCACTTGTTTCTAAAGATGTAACTGTTGTATAAGTTTAATGTAATTTAGATGTCAAGTGGAGTTCTCTTTGTATCTTCTACAATCATTCTTCTGACAGGATTTTTGTGGAATGTATGATACGCTATTAAACACAAGAAGCACAGTATGCTTCTCCAACCTCTGTAATGTTGGTCAGCTGCTTTGTGAAGTCCCTAAGGCAACACTATTTTAGTTTGTATGTTTCTTAATCACCAAGAACACTCTTTTGATTTTTTTATATTATCTGCACTTTGTGACTTAAAAGTATGTTTTGAGTTTGCCTTGCAATCTATGAATGTTTGAAATGTACTATTTACCTCTGCAAGTAGTGATACAGAACAATGTGTGCCAGAGGAATTACAAAGTTTAAATATGTAATTACGTCTTATGTTAAGTGTTTCATTTTGTTGGCGAGTGTGGAACATGAAATCTGTCTTTCCACAGAATCTATTCTGTGTCACTACATGCTTTTGAATGTGCCACTATTTCCCTTCTGCATTTCTTTTGAATGTTCATGTCAGCATAAGCTTTTCTGGATATGTGTTCAATGAAAGTAACATGTATTCCATCCCTGCCCATTTATCTAAATGGCATAATTTTGTCTGAAATTCAAGTTTCAATACTCTTTGACACACTTGATATTTTTCAAGGGGAAACCTTTGACATTTTGGTGCATCTCTGCTGTGTGATCTAGTATTCATGCATGGACAAAAAGTTGTTTGTTCTCAGAATTAGCACTGTATTACACTGTTCCAAGCATGGCCTGTGGACTGTACCTAGCAGCCAGTATGTGTTACTAGCTGTGTGTTCCACAAATGGCACACACACTTCCTAGCTGATAGTTTGCAGTTCTTCAAGCAAGTAATATCAAGCCTGGCGCAAGAATCACATGGACACATTCACCCCTTCCATGGAGACAATAGGCCATTGTTACAAACTGTTTCCCCTCCACTCCCACTTTGATTTAGCAACCATCATGAGTTGGTTGACTATCACAGCCTTACTTCATATTCTCTACCCCCTTATGTGCCCATGGTTTTTGTTGGTGTGGTTTTAAATGATGTTTCGCAGTATCTGACAGCATTCGTGCCACAAGCCATGTTACATGAACATAGCACTTTATTATTGTGTGTACTCTTTATAACTGAATACATTTTTTTGCTTTTCTTTTTTTAATGTTTATAGGGGTTTATCGTAATATTTTGTCACTTTCCCTATGATTTTGGGTAATAAATATTGTTTTTACAATTTATCTTTCAATGAGACATAAATGATCCTTAAGTTAGCCTGCTCTTAAACTTTCCTTTTTAATGTGTATTTTAGACTCATATTTGCACCTTGATTTCCCACTTGAAGGAGAAACATGCATTTTAAGTGTTCTTCAAGTTTAGAAGTTTTATTCAAGATTTAAACACCACATTCTGTCCAATAACTGAACTGTCTATGCAGCCAAATTTAATTTTGAACCAATGTTGGAAGAGATAATTGATTTTTTTCAGGTCTTTTACTGCATGACAAATTAATATCTGAATTCTACTGTAACTACTGCTGCACTTCATGCCATTCATATTACACTTTTATTGAGTTTGATCATCTGTATTTGTGTAAATATGATTCAGGGTATATGATGTTCTCAGAGTTTTGATGACATTTAGACTACATGCTATGTTTTTCTTTGTTTGATATCTGTTCCATAATACTTGAGTTTTTTTGTAGTTTTCTCATTTAGAGAATTTTTTCTCAGAATTAGCCACAATGGATATTAGTTTTAAGCTTTCTGTTAATCCTAAGAGAAAAACAAATTAATTGTAATCTTCTAATATTTTACATTTTCATAGAATTGTACATGTTATGTTTGTTATGGTAGCTATAATACTGAAGGATTTTAATGATGTAAAAATGTGTTTTCCAATGTAAGAGCAGAGGCGTAACTAATTTTAGAATTCATGCCAGTTCTAACTACTTTATAAATTTGTATGCATTCATGCAGAAAGCATTGATGGATTTATTTCAGTTCTCTTTTGTGTGGGCTTTACTACTTAGAATTTCAGTTGTTGTTAACTGACACAATTAAAACAAACAATGGAAACTCCATGTTGAAATAACAACAATATTAGGAATAGGATAGATTGCTACTTGCCATAAAGATGACCTGTTTAGTTGCAGACAGGAACAACAAAAAGACACACATATAGTTGTTGGCCATAGCCTTCCTCAGTGAAGAACACATACAACGTTCACACAAGGAAGCACACCTAATGCAAAACTTTTACTGTTAAATTTAACTTTCATTATCCAAATGTCATATTAATTAGTAATAGTTTCCTCAAGGCTTCCTCTACTATTAGTCATACCAATTGTTGCAGATCACTAACAGTGCCTGTTGCTTGTGTTACTCAACTGCTGTGGATGATGAGTGCCAATATCACCACCTCTCATATTCAGGTACAACCACAGCACCATCCAGTCATGCTCAAGCCAGTTAAAAATTTTGTTTATAGGCGCATCTGGCAACCTTAGCCAGTCTGGTCCTTGTTACCTCTAGCTATAAGCCATGCAACAGCTCACTCCCCATTACACGTGGGCCTTGTGGATGGGAAGGAGTGTGCAGATTGCTTAGACAGTCTCATTGGTATTTAAGAACTTTGTTCTGGTTCTTTTTTAACTTTAAAATTCTTCTGTAATGTCCAAGTATAGTATCTTGTGGCCTACATGCTGCGTAGGATTGTCATTCCAGCAAAAGTCATTTGTTACTGTGGAACATGATCTGCTGCCAATGTACTCACTATGCAGACATTGTTGGTTGCCAGCAGGAAGCATGGGAGAAAAATCATGCATTAACTGCTGGCTGAGGCCTGGACTATTGGTTCCAGACTGGACTCTCTCTCTCTCTCTGGGACTGGCTTTGAACTAGTAATCATTTGAATTCTCTCCTACACCCTTGTTCGTCAGACTTCATTCCAATGCCAAAATTAATGTCTTCCCATGACTACCACAATGGCTGATGGCCTCACAGGCCAATCTGGGCACACAAATACATATCCTGTGTACTGAATATAGATAGTTAATTAACTTTTAACCAACTCTTTGATTGGAAAAATCCTGATCAGGACCCTCTGAACTTGTGCACTAGTATGCAGCCTAGTAGATTAATTTATTTAGCAGCTTATCATGTACATCTATGGAGTGAGTCCAAGTACACATTTGCTTTGTCAGTTTTCCAATAAAATATGTTACTGTTACTGATTGTAACTATAGTTTTGCTAAGATAACTAATAAATTTTAGCCACAACATTTCTGAAAATTAGCATCATAGTTACAAAATTTTAGATACTGTGAACTGAACGGATTTTATGAGGCATACATACTCTATGTACCTACATTACAGAACATTTAATTGCAACAATTCTATGCTATGGGTCCATCATTTTATATATATGGTATAATACAGTCACATAGCACATACATATTCTAGATCCCATTTTGTTTACATTCATAAAAAAAATGTAACAGCAAAAATACTGTATAAAAACAAAATCTTTAGATAAAACAGTGCTGTTAAGAAGTTAACACATTTTACTTTTTCTTTTTCTCCATACCTGTGTACATTTTTCTTTTCATGCATTATGCGTGTTTGCCTCAGTTATTTTCATTTAAACAAAATTCTCTGATTGAATATAAAGGGGTTTCTAATAGCAGTTGTTTGATTGACTGTTTAAACTTATCCTTCGATTTGGCATTAGTGATGTGTGGTGGTAAAGAGTTGTACAACTTTACTGCCATGTAACCACTGCTTCTCTCATATTGAGTTGTGTCATGCTGTGGAATTCTTAATTTCTTGGTGTTTCTGGTGTGGTGGTGGTCAACATCTTTATTTTTGTTGAATTTATCTTTATCATCCCAAGCAAGGAGCAGAATTATATATATATATATATATATATATATATATATATATATATATATATATATATATTAGATACTTTTTCCTTCGTGGAATGTTTCCTTCTATTATAACCATATTATTAATTTGAACCCAACAATCACGTTTGTTATTGTCGCCTTTGCATTTCGAAATCTTTCCTGTCGTCTTATTTCTCTTTTTTCTCTTTATTTTCTCTTTCTGTTTTTACCAGTAGTTTCACTTTGTATTCACCTTCCCCTTTTACCGTAATCTACTATACAATTTCATCCCGCCATATATATGCTCAACAATACGTAACCCACTTCCCAACCATAACCAAAAGATTTTATTTTCCGCTTTCAACACTACCGATGCTACAAAATCCACCGTTTCTAGTTCAATAACAGCTGCTTTCACGTATTTAACAACCATTTCGGCTAGTTCTAATAACTTTAACTTTATTTCCACTTCCGTTTTTCGCACATCACTGATCATTTTAGCCGCTCCCCACAGGTTTTAACGTCATTTTTTCTACAATTGTTAGCCCCATTTTCGTAATCTTTCACCACAACACCAGTCCTTTTAATACGTTTTTTCGAAATTTTCCCGAATTTCTCCGTCCTTTAACGTGATTTAGCGGCAACACAACCACCTAACCTATTTGCACATCGCTGTCTACCAACCCAAGTTCACCACAAGATCAACTTAACCAACACTTTTTCGCCTTTTTTCATACCAGATCTCCAATTGTGGTCTTTAAATATGTCTGCTTGTGTCTGTATATGTGTGTATGGATATGTGTGTGTGTGCGAGTGTGTACCCGTCCTTTTTTCCCCCTAAGGTAAGTCTTTCCACTCCCGGGACTGGAATGACTCCTTACCCTCTCCCTTAAAACCCACATCCTTTCGTCTTTCCCTCTCCTTCTCTCTTTCCTGATGAGGCAACAGTGTGTTGCGAAAGCTTGAATTTTGTGTGTGTGTTTGTGTTCGTTTGTGTGTCTGTCGACCTGCCAGCACTTTCATTTGGTAACTCACATCATCTTTGTTTATATATATATATATAAAAAGAAAGATGATGAGACTTACCAAACAAAAGCGCTGGCAGGTCGATAGACACACAAAAAAAAACCACAAACATACACACAAAATTCTAGCTTTCGCAACCAACGGTTGCCTCGTCAGGAAAGAGGGAAGGAGAGGGAAAGACAAAAGGATTTGGGTTTTAAGGGAGAGGGTAAGGAGTCATTCCAATCCCGGGAGCGGAAAGACTTACCTTAGGGGGAAAAAAGGACAGGTATACACTCGCACACACACACATATCCATCCGCATATACACAGACACAAGCAGACATTTGTAAAGGCAAAGAGTTTGAGCAGAGATGTCGGTCGGGGCGGAAGTACGGAGGCAAAAATGATGTTGAAAGACAGGTGAGGTATGAGCAGAGGCAAATTGAAATTAGAAATTAGCGGAGATTGAGGCCTGGCGGATAGCGAGAAGAGAGGATATGCTGAAGGGCAAGTTCCCATCTCCGGAGTTCTGACAGGTTGGTGTTAGTGGGAAGTATCCAGATAACCCGGACGGTGTAACACTGTGCCAAGATGTGCTGGCCGTGCACCAAGGCATGTTTAGCCACAGGGTGATCCTCATTACCAACAAACACTGTCTGCCTGTGTCCATTCATGCAAATGGACAGTTTGTTGCTGGTCATTCCCACATAGAACACTTCACAGTGTAGGCAGGTTAGTTGGTAAATCACATGGGTGCTTTCACACGTGGCTCTGCCTTTGATCGTGTACACCTTCCGGGTTACAGGACTGGAATAGGTGGTGGTGGGAGGGTGCATGGGACAGGTTTTACACCGGGGGCGGTTACAGGGGTAGGAGCCAGAGGGTAGGGAAGGTGGTTTGGGGATTTCATAGGGATGAACTGGAGGTTACGAAGGTTAGGTGGACGGTGGAAAGACACTCTTGGTGGAGTGGGGAGGATTTCATGAAGGATGGATCTCATTTCAGGGCAGCATTTGAGGAAGTCGTATCCCTGCTGGAGAGCCACATTCAGAATCTGATCCAGTCCCGGAAAGTATCCTGTCACAAGTGGGGCACTTTTCGGGTTCTTCTGTGGAAGGTTCCGGGTTTGAGGAGATGAGGAAGTGGCTCTGGTTATTTGCTTCTGTACCAGGTCGGGAAAGTAGTTACGGGATGCAAAAGCTGTTTTCAGGTTGTTGGTGTAATGGTTCAAGGATTCTGGACTGGAGCAGATTAGTTTGCCACGAAGACCTAGGCTGTAGGGAAGGGACCGTTTGATGTGGAATGGGTGGCAGCTGTCATAATAGAGGTACTGTTGCTTGTTGGTGGGTTTGATGTGGACGGACGTGTGAAGCTGGCCATTGGACAGGTGGAGGTCAACGTCAAGGAAAGTGGCATGGGATTTAGAGTAGGACCAGGTGAATCTGATGGAACCAAAGGAGTTGAGGTTGGAGAGGAAATTCTGGAGTTCTTCTTCACTGTCATCAATAAATCTGTACCAAACTATGGGTTGGCAGGCCTGGGTAACCAAGAAGGCTTCCTCTAAGCGACCCATGAATAGGTTGGCGTACGAGGGGGCCATCCTGGTACCCATGGCTGTTCCCTTTAATTGTTGGTATGTCTGGCCTTCAAAAGTGAAGAAGTTGTGGGTCAGGATGAAGCTTAGGTAGAGCGGCAGGTGATCAGCATGAAAGGAAGTGCTCCATCGCAGCAAGGCCCTGGACATGCAGAATATTTTTGTATAAGGAAGTGGCATCAATGGTTACAAGGATGGTTTCCGGGGGTAACAGACTGGGTAGGGATTCCAGACGTTCGAGAAAATGGTTGGTGTCTTTGATGAAGGATGGGAGACTGCATGTAATGGGTTGAAGGTGTTGATCTACGTAGGCAGAGATGCGTTCTGTGGGGGCTTGGTAACCAGCTACAATGGGACGGCCGTGATGATTGGGTTTGTGAATTTTGGGAAGTTCATCCCTATGAAATCCCCAAACCACCTTCCCTACCCTCTGGCTCCTACCCCTGTAACCGCCCCCGGTGTAAAACCTGTCCCATGCACCCTCCCACCACCACCTATTCCAGTCCTGTAACCCGGAAGGTGTACACGATCAAAGGCAGAGCCACGTGTGAAAGCACCCATGTGATTTACCAACTGACCTGCCTACACTGTGAAGCGTTCTATGTGGGAATGACCAGCAACAAACTGTCCATTTGCATGAATGGACACAGGCAGACAGTGTTTGTTGGTAATGAGGATCACCCTGTGGCTAAACATGCCTTGGTGCACGGCCAGCACATCTTGGCACAGTGTTACACCGTCCGGGTTATCTGGATACTTCCCACTAACACCAACCTGTCCGAACTCTGGAGATGGGAACTCGCCCTTCAGCATATCCTCTCTTCTCGCTATCCGCCAGGCCTCAATCTACGATAATTTCTAATTTCAATTTGCCGCCGCTCATACCTCACCTGTCTTTCAACATCATTTTTGATTCCGTACTTCCGCCCCGACTGACATCTCTGCCCAAACTCTTTGCCTTTACAAATGTCTGCTTGTGTCTGTGTATATGCGGATGGATATGTGTGTGTGTGCGAGTGTATACCTGTCCTTTTTTCCCCCTAAGGTAAGTCTTTCCACTCTCGGGATTGGAATGAATCCTTACCCTCTCCCTTAAAACCCAAATCCTTTTGTCTTTCCCTCTCCTTCCCTCTTTCCTGACGAGGCAACCGTTGGTTGCGAAAGCTAGAATTTAGTGTGTATGTTTGTGTTTCTTTTGCGTGTCTATCGACCTGCCAGCGCTTTTGTTTGGTAAGTCTCATCATCTTTCTTTTTAGATATATTTTTCCCACGTGGAATGTTTCCCTCTATTATATTCATAAATATATATGTATATATATATATATATATATATATATATATAATGATATGGTTATAATAGAAGGAAACATTCCACGAAGGAAAAATATATTTAATAACAAAGATGATGTGACTTACCAAATGAAAGTGCTGGCAGGTCGACAGACACACAAACAAACACAAACATACACACAAAATCCAAGCTTTCGCAACCAACGGTTGCCTCATCAGGAATGAGGGAAGGAGAAGGAAAGACAAAAGGATATGGGTTTTAAGGGAGAGGGTAAGGAGTCATTCCAATCCCGGGAGCGGAAAGACTTACCTTAGGGGGAAAAAAGGACAGGTATACACTCGCACACACACACATATCCATCCATACATACACAGACACAAGCTTGTGTCTGTGTATGTGTGGATGGATATGTGTGTGTGTGCGAGTGTATACCTGTCCTTTTTTCCCCCTAAGGTAAGTCTTTCCGCTCCCGGGATTGGAATGACTCCTTACCCTCTCCCTTAAAACCCATATCCTTTTGTCTTTCCTTCTCCTTCCCTCATTCCTGATGAGGCAACCGTTGGTTGCGAAAGCTTGGATTTTGTGTGTATGTTTGTGTTTGTTTGTGTGTCTGTCGACCTGCCAGCACTTTCATTTGGTAAGTCACATCATCTTTGTTATTAAATATATTTTTCCTTCGTGGAATGTTTCCTTCTATTATAACCATATCATTATATATATATATATATATATATATATACATATATATTTATGAATATAATAGAGGGAAACATTCCACGTGGGAAAAATATATCTAAAAAGAAAGATGATGAGACTTACCAAACAAAAGCGCTGGCAGGTCGATAGACACGCAAAAGAAACACAAACATACACACTAAATTCTAGCTTTCGCAACCAACGGTTGCCTCGTCAGGAAAGAGGGAAGGAGAGGGAAAGACAAAAGGATTTGGGTTTTAAGGGAGAGGGTAAGGATTCATTCCAATCCCGAGAGTGGAAAGACTTACCTTAGGGGGAAAAAAGGACAGGTATACACTCGCACACACACACATATCCATCCGCATATACACAGACACAAGCAGACATTTGTAAAGGCAAAGAGTTTGGGCAGAGATGTCAGTCGGGGCGGAAGTACGGAATCAAAAATGATGTTGAAAGACAGGTGAGGTATGAGCGGCGGCAAATTGAAATTAGAAATTATCGTAGATTGAGGCCTGGCGGATAGCGAGAAGAGAGGATATGCTGAAGGGCAAGTTCCCATCTCCAGAGTTCGGACAGGTTGGTGTTAGTGGGAAGTATCCAGATAACCCGGACGGTGTAACACTGTGCCAAGATGTGCTGGCCGTGCACCAAGGCATGTTTAGCCACAGGGTGATCCTCATTACCAACAAACACTGTCTGCCTGTGTCCATTCATGCAAATGGACAGTTTGTTGCTGGTCATTCCCACATAGAACGCTTCACAGTGTAGGCAGGTCAGTTGGTAAATCACATGGGTGCTTTCACACGTGGCTCTGCCTTTGATCGTGTACACCTTCCGGGTTACAGGACTGGAATAGGTGGTGGTGGGAGGGTGCATGGGACAGGTTTTACACCGGGGGCGGTTACAGGGGTAGGAGCCAGAGGGTAGGGAAGGTGGTTTGGGGATTTCATAGGGATGAACTTCCCAAAATTCACAAACCCAATCATCACGGCCGTCCCATTGTAGCTGGTTACCAAGCCCCCACAGAACGCATCTCTGCCTACGTAGATCAACACCTTCAACCCATTACATGCAGTCTCCCATCCTTCATCAAAGACACCAACCATTTTCTCGAACGTCTGGAATCCCTACCCAGTCTGTTACCCCCGGAAACCATCCTTGTAACCATTGATGCCACTTCCTTATACAAAAATATTCTGCATGTCCAGGGCCTTGCTGCGATGGAGCACTTCCTTTCATGCTGATCACCTGCCGCTCTACCTAAGCTTCATCCTGACCCACAACTTCTTCACTTTTGAAGGCCAGACATACCAACAATTAAAGGGAACAGCCATGGGTACCAGGATGGCCCCCTCGTACGCCAACCTATTCATGGGTCGCTTAGAGGAAGCCTTCTTGGTTACCCAGGCCTGCCAACCCATAGTTTGGTACAGATTTATTGATGACAGTGAAGAAGAACTCCAGAATTTCCTCTCCAACCTCAACTCCTTTGGTTCCATCAGATTCACCTGGTCCTACTCTAAATCCCATGCCACTTTCCTTGACGTTGACCTCCACCTGTCCAATGGCCAGCTTCACACGTCCGTCCACATCAAACCCACCAACAAGCAACAGTACCTCTATTATGACAGCTGCCACCCATTCCACATCAAACGGTCCCTTCCCTACAGCCTAGGTCTTCGTGGCAAACTAATCTGCTCCAGTCCAGAATCCTTGAACCATTACACCAACAACCTGAAAACAGCTTTTGCATCCCGTAACTACTTTCCCGACCTGGTACAGAAGCAAATAACCAGAGCCACTTCCTCATCTCCTCAAACCCGGAACCTTCCACAGAAGAACCCGAAAAGTGCCCCACTTGTGACAGGATACTTTCCGGGACTGGATCAGATTCTGAATGTGGCTCTCCAGCAGGGATACGACTTCCTCAAATGCTGCCCTGAAATGAGATCCATCCTTCATGAAATCCTCCCCACTCCACCAAGAGTGTCTTTCCACCGTCCACCTAACCTTCGTAACCTCCAGTTCATCCCTATGAAATCCCCAAACCACCTTCCCTACCCTCTGGCTCCTACCCCTGTAACCGCCCCCGGTGTAAAACCTGTCCCATGCACCCTCCCACCACCACCTATTCCAGTCCTGTAACCCGGAAGGTGTACACGATCAAAGGCAGAGCCACGTGTGAAAGCACCCATGTGATTTACCAACTAACCTGCCTACACTGTGAAGTGTTCTATGTGGGAATGACCAGCAACAAACTGTCCATTTGCATGAATGGACACAGGCAGACAGTGTTTGTCGGTAATGAGGATCACCCTGTGGCTAAACATGCCTTGGTGCACGGCCAGCACATCTTGGCACAGTGTTACACCGTCCGGGTTATCTGGATACTTCCCACTAACACCAACCTGTCAGAACTCCGGAGATGGGAACTTGCCCTTCAGCATATCCTCTCTTCTCGCTATCCGCCAGGCCTCAATCTCCGCTAATTTCTAATTTCAATTTGCCTCTGCTCATACCTCACCTGTCTTTCAACATCATTTTTGCCTCCGTACTTCCGCCCCGACCGACATCTCTGCTCAAACTCTTTGCCTTTACAAATGTCTGCTTGTGTCTGTGTATATGCGGATGGATATGTGTGTGTGTGCGAGTGTATACCTGTCCTTTTTTCCCCCTAAGGTAAGTCTTTCCGCTCCCGGGATTGGAATGACTCCTTACCCTCTCCCTTAAAACCCATATCCTTTTGTCTTTCCTTCTCCTTCCCTCTTTCCTGACGAGGCAACCGTTGGTTGCGAAAGCTTGGATTTTGTGTGTATGTTTGTGTTTGTTTGTGTGTCTGTCGACCTGCCAGCACTTTCATTTGGTAAGTCACATCATCTTTGTTTTTAAATATATATATATATATATATATATATATATATATATATATATATATATATATATATATATATATTTCCCACGTGGAATGTTTCCCTCTATTTATATATATATATATATGAATATAATAGAGGGAAACATTCCACGTGGGCAAAATATATCTAAAAAGAAAGATGATGAGACTTACCAAACAAAAGCGCTGGCAGGTCGATAGACACACAAAAGAAACACAAACATACACACTAAATTCTAGCTTTCGCAACCAACGGTTGCCTCGTCAGGAAAGAGGGAAGGAGAGGGAAAGACAAAAGGATTTGGGTTTTAAGGGAGAGGGTAAGGATTCATTCCAATCCCGAGAGCGGAAAGACTTACCTTAGGGGGAAAAAAGGACAGGTATACACTCGCACACACACACATATCCATCACACAGGCCTGTGTCTTAAAAATAAAGATGATGTGACTTACCAAATGAAAGTGCTGGCAGGTCGACACACACACAAACGAACACAAACATACACACAAAATTCAAGCTTTCGCAACAAACTGTTGCCTCATCAGGAAAGAGGGAAGGAGAGGGAAAGACGAAAGGATGTGGGTATTACGGGAGAGGGTAAGGAGTCATTCCAGTCCCGGGAGCGGAAAGACTTACCTCAGGGGGAAAAAAGGACGGGTATACACTCGCACACACGCACATATCCATCCACACATATACAGACACAAGCAGACATATTTAAAGACAAAGAGTTTGGGCAGAGATGTCAGTCGAGGCAGAAGTGCAGAGGCAAAGATGTTGTTGAATGACAGGTGAGGTATGAGTGGCAGCAACTTGAAATTAGCGGAGATTGAGGCCTGGTGGATAATGGGAAGAGAGGATATATTGAAGAGCAAGTTCCCATCTCCGGAGTTCGGATAGGTTGGTGTTAGTAGGAAGTATCCAGATAACCCGGACGGTGTAACACTTCGCCAAGATGTGCTGGTCGTTGCCCAAGGCATGTTTAGCCACAGGGTGATCCTTATTACCAACAAACACTGTCTGCCTGTGTCCATTCATGCGAATGGACAGTTAGTTGCTGGTCATTCCCACATAGAACACTTCACAGTGTAGGCAGGTCAGTTGGTAAATCACTTGGGTGCTTTCACACGTGGCTCTGCCTTTGATTGTGTACACCTTCCGGGTTACAGGACTGGAGTAGGTGGTGGTGGGAGGGTGCATGGGACAGGTTTTACACTGGGGGTGGTTACAAGGGTAGGAGCCAGAGGGAAGGGATGGTGGTTTGGGGATTTCATAGGGATGAACTAAGAGGTTACGAAGGTTAGGTGGACGGCGGAAAGACACTCTTGGTGGAGTGGGGAGTATTTCATGAAGGATGGATCTCATTTCAGGGCAGGATTTGAGGAAGTCATATCCCTGCTGGAGAGCCACATTCAGAATCTGATCCAGTCCTGGAAAGTATCCTGTCACAAGTGGGGCACTTTTGTGGTTCTTCGGTGGGAGGTTCTGGGTTTGAGAGGATGAGGAAGTGGCTCTGGTTATTTGCTTCTGTACCAGGTCGGGAGGGTAGTTGCGGGATTTGAAAGCTGTTATCAGGTTGTTGGTGTAATGCTTCAGGGATTCCGGACTGGAGCAGATTCGTTTGCCACGTCAAAGATTTACTGTCCTACACTCGTACTCTCTGCTGGAAGTATCACTTTGCCACATAGAAAAATGATTATAATCCTACCCCTAATGATCCAACTCCCCAAGACACTATCCAAATTGAACCCTGCCTGGAACAGTTCCGTCCTTCGTCACAGCGGGACCCACCTCCTCTTCCTCAAAATCACCCTCTCCGAACCTTCCAGGAATTTCTGACTTCCAGCCTTGCCTCTCAATCCTTCTTAAAAAACCTTAATCCTACTCCCAACATCACCACTGCTGAAGCCCAGGCTATCCGTGATCTGAAGGCTGACCGGTCCATTGTCATTCTTCCGGCGGACAAGGGTTCCACGACCGTGGTACTTGATCGTCGGGAGTATGTGGCTGAGGGACTGTGTCAGCTTTCAGACAACACCACATACAAAGTTTGCCAAGGTAATCCCATTCCTGATGTCCAGGCAGAGCTTCAAGGAATCCTCAGAACCTTAGGCCCCCTACAAAACCTTTCACCTGACTCCATCAACCTCCTGACCCCACCGACACCCCGCACCCCTACCTTCTACCTTCTTCCTAAAATTCACAAACCCAATCATCCCGGCCGCCTCATTGTAGCTGGTTACCAAGCCCCCACAGAACGTATCTCTGCCTACGTAGATCAACACCTTCAACCCATTACACGCGAATGGACAGTTTGTTGCTGGTCATTCCCACATAGAACGCTTCACAGTGTAGGCAGGTCAGTTGGTAAATCACGTGGGTGCTTTCACACGTGGCTCTGCCTTTGATTGTGTACACCTTCCGGGTTACAGGACTGGAGTAGGTGGTGGTGGGAGGGTGCATGGGACAGGTTTTACACCGGGGGCGGTTACAAGGGTAGGAGCCAGAGGGTAGGGAAGGTGGTTTGGGGATTTCATAGGGATGAACTAAGAGGTTACGAAGGTTAGGTGGATGGCGGAAAGACAATCTTGGTGGAATGGGGAGGATTTCATGAAGGATGGATCTCATTTCGGGGCAGGATTTGAGGAAGTCGTATCCCTGCTGTAGAGCCACATTCAGAATCTGATCCAGTCCCGGAACGTATCCTGTCACAAGTGGGAAACTTTTGTGGTTCTACTGTGGAAAGTTCCGGGTTTGAGGAGATGAGGAAGTGGCTCTGGTTATTTGCTTGTGTACCAGGTCGGGAGGGTAGTTACGGGATGCATAAGCTGTTTTCAGGTTGTTGGTGTAATGGTTCAAGGATTCCGGACTGGAGCAGATTCATTTGCCACGAATACCTAGGCTGTAGGGAAGGGACCGTTTGATGTGGAATGGGTGGCAGCTGTCATAATGCTTGTTGGTGGGTTTGATGAGGACAGACGTGTGAAGCTGGCCATTGGACAGGTGGAGGTCAACGTCAAGGAAAGTGGCATGGGATTTAGAATAGGACCAGGTGAATCTGATGGAACCAAAGGAGTTGAGGTTGGAGAGGAAATTCTGGAGTTCTTCTTCACTGTGAGTCCAGATCATGAAAATGTCATCAATAAATCTGTACCAAACTTTGGGTTGGCAGGCCTGGCTAACCAAGAAGGCTCCGTCTAAGCGACCCATGAATAGGTTGGCGTACGAGGGGGCCATTCTGGTACCCATGGCTGTTCCCTTTAATTGTTGATATGTCTGGCCTTCGAAAGTGAAAAAGTTGTGGGTCAGGATGAAGCTGGCTAAGGTAATGCGGAGAGAGCTTTTAGGTAGGGTGGCAGGTGATCGGCGTGAAAGGAAGTGCTCCATCGCAGCGAGGCCCTGGACATGCGGAATATTTGTGTATAAGGAAGTGGCATCAAAGCCAGCTTCACACTTCCGTCCACATCAAATCCACCAACAAGCAACAGTACCTCCATTCTGACAGCTGCCACCCGTTCCACATCAAACGGTCCCTTACCTACAGCCTAGGTCTTCGTGGCAAACAAATCTGCTCCAGTCCGGAATCCCTGAAGCATTACACCAACAACCTGATAACAGCTTTCGCATCCCGCAACTACCCTCCCGACCTGGTAAAGAAGCAAATAACCAGAGCCACTTCCTCATCCTCTCAAACCCAGAACCTCCCACCGAAGAACCACAAAAGTGCCCCACTTGTGACAGGATACTTTCCAGGACTGGATCAGATTCTGAATGTGGCTCTCCAGCAGGGATACGACTTCCTCAAATCCTGCCCTGAAATGAGATCCATCCTTCATGAAATACTCCCCACTCCACCAAGAGTGTCTTTCCGCCGTCCACCTAACCTTCGTAACCTCTTAGTTCATCCCTATGAAATCCCCAAACCACCTTCCCTACCCTCTGGCTCCTACCCTTGTAACCGCCCCCGGTGTAAAACCTGTCCCATGCACCCTCCACCACCACCTACTCCAGTCCTGTAACCCGGAAGGTGTACACAATCAAAGGCAGAGCCACGTGTGAAAGCACCCACGTGATCTACCAACTGTCCTGCCTACACTGTGATGCGTTCTATGTGGGAATGACCAGCAACAAACTGTCCATTCGCATGAATGGACACAGGCAGACAGTGTTTGTTGGTAATGAGGATCACCCTGTGGCTAAACATGCCTTGGTGCACGGCCAGCAGATCTTGGCACAGTGTTACACCGTCCGGGTTATCTGGATACTTCCCACTAACACCAACCTGTCCAAACTCCGGAGATGGGAACTTGCCCTTCAGCATATCCTCTCTTCTCGCTATCCGCCAGGCCTCAATCTCCACTAATTTATAATTTCAATTTGCCGCCGCTCATACCTCACCTGTCTTTCAACAACATCTTTGCCTCTGTACTTCCACCTCGACTGACATCTCTGCCCAAACTCTTTGCCTTTACAAATGTCTGCTTGTGTCTGTGTATATGGGGATGGATATGTGTGTGTGTGCAAGTGTATACCTGTCCTTTTTTCCCCCTAAGGTAAGTCTTTCCGCTCCCGGGATTGGAATGACTCCTTACTCTCTCCCTTAAAAAAAAAAAAAAAAAAAAAAAAAAAAAAGTACATATATATATATATATATATATATATAGATGGAAGGCGCATCAGGTTGCGTTGGTTCAACGGAAGCAATACTGTCGTGTCCGAACACTGAGCAGAGGCCAAAGGGGGGATTGTCTTGAAGTGATGGTAGAGCCAGTGCCTTGGGTGGGGGGGGGGGGTGTCTTCCAGGGTCCAAGAGGGTTTTATGCAGTGCAGAGGAGCATGATGCGCATAGTATTGGTGCCACATGTGAGCACGTTCTGTGGTCCCGAGTAGGGGGTTGAAGAGCTGCACATATGGAATCATCCCATAACATAATGCAGGAGCATGTTTTAAAGTCCTTATGGAGGAACACTTGTGGAGAGGCATGAGGCTTGTGTGGCAGTGTCCAAAACTTAGAGATGTGTGCGTGAACATGCTCGGCCAGGGCAGGTATTGAGTCTTGAGAGGAAGGTGGGGCATTGTCCACAAACTCAGTAGGTTGTTATAACGCTTGCTGTACAAGATTTCTGTGAGTGATGTTGTAAGTAGGCTGTTTAGGTTTTTATATTGGTAACACCACGTATCGCTCTGTATGAAAATCACTGGCTGTGCTGTGTCCAGTCTGTGGCTGGTTGCATGGTTGTTGGCTATTGTAGTGTTGGGCAGCTGGATGTTAACAGCGCATAGCGTTGTACAGTTGGAGGTGAGCTGCTAGCAGTGGTGGATGTGGGGAAGTGAGATGGTGGATTTTTGAGAATGGATAATCTGGAGGTGTGTCCATCAGAAACAGTACATTTGTAAGAATGGATGTCATGAACTGCTATATATATAATGACTATTAAGGTAAATACATTGTTTGTTCTCTATTAAAATCTTTCATTTACTAACTATGCCTATCAGTAGTTAATGCCTTTCGTAGTTTGAATCTTTTATTTAGCTGGCAGTAGTGGCGCTCGCTGTATTGCAGTAGTTCGAGTAACCAAGATTTTTGTGAGGTAAGTGATTTCTGAAAGGTATAGGTTAATGTTAGTCATGGCCATTCTTTTGTAGGGATTATTGAAAGTCAGATTGCGTTGCGCTAAAAAAATATTGTGTGTCAGTTTAAGCACAGTCATATATAATTTTTCTAAGGGGACGTTTCATATGTCGACCCTTAGGCGAGGATACCTCACTGGGATCTTCTGATTTTTACTTGTAGTTTGTGTAATTAGTGTAGCTTTTGTTTATTGCTAGCGCATAATTGTAGAGAACATCTCCTTTGTAGTTGCAGTCTTTCATTGTTGTACAGTACAACGGTTGTGGCATGCAGGTAGATTTGCACCAAGTATTTCGCAGCTGCGCTTGCAATTAACTAGATATTATTTTCAGTGCTTTGTTAATGTGTTCTCTTATTTTTGCTCTTCAAATTGTGCTTTTCTGTGTTATTGTGTGAAATATTGTGACAATAATGGCGTTTGAAAAACGTAACACTAGGCTCCAAAGTAAACTGAGAAATAATAGTGACGACGAGCGTAGCTTATCAGCACCACTGTGTAGTGAATTAACAGACATTCGAAGTAGTAATTTGGTAATTGTGCATAGGGAAACAGAGTGGGCAGCAAATAATGGTGTAGACAATGAAACAAGTAGTGAACAGGGAAGCATTATCGATCGATTGGTCGGCAACCGCTCGCCTCAGGAATCCGAAATGACAGAACACAGTATTGCAAATACTGTAGACTTAGGTTTTGGGTCCTCACCGTTTTCTCAAATGAGTCAAGACACATTTTCTGCTTGTCAAAATGTGAATGTTGCCGGTGAAAATGCACTGCCAAAAAGCATAGAGAAACAGATTCCAGACACTAATACATTATTATTGCAATTAATGCAACAAATGGAACAAAATCAGAGACAAACACAGCAAAAGCTTCAAAAGTTAGACACAATGGAACAAAATCAGAGACAAACACAGCAAAAGCTTCAAAAGTTAGACATCATGCTTGAACAAACACGTGAAGATTTAACTACTGAGTTACATAACATTGAATCGAAATGTCAGAAAGTCTGTAATGACATAAAAACACAAATTTGTGAGCATTTTCAACCTATTTTTTTGCGGCATGAAAATGCGTTACAGAATCACGAAGCAGCCATAAAAAAACTGCAAACTGTTGTTCAAGAAAATCATTAGACCTTGCAAGCTAAAATTGACTCAATTGCATCTACCGATTCGGTTACGCAACTTGCAAAAACTCAGGAAAACTTAAAGGACACAGTAGATACTCTGAAAATTGGTTCAGAAAGACACATGGAGGAAATTAGTTCATTATCAGAGAAAGTAGTTGAACTTTCGGATCAGCTAAATAATTTATCTACAAAGGTAGATGATAATCTGAGTGACACAAAACCGGTAGTCTTTAATGACACAGAAGAGTGTGAACAAATTAGGAAATTCATACAAAATCAGAATCAAATTAATATGCAACACCAAAGAGAAATCCGGGAAGTACAAGATCAGCTGACACAGGTAATACAAGAATTACGTATTTCAGAGGACACTCATGCTCTGATACGGGAAGAGGGACATAGAAATACAGAACAGCCACAAAATAATAACACGGGCTACTTCAGAAATTATGCAAGAAATTGGCAAGGTACACCGAATTTTGAGATGGAACCGCCGAAATGAAGTAGCAATGACCGATATGCGACTCGCCGACATGATGATTTTGACTATAAGCTGTTCATTACTACAAGTAAATTCAAAACATTTAAGAATTCCGGCAATGACATTCATCCACAAGCATGGCTTCATCAATTCTCTCATTGTTTTCCTCCCAACTGCTCATTAGAGCACAGATTAGAATTTATGTGTGGCTACTTGGAGAATGAACCAGCTGTAAGAATGCAATCGGTCATTCACGATTGCTACAGTGATGGAGAATTTTATCATGCCTTCCTCTCAGCATATTGGTCTCAAGCTACACAAGACTGAGTAAAACATAGAATCATAATGTTGAAACATTTTGAACAATCTGAATTTTCTAGTCTTGTCAAATATTTCGAAGACATGTTACATAAGAATCAGTATCTTTCAAACCCATACAGCCCCTCAGAACTCATCCGCATTTGCTTAATCAAATTGCCTGAACATATAAAACACATTATTTTGGCAGGACGTTGCAAAGACGACATTGAAGCTTTTCAGGGACTCTTACAAGAATTGGAAATCGACACTGACAATCGCGGGACGCGAAAACAGGAACATAACAATTACAGGTCACATCTGTCACGATTCCGCGATGAATGAAATAATAACTGGACACGACAAGGCTATTCTCACAACGTAAATCGTGACCAAAACAGACACCACCCGTATGACAACCACTGGCAGAGTAATAGTTACAGAGAAAGATTGCATTTCCGTAGTAATGAATATCAGAGAGACAATCAGAGAAACAGACAATATGGGAACCAAAATAATTATTATCAAGGGAGACAGAATAACTTTAGATGCAACGGTCCACCGCACAGTTACGATTCAGGGAGAAATTCTCCACCACGTGACCGACAAGAAAGAAACTATGGAATCTAGCGACATGATGACAGACAATATAATCGTAACGACAGACCTGAATTTCATCAGAACTGGTGGGATTCTAACAGGGCTGGGTCCTCTCAGCAAGGCGAATTTGTAGAAGTTAGGTCTCCTAATCCCAGTAACGACGCGTGACAACAAAAGTAACAGACAATGACTCGCACCGCAGGTAGCCACGTGCACCGTCTGGCTCAGAGAGAAATAACATAAGCTAACCTTGAGAAAAATTCCAGTATTCTTTACCGACATATGCAACATGATAATTGCTTTGAAGGTGAAACTCTGCGCACTGGAAAGGGTAAAAGACTGCACCACATTTCAGATGTTAAACCGTCTATTGAGAAATAATCTGCTTTTTAACTTAGTCTTTGCCATAAAATTTTTCACTTCACGTTACTAGTATGCTTTGTCAGACTTGGAAACTGTTACCATTGCAACAATGTTTGAAGTTAAATATCCAGTCAAGAACCAAGAGCACTTATTTAAACAGAAATTAAGAATGCATTGTTATAGTGAACAGACGACGCAGTGTTATTGTGTGTGTACATTCTTTCTTGTTAGTTACGTAATGATTACGCAATGACTATAAGGCTTACATACTTAGAACATATACCAGTACTGCTAATGAGATATTACTGCAACAGTTTGGTTTACTTGAAAATACATTATGAATTTAAAGTGCTTTCTGAGAGATACCAGATGACACAGTGGTTAGTTTATTTGACAGCTACATGATTATATCACGACGCTACTAATGTGTGACACAATTTACATGGTAGTTTTTGCGGTGTATCTGTTTTATATCTGCACAGTTTTTCTGAATTATTCTGGAAAGTAAAACATGTTTTAGTAGTAACTTTTGTGGTATAGCTACAACAAGACAGCCTTTTCTGTAGCACAATAATACGTTACAGTACAGTACTTACTTCATCACGGCAATAAGCATAACAACTACAATATCTATACGCATAGCAATTCAGTTTATTTATTACGAGGTAAGTACATTGACTTCTACAGAACTTTGCTTATGGACGACGATAATTACGACACTTGGCACATTTTTTACCCTTAAGTAATGACAGAGATTGTCTTACAACAAGACGCACTGTTTAGCGCTACTGTACACGTATTTGAGTGATTGATTTTGTACATAAAGATTTTTGATTTACATTGATACAAAGGTTTTCCGTGATACATTTCATTCCATTGCTGTAATCTGTAACACCTGAGGGTATAATTACATTAATCCTCAGGGGAGTACACGCTTACTTTGTGTACCATGTGTTTGGCAAGCACAAGGAGCCCTAGCTGATATGGTATTTGCTTATACAACTTTACACATCGGTACCATGTTTCTGTAACATAGAATTACATAGCTATCTGATCATTTAACTGAGAGAGACAAACATTTTTTTTTACTATGTCAGTGACACATGTTTATGCAATTACACAGTTGGATAACTTCACACTTATGAAATTGTATTTCATTTGTACTTTGTGAACTGTTCATATTTCTTCGGAACCATTGTGATACTATGAGAGCTTTGAATGATGTATTTGGTATGGGATCATGATTTTTAAAGTACGTTTGAGGTAGATGACACTTTTGACATGAGCACAGAATTTTTTTTAGGTTTTGAAATTATTGGAGGAAGCTACGACGATTTTGAGATTTGGCTGAGGTTTTGTGATGTTATGATGACGATATGTATTACGCTGTTGCGGTATGTTTATGATCAATAAGCTGATGCTATATGAGGAATTTGATTATGCTACGTATTTATTATGATGAAATATTGAAGAAGTGTCTACGAATATGTATATGTGTAATAAAGCAAGGAATAATGAGTAGAGGTTAGGGACTCTGGTTTGTGAAAAAGGATGTTGGAAATCGAGAATCGTACTTTAAGAGTTATGAAATGTGTGTATATGCGTGAATGTATCACTATGCTGGCGAAAATTTTTTGGACACTGTTATATTCATAGGATTTTGTTTCTACACATTTGCAACGCAAATTCTCGACCTGTGAAATTTTTAATACGAGACTGTCACTGTAGTGCAAACTGGTGTTGTAAATATTTTGGTAAGGAAGTTAAGTGACCTTCACGTAATGCGTCATGGGCACCCACCTGCACGACAGTTGCCTGGAAAAAAGCCATTAGTGTGTGCCTTTCAGAGGCACAGGTGGAGAAAAAAACGAGGCCATTATCCTCGCTATTGACATTTCTTTGTAGAAAGCATTGCAAATACGACATGCTCAAACTTGAAAATATATGATTACACTGTGGAGCTCTTAATTTATGATATTTGCTAAAATGCCTAATGAAATGATGAAAAACATTTTACATCTATTGTCTTTCTAGTTGAGAGATATTTTTTTTGCCTTTGGAGACGCCATTTGCCTAGTGAATGACATTTCATATGTTGCTTTATATATATATTATTGCTCATATCGTTTAATATCTAGTTTCTAGCTGCACTGTAGCATTGGTTAAAATAAAATTTAATAGATGTACTAATATAGATATTTTATGCCCACAGATTCAGTAAATAACCATTTTATGATCTACTTCCAAAAAAAAAAAAAAAAAAAGCGAGGGAGCACAAAAAGACATTTCCCTTCACAGGAATTGCGTACATAATTATTGTCAATGACTGGGGAACTTGTTTCGTAGATAAATCAAGGTGATGCATCATTCTAGTGTTAAGATGTGACATAGTTATTAGACATTTCCTATTTTTACTGTAATATTTTTTCTGCTTGAGCTTTGTCATGTTTAGGTATAAGTTATAGCATTTGCTACTGCTGCTTGCCAGGGCTAGTGCTACTAAATTTGACTTTGTATTACTCTGTTGAGCCAGTTTTACTAATGGTTTATTTTTATTGTTTGCTGCTCATTGCCTTATATTAGTTGTAATATTGCTGCTTGCTTTGCCAATTTGAATTTTTTTGTCATTGCTGTTTGTGTTAATTGTTTTGTGCTGCTGCATTGCCTCGTCCCTTAGTTTAGCATCTGAGCTCAGTAGATTTAAGTTAGCTTAAGATGGGGTAGGCTATATAAGAGAACGAGTTGTGATGAATGGAAAGAAATGCATTGAGAAGCTATAAGAAAATGGTTTGGCCAAAAAAGTATTTTGAAAGATGATATGAACAAAAAGGTAGGGTTTAGGGACAACAGGTTTAGGTAGGATTTTCTTGGAAATCAATGATGAGGTAAGATAATGGAAAATAAATAATGAGGTAAGAAATATGTGAACATATAAACACAGAAAGCACGCTTGGATTGGATTTTTTTGGTGGAAACAAATGTTGAAATGAGACGAAAAATCTATGGAATGAAGTTTTGGGTTGCACTGCAGTACCAAATGTTACACTGGAAACAAACCGTACCCTTTCCTCTTGTGTTATTCTGCTATGTGTTTATGTACCCTTGTGTATTTGTGTTTTTTCTGTCTTTACGTGTTTAGCTAATGAGAGTTATGTTGTAGAATTTTTCTAATACTATGTTATTTACTTTGTAAAGATGTTTAGACATTATTAATTCTGTTCTGTTTCAATGCTCATGTGTGAAATTAATGTTTCGAAAACTATTCTCATTATTTTATATATTTATTTATGTCATAATTCTTGTAACACTGATGTACATGTTTATTTCTATTATTTTGTAAAGCCTGTTTTACTACAAATGTTATCTGTATTGTTATGTTCTTTAATGATGTATTTTGTACCTTTGTTATTGTATTCTTATGTTATAAAATTGTAATTGACACCAGTTCATCAAATTAAGTAACTTGTAAGTCACATTTCACTGCATACATTTCTGTTGGTCATAGTATATGGACATTATGTGAGAAGTAGGGACTGACAGTGTTTGCACATGTGTTAATAATTCAGCAAGGGACTGGTTAACAGCATTGTTGGTTCTAAGGACAATTCCAAAAACTTTGTAAGTGCACAAGTGGTGGTTTATCGACTTGCTATATTGTCCACAAGACTCTTCGATGGTGATTGTGCACCTGCACAGTTGCAACAGATGGCTGCTGGCCGACTCTACAAGGACTACAGTGGGTCTGCATCTTTGATGACTCACCAATACAATTATATCTACAAGGACTACAGTGGGTCTGCACCTCTGGTGACCCACCAATACCATAATCTCTACCAGGACTACAGTTGGTCTGCTCTGTGATGACCTGCCTACCAATATTCTTCAAAACTTCGACTGACTCTGTGGTGGGTTTGCTCTGTTGTGGCCCATTACCTGTCTGCATGTCAAGAGTCAGCATTGTCTTTCTGTTGGAAGGACAACACTACTTCTTCAAGACTGCATGGAAATCCACTACTTCCATGTGCATTGTCTTTTACTGTTCAGACTTTGAGGAAAAAAAACAAAACACTGCAATTTTACTGTGATGAATGATCAGGACTGTCTTTATGGATTGTGAGAAAATTTTAGCTTTTGATCAACATTGTATCAACAAGTGTGTGCATTTGAGTTCTTTGCTATTGTAATTATGAAAAAAATTTTCAAATCTGTATTGGCCACTGCCCAAAACAATTTGTAAATTTTTTTGTGGGGAGCATGGGGGCTATGTAAGTAGGCTGTTTAGGTTTTTATATTGGTAACGCCACGTATCGCTCTGTATGAAAATCACTGGCTGTGCTGTGTCCAGTCTGTGGCTGGTTTGCATTGTTGTTGGCTATTGTAGTGTTGGGCAGCTGGATGTTAACAGCTCATTGCGTTGCGCAGTTGGAGGTGAGCCGCCAGCAGTGGTGGATGTGGGGAAGTGAGATGGCGGATTTTTGAAAATGGATAATCTGGAGGTGTGTCCATCAGAAACAGTACATTTGTAAGAATGGATATCATGAACTGCTATATATATTATGACTATTAAGGTAAATACATTGTTTGTTCTCTATTAAAATCTTTCATTTGCTAACTATGCCTATCAGTAGTTAGTGCCTTCCGTAGTTTGAATCTTTTATTTAGCTGGCAGTAGTGGCGCTCGCTGTATCGCAGTAGTTCGAGTAACAAAGATTTTTGTGAGGGAAGTGATTTGTGAAAGGTATAGGTTAATGTTAGTCAGGGCCATTCTTTTGTAGGGACTATTGAAAGTCAGATTGCGTTGCGCTAAAAAAATATTGTGTGTCAGTTTAAGCATAGTCTTATATAATTTTTCTAAGTGGATGTTTCAATGTGTCCAGGTCCTCCTTGCGCACTGCATGTATGCCTGGAAGTATCCAGAGAAGTGCCTTGGACTAGAGCCTGCCATGGCACATGAGGGCAGCCTTGAGTGTCCTCGACTGGTGTTGCTCTGTGGGTGATAGGTTGTGGTGTGGTACTTTGCAATCTTTGCCATGCCACACTGAACACACATCTGGTCAAAAAGGTTAGACTCGAACTGGTGGCCCTGTTTCTTCATCAGTGACAAATGGCAGCTAAACCGGGATATTGACATGTTGGTGAATGCATGGGCAATGGTGTCAGCCATGATGTCCTGCAAAGGAACTGCCTCAGCCCACTGCATGCCCCGAACAATCGCAGACAGTATGTATTTGAATTTTGAATATTTCAGATGGAGGGAGTGGACCCATGAGAGTGATGCGGACATGCCTCAGCCTGCTGGGAGTGATGGTGAAGGTGTGAAGGGAGGCAGGTGGTGGCATGGCTGTCAACCTCGCTACGTTGGCAGGGGATGCACACCCTCATCCATGTGCACCAGTCATGCTTCACTCCCAGCCAGATATAACTTTCGGTTACCAGTGTGATGGTTGCTCTTATGCCTGGCTTGGTGGGCCAAGTTGTGTAAGAAACTGAGGATGACACATCACAGTTCAATCAGGATGACTGATCGGATCCTGCCTGTCACTGTGCTGCAGAGCACTAGGGGCCTGGCTCTTAGAATGTAGTACATTTCAAGCGTGAGTGAACTTGATCAGTTGGTGTGTAGCTGTAGGATTGATGTGTCGGCAGCCTGCCGGCATACCAGGTCTTTGAGGTCACTCAGAGCTGCAATGATATGTTCTCTGCCTTGCAGATTTAGTGTGGGTCTGTGGAATGTTGGCAGATGAGGTCACAGTGGTGAAAACTGGGGGGAGAGAGATTATGTGGCAGGTTGCAAATGGCGTGAGCAAGAGGTTTACAGTCCATGTATATAGTGAATGGATGTCCTTTGATATCATTTTGGAAGTATTTAATCACCTCATAAACAGCTAAAAGTTCTCAATCAAATGCCAATCACTTGCATTGAGATGATGTCAGTTTTTTCAAGAAGAAGCAGAGTGATTCCATAGTATCACCCACTTTCTGTTGTAGCAATGTTCCAATGGCCATATCACTGGCACGTGCTGTGAGGGACACATGTGCTTCCAGAATGGGGTGGGCAAGGGTAACTGTCTTGGAAAGTGTGGTCCTCAGATTGCTCAACGTGTCATCATGTTGTTTGTCCAAGGGAAACACAGTTTACCAGATGTGTTCTTCCCGGTCATTGGATCAGTTAGAGATATCTGTATGGAAGCTATATGGGTGAGGTGTTGGCAACAAAAGTTGATGTGCCTAGTAGGTGTCCTAGATCAGAATTATCTTACAGGAGAGGACCGCTGAGAATGAGGTTGATCCAGTCTGAAGTTTGGGACATGCCATCAGACAAAACAATATGACCTAGAAAAGTGTTGGTGGTTCTACTAAGCTGTGACTTTTCATGATACATCTTGACATCGTAGAGTTCCAAGGCCATGTAAACTTGTTCAATGTGCTGCTGATGCTTGCTGACAGATGATGAGAAAACAAGTATATTGTTATATGCATGGGCAAAGGGAAAATTAAACAACACTGAGTCAATAAAATGTTGCCAGATTTGGGCAGTGTTTTTAAGGCTCTAAGGCATGAGTTGCTCCGCAAAGATCCAAAGTGATATAATAATAGCAGTCTTAGATATGTGAGGTGGATGCATGGGAATTTGATGGCATGCCTTATGACAGTTGAGCACTGTAAACACTTGGGCACAATGTAGCAACTGTGTAAAGTCCTGGATTGGGGAATAGGGTAGTTATCAATGATCGTGTGAGAATTTAAGGTTCTGTAATTGCCGCACATACAGAACTTACCATCTTTCTTTAACCCGAGATATACTGCTGAGGACCAGTTGCTGTCTGAGAGCCATAGGATACCCACATCAAGTAAGTCTTTGGCAAAGACCAGTGTAGTCCAGTGCATCTGAAGTGGTTGAGAGCAGAGTATGGGCGCCATAGGTCAGTGCAACAGAAGCCAGCAAGGATAGCACACGAGTGAAGGCATCTGGTGTGGCAGGTGAACTGACATCAAGAAAAATCTGTGCGGGTGCAAGGCGAAATGAAAGGAAGGCATGAGAGTGAAGGCAACTGGCACTGCATATGCGATCAGTGTCACTAAAAATCCGTGTGGGTTGGAGGTGACAAGCACAGGGAAATAGCGGGAAGGTCAGGGAAGAAGGCCAGTGTTCACTCTGTCTGCTTGCCGGGGGGTCTCATCCGAGATGTGGAGGAGGCCCTACTGGCAGCACTGGGTGCACCCGACTGCAAATTGTTGCTCATGTCGGCACCAATGACTCCTGCCGTCTGGGTTCAGAGGTCATCCTCAGTTCGTACAGGCAGTTGGCAGAATTGGTGAAGGCGGAAAGCCTCGCTCGCGGGGTGGAATCAGAGCTAACTATTTGTGGTATCGTTCCCAGAACCGATCACGGTCCTCTGGTTTGGAGCCGAGTGGAAGGCTTAAACCCGAGGCTCAGACGATTCTGCAGAGATCTGGGGTGCAAATTTCTCGACCTCCGCTATCGAGTGGAGAAATGTAGGGTCCCCCTGAATAGGTCAGGCATGCACTACACGCCGGGAGCAGCTACAAGGGTAGCGGAGTACGTGTGGAGTGCACATGGGGGTTTTTAGGTTAGAGAATCCCCTCCCTAGGCCCAACAAGACGCCTCCTGAGACGCGGCAAGGTAGGAGTAGGCAAAATGCAACAGGGAATAACAATATTAATGTGCTAATAGTAAACTGCAGGAGCGTCTATAGAAAGGTCCCAGAACTGCTCTCATTAATCAACGGTCACAACGCCCATATAGTACTAGGGACAGAAAGTTGGCTGAAACCAGACGTAAACAGTAATGAAATCCTAAACTCATATTGGAATGTATACCACAGAGACAGGCTGGACAGTGAAGGGGGAGGCATGTTTATAGCGATAAGAAGTGCAATAGTATCGAAGGAAATTGTCGGAGATCCGAAATGTGAAATGATTTGGGTGAAGGTCACGGTTAAAGCAGGCTCAGACATGGTAATTGGATGTCTCTATAGTTCCCCTGGCTCAGCAGCTGTTGTGGCTGTGCACCTGAAGGATAATTTGGAAAATATTTCGAGTAGATTTCCCCACCATGTTATAGTTCTGGGTGGAGATTTTAATTTTCCGGATATAGACTGGGAGACTCAAACGTTCATAACGGGTGGCAGGGACAAAGAATCCATTGAAATTTTTTTAAGTGCTTTATCTGAAAACTACCTTGAGCAGTTAAACAGAGAACCGACTCATGGCAATAACATATTAGACCTTCTGGTGACAAACAGACCCGAACTATTTGAAAAAGTTAACGCAGAACAAGGAATCAGCGATCATAAAGTGGTTATGGCATCGATGATTTCAGCCGTAAATAGGAATATTGAAAAGGGTAGGAAGATTTTTCTGTTTAGAAAAAGTGACAAAAAGCAGATTTCAGAGTACCTGTTGGCTCAACACAAAAGTTTTGTCTCAAGTACAGATAGTGTTGAGGATCAGTGGACAAAGTTCAAGACCGTCGCACATAATGCGTTACATGAATATGTGCCAAGAAAGATCGTAAGAGATGGAAAAGAGCCACCGTGGTACAACAACTGAGTTAGAAAACTGCTGCGGAAGCAAAGGGAACTTCACAGCAAACATAAACATAGCCAAAGCCTTGCAGACAAACAAAAATTACGCGAAGTGAAATGTAGTGTGAGGAGGGCTATGCGAGAGGCGTTCAATGAATTCAAAAGTAAAGTTCTATGTACTGACTAGGCAGAAAATCCTAAGAAATTTTGGTCTTATGTCAAAGCGGTAGGTGGATCAACACAATTTGTCCAGACACTCTGTGACCAAAATGATACTGAAACAGAGGATGACAGACTAAAGGCTGAAATACTAAATGTCTTTTTCCAAAGTTGTTTCACAGAGGAAGATTGCACTGTAGTTCCTTCTCTAGATTGTCACACAGATGACAAAATGGTAGATATCGAAATAGACGACAGAGGGATAGAGAAACAATTAAAATCGCTCAAAAGAGGAAAGGCCTCTGGACCTGATGGGATACCAGTTCAATTTTACACAGAGTACGCGAAGGAACTTGCCCCCCTTCTTGCAGCGGTGTACCGTAGGTCTCTAGAAGAGCATAGCGTTCCGTAGTATTGGAGAAGGGCACAGGTCATTCCCATTTTCAAGAAGGGACGTCGAACAGATGTGCAGAACTATAGACCTATATCTCTAACGTCGATCAGTTGTAGAATTTTGGAACACGTATTGTGTTCGAGTATAATGACTTTTCTGGAGACTAGAAATCTACTCTGTAGGAATCAGCATGGGTTTCGAAAAAGGTGGTCATGTGAAACCCAGCTCGCGCTATTTGTCCACAAGACTCAGAGGGCCATAGACATGGGTTCACAGGTAGATGCCGTGTTTCTTGACTTCCGCAAGGCGTTCGATACAGTTTCCCATAGTCGTTTAATGAACAAAGTAAGAGCATATGGACTATCAGACCAATTGTGTGATTGGATTGAGGAGTTCCTAGATAACAGGACGCAGCATGTCATTCTCAATGGAGAGAAGTCTTCCGAAGTAAGAGTGATTTCAGGTGTGCCGCAGGGGAGTGTCATAGGACTGTTGCTATTCACAATATACATAAATGATCTGGTGGATGACATCGGAAGTTCACTGAGGCTTTTTGCAGATGATGCTGTGGTGTATCGAGAGGTTGTAACAATGGAAAATTGTACTGAAATGCAGGAGGATCTGCAGCGAATTGACGCATGGTGCAGGGAATGGCAATTGAATCTCAATGTAGACAAGTGTAATGTGCTGCGAATACACAGAAAGATAGATCCTTTATCATTTAGCTACAAAATAGCAGGTCAGCAACTGGAAGCAGTTAATACCATAAATTATCTGGGAGTACGCATTAGGAGTGATTTAAAATGGAATGGTCATATAATTTTGATCGTCAGTAAAGCAGATGCCAGACTGAGATTCATTGGAAGAATCCTAAGGAAATGCAATCCGAAAACAAAGGAAGTAGGTTACAGTACGCTTGTTCGCCCGCTGCTTGAATACTGCTCAGCAGTGTGAGATCCGTACCAGATAGGGTTAATAGAAGATATAGAGAAGATCCAACGGAGAGCAGCGCGCTTCATTACAGGATCATTTAGTAATCATGAAAGCGTTATGGAGATGATAGGTAAACTCCAGTGGAAGACTCTGCAGGAGAGACGCTCAGTAGCTCGGTACGGGCTTTTGTCAAAGTTTCGAGAACATACCTTCACCGAAGAGTCAAGCAGTATATTGCTCCCTCCTACTTGTGAAGGGACCATGAGGATAAAATCAGAGAGATTAGAGCCCACACAGAGGCATACCGACAAACCTTCTTTCCACGAACAATACGAGACTGGAATAGAAGGGAGAACCGATGGAGGTACTCAAGGTACCCTCCGCCACACACCGTCAGGTGGCTTGCGGAGTATGGATGTAGATGTAGATGTAGATGTAGGTCTGAGCATTCAATGTGGTAGTGGCGACCACTGTCACCACTAAAGCAGAAGGTAGAGCTGATGTGGAAGAGGCGAAATGTGACACCTGGTGAGCATGCATACAGGTGAATGGATGCAGCAGAGGCAACCGGCATTGCTGAGTAATTGTGTGGAAATAAAACCATGTTACTGGGTCCTGTCATGGCAGTGGCTTGGGCATTGTTGACACAAATTGTGAGAGCACTGTAGAATTAGGAGCTGAATGGAATGAGGCAGCATGCTGCAGACTCACCAAATGGGCCAAGTAGATCCAACCTAGTCCATGGACAGGCAACGTGGTACGGTATGGTGTGATGACATCCTTTACAGGGACAAGGTCTGTGAGCAGGCCGCTCAGTTCAATATGGTTGGCTTGCAAGTCAGCAGTCAAGATTGGCCATATTGTGCTGCGTGAGGCTGGCTCGGTGGAATTGGAAACCTGTGAAACAAAGTCATATAGTTCGACCTTGGTTGTGAGTAACAAGCTAAGTATGATAGCAGTCCCATAGTCAGCAAGAAGAAGTCCAAATGCAAAAGAAAATTATGGTCCATGTTGGTGGTGAATAATGGGAACTGAAGCACACAAAACACAAGTGATAAACACTTGCTGTTTTTCATGTTACTAACAGTTGTCAGGGTCACCACTGTGATTATTAATGCAGTTAAGGTAATGTATGTCACTAATAACACACAGTTTGATGGAAGTACATTTATTAAACACTGAATAACTAGACACAAAACAGCAGAAATCATAAATGTTACAACACATGAGAAAGCTGGCATCAGACTGAACAAAGAAAGTCATTCACAGATGAAACACACTTTTCACTTATCGATAGTTGCAACAACCCTTTACCAAAGGTAGATGAGATTTTTTCTAAGTTAGGAGGAGGAGAGAAATTCACCAACTTTGCCTTTTTACAGTTTTGAATTATTCGAAATCGATGCATCGTCTCAAGATCTGCAAACCATTAGCACACATTGGAGCTTGAATAATTTTAATAGACTTGCTTTTGGAATGGCCAGTGCCCCAGCTATATGGCAGTCAAAAATGGATAATACTCATGTTGGACTTAAGAAAATATATGGCTATCTGGATGATAGTATCATCACAGGCTTCTCTCCAGTAAAGCATTGGTTCCATTTATTTGTGTTAACTCAAAGGTAAACAATACAGCTCAAACATTCACAAGCAAAAGCCCAGCCACGCATATATTTGGAAGGGATGTAAGAATTTGATGAAGAATAATCAAATCATCTGATGGCCAACCAAAGATCGGAACTTTGTTAGTATTTGATATTCATGTAGGATACTGTGCATGCACAAGAAACAGCATTAAGACTAATGCATGGAAAAGGGTGTAGTTTTGAAAAAGGAAATGTTATGAATTCTGTAAAGTACTTTAGTTGCACTATTTACAGGAAACATGTAGGCCAACTCTTGTCATTAATTTCTAGTGATAAAAGTACCATCTCTGAAAAAAATATAATGCCCACAATTGATGGTGTAATTAAAACCCATTATGATCCTGAAACTCAACATTCATGATAGTGTGTGTGTGTGTGTGTGTGTGTGTGTGTGTGTTGGTCATCTGGCAACAGGGCAATCCTGTGGCCAATCAGAGTATGTGGCACCAAGTTTCCATAGTTTAAAAATTGTGTGTTTTCGACCTGCACAACATTGGTAATTTTGGTTCCTACTGGCATCAGCTGCCCAGGGTTAAAATTTTGTGACACAGTTTTTATCAGAATATGGTTCAAATGGCTCTGAGCACTATGGGACTTAACTTCTGAGGTCATCAGTCCCCTAGAACTTAGAACTACTTAAACCTAACTAACCTAAGGACATCACACACATCCATGCCCGAGGCAGGATTCGAACCTGCGACCGGATCGGTTGCCTGGCTCCAGAATGTAGCGCCTAGAACCCCTCGGCCACATCGGATGGCCAGTTTTTCTCCATCCTGTATATAGTTAGATGTGGTACATTAGTTTAAGTTGCCTTCCTACATTCTTTGTTATTATCTTCATTTGTAGTCTTCGTGAATTCAAGATTTAGATACCAAAATAAAGTGTGTACTTTTTAATTATCCTTGTATTACTGAGCAACCCAGTGCAAAACCCAACAATCTCATCTATCTTTGATAAACAGTCAGTCATCAGGCTCTGTAACTTTCTACTACCTGTATCTTCTCATCAGAAACAGTGTGGTGGTACATATACTTCAATGATTTCTACACATTTTGCTCATTTAAGTCAAAGTCTCTTTTCAGCAACTCTATTGTTTACAACTTGTTTGTTTGCAAAACTCCCTATCCCTCAATTTCCTCCCTCCCTCGTTCCTTTGTGGTATGAAATATGTCTTGATTTTATATTTTAATTCATCTTCTGTTTATCTACACACCCATAATTCTGCTGTGCCCTATTTTGTATTATTTAACTCACATTTCATCTTAATTACTGATCACAGGATACTTATTTTGAGGAATTTGTTGTCTCTAAAATCATAAGTAGAAAAGGCAGTTGGATCCATATTATTTTTTTTACGGAGCCAAATTCACATACTTACTGTAAGTGGATGTTATCCATAAAGTCACTGAGTCTTTAACCTGATGTGTTCCTTTAATAGATAAGGAACCTCATGAGACAGTTTGATTTATGGGTTTTGGATTGACATCTGAGCTGTACTTTATGGTTTAATTTAGCCAAAACTTTTTTCTGATTTTAACTTATTTCTAATAATCCATGTTCTTTATATGTGAATATGTGAACATGACAGACTTCTATATTACTTCATCATAAAATATGCAGTATTAAGAAATTATAGCTACATGGGATATAATATGTGTTTGTTGGAGTGACTGATTTCTTTTCACACATCATGTACAATAATGACAACAAATAGACATGACCTCTTTGAGGATGTGCATACTGAAACTTGTGTCAGTGACCATGACACAGTTGTGGGATAATGATTACCAAAGTACAAAGAACAACTAAAACAAGCAGAAAGATACATATGTTCAGTAAACTAGATAAAAAATCATTAGTGTCATATCTCAATAAGGAACTTTCAGCACAGGCCAGGAGCATGTAGAAGAACTACGGCTCAAGCTTAAAAGAATAATTGACCATGCACTGGATAGATATGTACCTAGTAGAATGGCTCATAATGAGAAGGAACCTCCATGGTATTAGGCAATGTAAAGAATATTCTAAAGAAATGGAGACTACTGCATAATAGGTGTAAAATAAAAGTGTAGGACTACAGACAGAGAATGGTGAGTCAAATGCATTTGGCTGTCAAGAGAGCAATGCATTATGCCTTCAATAACTACCATAGCAGAATACTTTCAAATTATTTTAAACAAAACCCAAAGACATTTGGTCATACGTGAAAACTGTTAATGGCACCATAGTTACTGTCCAGTCCCTAGCAAGTGAGACAGGTACTGCAACTGAGAGTAGCAAAGCAAATCTGAAATACTAGAACTCCATTTTCAAATATTCTTTTATAAAGCAAAACCAGGAGAATTGACCCAAATTTAATTCTCATATCATAGAAAAGGTGACTGAGATCAGTATTAGTGTCCATGGTGTTGAGAAACAAATGAAATCGTTAAAACTGAACAAAACCCCAGTACCTAATGGCATCCCTGTACATTCTATATTGAATTTGTTGCTGAATTAGCCCCTCTTCTACCCATAATCTATCATTGACCCCTTGAAGCTAAAAAACTGTGCCCTGTTATTGGAAAAAAGCACAGGACAGACATGTCTACAAGAATGGTAATAGAAGTGATCCACAAAACTACCATCCAGAATCCTTAACATTGATTTGTTGTAGAATCTTAGAACATATTCTGAGATCAAATGTAATGAAGTACAAGGGTTGGAACTTTAATAGTAGCAACTATTTATTTACAGGTTGTACAAAATAGGTACATGTTTCCAAAGTTTTACTGACCTTCAAAGTAGTCATCAGCATTGTGTAGAACCTGTTGCCAGTGATGTGGAAGTTGTAGGATACTCTTAGCAGTATCAGTTGTGTTGACAGCTAGAGCGGCACGGTCTATTGCCCGATGAAATTGTAGCAGTTCTGAAGTGAATGCTGTGAAGTGTTTCCTTCAGTTTAGAAATCAAGTTGAACTCACTAGGGCTTAAGTCAGGGGAGTGCAGCAGGTGGTATAGCACTTAGCAGACCCATCAGTCAGACAAATCAGTAACAGCTTGCCCTGTAAACGCTTGAGCATTGTCCTGCAAAATGATGGTCAGGTCCTGCAGGAAGTGTCATCACTTCTGTCTCTATGCTGTTCATTTTTGGAAAAACAACCTACGACCCATGAGGGGGGCACGTGCGTGCGGGCATGAAGTCCGGGTGTCTGTTCATATCAGGGCTGGCTGTGGTCCCTTTCGCAGTGCAACAAGTTCCTTCACTTTCCAGGTGTGCAACAACAAGGAGATAAAACTTGCACTGACAAGGTGGTCATTAATCTCACGGAAAGATAACTTGATGAGCCAACTGTTTCAGTGCTGTCAAAAGGCCTAAACTTCATGCTTGTTCCAAAGACATTGCCAAAACACGAAATCATCAGTGGTGTGGAACAGGACATAAGAGGACTCCCCTCGGAGGCTGCAGAAGAAGTAAGAAGAGGCATTTGAAAAGTACTTAAGAAGGCAAAAATGCCGAAGAACAACAGTTCAGCTGTAGAGCCCAAGGCACTATGGGCACTTCTGGAAGACAAGGATATAGTGGTCCTAGCAGCAGACAAAGGGAATGCAATGGTACTGCTGAAGTCAGATGATTATTGGCAGAAAGTCGACACCCTCCTGTAAGATCCTGCTTACAACCAAGTGGCAAAGGACGTAGCTGCATCAGTGACACGCAAGACCATTGAGTTGCTCAGAAACTCAGGACTAGCACACTATCAGAAGACTGTACCCGAGGGCACCAGCACCACCACACCTGTACGGCCTACCAAAAATTCACTAGGAGGAGGTTCCATTACATCCAGTTTTAAACATAATAAATGTGCCGACATAAGGCATTGCCAAACACCTGGCACTTCGGTTGATACCACTCATAGGGAACTGTCCCCACCATGTGAAAAACTCAGCTTAATTAGTCAAGGTACTGAAAGAAATGTGCTTGGATGAAGAATATCTGTTAGTCAGCTTCTATGTGAATCATTATTCACACGGGTCCCACTGGAAGATTCTCTAGCACTGCTTGAGGGACACTTCAATGAGGATATAGTCGCACTCTTTCAGCATGTACTATCAACCACCTACTTCAAATGTGGTGGGAAATTTTATGAGCAAATAGATGAGTTGCTATGCGTTTCCCCTTAGCACCAAGTGTGGCTAACTTATACATGGAATACTTTGAGGAGTATATCTGTATCTTGAGCAAGCAGTGAAGGAAACAAAAGAAAATTCGGAGTAGGTATTAAAATCCATGGAGAAGAAATGAAAATTTTGAGGTTCGCCAATGACACTGAAATTCTGTCAGAGACAGCAAAGGATTTGGAAGAGCAGTTGAATGGGATGGATAGTGTCTTGAAAGGAGGATATAAGATGAACATCAACAAAAGCAAAACGATGATAATGGATTGTAATTGAATTAAGTTAGGTGATGCTGAGGGAATTAGATTAGGAAACGAGACAGTTAAAGTAGTAAAGGAGTTTTACTATTTGGGGAGCAAAATAAATGATGATGGTCAAAGTAGAGAGGATATAAAATGTAGATTGGCAATGGCAAGGAAAGCGTTTCTGAAGAAGAGAAATTTGTTGACATCGAGTATAGATTTAAGTGTCAGGAAGTCGTTTCTGAAAGCATTTGTATGGAGAGTAGCCATGTATGGACGTGAAACATGGACAATAAATAGTTTGGACAAGAAGAAAATAGAAGCTTTCAAAATGTGGTGCTACAGAAGAATGTTGAAGATTAGGTGGGTAGATCACGTAACTAATGAGGAGGTATTGCATAGGATTGGGGAGAAGAGAAGTTCATGGCACAACTTGACTAGAAGAAGGGATCGTTTGGTAGGACATGTTCTGAAGCATCAAGGGATCACCAATTTAGTATTGGAGGGCAATGTGGAGGGTAAAAATCGTTGAGGGAGACCAAGAGATGAATACACCAAGCAGATTCAGAAGGATGTAGGTTGCAGCAGGTACTGGGAGATGAAGAAGCTTGCACAGGATAGAGTAGCATGGAGAGCTGCATCAAACCAGTCTCAGAACTGTAGACCACAACAACAACAACAACCTCATGGAGATAGCATTGGCCATGGCTCCACTGAAACCAAAAGCATTTTACAGATATGTGGAAGACACCTTTTTGGTATAGCCACATGGTAAAGATAAACTACGAGTTCCTGCAGCACCTCAATGATATACATGAAAACATCAAGTTTACCAAGGAGATAGAGAAAAACGGAAGCCTACCCATCTGGGACATTCTGGTTACTAGAAATGCAGGAGGCACGCTGGGACATTCGGTATATAGGAAGGAAACACATACAGACCTATATCTCAACACAAGGAGCTGCCACCATCCAGTACAATGCAGCTCTGTACTTAACACCTTGGTACACAGGACAAGGTCCATTTGTGACAAGAAACATCTAAAAGAAACCTTCAGAAGAAACAGCCACAGCAAGAAACTAATAGGAAGAGCTTTGAGGAACAATAGGAAGAGAAGAGGAGAGAGACCAGAAGAGGACAACACAAGATGATGTGCATTCCTGCCGTGTGCGGGACCACCAACGGTGAAGATTGCAAGAATCCTTAAGAAGCACCAAGTGAAGACCGTCTTTCATGCAGGAAAGAAAATCAAGGATATTCTTGGATCGACCAAAGACCCATTAGGACTAATGACACTGGGTGTTTACAGAATTGTATGTGAATGTGGAATGCAATACACAGGGCAAACGCAATGTTGCACTACACAGTGCCGTACGTAACATACAAGAAACATGCATCTTGGACAGGTTGACAAGTCCACAGTGGCAGAACACAGCATCAATGAAAAGCATACCTTCGAATTTGAAGAAACAAAGAAGTTCAGATTTTGGGATTCTGTGACAAAAGAAGCTGTATAGATTCATCTGCATGAAAATTTAATTAATCAAGACAGTGGTTATCATCTCAGTACAGCTTGGGATCCTGGAGTTAGGAAAATTCGTCAAGAATGCTCCAGTACAAAAGGGACCGTGGAGGGAGCTGATATGAACAGACACTGGGAATTGACACCCGCACGAGCGTCCCTCCCACCACCGGTGGTGCGAATCACCTGGTGCGATTCCACTGGCACATAATTTGTTGGTGGCTGGAATCTGATAGCATTCCAGCAGCTACAAAGGCATGTGACAGACAGCACCCCGACACTTTGCCTGAAGATGATGGATACGCAATCCATTGAAACGTTGCGACTAGAAGACCACGCCACTTGGCTGAAAACCCATGAAGATTTCAATAATGAAATTTTTATGAATGACAAGGTACCATGTCACTGGGCCATGACTGGTTTGAGGAACATTCTGGTCAGTTAGAGCAAATGATTTGGTCAGCCCTCAAACATTTATGGGACATCATCAAGAGGTCAGTTTGCGCACAAGCTCATGCACTTGCAACACCTGCACAATTATGGATGGCTGCAGTGGCATCATCATTCAGTATTTCTGTAGAGGACTTCCAATGATTGTTGTGTCCATGCCACATCGAGTAGCTGCACTCCGCTGGGCAAAAGGAGGTCCAACACAATATTAAGAGGTATCTAATGACTTTTGTCACCTCAGTATAATGTATACAGATTGCTGCCATTAAAAACAGAATAATATACTCTGTTTGCTGTAAATGCAGTGTGTTGTAACATTCCAAGACCAAATGTTAAGTGGCTCTGTTAATTCAATATATGTTTTTGATTGTTATTTCAGTTCAGTCTGGAGCCACATTTTCTTTTCAGATCTATGCTGTGTGATATTAACTAATTAGAGTTCATATTTGCCTCAAACTAGAAAATAATTCAGAAAAATATAACTTCTAGAAATTTCTTCTTCAAATTCTTATGTTGCTGAATAAGATTATCATGAATCTTCATATACAGTGCTATTTCTTTTATTTGTGTGTACTTCTATTATATAAAAGGTGATGCAAATTTTGCGAATTCTGAATAAGTAAGTTACTTATTCAGAAATTTTGCTGAGCAGCAGAATGTTGGCAGTTTAGAGTATGTGTTACTGTCAATAAATTGACAGCTGAGTCTTAGATTGTAGTCTGTTGATTTGTGTATCACAATGTATTGTTGTTTGTTTTGTTTAAGTGTGCAAAAATAACTAGGGTCATATGCTCCCATGTACAAACTATAGAAAACGAAGACAGAAAGAAGTTAGAAAACAACTACACATCAATCCCAATCGATGTAAGAGAAGACAGCTAAAAACAGAAATGTGGAGAAAGGTTTATAAATACACCACAGAGAAACAGAGTTCCAGAACTAAAAACTAAATTTCCTTCACCAGATTGGTACAACAGATGAAAAGTAAAATGCAGTCAAAAGCCCATGTGTCATTTGCTAAAACAGCTGATGACTCAAACGACAGACCCATGTGGGAACATAAATACTTAAAAAATGGGTATTCCATCAGCAAATGACACACAGTTAAAACTTGGGCGCAATGTGCACCATGTGGTGGGGGAGCACCACTTAACAAATGGTGATGGCTAAGAAGGCAGTGCCCAATATGCAACATAGTTAAAATGACCTCCTCTCAGTGGGAGGGCCAACAGGAGGCCATCCAAGCCACTGGGAGGGGCTTAATAACCTGGAGCTTATTCCCATGCAGAGGGGACCAGTGGTGATGCCAAAGTGACACCACTCCTGACAGATGGCAACACAGAGGTCATCAGAGGGAATTTAGAACTAGTGGGCTGAGGTATGAGAGCTATAACCTTGGCAGCAGCATCAGTGGCCTCATTTCATGGCAGACTGACATGACCACGAACCCACATAAATATCACAGTGGCTCCCTCAGGAATGAGCAAGTGACAGTTTCCCTGGACCCATTGCACTACAGGATGGGCGGTGTACAGTACACAGTGGCTTTGAAGGGTGCTCAGAGAGTCTGAGCAGAGGGCACAGTTGAAAAGACTGTGTTGCCAGGTGTACTCCTCAGCCTGATACAGGGCAAAGAGCTCTGCTGTAAATACTGAGCAGTGTGTTGGAAGTCGATACTGAAAAACGTCAGCGCCAGTGATGAAGGCACATCCGACACCACGGTCAGTCCGAGAGCCATCAGTGTACTCAAAGGTACTATCATGAAGTTCCATGCAAAAGTCATGAACCTAAAGGCGATAGTGCAAGGGTGGAGTAGTGTCCTTAGGAAGTGAATGAAGACCAAGATGAACATGGGCTGCCACACAAAACCAAGGTGGTGAAGGGTTCACACCCACTGGAAAAGTTGCATGTAGTGTGATAATAATGTCATGTGACGAGAGCCTCCCGTCAGGTAGACCGTTCGCCTGGTGCAAGTCTTTCGATTTGACGCCATTTTGGCAACTTGCACGTTGATGGGGATGAAATGATGATGATTAGGACAACACAACACCCAGTCCCTGAGAGGAGAAAATCTCCGACCCAGCTGGGAATTGAACCCAGGCCCTTAGGATTGACATTCCGTCACACTGACCACTTTTTTATTTTGTCTTTTTTTTGTCAGGAGTGAGGGGTTTTTATTTATTTATTCATTTTTTTTATATGAAGGAAGGTAGGAGAAACAGAAACCTTTATTATTCACAAAATAAACATAGTACGTCCTGACACATGATAACTGTGCTGGATGGAACCTCGCTGCCGTCCTACCATGCAGCATGAAATAACAACAAAATCAAAGTGGGGCCACCTCCGGCACCCTAAAGAAAGTATTTTTAGATATGAAAACAAAATTTGATGTACATCCATTTGCTAACTGTGCAAGTTGAGTTTTTCGTAGGTCGCATACTCGCATAGTGTTCTTAGTCGATCACTTTACTTGGTCGGTTTCACAACGAAAGCACCGCCGCTCATCTTTGCACACCCGGCACACCCCAAGTATATGGCGGGTCCGCAAAAACCATTACTAGGAAACTGGCATACCAATCCTTGTACTTTTGTAGCCATAATAGTTTTGTGTGGGCTTGTAAGTGTTGCCAGTAATCCAGGACGTTCAGTAAGTTTGTATGTGTGTCTCTATAGATGTAATGGACCGTCCTACCTGTGATCCACACCACTGCGTTTGTCTTATGACGCGGAAAATACGTTTCCTCTGGAAAAAATACTATGTCAGAACAGACTGCTGTATAGATAGTGCGCCGCATGAACGCTATTATTTTTCTTGCAAGAGTCCAGACAGCCAATGCCTCGCCGCAGACCAGCCGATGGTCGTCCGTATCCAGCATGCAGCATTGCTGACACAAGGGCGAATCTGCCAAATGTATTGCGTACTTTTTGTCATTTGTAGGGTATTTTCGGTTGACAACAATGTACCATGTTGATCTGACTGATGTAGGTAGGTGGGGGTGGTGGACTGTGTGCCACACCACGTGCCAATTAACAGCTGGATGTTTCCGTTCCACCCTATTCCGGGCGATCTGTCGAAGAAGCAGATGGTACACATCCTTCGATGTTGACTGTCGGGTCGTTGGTAAACGCTCTCGGATGTAACTGTGTTCCATGATGAACGTGCGCACATACGTTAAAGGGGGCGATATATGGCCAACACTGACTGGAGGAAGATGCGATGTTGGTATGAGTTCTTTGATGATCGTCCCCGTAAGCGAGTGATTCCTGTTGCGCCACCGTTCGAGCATAGTATTAATATACATGGCACGCACTTTCTCGTGCATGTTCACTAAACCATTTCCCCCTCTCACTCTGGGGGGGTAAGCGTGTTGTACTGTACCTTAAAGAGTTGTCCCAGGCACACATAGTACCCAAAAGCCACCTGAATCCTTATAGACATCATGCGCATCAAGGTGAGAAGGTGTGTCAGGTGGCACATCATGGGCGTGAGGTAAAGGTTGACGAGTAACACTCGCTGCAGCATATCCATCGACCGTAGGGCATTTAGTCGTACTGCCATGCGGATTCTGAGTAACAGTCTTCGGCAGTTGTCTGCAGCCGTTCTCACTGTCTCTTTATGAAAATGATACCCACCGCAGGCAAGGGTCCTTCCGTTCCTGGTACTAGTCCACATCCCACATGCATGAATTGTGATTTTCGGTAGTTGACCACACTTCCAGCTGCCATCCCATACGTCTGTAGTCAATCCAGTGCTGTTTGAGTCTCCCCCTCATTCTGTACGAGGAACACAATATCATCCGTGTATGCTCTGAATTTGAATGATAAATGCCGTAGGGAGATCCCGGTAAGATGGCGGCAAAGGCCTGCGAGGCACGGTTCTAAGACGATCGCATAAAGGAGGATCGACAAGGGGCAACCCTGTCTCACTGATCTTAAGATCTTAAAATACTCAGTTCTCCCTCCGTTGACCACCATCGCTGATCTGGCGCTGTGCAACAGACGCATCACAGCACTGGTCAATAATGGTGAGACACCCATCCTGTTCATCACTGCCACAAGGTACACATGATCCACATGATCAAAAGGATGATCAAAATCTACTGCAACCATTGCCCCCCGGAGGTGGCATGCAGCCGTGAGGGCGACGACGTCACGATAGTCTCCCAAGGCTGTGTGGATATTACTGATGCTGCCAAGATAAGTCTGATCGGCATGTATTCAATTCTCCAGCGACTTTTTGATATGACTTCCCAGGATGCGCATGAAGATCTTGTAGTCACTATTAAGGAAAGTCAAGGGGCGATAATCACTGGGCCGTTTGCCACCACGGGGATTCGGTATCGGTATCATGAGCCCTTCTGTAAATTGAATGTGAACCAGTACTTCTTGCCGCAGAAGCTCATTAAACATACATAGCCACATCGGTGTCATAAGGGTCACAAAGGCACGGTAAAATTCCAACAGGAATCCGTCTGGACCTGGGGACTTGTTGCACGCACCTCGTGTAATCGCTTCCTCCAGCTCTTCACACGTAATTTCAGATAACCCGTCCGCTTCCCCATTCACACTCATCGTGCCTGGGATCTCTTCCAGGACGTTTCCCAGGTCCCTCTGACCCTCCCTGTTGCTCGCATAGAATCTGCGAAAATGATCCGTGAACGCCTGTGCTATGTCCCTTTGTGTTGTAAAATGACGGCCATCGCCGAGATCGATCTCATGTATTAAACTCCTGCGTCTTCTTCGTATTTCCTTTATCACATAATGCATTGAGGGAACATTGTTGGGCAGGAAATCCTGCGACCTCATGCGTATCATCGTACCTGCCATCCTCTGCATCGCAAGTTGTACCAGCTTCGCCTTAACTCGGAGGACGGCCGTCTGGCGTTCTGGTGTAGGTGGTTGAGCTAACAGTTCCCAGAGAGCCGTAAAGTAAAACTCAGTGGTCATGCGCTGCCATTGAGAAACCTCCTTCCCGTAACCTATTAACATCCTCTGTAAAGCTGGCTTCGCGCACTTGATCCACCACTGCAGGACGGAACTGAAAGAATTTTGTTGACGGAGGCAGCCATGCCACGTGTCCTCCACCATGTGTTGGCATTCTGTATCTTGCAGGTGGGAGACGTTCATCTTCCAATTACCCCTCTGTCTACACCAAGGTTAACCGTGCAAATATATGCCTCGTGGTCTTCCACTTGGCTACCGGGGGCGGATATGTAGTGTGATGTTAAGCTGCCAGAGCAAGAGCCGAAAATGAACTCCAGGAGGTAACAGAGAAGAGGGATGTGCCCCATACTGGTGATCAGAGTCATCAAAGAAGGGGACATAGGATGGGTGGCTATGCATGACAGACAAATGGGATGCATACCAGCTGAGAAGAAAGTCATGGCAGTAGGCCAGTGGTAGTTCAGCAGTTTCTGCATACCGACTCTCAACCAGGCTAGGTAACAGGCACCAGTGGCCAAACAGATGCCACAATGGTGGACAGTATTGAGGTGGCGTAAGAGGATCAGATGTGCATATGCATAAACAAAGCACCTGTAGTCTAGTCTCAAACAGGCAAGGGACCTGTACAAATAGAGGAGAATCGTTCAATCTGCACCCTGGAAAGTACCATTGAGGACATGTAGGACATTGAGGGACCATGTACAGCAGTCTGCCAGGTAAGACACATGGGAGGACCAATAGAGTTTCCTATCGAGCATGAGCCCAGGAATTTCATAGTTTCAATGAATGTAAGAGCAATAGGCCCGAGATGTAAAGATGGTGGGAGAAACCAATTGCCTCACCAGAAATTCATGCAAACAGCAGGCAGAACCCACATGGACCTTGAAAACTTGGTCGCTTAAAAGTTGCTCAAGGAAACGAGGCATGCAGCCACAGAAGCTCATGTGTGGACAGTACAGAGGATACCAGTCATCCAGCAGCAGTCGTAGGCTTTCTCCAAATTGAAAAACATGTCCACAATCTGGGATTTCAGCAGAAAATCATTCATGACACGGGCGGACAAAGCGATGAGATGGTCAACTGCAGAATGGTGCCCTCAAAACCCACACTGTGCCGTGGTTAGTAAATTGTGAAACTTGAGCTACCATACCAGCCAGGCATGAATCATATGTGCCATCACTTTGCAAACACAGCTGGTGAGAGAGATGGGGCAGTAGCTAGAAGGAAGGTGTTTGTCCTTACCGGGCTTAGGTATGGGTGTGACAGTGGCTTCATGCCAGCGTCTGGGAAAAGTGCCCTCTGCTCAGATGTGGTTGTACATATTAAGCAGAAAGTGCTTGCACACTAGAGAAAGGTGCTGCAACATCTGAATGAGAACAGCATCTGGCCCTGGAGCAGAGAATTGGGATGAAGTGAGAACATGATCTAGCTCCCTCATAGTAAAGGCGGCATTGTAGCAATCACGATTCTGATGAGAAGGGTATCGCTTGAGCCTCCTTCACTTATTTCTGATGGAGGAAGGCAGGGTGAAAGTGGGAAGAGCTTAAAATTTCCGCAATTTGGCTGCCCAAGGTGCTGAAGATAGCAATATGGTCCACATTGACATCATCAGCCACTGTCAGGATGGGAGCTGGGGACTGGATCTTGATCCCAGAGAGCTTTGGAGGTTGGCCCACGCAACAGAGGAGGGGGTGGAACTGTTAAAAGAACTAGTGAATGAAATCCAGCTAGCTTTTTGCCATCCCAAATAACATGACGACAGTGTGCATGCATCTGTTTATAATTAATGCAGTTTACCATTGTATAATGACTATTAAAAATGTGGAGAGCGTGTCTCCACTCACAAATTTCACCGTGGCATGCCTCAGTCCACCAAGGGGCTGAGACCTAGCGTGATAGAAAGGAATTGCAAGGAATGGAACGTTCTGTGGTGTTAAGGATAACATTTGTAAGATATTCTACCTCTTCATCACAATTGGGGAGATGCTGTTCATTGATGGTCACCAGGGAGGAGTAAAGCCATCAGTTGGCCTTAGTGAGCTGTCATTTTGGTGTGTATGCTGGTGGGGTAGGAGTCAGCAAATGGGTAGCACATGGGAAATGGTTCCTTGAGTAGGTGTCAGAAATAATGGACCACTTGAGACAATGGGCAAGCTGGGGCACAGTGCAGAAGGTAGGTCAAAATGGGAATAGATGTGGGAGGAGTCAGAAAGGAGCGTGGTTGCTCCAGTGTTAAGGCAGAAGAGGGTAAGTTGATTAAGAAAGTCAGCCAAGAGGGAGCCTCTCTGACAGGTTCTGGGAGAACTCCAAAGGGGATTGTGCACTTTAAAGTCACCGAGCAGCATAAATGGTTGAGGTAGCTACCCAGTAAACTGGAGAAAGTCTGCCCTGTTTACATCAAATGATGGAGGGCTATAAATGGTACAAAGGGAAAAGGTCAAGTGAGGAAGGAAAATGCGAACTACAACAACTTGAAGATGGGTAGTTAAGGAGATGGGTTGCTATGAACATCATTCTATATAAGCAGCATGACTCCCCCAGGAGATGGAATGTCAACCTTGAGGAGAAGGTCAAAATGAACTGGAAACAAGTGCAAAAGCTCAAAGTGGTTGTGAGGATGCAACTTTGTTTCCCGAAGGCAGAGTACAAGTGGATGCTGCTATTCTAAAAGTAACCATAAATCCTCTTTGTTGGATCAAAGGTCATGAACGTTCCATTGGAGGAGAGTCATGATGAGGAAAACATGAAGGGGTGTCACCTTGGGGGCTGCCGAGAGCCAGTTTGCGAAGACTCGCTGCTACAGGGCACAGAGGAAGGAGGATACTGCGCCATGAGGTCCACAGAAGTGTTGGCTTTCTTGTGCTGTTGGCTTGCGGATTTCAACACAGAAAAATGGTTGGTGGTATGCACTGGCGACACGGAGGCCAGCCAGGCAAAGGTATCACATAGTGACACCATCGAAGAGGATCTTCGAGTCAGTGAAGGAGAAGAAGGCCTTTTGCCTTTGTTGGACTTCTTTGAGCCTTTCTGGTTAACAGAGGAAGACTCAGGTGTTGGCTGGCTGGAGGGATGCAGGAAGTCCTTACGGGAGTAGTTCTTCTGTCCTTTCTGGCTTGCCGGGTTTGATGTCTTGTTGCACAGCTGGATGAGGGGACAGTGATGCTTTCATGACATTGCACGATTTCACGATGTCAGAGCTGAATTTGAGGTTGCATGTCTGCATGGCCGTGTCCTTCAGGGAGTGAGATGTAACAAGAACAGTACTATAAGTGCCAGATGGTAGAACGCAGGGTTTCTGACTAGTGAAGAACTTTCGAGTGACCGAATAAGGAACTTTTTTCTTTACCCAGATCTCCTGCAGAGCTCCCTCATTGGGATACATGGGTAAATCTCGAGAGGTGGTGGCATTGTAGCCATTGCAGTTGCTACAGCAGGCAGAAGGAGGCAGACGATCACTCTTGTATGCATTCCTACCACAGGTTACACATTTGGCCAGGTGCTGACAAGACATTCGAGTGTGGTTGAAACGATGACAGTGGTAGCTGTGCATTAGGTTCGGAATGTGCGGTCGGACTGTGATAACTTCATAGCCTGCTTTGATCTTGGATGGAAGCACCACTCTATCAAAGATGAGAAAAAGAAGTGTGTGGGCACTAAGGATGCATTTACCTTTTTCATCACCAGATGGATGGCAATGACACCCTGATCAGAGAGGTATGTTTGGATTTTGGCCTCAGTGAGACCATCAAGCAGCCTAGTGTAAATAACACAATGGGAAGAGTTCAGAGTTTTATGGGCTTTGACACAAACAGGATAGTTGTGGCGAAGCAAAGAGGCAAGCATTGGTTGTGCTTGAGAGTCAGAAGTAGTCCCCAAAAGCAAAATGCCATTCTATAAACCAGAGCCACATTTCACAGGGCCGGCAATTGCATCAACACCTTTTGAATAATAAACAGATTTACTTTTGTGAGAGACTGTCCATTTTCAATACATGAAACCAAGAGGAACCATGATGCAGCTCGCAGGGTCTTTGAATTGTGAGCCTCTTTCTGTTTACAGTTTGTATATGTTAACTGTGAAGATGCTTGGCTCACTGCAAGGAAATCCGCCAGTGCCTCCGAGGATGTGCTCCTTCCCATTGGGGCCCCCTTCACAAGGGGGTGCACCCACCTTAGGTGATCGTTCACACCTCAGTTCATACCCCCCCGAACACCTGACAGAGGGACCAATTGGCAATTTGGGAAGGTAGCAGCTCCCTGGGCCTGCTCTGTACCAGAGGGTACGTGCGAACCTTGCCTGTCGACCTGGGGCTGGGAATTAAGTGTTACCCAGTCACCTGTTATGCATCAGACACGTGGGCCAGACTTCAGTAGTGCACAGGGATGAAGAAGGAAAAGAGGAGCCACATACGCCAATGTGGAGGAAGGATAGGAGAAGGTGAACGAAGAAAGGAAAAGGGAATGAAAATGAAAAACAGTGGTGGGACTGTTCTTATGTCAGCTACAGACAATGCAAACCCGAGGTACGAGGGGGGGAAGGGGGGGGGGGGGGCGAATAGCAAGAGGATAGACATGCAACATGGAAGTGAAAAGATGCTGCAAAGGCTGGGGCCCCATGGGGTAGCCAAAGTTGAGTGCCCCACAAACCAAACAGCATCATCATCATCACGTTTCCATATGCTCTGTGCAGCATGACAAGTGAAATGCTTCAAATATGTAATTTGATCAAATATCATGTTAAGTAATAAGGGACTTTGCAGCCCAATATCTCCTTGTATTGTCAATTGATCTTATGGCAGAGAAGAAGGTGTGGATTTTAGAGTGACCTAAGCTCTGAAATTCATGGATCTACTGGTCTGCTAATCACATCTGGTAATAAAAGTTAAATTTTTTGTACAAATTTCGTATTCTTCTCTCAAATTTTGTGGTTTGTTCTTGTTTCATAGCATACATATTATATTTTGAGATCTTCTGACTTTTACTAACCCTCATCATGCATGATCATAATGGAGTTGTCTTCATGAGCTTTTAAATTCAGTGCCACACTAACAGTCACCAGGTTTTTTCCTTCTATTCTGCCTTTTATGTCAACCTTTTTTTCTTGATGCAGGTATTTAAATTCTTCTGCTACCGTGCAATCACTGTTTTAATTTCTACACCTGTTTACATATTTCACTTTTGCTTTACTTTACTTTAATCCCAAATCTATGTCAAGTGGAATTTCATTTCATTCAACTGTTATTCTGGATCTTACTTTCAACAGGAAGCATTACCATCTGTCCACTTGCTCTTCCATTGCCCTGTAAGAATTCTACCACATTGTTGGATCTGATGAAATTGATATTAGCTGCAATTTCAAAAAGATTTAGAGCAAATAGAATTAAAATTTCATTTCAATATTTCACATATTATTCCAATGTTGAAGAGTTACAAAAACCTTGCAACAAGTTCATTTGAGTCTAGGTGATAAAGGGACATCAGTAGTACATGGTGAGACAGAATGAATAGCAGATTTGAGTCACATAATATGTCATTACTGTTTTGTCTGCTAGAATACATTAGTATACATTGCTATAATAAGGAATAATGGCCATTTTTGATTATGGGCTTGTGGGATTCTGGACATCAGGCATTTGCCATTGATGTATTTAAAAAATTACAAGTCTCCCTTCACTGTTCAACAACTCTATAATCCCCATTTCAGGTTGAAAAGACATGATTAAAAATAATTGTATGGTTGGTGCAACAATTCAGGATTACTGCATCTTGTGCAGAAAAGAATATCCCAGGGCAGCAAAGGATGCAGCAGACTGCGGAGGAAGTGGAGGGGCAGCATATGAAGCACTCATCTGAAGACCTCACTGTTCTGCTATAAGACATTACTTGGTGCTGCTAACAGCATCAGATCATTCCCTGTTTCACTTAATACATGATAAAATGCAGTTTCGCTCAAGCAAATTGCGGGTTGTACAGACACTAAAGAAACAAAATAAAGTTGCCTGATGAGCCTTCACTTTGCGCTTCTTGGAACTTTTTGAAGGCAAGCCACACATGTGAAAAAACACTCTAACGTTGGGTGAGGCTCATTTTAATCTAGATTATGGTGTACATAAACAGAATTATGGTTGCTAGACACCACTCAATGAAGGTAATCCACAGCCAGATCACACTGACAGCCACAATACTTTGGTTGCAACCATTCAGCCATCTTCAGGTGTCTGCCACTGGACACCAAGGACACCTGAGAAGATGGCTGAATGGTTGTGAGCCAAAATATTTTGGCAGGAAGTCATCATGATCTGGCTGCAATCCCAAAACCTCATAGAATATTCAGTAAAATGCAAAAACGTCAAGAACCACACAGAAGGTAAACCTTGTCAACTGCATAAGAAACTCATGCACTGTGGATGTATGACTGTGTGGGGCTGCATGGCTTCATTTTGGCATCATTGAGCTATATGTTTTTGGAGGTTTCTATGGCAGTGAGTAACATTAATTAGTGATCACCATGCCAAAATATTAGATGACTTCCTCCGTCCAAGGTTGAAAATGTTATATGTTATTCGAAAACAAGTATTCAGTTTAATCTAATCTTCTGCAATAACAAGATGTAATCTGATGAATGAATGTTTAATTATATGTATTGTTTTATTTTGAAAGTGGTGTAAGATCCTACCCTTTATGTTGCTAAATACAAAATGCACTAACTTGCAATACAAGAAGGTGAATCACTGTAAAGTAGAATCTATAAGCAACTGGATCAATAAACAATCTAATGATCCAGTGATGACAGGAGAACTCATGTATAAATAGGTGCTGAAATTTGCTAATTTTCAGAGCCAGTGGCTCCTTCTTCTGGTGGAAGGGTTGAAGGGGAAGGATGAGGAGTGAAGGAAAAGGACTGATGAGTTTTAGGATGTGGAGAGTGTTAAGAAAAGTCACCCAGAACCCTTGTCAAGGGTGAATTACCAGATGGAATGAGAAGGAAAGAGAAGGTAGAATCTGCATGATACATTGTACACTGGCAGACTTGAGTGTAATTTTTACATAGTTTTCCACTGTCATCCAGGCACATGCCAGATTTTGTCTGTTTACAAGCACTGCTGTGTCCACAAACCATGATAAAGCTTGTTTATTTGTTGTAATTTCATCCTATAGGCCCTGATGGTAAAGACACCATTTGCCATTCCACAGTAAAATGTATTTTGAAAGCAGCAGCAAATTTTTTGAAATAAATTATGAGACACAACATATCAATATATTTTTAATATTATTAATATGACAGTCATACATGAATGGTATTGAGAACATCAGAAACATTACTAATTCTTGGAACTATCAGACTACTAACTTCATGCTTTGTCACCATAGTTTTTTTTAACAAATAGCTCCATTATTCAAATAATTTCATTTCTGTAAATATCTATCTCATAAAATTACAGCAAAATGTTCTTTTACAAAAGCATAGAGCTGTGTTCAACTGATGTACCATTTGTATACCATAGCAGCACCTCAACATTGCAACTGTTGATTGGTATGCTTTTAAGCAAAAAGAGAGAAAAATTCATCAGAACACCCAGAAGCACACCATTAATTAATCACATCGAGAAAACAAAAGAGAAAGCACTGCTGTCAGTATCTGTCAGATAGGACAGTCAACCAGGAGACAGTTGTTTAAAGTTGCTATTCAATGGCAGCACCTGATAGTGGCTGCTGTGATTGCCCTTTTTTGTAATCTTACAAAGAACAGTTGCAATAATAATTTTCTTTAATTAAATAAGTAGTTATGACTGAAATAAAGAAACTGTGTTTATTTATATTAAGTACATAAACATAATATGTGCTGTTAAAAGTACAATACTGAAGATTGGGGGCAACTCAACTGTGCACAATAGTCTTCCATATAGTAAAGCCACTGTGTAAGGACTATCTATGAATCATAGTGCTTACATATAAACAACACTAAAATGGGTGAATTTGGACATGATATTGTTCTTCAGTGTTGTACTCCTAGGAACGCTTTACAAACTGAAGGTGGATTCCACTTTTGGTCATGAGGATTGAGGACCTAGGATGGAAATCAAGTTTTGCTACTGTCTTCTGCGTAGGCTGCACACTGTACTTTGACAGTAAGTTCACAAGACCAACTTTGGTTTGCAGCAGGCCCATCCTCATACCTGAAACATGTATAGAAATCTTAAGTATGAAGCATGATCATGTTATGCTGAATCAACATATACTGCATCCCTTCATCAGGGAGACAATGCCTCTCTTTATCATGTCATCAAAATCTCCCTTTACTAGTATATATATATTTCAGATAGGTCTTGTTCAATATGCTATTGCAGGAGACTCCAAACTTCTAGTGTTTCTTTTAATGACAATATCAACTCCCACAGCACAGAGACCAGGGCTATCAACTTTCAATTTCCAAGTGTTTTGAGCCTGAGTAACAAACAAAAATGTCGCTTCATTTGAAGAAATGCAGGTGACAATTGTGGGGCAACAGGTCAATATCATGACCTCAACATTAATATGCCCAACCAACAATGTAATATGTGTATCAGAGGTTTCTCAGTGAATTGAGAAACTATACTCATGTTAATTGAGAAATGTCGGTGAAATATGCCACGTACAGTCCAGCTACATGTCTTCAGTGGCTGCAGAATATGGCTTCAGGTATGTGCTGTGACAGATGCCATTACAAGAGTGCTAAAGACTAATAGAGTGTGAAGTGAGGTCAGATACCAGTTCTCTGGTAGTGGGCTGATCCACTACTGGCCTATGCAACTAACCTTCCATCGTCAGACTTGAAGCAAAGGATCAGAAAACATGCCTGCCATGACAGTTTTATGTAGAAGAAGGTAGGTAAGTTTTCAAACTCTAGGTAGGAGTATCAGCAATATAGCAAAATATGGATTGCTACTTACTTTAAAGAAGACACATTAACTCTTGGGAGGTATGTACCATCTATGCAACCAATTAACGGTAGTTTATTTATTGTCATATGCCTTTTGCTTCATTTATTTGGGAAGAATCATCAGTGGTCTGTAATACATGTTTCCTTTTTTACACATATGGCAACAAACAAACTGCCTTTAGTTGGTTGCATAGACAATACATACCTCCAAGAATATAAAGCAACTAAGGCTTTACATATGTTGCATATCACCAAGCTCTGTCATGCAGAATAGATTGAGTTGAGATCCCTTATCATCTATTTACCTAGTTTATTTATTTTTAGTTTCCATAGATCCATCACACAAATATATCACTAGGATGTAGAACATGTCAGATGATTTCAGTAATAACCATTTGTAAATGGTCATAATTCATACAGCTTACAATCTCAATCACGCATAGACAGGTACAAGAAAAGTCAGGTCCAACTGCTACAGTTATAAGCCAGATGACTGTAGTAATAATAGTCATATAAACAAAATAGGAGGATTACAGTCTAATTGATACATATGGCACTCTATCAAGAAGTTGTAAACCAGTGCTTCAGATTAAGTTTGCAGAGTAATGCGTAAAATCAAACGCAACACAAAGTGTCACACACTGCCAAAAAATTCCTCTAAAGAATAGGAGTGGTTATCCAGAAGATAAAATTTTAGTTGTTCTTTGAATTCAGTGAATTCTCCTTGTTGGGAAACACAAGATGTATTGAATTTAATTGATGAGTTGAGAAAATATAAAAATGCAGTACATGAAGCAGGCAAAAGGAATTACAAACGTCTAAGAAATGAGATTAACAGGAAGTGCAAAATGGCTAAGCAGGAATGGCTAGAGATATAAGACAAGCAACATACCTTAAGACTTCAAGAAGAATATAATAATTCCAATTCCAAAGAAATCAGGTGCTGACAGGTGTGAATATTACCACACTATCAGTTTAATAGGCCATAGTTACAAAATGCTAACATTAATTCTTTATAGAAGAATGGGGACACTGGTAGAAGCTGATCTTGGGGAAGATCAATTTGGGTATATGCAAGACAATACTGACCCTAAGAATTCTCTTAGAAGATAGTTTATGGAAAGCAAACCTACACATATATCATTTGTACACTTGGAGAAAGCTTTCAACAATGTTGACTGGAATACTCTCTTTGAAATTCTGAAGATGGCTGGGGTAAAATACAGGGAGCGAAACTCTATGTACAATTTCTGCAGAAACCAGATTGCAGTTATAAGAGTTGAAAGGCATGAAAAGAAACCAGTGGTTGAGAATGGAGTCAGACATGGCTGTAGCCTATCCCCAGTGTTATTCAACCTGTACACCGAATGAATAGTAAAGGAAACCAAAGAAAAATTGGGAGTAGGAATTAAAGTCTAGGAAGAAAAACTAAAAACTTTGAGGTCTCAATTGGCATTGTAATTTTGCAATAGACAACAAAAGACTTGGAGGAACAGTTGAATGGAATAGGCAGTGTCTTGAAAGGGGGATGTAAGATGAACGTAAACAAAACCAAAACAAGGTTAACGCAATGTAGTCAAATTAAACCATGTGACTAGGAAACAAGGCACTTAAAGTAGTAGAAGAATTTTGATCTTTGGGCAGTTAAATAACTGATGCTGTCCAAAGTAGAGAGAACTGGTATGGTTATGACAAGCAAAGTATTTCTGAAGAAGAGAAATTTGTTAACACACACACACACACACACACACACACACAAAATGAACACAAGAAGAGAACAGAGCCTTTTGAAATGTGGTGAGAAGAATGTTGAAGGTAAGTTGGGTTGATCATGCAACTAAGAGGAGGTACAGCATGGAATTGGAGAGAAAAGAAATTTGTGGAACAACCTGACTAGAGAAAGGGACTGATTGATAGGACTCATTCCGAGACATCAAGGGATCACCACCAATTTAGTATTGGAGGGAAGCATGGAGGGTAAAAATCATAGGGGGAGAACATGAGATGAATACATTATGCAGATTCAGAATATTCAGAGATGAAGGACTCACACAGAATAGAGTAGTATGGAGAGCTGCATCAAATCAGTCTTCAGGCTGACAACCACTGGAACAACATCTGTTCACAGCAACTTCACCATTTTCATTTCCAGCGGAACCAGCAGGGTTAACATGAGTTGTAGGTGTAGGCTTACATCACTGCAGTAATGACAACTGTCAGCTGTTGCTTTAGGTCTGTCAACTGCAAACTGGTAGCATTTGTAGGCATTTACAATTCTCATATAAAAATGGACCACTTCTCTTGTTTGGTGTTGTTTTACTCACAAAATGCTCTTCTTTTACACAAAGCTAATTTGAAGTCCTTAAAATGCTTCTAAAATTAAGGAGGTGCTATTCTGTGAAGCACTGCATATGCAGCTGAAGATTTAGAAAAGAGGCTTTTTGTCAGGCCAATGTTTTTTCTCCATAATGATGAGAGGTCTGTTTTCAGAAGACTAATGTTGATTGCTTTTAATTGTATTATTGAGTTCTATTGGATTCAAACAAGTTTCAAATTGGACAGAATGATGTAAATTACTGTACTATACAAAAAATGAAAATAGATGTTTTAAACATTATCAAACTTTTTGCTTGTACTGAAAATTGTACTTCTCAGACAAAATGTCCTTTTTCACGTTCTGTTCCACCAATGCATATATGTATATTAAAGAATATAATAATTCAAATCCCAAAGAAAGCAGGTGTTGACAGGTGTGAAAATTACCAAACTATCAGTTTAATAAGTCACGGCTGCAAAATACTAATGCAAATTCCTTACAGACGAATGGAAAAACTAGTAGAAGCCTACCTAGGGGAAGATCAGTTTGGATTCCATAGAAATATTGGAACACGTGAGGCAATACTGACCCTATGACTTATCTTAGAAGCTAGATTAAGGAAAGGCAAACCTACATTTCTAGCATTTGTAGACATAGAGAAAGCTTTTGACAATGTTGACTGGAATACTCTCTTCCAAATTCTGAAGGTGGCAGGGGTAAAATACAGGGAGCGAAAGGCTATTTACAATTTGTATAGAAACCAAATGGCAGTTATAAGAGTTGAGGGGCATTAAAGGGAAGCAGTGGTTGGGAAGGGCGTGAGACGGGGTTGTAGCCTCTCCGTGATGTTATTCAATCTGTATACTGAGCAAGCAGTGACGGAAACAAAAGAAAAATTCAGAGTAGGTATTAAAATCCATGGAGAAGAAACAAAAACTTTGAGGTTCACTGATGACATTGTAATTCTGTTAGAGACAGCAAAGGACTGGGAAAAGCAGTTGAACGGAATGGATAGTGTCTTGAAAGGAGGATATAAGATGAAAATCAACAAAAGCAAAACGAGGATAATGGAATGTAGTCGAATTAAGTCAGGTGATGCTGAGGGTATTAGATTAGGAAATGAGACACTTAAAGTAGTAAAGGAGTTTTGCTATTTGGGGAGCAAAATAACTGATGGTGGTTGAAGTAGAGAGGATATAAAATGTAGACTGGCAATGGCAAGGAAAGAGTTTCTGAAGAAGAGAAATTTGTTAACATTGAGTATTGATTTAAATGTCAGGAAGTCCTTTCTGAAAGTATTTGTATGGAGTGTAGCCATGTATGGAAGTGAAACATGGACGATAAATAGTTTAGACAAGAAGAGAATAGAAGCTTTTGAAATGTGGTGCTACAAAAGAATGCTGAAGATTAGATGGGTAGATCACATAACTAATGAGGAGGTGTTGAATAGGATTGGGGAGAAGAGAAGTTAGTGGCACAACTTGACTAGAAGAAGGGATCGGTTGGTAGGTCATGTTCTGAGGCATCAAGGGATCACCAGTTTAGTATTGGAGGGCAGCGTAGAGGGTAAAAATGGTAGGGGGAGACCAAGAGATGAATACATCAAGCAGATTCAGAAGGATGTAGGTTGCAGTAGGTACTGGGAGATGAAGAAGCTTGCACAGGATAGAGTAGCATGGAGAGCTGCATCAAACCAGTCTCAGGACTGAAGACCACAACAACAACATATTAAATTTATATATGTATGTGTATTTATGGGTATTATTTTGTGTGTGTGTGTGTGTGTGTGTGTGTGTGTGTGTGTGTGTGTGTGTGTGTGTGTATGTATATTATACATTTACGAACATCTGCGTACAAACATATTCTCTAAATGGTGGTTAAGCATTAAAATAAACTTGCAGTCCTCATTGAAAAAGTTACAAAAATGAATGATAATCAGTACAACACACTACCAGCTCATAAATACAAGATGCCATGACCAAAAGAATCATGAGTAGTTTGTTTTTGGCTGCAACAACAGTAGTTCTGCTCTGAGTCATGTATTCTTTTGACAGATCACATTTTTATACATGGTGGAGGTGGAATATATAAGGACACAACCATTTTGTTTGCAATGAAAAACTTTGTGTGTTTTCCATTTGAAGCATGGACTAGAGCATTTTCCTGATATGGAGAATATTTGCAGTCGTATACACTGCATCACTCCATTTATGTCTCACACCCTCCACAGTTTCACAAAACACGGCTTTCTTTAGACCTTTCTGATCCTGATAACTGGTTATTTTTGCCCTGATAGTGCTACTTTATGACACCAAGATTGTACACTGAACTTTACAACTAGCCTTACACTCCTGCACAATTTAGTGAGAGAGAATGACTGAATAGGTAGGAAGCAACCACAGTGCCACTGTTCTTAGACTCATCAGACTCATAGAATGTAGTAGAAAGAAAGGAAGTAGTGGCCTTGATTTGTAATGTGTGCAGGCCTCAACATCAGACTTACACTCACAGAGTTTCTTATCTTTACTACTTACCAATGCAAATGCGTGGTCCCTCTCCAAAAGGCAGGTAGACATAGGGGTGTCGCCTAGCTTTGGCTTCTTCAGAGAACCTCTCAGGATCAAAACGATCAGGGTCAGGGAAATATTTGGGTTCATAGTGTAGGCCCAGCACAGACAGCGCTACTGGAGTTCCTTTTTCCAGAATGACATCACTGTCAGGAATCTTGTAGTCTTGGTTGCATTCTCTGTTCAGAAATGGTACTGGTGGATATTTCCTGAGAGACTCTGGAACAGAAAAGAAAAAAAAAATATTTAAAGGAGAGCAAAATGATAATTTGATATGATAAAATTATGATGAACTGTATCAGAGGACAAAAATCGAGAGCATTCCCTTAAATAATAGGACCATTTAATTAATAAAGATTAAAAGGGAGCAGTTATATGAATTAAATTTTGATATACTAATAAGTTTAGATCCAAGGAGGCTGTATACCCAACTTAGGTAGTTCTTTCATATAGAAAGCTAATAAAAATATGAGTACACCTCACCTCACTCTCATTCTGTGCCTGCACTTTGTTTGAATTAGATTTTGGTGGAGACAAGTCTTCTTTTATAGGACAAAGATATCATTAGTAAAAGTAGTTTCACCCTAGGGCATCCACTTTGGTCTGCTTTCTGGTACAGACTGATTCATATGTTTAGCAAGTGTTGCAAGCAGAGGAAATCAGGTGTTCCTATGCAGATTAAGCAATGTTCGTTTTAACAACCACATCATGATTTTATTTGTATTTCACTGCCACCGTAGCTGGTGCAACACCAGATGCTGCTGCCTATTCTACAGAATTTACAGCCAAGCCAGGTAAATAACCTGTCTGTAGGTCACTTCTTCATGTCAAATCTCATTTTTAGTATGCCCACACTTGCTCTTTCCAACAACTTACCAATACTTTGATCATATCAATTAGATTTGCAGTGTGTTCAAGTGTTCATGTTAGATGTAGACTATGGCTTGAAACAATGATTGTTGTGCTAAATACCTAGCTAGCAATAATGGTAGATACTATTTTCAATTTATGATTAATTTCCTGGTAACAGTTCCCATGAATCATACTGCAGTACCTGTTATACATTTAGCCAGTATGATCTCTTTCTGGATTAGCCTAATTGTTTGGGTAACAACACGACTGTATTGGTTTCCTCATGTCTAGAACATATTATGCTAGGTTGTTGCAGCTGCTGTTCTTGCACCCCCTTATTTACTACTGTGCTGGCATGCAGCTGTAGTCATAGTCTGGAACAAAACCCTCATGGTTGTATGTAAGTGATGGATCTGACTGGCAACTGCTTGCAGTTTTAGTAAACAGCCAGTTAATTTCCTGTTGGGATCATGAAATAGAGATTCAGAAAGCATTTCACCTGGTTGGTGACTAGGCCGCCTCGTAACATTCCGTTCCTGAGTAGCAGTGAATATCTCTTCAGGGGAGGGAAGGTCATTGCTTCCACAGTGCCAGATGACCAAGCACATACATAACAATATGTCATCATTCATTCAGTTGAAAGTCAACAAATGGAACTCAGATTGGCTACTTGTAATCAAGACCAGTGTTGTGTGTAGAGGTGATTGTCTGCCAGAAAAAAAACCTATAGCTCAAGTGTAGGCGTCTGAAGGGGAGAAAGAGGAACTACTTTAAACTGTCCACAGGAATGTGGAGAACAGAGCTTTTATTCACTTCAAAATCCACACAAACTTCTAGAATTGATTTCCCATGATTCTGCTAAATCTCTCATTTAGTCATTGTAGCTTTGCATGGCTAATTGCAGTGAGACAATATAGTGGGGTTAGCATTTGCTGTATAACCCTTAATTGCTAGTGTCATGTTTGTGAGACAGGCTTATTAATGGCCTCTGACAAGTCCGGGTGGTCTTTGTTTATCTTTATCATTGTCTACAGTCAACCATTGAGTGTTTTGGAGGTCAATAGTAATTCATTCAGTAGAATATTCTTGATGCTCTGAATGAGAGCAAAATGTGGAGCTGAAATATTCCACAAATGTAAGATCATTTCTTCTAACTGCAGAATTCATTACAGAAATAACCCTTGTTATAACCATCGTTATTTTTGTCATTTTATAATTTCAGCACATTATGGTAGCCATGCCCAAGACCCACCATCTGCATCCATCAATTCTTGCTGAAACATGTTGAATCCTGAGTTATTGCAACTGAAAAAGAGAGTGTTCCTATGAAAACAATCTTTTTCAAAAACATTTCTAACAAAAATAGGTTTTACAACAACAAAATCAAACAATTTTTGACACTATAATGTAATTGGACAGATAAAAAATCTACTCACTAATCGGTAGCGGCATAATTATGGAAGCCCCTGGAGCCAGTGGCTCCTTTTTCCAGCAGAAGGGCTCAAGGGGAAGGAAGAGGAGTGAAGGAAAAGGACTGGATGGGTCTAGCAAAAGGCATAGATTTCAGGAAAGTCTCCTAGAAACATATGTAATTTACAACAGTACAAGCTACTCATGGAATAAACTGGGAAATTTTTGGAAAAAAAAAATAAAATTTTAAATTTGCTTTATGTATTATTGTATACCATGTGAAAAGGTGTGAAAAATTCTGTAAAATGGTATGTATCCCAGGTCTGTAGCTTCTACAGCAATTCTAGAAATTGCCATTCCCCATTTTTGGAACCATTTATGATAGTTTTGCAGCTCTTTAATTCAGAAATGAGTTGATATATCTCAGTAAAATTTTATATTTTTCTACGTTTATACCAACAGTACACCAGTGCCAAATTTCAAGAAAATGGTGGGGATTTAGTACTGAGTAATGTCAATCAGTGGGCAGAGACAAAATTCAAATGTTTGTACGGTAAGCAAAATTCCCAGATTTATGGATTTGTAAGTGAGTTGTGAATGTCATTTTAAGCAATATTTGGCAGATTCTTTAGATGTTTTTCTTGTATGGGTGCAGGACAGATACATATGCTCCCAGTCTGAATCACAATCAATAGTTGGTTTACAGTAAATAGGCTGTAGATTCGAAACTTTAAACAGTTTTTCGAAATGGGTTCTATTATTTCTCTGAATCTGTTTAGTTTGAGGCCAGTATGGCACCTCAAATGAAGGCTAAAAGTGAACCCTCTCTTTCATAATTGCAGTCCGAGTTAATGTTCAATTTCTGAGGACTCAATTTGTGACATTTCTTCCTTCCTTCCTTCATCACTGTATAAGCGCGTGGGTGAACTCTGCCACTCATTCTGACTTGTATAATGACAGTACATGATGAAGAAGGTATGCACAATATGCTAATCACTATGGAAACCTGGGCTGGGAGGTTCTGCTGTAACATATCCGAATAGAGTGTAATACATTTACTTAAAAGTGGAATTCAAATTGAAGATTGATTTTCCTTACCGGATACCACCTTGTCGAGGTAAGTCATTTTGCCGATGGTGTCGTAGGAAATTTCACCATTGTTTTCCTTCAGCACGGTGTCAATTTCATCATGTAGTTTGCTCTGTACGTCTGGGTTGAGCGCCAGTTCGTGCAGAGTAAAGCTTGTTGCCGTTGACGATGTCTCGAACCCCGCAATGAAGAAGACAAACGCCTGTGCTGCCAAGTCGTCCATTGACAGTTCTATAGAAAGACAGATAAAAGTTTCTGTCACAGCTGACTATGTCATAAAATGTGAAAGGGGATATTATTCAGTTAAGTAATGGTTTTAGTCAGTGCTTGATTTGGAAAAACAGAGGTTCTGGTACTGTGACCTTGTGGTGGCTGTTTTCAAAATTTAGACTTATTAAAATGTTATTTTTATGCTTTTCTGAGCATTTTAAAAAGTTAAAATACAATATTTGTACACATAAAAAAAAAATTGTTTCGTACCACATCATAAAATGTGCGGATCTGATTCCTTTTCATCAGTACAGGGTACCGGCTTATATAATCACAAATCAAGCACTGAACTTGTAGTGGCTGTGTGTGTGTGTGTGTGTGTGTGTGTGTGTGTGTGTGTATTCCACATCTCCTAAACCACTGAATTGATTTCAAACGAGCTTATACACACACCATTTATGGTCTATGAAGAAATACTGTGGCTCTCATTGGGATGTTGATGACATAGGAGGTGGGTACAGAGGTAAGGGGGAGGAAGAGAGACCAGAAACATGGGGAAGGGGAAAATGACCAGAGAAAGGAGGAGATGAAGATGGACAGGGAGAGGGGAGGTGGAGATGGACAAAGAGAGGGGGAGGAGGTGATGCACAGGATAGGGGGAGGACGGGATAGACAGAGAGAGAGGTGAAGAGCAGGAGGCGTAGAAGAGACATGAAAGATGAGGAGGTCTACTGGGCAGGTGGGAAAGGAAAAAGTGTGTAAGGAGGCAGATGTAAGAAGGAGAGCATGTGAAGAGGAAGAAGGACAGAGTGTGAAAAAGGGAGTGAGAAAGAGAAGGGAAAAAGTAGATTAGGGAAGAGATTTAAATTTTTCCTTATTAATTCGATGAAACAATGGAGACTCAGACATATTTGGACGTAGGCATAGCCATAAGTAAAAAGCTAGTGTAGTATAAAAATATTTGTATGTATGTTAAACATCTCCTAAACTACTGGATCAATTTCAACAACAGTTAGTATTCATTATCCTTACTTTGTGGAGAGAAACATTGTGGGTGTAAGAGTCACCTGCTTCCCTTAGAGTGGGGTGTGGGGTGGAAAGAGTGAGATATAGGAGCATAACTCAGGAAAGCCAGGAGCTATTTCAACCAAATTTTGTATGTAACTGACTCATTATTTGTGTAATTATTTGTATGGTAATACTATGTGGGAATTATACCCGTAGTACCTCCAGGGATGAGAAGCCATGACAAAATATAAAAAAATATTCAATAGGGGTCACTATGGTGATTTGTGGCAGTCCTGATGGTGTTGCACCCCTTTGCTAGGAAGGGGCTGGGTGTGCATAGACAATAACATATCAGCCATCTCTGTGAAACAATGTCTTCCAAACTTGGCACACTTATCAGTTGCTGTTTGAAAACAAATTACTGTGTGTGAGGATGGGGGTGAGAAAGGTTGGCATAAAAGCATTATTCTCGAAGCCCTGGAACAATTTCAACCAAATTTTGTACATATGTGACTATTTGTTTAAAAATGTTATGGGAGTAAGATACTCATATGAAAACAGGGGTGGGCATGGAAACAAGGTGGTGTGCCATATGTAAAGTTTGGAAATGACCTGTTGATATTTCTCTTCCGCACTTAATTGACTAGGAGTACACAAGTCAGTTAGTGTATGAACCAGGCTGCAAGAATGACGCCGCAGCAAGGCAACAGTTTTTCAGGCTGTTTCACATCAAAGATCATGCCACACAGCAGACTACCTGAGATAGAGTAAACATCTGCCCGGGAGTTGCATGGTATAAAACAGCAGAGAATAAGATGCTTAGATGGATGTAGCCATGGGTAAGAAGTTAGTTTTTAAATCTGTGTGCAGTCAGTTAGAAAGAGAGAGCCATATGGCGTTGTTAGCAGAGGGAGACCTGAGCCTAGTTGGGAAGACACATTTTCCTTGTTGCAGACTGGCACCTTTCCACACTGAGAGAGAGTTGTGTCTTCAGTGTGTCTGTTGAGTGTAGAGGGTGGTATTGTGGTTGTGTTGTATGATGAGAAAAGAGAGAGGTTGAAATTCAGTGCCGACACACAGCCTATACATCTCCAATAGCATCAAGGGAACTGGCAGGTTTAGTGACCCATTCAATAAACAGATCAGCATCAGCAATGTTACATGTTGTCATTACATGCATTGTCATGGGGACTTTTGGAGTTAAATTCCAGGACATTTGCACCAAGTCTGGTCATCTGAAACTTTACTCTTCTTGCCACTCAAATATTAGCTGTGAAAATTTTTCCCACCCCTAAGATATGAGCTGTCAACCTCAGAGTACAATGCCACCTCATAGGCATGTGTCAGCAATGATGTCTACAGAAGCAGTTCTCCAACAATAAATGTTATACTATTTCGTTTATGAGCGATTACTGCCTTTCAGTAGCCAAGTCAGATGTTAGTCTAGGGAACTGAAAATGTTGCAGCTATTTTTGGCAAAATTCGCATCTGTTTTTGGGAAATTGCGTATTTTTAGACAAAATTCATATCTTTTTATTTACAGATGATTATATGTAAAAATGTAATGGTTGTTATGTTACGTTCCTGGAGAGCTATGAAACTGATTGAAAAGAAAGAAATGGTGATTTTGGGGTTTGTAACTGGAATGTTTGTGTTTGCAAAGCCTTTAACAGTTATTTCCCGAAATGGTCTTTGCTTATTTTCTTCTTTTGGGTCTATTTAAGTTTTCATTTAATGATTATGTCTGTTGAGAAGCAGCATCATTTTCACACCTCTGATTTAAAAGGTTTTTCGACATTATTTTACTTTTCCTGCCCCGTTTGATAGTTACAAATTGCAGAGTGTTGATTTTGACCTTTTGTGGGCATTCATGGCTGTGCGACACATACGTGACAACACTATGGATAGAATCAACAACGTATGTAGCATTGAAATATAGCTGAAAATAACTCTTCACATGTTAGGGGAAGACTTCTGGAGTTGTCGAAATGCATTAACAGGTTTTGTTTTCCTGTCACTCTACAGTGCATACTGTGGACATTTATTATTTTTTGTTTATTTACTTTTTCCTTTTTGTCTGTAATCTATACACTGATCAGCCAGAACATTATGACTACCAACTTACTATCAATATATACCCATACAGGCGATGACCTGCTATCAATACAAACCCATCTATGAGATAGCAGTGTCATTTGGCAAGGAATGACTGCTAGTCAGACACACACATTGTGCATGTAGTATCAGTGAACGTGGTGTGTCTGCAGCTCGTGGTCGTGCGGTAGCGTTCTCGCTTCCTGCGCCCGGGGTCCCGGGTTCGATTCCCGGCGGGGTCATGGATTTTCTCTGCCTCGTGATGACTGGGTGTTGTGTGCTGTCCTTAGGTTAGTTAGGTTTAAGTAGTTCTAAGTTCTAGGGGACTGATGACCATAGATGTTAAGTCCCATAGTGCTCAGAGCCATTTGAACCATTTGAATGTGTTGTCCATGTGTAGAACAGGTAAGGTGTACGATCTACAGGGTGGAGGAAAACTGTGTCAAGAAATTTTAACCCTAGATAGCTGATGCCAGTAGGAACCAAAATTACTAATGTTGTGTAGGTCGACAACACACCATATTTAAACTACGGAAGCCTGACGCCACATGCTCCGATTGGCCATGGGATTGCCCTGTTGCCATTTGTCGGTTGACGGGCAGCGCTATGGTTTTCGGTTCACACATACAAATGTCCCTTGCACCGTCACTGCCCCAATGTGATATGAGCTCTTGTCAAATAGCTCTTGTTGTTTGTCTCCACCTCACGTCAGAGGCATTCACACGTAAGCTTGACTTTGGAGCACTCACACATCACCTGCGATTTAGTCATACAGTAAGCATAGCGGAACAGTATTTGTTTGAAGAATAATGAGATATGGTTTTTGTTTATGGACTAGGCGATGGTAATGCACATGGAGCTCGACATTTGTATGAGGAATGGTACCCAGCAGGACACCACCCACACCCACAAACATTTACAGCAGTTCACCAGCGACTTGGCAAACAGGCTCATTAGTGGAATATCATGGTGATGCTGGAAGACCTCGAACATGATGGGATGCACCATTTGAAGAGACTGTTCTCGAGCACTTCAGGGAACACCTACAACAAGTACTCGAGCAGCTGGACACGACATGGGGGTCACTCATTGGTTAGTCTGGGGGGTTTTAAAGGATGACGGCCAGCATCCATTGACTTTTCACCCTGTCCAAGACCTAATCCTGTGGCGAACTATGAACACAGACTAGGGTTTTGCCAGTGGTTCCTGCGATGTGTTGCATGAGATCCCGACTTTCCCGCCATTGTATTGTTTACTGAGGAGTGCACCTTCCATTGGGATGGCCTTTACAATATTCGAAATGTTCATTACTGGGCAAGGGGAAATCCTCAAGCCATGTATGTCCACAGATACCAGGAACGATTTTCGCTCAACATTTGGGCAGGCATTGTGGATGACCTCCTTGACTTACTGGGGCAAATTACCTCCACTTTTCGCAAGAAGCTCTAAGTGGCCTGCTGGAAAATGTTCCCCTTGACATATGGCTACATATATGGTTGCTGCATGATGGAGCGCCCATACATAACAGTTGTGCTTTGCATGTATATTTAAATGAACTCTTTAGTGCCCAGGTAATTGGTAGAGGTGCTCGTAGGACATGGCCCCCACAATCAACAGACCTCACGCCACCGGAGTTTTTCCTGTGGTGATCCTTCAAGTTTATAGGTCACCCAACCGGAAGCAAACCACCTAGAAACAAAGAGGATTTAATGGATCACGTTCAACATGCCACCAATCACATCAGGGCAATGCCAGAAATCTTTGAAAGAGTTTGGCAAAACACCATTCGATGTCACCAAGCTTGTGTCGCGTCAGAGGGCTGCACGTTTGAGCACCTGCTTTAAGTAAACAATGTCCTAGCTACGAAAAAGCTCTTTTCAGGACCAACACAATTTGTAAAAGACTTTCTGAACACAAACTATCAGCTGTTGATGAGTTTGTTCCCAGTAAGTCTTATCATGAAACTAAAATGGATGTGTGAAGACCCCGGAAGATTTGCCCCCAAGCCCCCAGAGTGGAAGGCTGGCACACTAACACTGAGCATGTGGACCACCTTGGCTATACTGCGATCTTTGGCAGGCAAAGAATTTGTGGTCATGTGTTGTCCAGAGCATCCGGCAAGAGGGCTATCATGTGGCCAGTTGGAGAATGTGGTGCCAATTTTCCATAGTTTAAAAACTGTCCATTGTCAATCTACACAACAATAGTAATTTTGATTCCTTCTGGTATCATCTATCCGGGGTTAAAATGTTATGACACAGTTTTTCTCCATCCTGTATATGAGTGTGACCGATGGCAGATTGTGATGGTGTGGAGGCTCAGCATGAGCATTTTGGAAACTGCACGACTTGTCAGGTGTTTGAGGGGTGCTTTGGTGAGTGTTTCCAGCATGTGGCGAAACCGGCATGAAACCATGTCCTGACATCGTGGGGTCGGACGGCCACCTCTCATTACAGATGTTGGATGTCATAAGCTGGGCAGACTGGCAAAACAGAACAGGCAGTGAACTGTGGTGGAGCTAACATCAGACTTTAATGCTGGGCAGAGTACAAGTGTGTCTGAATGCACAGTGCACCAAACACTCCTAACAATGGGCCTTCCCAGCTGACGACCCATCCATGTACTGGTGTTAACACCACGACATCGGCAACTACAACTGGAATGGGCATGTGACCAATGGCACTGGATGTTGGCGCAATGGCAGAGCATTGTATGGTCTGATGAACCCTGATACTTTCCTCATCATGCCAATAGGAGAGTGCAAATTTGTTATCTTCCAGGGGAACAATTTGTACTGCAGGATGGAGACAAGTTGCCGGTGTCTCCATTTCTTATGCTCTGGGACCTTCACATGGCCATCCATGGATCCAGTAGAGCTCGTGCAAGTACCTTGATGGCCAAGGAGTATTGTACACTGATTGTAGACTATGTAGACCCCTTCATGACGATCATGTTTCCCAATAGCAGTGGCATTTTTCCATGAGATAATGCACCACGGCACAAGGCCAGGAGTGTGATGGAGTGGTTTTGAGGAACACAGTGGCGAGTTTAAAATGGTGTGATAGCCCTTGAACTCGCCAGGTCTGAACTCGGCTGAACACATCTGGGATGTGCTCATCACCCCCCATTCCCCCCCCCCCCCCCCCCTCGCAGAATTTTTGGGAATTAGGTGACTTGTGTTTGCAGATATGGTGCCAGCCTCTCCAGTGACTTACCAGGGCCGCAGTGCTTACGCACCCTGATGTGCCACTGCCTTATCCATGCCAAAGGTGGACGTACTGACTATTAGGTAGGTGGTCATAATGTTCCGGATGATTGGGTGTAAAGGAACAGACTGAATGTGCACTTGAGCTGGCATTAAAAGAGTACATAATATATTAATGTAATTAAAAACAAATATGTTAATAATAAGTAAATATTATGCTCTTTGAGAGTGGAATCTAGATAGAACACTCATATAAAAGGAAAATAGTAATAACAGAAAAAAAATCTATGTACAGTCATTTGGCCTTCTGGTGCACAGATATCTGTTCATCCAGAAGGCAGATTTACTGGTCTATTGCACTATGCAGCATTGATATATAACAAATTTTGTAATTTATAGTTCTGGACTACACTACTATACAACACTACACTAAACAGCACTACACTACACAGAGTGAATACTATAAACCAGCAGAAGACCCCGAGCATAAACAAACTAGAGTTACAGAGGAGCGGTGCATGGAAACAAGCCCTCTCACAGGGCAGCCAGCTTATATCCGTGATTTGCATTACTGCAAATGTAGAAGTTGACACATGGTCTTTGCAGAAACTTGACACGTGGTCATATGGACCCCGACCCACACTGCTGTTTTGATGGTCGTAAGAGAACACGTTGATAGAGCAGGATTATGTTCTTCACTGATATCAAAATAAGAAAACAATGAGCAACATGCAACACAAAGCATTCCGTAACGGCTACCACGCAATTCCTTGCTCATGTTGGCAGTGTCGTAAACGAGGTTAAAAAAAATAGTTAAAATGGCTCTAAGCACTATGGGACTTAACATCTGAGGTCATCAATTCGCTAGACTTAGAACTACTTAAACCTAACTAACCTAAGGACATCACACACATCCATGCACGACGCAGGATTCAAACCTGCGACTGTAGCAACAGCGCGGTTCCAGACTGAAGCACCTAGAACCGCTCGGTCACAGCAGCCGGCGTAAACAAGGTAGTTCAGGCTTGACAAGTACGAGCATTTCCCGAAACAAAGGGGTGTGAAAGTTGTAGAGCAAGTTCCGGCAATATGATGTTGGTTCGCTGCCAGGCGATTTGCACTGTTGCAAGTTTATCAGTTCATCATCTCGGTTTCTTATTGTATGATTTAAAGCCTTTTTTGTTTTGGCGTCTTTCGAAACAAAGCTGGTTTCATATCATTGTGTTCCTAATTACGACGTCGTGTGTGTGTGTGTGTGTGTGTGTGTTGGACTCTGACTTGCGTTGTGAATGTGTTGCTCATAATCTGCTTGATTTTTGCTTCCGTCTGTAATACTGCGTGGTATAAATGATTCCATGTTTGTTTTTGTCTTACAACATTTAAATGCGTTGTAAGTACCAGTACATTATTCATGTTCTACTTTATTATAGTTTGCATCCATTTGTCGTACTTTCTCACATTTAATGAACTCCATGTTAGGGCTTTTGACAGAAATGGTACTCAACCGTATTACATCTTGTCACGGAATGAATATGTGTTCCTGCATTGAATGGTGTTACTGCTTGCCACTGATTGTGAGTACGCTTTGTGGTATTAGTGACAGAAGCCATCGTGCCAGGTACTATTATGCACAAAAAATATAATACATGGAGCGCATATCTGTACATGAGATTGTGTGGTATAGTGTGAACTTATTTCCACTGTACTGAATGCTACTGCATTTAGTAAACTCTAGTTATTCAGAATCCACTAGTAGATACAATGATGAAAGCATGAGAGTGTGTATTATTTGCTTTTAAATTTTCATTGGAGTGGGAGGATGAGTATACTGCACGGATTTTTGCTAAAATGTAGTGTCTGTAGTACCTGAGTACCTGTTAATAATGTGTGAACACATTTGCATAACTACTGTTTCATTTTTAGCATTTGCAGATAGGGAATCGTTTTATCCATACAATATTACAGACGCATGCAAAACTAAAGCAGAATACGAGGAATATATTGACAGTGCCATTCAAAGAGTGCAACACGCACAAGAGAGTAATAAGGAACACAATGCGGTGAAACAACTTTCAGATAATTTTTAAATTTTGAAATGTGCTAAGGTGGAATTATTTCTCCTTGATAATAGCTACATAGTCGAAATTACAGTACTGAGTTTCACAAATAAATTGTTTAATAGTCAAGAGGTGATTAAGATTTCTTGAATGTACGGTACTGAGGTCACAAAAATCTTTCAGTTTCCAGGTACGCACTTCCCTGCTAGACTATGAGGCCCAACCGTGAAGTATAAATGAAGAATATTGTCATCTGATCGCGTATTTCGGATTAAAAATATTTTCCACGCCATATTTTCTCGTACTCCAAGTTTACTGCCATGCCACTAGGAGTGCTGCTGTCGTTCTCTGTACCTCTACAGGCTTTGCAGCTCTCATATTTTAGTGTTTTGTAACGCAACCACAATTACAAAAACACGGGCCACCTAAAACTGCCTCGTTAAAATTCCAAATTTTGAACTTTAGCTAGCAGACAAACGTAAGCACTCCTTTGTCCTAAGATGTTAGGTCCCACGATTGAGTCCTGTGTTGGATTACGCAGGATGTATCTTCACCGGCCACAATCGGTGTGACCAGAGCACTGAGCGCACTGATATATCGTTGCGTTCGTGTACTTTTCATTTTGTACCCACATTGTCGGGTATATTATCTTTATAAGCTGGGCTACATTAAATGTATTTGCAGTTCAAGTAATCGAAAACAGAGGGGATTTTCGGTATTTATGGACAGAAAATAAAGCTATTTCAAACTACCTCTGATAAAATAGTCCACGTGGACGCAGCTCGCTGTTAGTGTGTGTGTGTGTGGTTTGAGGTTTTCGGGCGCTAAACAGCGTGGTCATCAGCGCCCAAACGCATAGAAACAGGAACACATGCAGTGAAGGGACGAAGACGGACACCGAACAAGGAGGACGGCTAAAAGACACAGACCTGACGCAGTTCCAAATCATCACATACAGAGGCAAAACAAGAGGAGAAGAAACGCACTAAAAGAGGAAAGGAAACACAAGGAAAAGAGAACAGAAATCGAAGTGAAACAAGTAGGTAATCGTGACTGGCGGACCTCTTACCTAAAGCCTGGGTGAGCCAGTCACCCAGCAGCACATTAAAATCCTCTCCCTAAAATCCGAGGCAACAAATTGGACAGAACACAAAACCGTAAGACCTTAACCACAGTCGTTGCGTCGTCTTGCAAAATAGAGGGCAAATCCGGTGGCAAGGAAACCACCGCCCTCTGGTCAGAGAATAAAGGACAGTCAAGTAAAATGTGGCGGACCGTAATCTGGACGCCACAAGCACTGCAGATTGGGGGGTCCTCCCGCCGGAGTAAAAAACCGTGCGTTAAGGGACTGTGCCCGATGCGGAGGCGAGTGAGGAGAACCTCATCCCGCCTGCATGACTGGTAGGACGTACGCCATGGCCGCGTGGTGGCCTTGACCAGACGCAGCTTATTTTCACCGACTGCCAGCCACTCCTCTTCCCATTGACACATAACACGAAAACGCAAAAGGGAGGTAACAGCATGGAGGGGGACGGCACATTCAACAACGTGAGGGAGGGAACATGCATCTTTGGCAGCCACATCCGCAAGTTCGTTTCCCCTAGAACCCACGTGCCCCGGCACCCAGCAGAAAGAAACCTCCTTCCCCTGCCGTTGCAGGTGGAGTAGGGCATCGTGGATGTTCTGGACGACCGTATCCGCTGGGTACAAGTGTTGCATGGTCTGAAGGGCACTCAGGGAGTCAGAACAGATGAGAAACTTATGACTGGGAACACATCTCATCTGCTCCAATGCCCGCAAGATCGCAAACAATTCGGCATCAAAGATGGTAAACGCTGCAGGAAGCCGTAACTTGACGACTCGATCAGGGAAAACAACAGCACAACCAACAGAGTCCCCCTGTTTAGAGCCATCCGTAAATACTGGTACATGGTCGGAATGCTGGTTTAAAATATCGTAAAATAAGGAGGTAAAAACAAACGCAGGAGTGCAGCTCCTCCGGTACTCTGACAAGTCTAAAAGGACGCTGGGCCGCTGGAGCAACCAGGATGGCAGACGGGTAAAACCCTGGAGTTGGGGTACCACACGCTCCACTTATTACGTAATTTCGCATTTTCGCGTCTTTATTCGCAATTACCGCAAATTGCGAATTTTTCCGGTCTCTAAGTGTTACTAGCGGAGTGTGCGCCGATACGAAACTTCCTGGCAGATTAAAACTGTGTGCCGGACCGAGACTCGAACTCGGGACCTTTGCCTTTCGCGGGCAAGTGCTGAACAGCAAGAGTGAATAATGTTTCCTCATTAAATGTCGTGACGATATCTTGTCATAGCCGTGCTGATCACGCCTAGTACTCAGCCTTTAACACAACAACATCACGAGATGTTAATCCTGTCCATCCTTTCTCGTGGGACATTTTCCCACTGGGAAATCACTGCTGTATTTTTTGCGTAAGTATTTCGGTGTCCGCAGCCAGATCAAAGCTGAGGATGAATTGTAGCTTACATGGCATTTATTTGACTCAGTTACCTGCTTATTTTGAGCCAAAAATATTTGTTAAATGTCTTGTACAATTAAAGTGTTGAAAAGTGTGTGAATTACTACGGGGCCAAACTGGTGAGGTTATCGGTCGCTAGACTTACACATTACGTAAACTAACTTATGCTAATAACGACCCACACACCCATGCCTGAGGGAGGACTCGAACCTCTGGCGGGAGGGGCCGCGCAGTCCGTGACATAGCGCCTCTAACCGCGTGGCTGGTACAATTAATTTGTGCTTAAATGCAAGGAGAAAAAGTGAGATTTAATTAAAGCTTAGTAAAAGTCCTGTTCATAAATTGTTAAATTCATCAGATTGGACACTACTGCTTCTGTATTACTTTTGCACTGAAAAATGATGTACTCTAGGAAGATGAAAGTAGCCGTATGCATCGATGCGTCATTAAGAGGGTCTGAAGGAAGATTGCATCATACAGGTACATATAGACGAAAAGACGAATACTACTTCCGATATGGATTAACAGTGCTTCAGTGACTATAGTTTGTGTAACACTTAAATCTACAAACATATTCCTCAAGCCTCCATCGGTGCATGGCGGAGAGTACCTAATCATTCCCTATCCTGTTCACCTCACAGATGGAGTCTATATGCTGCTGAACGAGTCCTGATTTCACTCATCTTGTCTTTGCAGTCTATGTGCGACATGCATGTTGGTGGCCATAGGATTGTTTTTCAGTCAGCGGCAAATGGCGACTCTCTAGTCTATGGCGTTATGCGGAGAGAACTTCTTATTTCCTCCAGGGATTCCCATTTTAACTCACAGAGTAATTCCATAATACTCGTGTCTTGCTCGAGCCTACCAGTAACAAATATAGCATCACGATTTTTATATTGTTTCGATGCCTTCCTTTAACCCGGCCCGATGTGGGTCTCAAACACTTGAGCAATACTCGATAGTGGGTCCAACAAGTGTTCAATACGTCGACTCCTTCGTGTATGAGCTACACTTTCATGAAATTCTCCGAATAAACAGAGGTCGACTACTCACCTTCTTACAACTGATCATACGTGTACGTTCAATTTCATGTTCATTTGCAATGTCACGCCTTAACATCATATCGACACGACAATGTCAAGGAGCACACCAGTAAAATTGTATTCTAACGCTACAGGATTGTCTTTCCTACTCTTCTTTTCCTTGTGCCTTTGTCCCGCAATTGCACACGGTTATGGTTTGATTTGGTAAGGGGTGACCGGATGCCCTTCCTGTCGCCACCGCGGTGGATGAGATGATGAGGAAGATAACACAACACGATGACGAGGATGAGGACAACACAACATCCAGTCCCTGAGCGGAGAAATATCCGCGACCCGGGCCCCTGTGCGCGGCATTCCGTCGCGCTGACCAGTCAGCTACGGGGGCGGACTTTTCCTGCTCATCCTCATTGACTAACATTTTTCCACTTTCAGCGCAAGTTTCCATTCACCACACAAAACAAAAATTCTCTAGAACCTTTCCTGTATCTTGCAGGGGCTCAACGATGACACTTTCCCATAAGCTGAAGCGTCATCAGCAAACAATCGCAGATCGCTATTCATACTAGCCGTAGGATCATTTACGTGTATGGAGAACAACAGCTGTCCTATCACAATAAGGACATTACGTCACAAAGATTGATTTTATCCGGCCGTGCACGAAAATGCGATATTTCAGGGCGTCATATCTCCCATTCTGTTGATCACAAAGACAATTTAAATGTTACAGACTCCCTCCAGCCCAGGCAAATTGAGCTAATCGGACGGTTCATTGTCGCATTAGGTGTGATCTAGGGTTAACCTTAGGCAGCTTATAAAAGCTCTGTTTTTTCACGGGCGGTTTCTTAGAAAACCCCAGAAGACCATGATTTTTGGTTACGAAAAACCATTAGTTGCGGAGATGGCCGCTTCTGTAATTTCTGTTCATGGCATATCGTCGACATTCTTTCCATATGTTCTTCAGATCATATTCTATGGGAACTTTGAAACTGTTTTCGATACCATTATCCGTTACCAAGGTCCAGAGGTTCAAAATTACCTTACCAAAGCGCATAAAAAATGAACGTAATATCCATCTGAGAAGTAAATGTAGTTTTAACTGGCGCAGTGATCAGAGGGCAAGGGTTCTAGGATCATTGCAAGAGTTCTGAGGTCACACAATTATTTAGTCTGCAGTTCTTCACGAATAAGACTTTATAGGGCACTGTCTCTGTACAATGACCAATTCACACCTATACAAATATGCCCAAAGCGGTACTATAATGACAAAAAATGCGCTAAAGGGGGTCTTAATAAGTCTGAAAAAACTAAAATGACTGGCAAAAATCATGTAAATCTGAAATGACTGCAAATATTTCTAGTAACATTTTTGCTCTTGTGAGACACAAACCATAAGCCAGGCGTTTTCGATGAATTGCGATCAATAAGCAAAATAACCAGAAAAAGGGTAACGTAAGCGATTTTGTTACCCTTATATTATTCATATTGATATGCTTTTTAAGTGTCAAAGTACATAAACTCTCAAAATTTTACTGACCTACAGAATTCATTTTATATGAATAGCACATCTTCCTGTAACGGTGAAGAAAATAGAATCCGCCAGAAAAATGTTTCAGTCTTAGCATAAAAAGACGAATATGTACCTCTTTAAAAGACTCTGAATGAAAAGTGGGGAATCAACTGCCTCAGTCCTGCAAACGTATTCAAGATTTTTTTGGGTAAAAGAGAGTAACAGAGAGAGACAGTGATGGTGGAAGGGAGAGGAGACAGTGCCAGTGGGAGAGAGAGAGAGAGAGAGAGAGAGAGAGAGAGAGAGAGAGAGAGCGAGAGAGAGGGAGAGAGAGAGAGAGGACAGAGATGGTGGGAGAGAGAAAGTAGCAGTGAAAGGGAAAGAGAGATGGATGAAGACAATAGCAGTGGGAGCCAAAGAGAGGAGAAATATTGATGGTCAATGGGAGGCACTGGTAGTAAAAAATAAAGAAAGATGGAGGAGGATGGAGAAAGAAACAGTGGGAGCAAAGGAGAGAGGAGACAGTGGAAATGAAAAATACAGATGAATGGAGACGATACATAGGCTCAGGGGATCTGGACCCTCCCAAACCGCCAAGACTGAACACGTAGGTATAGCGGAGGGCGAATTCTGCCCTGATATTTTAAACACAAGTTGGACCACCAAAATTTGTGAGCTGCCAAGGTATGGTGAAGGAGTGGAAGTAAAGAAAGATAAGGAGAGACAGTCTATACAATGGCAGTGGGATATACTTAAACGATGAGAGATGTATACAGAGTGGTCAATTGATCGTGACTGGGCCATTATTTATTGCATTAATGTGGTATTTACAGGTAATCACGCTGTAACAGCATACGTTCTCAGAAATGATAAGTTCACAAAGGTACCTGTATCACATTGGAACAACCGAAATAAAATGTTCAAACGTACCTATGTTCTGCACTTTAATTTAAAAAACCTACCTGTTACCAACTGTTCGTCTAAAATTGTGAGCCATACGTTTGTGACTCTAACAGCGCCATCTGTCGCAAAGTGAAAGAAGTGGTCCAACTAAAACGTTCGTATTTCTTTACGTACTACACGAATATGTAATAAAAATGAGGGTTCCTATTTAAAAAAACGCAGTTGATATCCGTTTGACCTATGGCAGCGCCATCTAGCGGGCCAACCATAGCGCCATCTGGTTTCCCCATTCAAGCTAGACGAGTTTCGTTCTTTGTAGTTTTTTCGTTTGATTTTTATTTCGTGAGATATTTGGCCCGGTCACTATCACCCTGTATAGATGTTGGCAATGAGAGGGAACTGCTGAATATCAAGGCTTAACTACAAAGAGAGACTGGATAAATCAGAATGTTCTGTATTCAAAGAGTGCAAATATGTTCAGATGCCAAAATTTGTGGTGGGAAAGGCTGAATAAGGATCGAGGCAACCAGTTGATCATTTTTCTGTCACAGTCTTTAAAGAAAAACATATTCCCCTTTTTTTGGTGCGACAGAAGCATTTTTGCTCTGGTAACTCACAGCTCGTGCTTCACATTGTGTAGATACGCATGTGCTAATCCAGAAGAAAGTATTTTTGCACTACTGTACGTTATATATTTAGTTACACTCAAAGTCAAGAACAGAAATGTAGTAACACAAAGCAATTAAGCTAGTAGACAGCATTTTCTAGTGGTACTTATCCAAGTACACGTTACCAGCATGTGGTACATTCGTAAACACAAGAGATAATGGGATCAAACTAATTCTTACTAAAGTGAGTGACAGCACTTTCTTCCACCGACCCCTTCACATACACCACAGAAACACAACTTAAAAACCATAGAACATGCAATCTAAGATTATATGATACGTAAGCGCACAAAGAACATGATATTCCTACACGATGGCTTTGTGACATTTGGAAGAGAGGACACTGTGAGTGTAGCTAAACACAAGCAAGAAGAAGAAGAGAAGGAGGGACTTACTGTCAGGAGTGCCAACACCATTCTGATGCCCGTTCTCCATTGTCTCTCCTTTGTCAGGGTCGACATATCCCTTGTTTTTCAGCTGAATGAGGAGGTCCATGAAATCTTTCCTGCTGTAGTTGTTCTTCTCTCTGTAAGCGACAGTGTCTGCGACCATCTGCTGAAAATATCTGCTGACATCTGTCGTTCCTCCTTTGACCCTACAAAAAAGATAATAACTATTTAATATTAACGCAAGGACTCCTAAAAGCAGTTCCCCCTTTCTACTGTGAAAGACGATTACTTGTCTAACATTTCCAAAATATTGTACGTAGCGGCCAATGAAAGATGGTGCTGTTCCAGAAAAAATGAAGCTCCTATCAGGTTGTGATCCACAAGGAGTGTGCAAACAACATGCGATGCTGACTGGTCCTAAGACGAAAGGCAGCTACCCAGTGCAGTGGACTGGTGCTATGTGTTCCGAATTTGAGGCCGCGAGACCGAGCATGGCTGACGCAACGCTCCTAACTCATTCTATGCACGACGCACGTCTTGCACTAGTGGTGGATGCCAGGCGGCTATCGGCGCGGCGCTACAGTAGCGGTGAGATGGTCCATGACAACCATCGGTGTACTTTTCTCGAAAAACTGGCAACATCTCAAAGAATGTGGAGCGCCTACGATCGTGAGCTTCTGGCAGTATATGAAGCAATCTAGTCGAAGAGCAAGTGTTCAAGATGTTCACGTACCATAAATCGTTGACTTTTGCTTTCAACAGTGCCAGCTGTTCTCCTCACCAGTTGAACTATCTAGAGTTCGTAGCTCAGTTCAGTACTGCCATCAAGTACATTTAATGCGTCAACAGCCGGCCGCTGTGGCCGAGCGGTTCTAGGCGCTTCAGTCTGGAACCGCGCGACCGCTACGGTCGCAGGTTCGAATCCTGCCGCGGGCATGGATGTGTGTGATGTCCTTAGGTTAGTTAGGTTTAAGTAGTTCTAAATTCTAGGGGACTGATGACCTCAGATGTCAAGTCCCATAGTGCTCAGGGCCGTCATGCGTCAACAGCGCGATGAGTTCAATCGACTTTTCTGCTCTGGCCCGAGCACAAAAAGACTAGGAACTCCGAACGACGCTCGTCAACGACGACGTGACACTATAACAGTTGCAGCTCGTCAACATTCTGGGAGAAGATGTCAAGCTCTATTGCAACCTCTCTCGTGGACAACCTCATCTGTTTCTTTTACCAGCTTTCAGAAAATAAACTTTTGACAGCATCCAGAACTTGTGCCATCGAGGAGTATGTCCGGTTTTTCGACTCTTTCCCCAACGTTTTGTGTGGGTTGGCACGAAAAAGCACTGTCGAGGATGGACAAGGACATATTCACAGTGCCAAAGATGTAGATGGAACAGTACGTTTTTCCCATATAAATCTAGATGCTATGCGACCACTTCCTCCATCGAACAGTCAACGCTACGTTTTCACAACGCTAAATCGTTTTACCCGCTGGCCATGGGCAGTGGCAATTGGTACCATTACCGCCGAAACATTAGTCTCTACATTTGCGTCAGCGTGGTTAGCTGTGGGCGGCAGTTTGAATAGGACCTGTTCGCGCAGCTTGCCAGATTTGCGGGTATGTTCCTTGAAGGCGGAGTTCATGTGCTATGGAAACACATGGACTTCGTCTCTTCCAATGGTTCTGCTTGGCCTACAAACAGCTTATAAGCCCGATATTGATTCTTCGGCTGCGGTGTTGGTCTACGGAGAGACCTTGCGTCTTCCTGGCTAATTCGTCGACGCAGGTACACTGCAAACTCCCTCGCAAGACCAGACGGATTTCTTATGTCGACTGCAGAACCACGTCGCGCGCATCCATCCTCCAAAAGCTTCCGTCACGGGACGCCACTTTGTTACATGCACAAGGACCCAGATCACTGCTCGCATGTCATGCTCCTCACCGGCGGCGTAAAACCACCCTTACAATCTCCGTCACTGGCTCGTACCGTGTGTTACGGAGAAATGCGCAGACAATGGGTACCACCGCCACAGATGTCCATAGAACACCAAGCGACGGGGACAGGTCGCTGGAAAACTCAGCTGGAAAAGTCAGAATTCATCGCATATTCTTCATCTGCCTGAAGAAATGAGTAGTCACAAAAATAAATTAGAAATAAAATATCACATGGCGTATGATAATGGTGGGAGACACCATCATTGGGTTAGACTAAATCATCGGACTAGTGTAGCAGCAGCCTTTAACACCAGCATTGGTTCATGCTCAGGGCTTGATAATTCTCCAGTTACACTTAGAGTTCATGGTTCAATGTTTGTTTTAACGTTGTTAGCAAATACCCTATTGAATAAGCATTAATGCACCCTGTGACCGATTTTGCAGGCAATACTTGAAACTCCAAAACACTCCTTGTGCTGCATGTCGAGCAATGCGAAATCAACGAGGCCTCAGAAAACGAATGACAAAGCTCTCTGTCCGATCTTTCCATCGAGGTGATGGACAGAAATAGCTTAACCACCGTATGACTTTAGCCTGAAAGAAGTTGGTGGAGCTAAGCGACCAATCACATATTTTACACAGAGAATATCGAAGAGGGAACCCATGAAGCAAAAACACAAATTCACTATAAGGATGCACGAAACGACGGCGGGAGTGAAAGATATATACCCTCCCGATATGTTCGACAAGTATGTACTATTAGCAACCTAGTACAGTTTGTTGCTTTATACAAAGAATGACTTGTAGATTCTCATGGTTCTTACAGGCTGAGATATCCCATAACACGTTTGACGTCATAATTTTCGGCGTGGCCATTTCTGGCGTCAGAAAATGACAGATTTGCTCTCCAGCACCATTACTGAAACTTTGGATCATTACATGGAGACACTCCATACATAGTGAGGCCATTGCGGTGAGGTAGTGCGAGATTGTATGACTTAACTTTTCCAACATGTCCAGCATCTCCACATCTACATCTACATCCACATTCCGCAAGCCACCTGACAGTGTTTGGCGGAGGGTGCTTTGAATACCTCTATCGGTTCTCCCTTCTATTCCAGTCTCATATTGTTCGTGGAAAGAACGATTGTCGGTATGCCTCTGTGTGGGCTCTAATCTCCCTGATGTTATCCTCATGGTCTCTTTGCGAGATATACACTCCTGGAAATGGAAAAAAGAACACATTGACACCGGTGTGTCAGACCCACCATACTTGCTCCGGACGCTGCGAGAGGGCTGTACAAGCAATGATCACACGCACGGCACAGCGGACACACCAGGAACCGCGGTGTTGGCCGTCGAATGGCGCTAGCTGCGCAGCATTTGTGCACCGCCCCGTCAGTGTCAGCCAGTTTGCCGTGGCATACGGAACTCCATCGCAGTCTTTAACACTGGTAGCATGCCGCGACAGCGTGGACGTGAACCGTATGTGCAGTTGACGGACTTTGAGCGAGGGCGTATAGTGGGCATGCGGGAGGCCGGGTGGACGTACCGCCGAATTGCTCAACACGTGGGGCATGAGGTCTCCACAGTACATCGATGTTGTCGCCAGTGGTCGGCGGAAGGTGCACGTGCCCGTCGACCTGGGACCGGACCGCAGCGACGCACGGATGCACGCCAAGACCGTAGGATCCTACGCAGTGCCGTAGGGGACCACACCGCCACTTCCCAGCAAATTAGGGACACTGTTGCTCCTGGAGTATCGGCGAGGACCATTCGCAACCGTCTCCATGAAGCTGGGCTACGGTCCCGCACACCGTTAGGCCGTCTTCCGCTCACGCCCCAACATCGTGCAGCGGTGTCGCGACAGGCGTGAATGGAGGGACGAATGGAGACGTGTCGTCTTCAGCGATGAGAGTCGCTTCTGTCTTGGTGCCAATGATGGTCGTATGCGTGTTTGGCGCCGTGCAGGTGAGCGCCACAATCAGGACTGCATACGACCGAGGCACACAGAGCCAACACCCGGCATCATGGTGTGGGGAGCGATCTCCTACACTGGCCGTACACCACTGGTGATCGTCGAGGGGACACTGAATAGTGCACGGTACATCCAAACCGTCATCGAACCCATCGTTCTACCATTCCTAGACCGGCAAGGGAACTTGCTGTTCCAACAGGACAATGCACGTCCGCATGTATCCCGTGCCACCCAACGTGCTCTAGAAGGTGTAAGTCAACTACCCTGGCCAGCAAGATCTCCGGATCTGTCCCCCATTGAGCATGTTTGGGACTGGATGAAGCGTCGTCTCACGCGGTCTGCACGTCCTGCACGAACGCTGGTCAAACTGAGGCGCCAGGTGGAAATGGCATGGCAAGCCGTTCCACAGGACTACATCCAGCATCTCTACGATCGTCTCCATGGGAGAATAGCAGCCTGCATTGCTGCGAAAGGTGGATATACACTGTACTAGTGCCGACATTGTGCATGCTCTGTTGCCTGTGTCTATGTGCCTGTGGTTCTGTCAGTGTGATCATGTGATGTATCTGACCCCAGGAATGTGTCAATAAAGTTTGCCCTTCCTGGGACAATGAATTCACGGTGTTCTTATTTCAATTTCCAGGAGTGTACGTAGGAGGGAGGAATATACTGCTTGACTCCTCGGTGAAGGTATGTTCTCGAAACTTCAACAAAAGCCTGTACCGAGCTACAGAGCGTCTAACGCTTTCGCGATTACTAAATGATTCTGTAACGAAGCGCGCTGCTCTCCGTTGGATCTTGTCTACCTCTTCTATCAGCCCTATCTGGTACGGATCCCACACTGCTGAGCAGTATTCAAGCAGAGGGCGAACAAGTGTACTGTAACCTACTTCCTTTGTTTTCGGATTGCATTTCGTTAGGATTCTTCCAATGAATCTCAGTCTGGCATCTGCTTTACCGACGATCAACTTTATATGATCATTCCATTTTAAACCACTCCTAATGCCTACTCCCAGATAATTTATGGAATTAACTGCTTCCAGTCGCTGACCTGCTGTATTGTAGCTAAATGATAAAGGATCTTTTTTTCTATGTATTCGCAGCACATTATACTTGTGTACATTGAGATTCAATTGCCATTCCCTGCACCATGCGTCAAATGGTTCAAATGGCTCTGAGCACTATGCGACTCAACTTCTGAGGTCATCAGTCGCCTAGAACTTAGAACTAATTAAACCTAACCAACCTAAGGACATCACACACAACCATGCCCGAGGCAGGATTCGAACCTGCGACCGTAGCGGTCACGCGGTTCCAGACTGAAGCGCCTTTAACCGCACGGCCACACCGGCCGGCCACCATGCGTCAATTCGTTGCAGATCCTCCTGCATTTCAGAACAATTTTCCATTGTTACAACCTCTCGATATGCTACAGCATCATCCGCAAAAAGCCTCAGTGAACTTCCAATGTTATCCACAAGGTCATTTATGTATATTGTAAGTAGCAACGGTCCTACGATACTCCACTGCGGCACACCTGAAATCACTCTTACTTCGAAAGACGTCTCTCCATTGAGAATGACATGCTGCGATCTGTTATCTAGAAACTCTTCAATCCAATCACGCAGTTGGTCTCATAGTCCATATGCGCTTACTTTGTTCATCGGTGAGGGCTCTCTGAAAGTTCCTAGGTTGGAGAAAACTTTAAAATCCAGGTATGGGGAAGAAAGCATGCGGAAGTTCCTGTTCAAGGATCTGAAAAGCAGAATCAGTAGCAAGACAGCGGCTCTGAGCCAAGTTAGTGAAACGCAAAATGTTTTCTGTAACATACATGCCCTATTGGGTTCTAATTGGTTCTAATGGCTCTGAGCACTATGCGACTTAACTTCTGAGGTCATCAGTCGCCTAGAACTTAGAACTAATTAAACCTAACGAACCTAAGGACATCACACACATCCATGCCCGAGGCAGGATTCGAACCTGCGACCGTAACGGTCGCTCGGCTCCAGACTGTAGCGCCTAGAACCGCACGGCCACTCCGGCCGGCCTACCCTATTAGGGTTCGACATTCCGTCGACGAAGAGGCTCGGATTATAGGAGGATTGGGAACTAATTCAGAGGTGTCATTCTCAAGGAAGCATTCCAGCATTTGCCGAAAGCGACGTGTGGAACTCCCAGAAAACCTAAATTTGGAAGACTGAGCGGACACTCTCTGCAGCGTGAATACAGCCTCTCACTCACTCTACCATGAGGATCTCCCATTCCCCTTATATCAAATGGATCTATTTATAGGAATTAAGTGTTGCAGGTCTCACCTTAGGTAGTTCATTAATGTTGGACTGAGGAAGATCAGAAGGAAACCGATGGCCGTACGCGGAGAAGGCTCAAAGATCTTGCGTCCCCACTGTCGGAACTCGTGGTCAGGGTTCCGCTGGCAGTTGCACTCTTGGCCGAAGGCGACGGAGGAGATGACGTCAGTGGTGAAGCGTGCTATCAGCTCCCTCACCTCCACCGACTCACCGTTGTCCACCATCTTCCCCACCACGTCCGCCATCTCGCGCCCGCAGTCCTGGATCGTCTGTCACAGAAATACGTACCACGTCACTACCAGCGTCCGTAGCAGAACAGCACGCTTCAGAGAACTAGCACAGCATAAGGTTATGAACATGTTTTCATTCAAAAAATGTATCTTCAGTGTGCTGCTCACGTAGTTGAAATGCAGGGTATCCAGAAAAGGACTCCCTCATTTCAAAATTAAATATCTCGAAAACAAAGATCGATAGAAGAATGCAGTAAACGGTATGTTTATTGTGAAAGCTGTAAGAAGTTTATACAGCAGTTTGAAATAATAGTTACAAAAGCTGCTAAACAGATGGCGCTGTACTCTGTACAGCTCATATCAGCATACATAAGTGAAATAATCGTATGAAAACAATCTTTGCAAAGAATCAGATCACAATGTTTTCAAAATGATCACCATTGGCACTACAGAGGTGGCGCAAACGAAGAATGAAATTCGCCATCGCATTTCGTAGTGTCTCAACCGAAATGGATTCACATGCCACATAGATCGCCGATTCAAGCTCGTCCAGCGTGGCGGGATGCTTCGGGTAGACCATGTCTTTCACTGTGCCCCACAAAAAAAAAAGACACAGGGAGCCAAATCCGGCGAATATGGAGGCCAATCCATGCCTGCACCAGTAAATTTGGGATATTCGAAAGCAATGACTCCATTCCCGAAGTATTCCTCAAGAAAGCGAAACACCTGTTCGGTCCGATGTGGTCGGGCTCCATCTTGCATAAACCATTCAGTACCTGGTCGATCCTCTAACGCTTGCTGTGTGGCGACAAATTGTCCCAAAATTGCAACGTAACGTGCACTAGTGACCGTTTCTCGAATGAAGAAAGGGCCAATAATGCCTCTGCTGCATACTGCAGCCCACACAGTAACTTTAGGCTTTTCGGAACCCCAAAATGGCCAGTTCTGCTTATTCACGTATCCATTCAGGTGGAAGTGTGCTTCATCTGTAAACCGGATGCAGCCAACATCAAATCCTTCACTATCAATCATTGTGAGCATCTGATTAGCAAAGGCAACCCTTTGTTGCACAGCTGGTACGGGTATGGCCTGGTGCGTTTGAATTTTGAATGGAAACATGTGTAGGCTCTTTCTCAGTATTTTCTGTGTGCTGGAACGCTTCAAACCAGTCTCAGATGCAATTCTACGGACGGATGACATTGGATTTTGCTGAATAATTCCAGAAAGTGTGGCGATATTTTCAGGCGTAACTGCGGTTTGCTTGCGGCCAACATGCCCCACTAGATCATCAGTTACGCTGCCTGTTCGTTGAAATTTTGCGAAGAGCGTACGAATGGTTTTCGCATCGGGTCCTTTTGGAACATTAAATCGTGCTTGAAAACTTCGCCTTGTTGCCGTAGGACTCTCTTCTAACCTGTGGTACTCTAGCAATAGAAAAACGCGTTGTTCAATGGAGTACATGGTTTTAATCTCTTCCTTCGGTACGCTAACCTCCTTTCACGTTTCAATAGTGGAACTGACCGCTCTGGGCTTCGGATCACTATTTACACCAGGCATTACGTATGGCGATTACAGCGCCATCTGTAAGCAGCTTTTGTAACTATTATTTCAAACTGCTGTATAAACTTCTTACAGCTTTCACAATAAACATACCGTTTACTGCATTCCTCTATCGATCTTTGTTTTCGAGATATTTAATTTTGAAATCATGGAGTCGTTTTCTGGACACCCTATGCATAACCAACACGGATCCAGAAAATATTGTTCTTGTGCAACACAGCTAGCTCTTTATTCCCATGAAGTAATGAGTGCTGTCGACGAAAGATCTCAGATCGATTCCATATTCCTAGATTTCCAGAAGGCTTTTGATACTGTTCCTCACAAGCGACTATTAATCAAATTGCCTGCATATGGAGTAACGTCTCAGTTGTGTGACTGGATTCGTGATTTCCTGTCAGAGAGGTCACAGTTCGTAGTGATGGATGGTAAATCATCGAATAGAACAGAAGTGATATCTGGCGTTCCACAAGGTAGTGTCTGCTATTCCTGATTTACATAAATGATGTAGGTGATAATCTGAGCAGCCCCCATGGATTGTTTGCAGATGATGCTGTAATTTACCGTCTAGTAAAATCATCAGACTGTCAATTCCAATTACAAAATGATCTAGAGAGAATTTCTGTATGGTGCGAAAAGTGGCAAATGGCACTAAACAAAGAAAAGTGCGAGGTCATTCACATGGGTACTAAAAGAAAATTTTGGGTATACGATAAATCGCACAAATCAATTCGAGCCGGCCGCTGTGGCCGAGCGGTTCTAGGCGCTTCAGTCCAGAACCGCGCTGCTGCTACTGTCGCAGGTTCGAATCCTGCCTCGGGAATGGATGTGTGTGATGTCCTTAGGTTAGTTAGGTTTAAGTAGTTGTAAGTCTAGGGGTCTGTTCACCTCAGGTGTTAAGTCCCATAGTGCTTAGAGCCATTTGAACCATTTGTCAATTCGACTAAATACCTAGGAATTACAATTACGGGCAACTTAAACTGGAAAGACCACGCAGATAATATTGTGGGGAAGGCGAAACAAAGACTGCGCTTTGTTGGCAGAACATTTAGAAGATGCGACAAACCTACTAAAGAAACAGCCTACATTACACTTGTTCGTCCTCTGCTGGAATACTGCTGCGCTGTGTGGAATACTTACCTGGTAGGTTTGATGGAGGACATCGAATAAGTGCAAAGAAGGGCAGCTCGTTTCGTGTTATCGCGCAATAGGGGTGAGAGTGTCACTGGTATGATACGCGAGTTGGGGTGGAAGTCACTGAAACAAAGGCGGTTTTCATTGCGGCGAGATCTATTTACGAAATTTCAATCACCAACTTTCTCTTCCGAATGCGAAAATATTTTGTTGACACCCACCTACGTAGGGAGAAATGATCATCATAATAAAATAAGAGAAATCAGAGCTCGAACGGAAAGCTTTAGGTGTTCCTTTTTCCCACGCGCGTTTCGAGAGTGGAATGGTAGAGAAGTAGTATGAAAATGATTCGATGAACCCTCTGCCAGGCACTTAAATGTGAATTACAGAGCAACCATGAAGATGTAGATGAGGATGTTTGGTGAATTTCTCTGGAAAAAAAAGCCGTTGCCATCGTTCGGACAGACTATGTTGTGCCGTTAACAGTGGCCGAAATGCTTAGCGTTCGCAGCAGGCAACATCGAGTCTCAACACGAGAAGCATACTAAGTATGACTGGGTTGTAATTCCCACCGCCCACCATTTCACACTTACCAACATTTAATGCACAGATCACATCATGGAGATATAACTGAGTTTGAAATGGTTCAGATGGCTCTGAGCACTATGGGACTTAATTACTGAGGTCATCAGTCCCCTAGAACTTAGAACTACCTAAACCTAACTAACCATTCCCGCGGTTCCGGATTGCAGCGCCTAGAACCGCAAGGTCACAGCGGTCGGCTAACTAAGTTTATTTTCCTTACTTAACTAACAGTTCTTGACATTAAAAACGCGCAAGATATTTATGTATTAGGTTAGTGACAATGTAAAAGTTGTTTGTATAAGCCGCCGGTGTGGCCGAGCTATTCTAGGCGCTTCAGTCTGGAACCGCGCCACCGCTACGGTCGCAGGTTCGAATCCTGCCTCGGGCATGGATGTATGTGATGTCCTTAGGTTAGTTAGGTTTAAGTAGTTCTAGTTCTAGGGGACTGATGACCTCAGATGTTAAGTCCCATAGTGCTCAGAGCCATTTGAACCATGTTTGTTGGTATAATATTTTATGAAGCGTCATTCATTTTTAATACTTAGTGTTTGATGTGTTTTTAGTCAGTGTTGGAGAGCGAACTATTACACAGCTCTTTTTAATTGGCGTAGGCCAACTGGATCACAGTTGTGAAAAATATTGTAATAATAAAGCTAGTTACTGGGATGGTGTGACCATGCTAAGGAGAAGACGATAGCTGGGGCCAGTGGGAAGCAAACTACATCTACAACTATACGATTACTCTGCAATTCACACTTATGTGCCTGGCGTAGTGTTCATCGAACCACCTCCACACTATCTATTTCTCTACCTTTGCACTCTCGAACAGTGCGCGGGATTAACGAACACCAAAATACATCCATGCAAGCTCTGATTTCTCACGTTTTATTACGGCGATCATTTGAACCATTTTTTGTTCTTGATTCAAATTCTGGAATATTTACTTTGTCGTGTTTGGTGAACTCCTCTTTAGTGGCACTGCTTTCGGTAATATTACTATTTGTATCGCGCAGTGAAGTTATTGATTATGGTTCGCTGCTGCTGTATAATATCTATGGATTTTTTTTGCAAGATAGGATTTTGTTGTGAAAACTAGTGAAAACATATCGCATTGAAGTGAGCGCAAAATTTCGAGCTTGTTTAAAACGTCACTAATTCTGGAGATTTTGCATTCTTTTAAATTTTTCATGATTTTTGTCGTTGCTTTTGCTATATTGCTCTGACCTGTTTTGTGTACGATTGAGAATAATTTTCTTCTCTTATTAACTCATGCGGTACAAATCTCTCAACTGTCGTCAATACTATTTCTCTGAATTCAACCCACACCTGATATACGCTTGTGTATTGTGTTTTGAACTGGGGGCCTAGGAACGACGGAGAGGCTTCGTCCCGCCCGTACCCCTCAGTGGTTCACAACCCCACAACAGGCGACCTCAGTTCACCCACCCAACCGCGGGCCCACACCGAACCCAGGGTTATTTGTGGTTTCGCCCCAGTGAACCCCCCCCCCCTCCCCCCGGAAACATCTCATACCAGACGAGTGTACATCAAATGTTTGTGTGGTAGAGTAATTATGGTGCTCGCGTACATGGAGACAGTGCTTGTGCAGCAATCGCCGACATAGTGTAACTGAGGTGGAATATGGGGAACAAGCCCGTATTCTCCGAGGCAGGTGGAAAACCGCCTAAAAACCATCCACAGGCTGGCCGGTATACCGGACCTTGACACCAATCTGCCGGGCGGATTCGTGCCGGGGATCGGCATGCCTTTCCGCTCGGGAAGCAGCGCGTTAGACCGCGCGGCTCGCCAGGCGGACGATATATGCTTACATAGCTAGTTTGGAAGGAGTGGAAATTGTTTCTTATGAAGGCGTCAAGCGAATTTATATCTGCGTTTTTAAACACACACACACACACATATATATATTGCTTATTTATTGCAGGTTTGTATGTTGCAGTCGCTACAACGACTTTGTGGTCCCTAGTAGAGTGCTGCAACGCTCCATGTTTGACCGGTCACAGCTCGCCTGTTGACGGTGGGACCGAGCCGCTCGTGTCCGGCCTCACACGACTCGACTCGGCCACCTACTGGCCCCATGTCTGTTGTCCGGATTTCGGACACGCGGATAACCGAGCACGACCGGTCACCGCTGACGTGTCACCTCCCCTCGCCCCGGCTCGCTGCACAAATCCAACAAATCCAACGCCTCTCTCTCTCTCTCTCTCTCTCTCTCTCTCTCTCTTTCTTTTAATACAAAAGTAACGTTTCCAAGAACGGGTACGTTACACAGCTAAATTCACAGAGCACTTTCTTTTATAATATTTACTCCCGTCTTCCTAACGTCCGGGAATTTTGTTGTAAATAAAACATTGATCAGAAGAGACCAATCTGTGTTAATGTAATGAGATGTAAGCGTCAAATAGTGCACCTGATTATGCGAATCAGTCCACATATCAACTAACGCAGCACATGTTTTATTAATAACTTCCGCAATAACAGAAGGCATTATACTGTTTCGTATTGCATCAGCTTTTTATTTGACATGTCTGCTTACAGTAGAGGGATATGGCATGACATCTGCCACGTTAACTTATCCATAATGCGCACCTAGATGTATTAATTCTTGGCCTAGTTCTCTGAAACCTTCACCGCAAACAGCATTAAAAGGTCTCATATCTTTAGCACACATTGCAACACACTTTGCTGTAATACTACACTCCTGGAAATGGAAAAAAGAACACATTGACACCGGTGTGTCAGACCCACCATACTTGCTCCGGACACTGCGAGAGGGCTGTACAAGCAATGATCACACGCACGGCACAGTGGACACACCAGGAACCGCGGTGTTGGCCGTCGAATGGCGCTAGCTGCGCAGCATTTGTGCACCGCCGCCGTCAGTGTCAGCCAGTTTGCCGTGGCATACGGAGCTCCATCGCAGTCTTTAACACTGGTAGCATGCCGCGACAGCGTGGACGTGAACCGTATGTGCAGTTGACGGACTTTGAGCGAGGGCATATAGTAGGCATGCGGGAGGCCGGGTGGACGTACCGCCGAATTGCTCAACACGTGGGGCGTGAGGTCTCCACAGTACATCGATGTTGTCGCCAGTGGTCGGCGGAAGGTGCACGTGCCCGTCGACCTGGGACGGACCGCAGCGACGCACGGATGCACGCCAAGACCGTAGGATCCTACGCAGTGCCGTAGGGGACCGCACCGCCACTTCCCAGCAAATTAGGGACACTGTTGCTCCTGGGGTATCGGCGAGGACCATTCGCAACCGTCTCCATGAAGCTGGGCTACGGTCCCGCACACCGTTAGGTCGTCTTCCGCTCACGCCCCAACATCGTGCAGCCCGCCTCCAGTGGTGTCGCGACAGGCGGGAATGGAGGGACGAATGGAGACGTGTCGTCTTCAGCGATGAGAGTCGCTTCTGCCTTGGTGCCAATGATGGTCGTATGCGTGTTTGGCGCCGTGCAGGTGAGCGCCACAATCAGGACTGCATACGACCGAGGCACACAGGGCCAACACCCGGCATCATGGTGTGGGGAGCGATCTCCTACACTGGCCGTACACCACTGGTGATCGTCGAGGGGACACTGAATAGTGCACGGTACATCCAAACCGTCATCGAACCCATCGTTCTACCATTCCTAGACCGGCAAGGGAACTTGCTGTTCCAACAGGACAATGCACGTCCGCATGTATCCCGTGCCACCCAACGTGCTCTAGAAGGTGTAAGTCAACTACCCTGGCCAGCAAGATCTCCGGATCTGTCCCCCATTGAGCATGTTTGGGACTGGATGAAGCGTCGTCTCACGCGGTCTGCACGTCCAGCACGAACGCTGGTCCAACTGAGGCGCCAGGTGGAAATGGCATGGCAAGCCGTTCCACAGGACTACATCCAGCATCTCTACGATCGTCTCCATGGGAGAATAGCAGCCTGCATTGCTGCGAAAGGTGGATATACACTGTACTAGTGCCGACATTGTGCATGCTCTGTTGCCTGTGTCTATGTGCCTGTGGTTCTGTCAGTGTGATCATGTGATGTACCTGACCCCAGGAATGTGTCAATAAAGTTTTCCCTTCCTGGGACAATGAATTCACGGTGTTCTTATTTCAATTTCCAGGAGTGTATTTTTTATTACTGCCGGTATTCCTGAAGGAGCTGTATCTTTGTGAGGTTTCTTGCAGCTGTGTTTCTTTAAAAGAGTGGTTCCCGATTGGAAACACAATAATGTGGAGCAGTTTATGCACGATACGTACCCAGTGGACGCACTTTTTTCGTCTACAACCACCAAAAATATGCTCCGTACTTGGCTTTTTAGACCTTCCCGTCTCTTCAATGTGTAAACATTGATTTCAATCTTACGTCTTACTGCACTGGTTTACTCGCACTGCATGATTGCAGAGAGAGAGAGAGACACACACCACAAATGAGAAGCCCATACTGGCTGCAGTCTCACACGGATAATGACACGTGTAATGTGTTTGAAGTTGCGTGCTACGTATTCGGTCACGGCTTCTATGCTCGGTCACTAGAACTAGTGCGGGCAGCCTATCCAATTAGGGTGTGCTCGCCCCACCTCGTATTTTGTGCTCGCTTACTCGGTCATGCAGGACTGTAGTCCCTAGCCCCTAAGTCCATAGTGATGCTCCCTATTTGTTCAGGATGTACTATTGCGAAGAGGTCAGGTAAGTTATCGCAACCAAATTTACGAATCGAGTGGGCTTGTGAGCTAATTGCTCAAAATAATATTCCGACAAAGCATTTAGTACCGACCTCAAATATATGTTTTCGCCTACGCGTCGACGGCAGACTGTAGTTACCACCAACATATTTGAAATATGATTCAAGTTTTTTTTAACCGTGGATCAACAGATTCGCCTGAGTTAGGGGTCAGTAAAAGAAACCATTATTAATTTATCCTGACAGTCAAGTATAACCTCCACTCATACTAACCCACAGGAACTATCCGCTTCAGTTCCTCTATAAAATAAAACACTACTAACAGCAACAAGCACGCCACCATCAACTGTGTATTTAATCTATCCTTTCTAAACACAGTTAGGTCCTTTGTAAAAATATCGCCTGGACTTATCTCCGGCTTTAGACAGCTTTCAGAACCTTTACCGATTTGATCTTCATTGCTTGCTATTACTGCTTGGACCTCTGATCCTTTCCTACCACAGCTATGACACTGGTCAAGTATAATACCGACGGTTCCGAGGTGTACTCACGTCCTCTGTATGCCCTAGGCCCTTGCAGACTGGAGACTTTTTGTAATAAGAGATGGTGGGGGCTAGGCAATGTAGGCTGCCTGTACTGATGGCAGGCGAGAGTAGCCAGTGGGACAGACTCCAGCGTGTTGGCGACTTTGTGTTTAGCGTCGAAAGGGTGAGGACCTCTGTCTCCAGGACACAAGTAGTCAAGTTTGTGATTGATTTTTTGACGGAAAATGGACATGTAGGCCTACTAGTCGATTTCTGGGACTTTCAATGAGCCCATCTTGGCTTAGAATTTGTTAGAAAATGTGAACGTAGGCGGGCTTTAAAGCTTTGTAGAGAAATGTGTTAATACACATTAGCAGTTTTTAAGTACTAACCGTCTTTTGTGAAGATATTTTGGGTCAGCAATAAATCTGGCTGCCAGTTAAAGTGTACTGAAATAACTAGTACCACTATAACAGTTGTATTTTTAAAGGATATATCAGTGAAACTCAAAGATATTCGTTGTGGCACTTAGCTTCTTTGTTGTAAAAAACACCAGCTACGTTTCTTTCATTAAATTGTAGTTAACAAATCTGCAAAGACATTATCAACTTGTAATCGTTTAAAAGTTGAAATTGTTTTGCAGCTGTGTGCGACTGGTCACTAGAGCCAGAATGCTACGTGTTTTACGTTCGTGAGTTACTTGTATCAAAACAGGATGGTAGCTCACAAAGTGTCTTGAGACTTATCTGGCCTTTAAAGAATACACAAGAAAGATGCACGCGATGTGGAAAAATATTAGCGCAAGGGAAACAAAACCTTTCAAATCAGAACCAAGGTAGAAGAGGAACAAAATAGGTAAACAGTTCAACTGAAGACGTAGTCGGTAAAGATCATAGTGATAGACTGAGTAGGACTGCATATACGAGGGTCACTCCAAAAGAAATGCACGCTGTTTTTTTTTTAAATCCATCTTTTATTTTACATGGTTGAAAGTTTTCAGTGTGTAGCTACATCCTTTAGGAACAATATTTTCATTTCTCCTCATAATTTCCATCTCTCTCAACTGCCTTACGCCATCATGGAACCAGCGCCTGTATACCCGCACGGTAAAATTCTGGACCAACCTGTTGGAGCCACTGTTTGGCAGCGTGCACAAGGGAGTCATCATTTTCAAACCTTGTTCCACCAAGAGAGTCTTTCAGTTTCCCAAAGAGATGATAGTCACATGGAGCCAGGTCAGGACTGTAAAGCGGGTGTTTCAGTGTTGTCCATTCGAGTCTTGTGATTGCTTCCATGGTTTTTTGACTGACATGTGGCCGTGCATTGTCGTGCAAGAGCAAAACGTCCTGATTTTGCCGATGTGATCGAATACGACTCAGTCGAGCTTGATGTTTCTTCAGTGTCGTCACATATGCATCAGAATTTATGGTGGTTCCACTTGGTATGATGTCCACAAGCAAGAGTCGTTCGGAATCGAAAAACACAGCAGCCGTAACTTTTCCAGCAGAAGGTGTGATTTTGAATTTTTTTTTCTTGGGTAAATTTCCATATGCCACTCGATTGATTGTCTCTTCGTGTCTGGTGAAAAATGATGGAGCCATGTTTCATCACCTGTCACAATTCTTCCAATAAATTCATCTCCACCATTCTCGTACTGTTCCAAACGTTCGCTGCATACTGTTTTTCTTGTTCCTTTGTGAGGCACTGTCAACATCCTGGAAACATCTCCAACGTCAAGTGTAGCAGCCATCTTGAAGACATGCTGTGATGGCCCCACTCACGGGAACAGGTTGAACTAAGTTTGAAAACAAGCGGGAAGGATGTATCTACACACTGTAAAACTTTCACACATGAAAAATGAAAACTCTATTTTTACAAAAATATTGTGCATTTCTTTTGGAGTGACCTTCATAGATGATACAGTTCCAAATAATGTAACGTCGAACTATGGACAGGGATTTTAAAAAGTTATCCAGCAATCGATTCAACACAAATTGTGAGCGCAATATATTTTCCAAGCTATAATCTTTTGAAAAAGAAAGGATCGAAACTTCCTCTAGCGGAAAACAGAACAAAAATCACAACCTTGGTCTCTAACATGTAATAAAACATTACGAACAGGGTCCGTTAAAAGTTTTATAAGGAAGGTATTTTCAATATCTTCCTATTTGCCATAATGGTGTAGCTCCACCGCTATGTACAATTTAATTTCTTTTATCTGTATCGAGTTCATTGCTCATAGACTGCTTCTCAGAACGCTGTTCCATCAGCTACCTTATAATTATGCTGTATTAAAACATATTCAGATGTTGCACAATGTATATCTGCAATTGTAGCATACCGTAAAGAGCGCTCTGTAATTGCGTTCGATGTAGGGTGTCAAAATATACCGCTATATGCTGCTCTACGGAACAAAAACCACATTATATAGTGTGATGCTAATAACGATTGCACCACATTTAATTTTGATTTCTGTAATAGCCCGTTATGATAGCAGTACTCGTATCCCCATATAACCCAGACCAACCGTTATTTTATAAAGAAGAACTGCATGCAAAAGTAAGTGGCACTGTCTATTTATAATAAAATATCTGCATACCGAATTGACCTAATGCCGAAACTAACATTATACTAATATTTTAACGAGCTACTATGTTATTAGGACGTATATTTTGGCGCACAGCTCTGCTCAGCAGACTGTGAGCTGGTGTCCTGGGTCGCATTTCACTCCTAACCTCACAGTGATTTGGACTGACCGTTAAGACTTTGATGACAGCACACGAGTAGAATGGGACATTTGTGTGAGACTTTGAACCTTCTGAGAGGACCTAGCTGTGAGCGGACAGTAGGCGAGTTTTTGACGTAATTCCGCACTGGAGAGGTTCCATTTATATTCCGTTTACACCTTTGAAGCGCATAACGTAAATGATGTGAAAATTACCGAACAATCAGTTTAATAAGCCACAGCTGCAAAATACTAACACGAATTCTTCACAGACGAATGGAAAAACTAGTAGAAGCCGACCTCGGGGAAGATCAGTTTGGATTCCGTAGAAATACTGGAACACGTGAGGCAATACTGACCTTACGACTTATCTTAGAAGAAAGATTAAGGAAAGGCAAACCTACGTTTCTAGCATTTGTAGACTTAGAGAAAGCTTTTGACAATGTTGACTGGAATACTCTCTTTCAAATTCTAAAGGTGGCAGGGGTAAAATACAGGGAGCGAAAGGCTATTTACAATTTGTACAGAAATCAGATGGCAGTTATAAGAGTCGAGGGACATGAAAGGGAAGCAGTGGTTGGGAAGGGAGTGAGACAGGGTTGTAGCCTCTCCCCGATGTTATTCAATCTGTATATTGAGCAAGCAGTAAAGGAAACAAAAGAAAAATTCGGAGTAGGTATTAAAATCCATGGAGAAGAAATAAAAACTTTGAGGTTCGCCGATGACATTGTAATTCTGTCAGAGACAGCAAAGGACTTGGAAGAGCAGTTGAACGGAATGGACAGTGTCTTGAAAGGAGGATATAAGATGAACATCAACAAAAGCAAAACGAGGATAATGGAATGTAGTCGAATTAAGTCGGGTGATGTTGAGGGAATTAGATTAGGAAATGAAACACTTAAAGTAGTACAGGAGTTTTGCTATTTGGGGAGGAAAATAACTGATGATGGTCGAAGTAGAGAGGATATAAAATGTAGACTGGCAATGGCAAGGAAAGCGTTTCTGAAGAAGAGAAATTTGTTAACATCGAGTATAGATTTAAGTATCAGGAAGTCATTTCTGAAAGTATTTGTATGGAGTGTAGCCATGTATGGAAGCGAAACATGGACGGTAAATAGTTTGGACAAGAAGAGAATAGAAGCTTTCGAAATGTGGTGCTACAGAAGAATGCTGAAGATTAGATGGGTAGATCACGTAACTAATGAGGAAGTATTGAATAGGATTGGGGAGAAGAGAAGTTTGTGGTACAACTTGACCAGAAGAAGGGATCGGTTGGTAGGACATGTTCTGAGGCATCAAGGGATCACCAATTTAGTATAGTAGGGGGAGACCAAGAGATGAATACACTAAGCAGATTCAGAAGGATGTAGGTTGCAGTAGGTACTGGGAGATGAAGAAGCTTGCACAGGATAGAGTAGCATGGAGAGCTGCATCAAACCAGTCTCAGGACTGAAGACCACAACAACAACAACAACAACAACAACAACAACAATGTAAATGAAGTTTCCAATGCCGATTGGAACACCAGTGTGGGCTAAAGCGAAACAGTTGTATACCAGCAAGAAAAGTAAGACGACTGAACGGTAAGGTTTTGAAAAGGCCATATCCTAAGGCAGCGATAATCGATCCAGAACCTATAGACTCCAAACAGTGCTCAAACAGGCTTTTATTGTCATCGACCGCTTTGCCAGCATTCTCTACATAAGGGAAAGTTTCGAAACTTGCAAGAACAGTTTTTGCAGAAAAGCTCTTTGATGTACGTCAGAAAACAACAGGTGACGAGTCGCGCATCGACTCACCTTGAACATGCCCTTCAGTTTGCCGGATGTGAACGTAGGGCTTAACTTGATCCTCAGCTGGCGCCACTTCTTTCCTCCCAACGCAAAGAGATGTTTGTTCAGAGGTTCTTCGTCATCGATGAAAAGTCCTCTGTCGTGGAACGTCCCGAAATCCTTGACAAGGATGTGGCGAATCAGCTCAGGGTCACGGACAAGCAGAAGTGGGCGACGGAATCCGTAAAACCCAACATACCTCTCTCCTGAAATAAAAACATAAAAACAGAATAATTAGTGCTACGACGTAAACTAACGGCACAGATCTAACAGACGTAATAATGCACACATGCCACCACAGCTGCCCTACTGATTATCGGTGTTAACTATATCCACAGCTGAGAATGGAATCACACGGCAGTCGGATTTTTTTAATTTTTTGCATTTATCGTACGTCAAGTTCAGAACTCAAATATACCTCTTCGAAAGCAGTTCACTGCAAATTAAAAAAATTATCGAGAAAATCGACTTTGAAACTTTTCGAACATATTTGCTATAATGAAATAAGGTAGGTATTTTACGACTAGTAGTGTGGGCGGTCAGTGGATAAAGTGCTCTCTCGCTGTGTGAGAGACCTGGGTTCCATTCCAGACTGAGCAAGTTTTAAACAGAGTTACATGTTCCTGCAGTGAACAATACAGAAGGTAGACAAGTCTGGTAATTCTTAATTCGAGGCTCGTTTGGGTCATTACTTTTTTTCCATTTAGCTCGAATACCTTTGTCTTTCAAATAGAGTATTCATCAAATATGTGCTCGTGTCTAATAGTCATTTTTATGAAAAATACACATATTCTTGTTTCTAACTGTATATTGGGCACAAAAATCCAGTATTCATTACAAACAAAAATTCTTCATTACCGATGCCGTGTAAAAGAATTTTAACGAAGATTGTGTAACTAAAAAAATAAAAATAATTTTTTCTGTCTTTTACTATTTTACGCTTCACGCAAATACTCATAAAAGATGTATTTTCACTTAAAAGCTGGATCTGACAGGATTTGAATTCAACCGCCCCCTCCCCCACCCCCCTCCCCCAAGAGAGCGAGCACTCTACCACAGTCACATTGTTTGTCGAAAAATATTAGACGTGATCGGAAAACTTAAAAAAACGATTTTCTCGAGAATTTTTGAGAGTTGCATCGAACTTTTTGGGAGAGGTGTATTTGAGTTCTGAACTTCACAATACCAGACATCTAAAAAACTACAAAAGTCCACTTGCCGTTTGCTCCCCTTGTGAGACAAATACAAAATCGTGTGTGGCGCGACGCGTCTCTGACATTTCAAAACCCACTCGCTCTCTGTAACGCGAATCCCAGCAAACGCGACCATTCTGTGCTTACTGCGGTTTATGCGAATCTGGTATGGCGTTGATGTTCGCTAGCCATCTAATGGCGGCGCATATAATGGGGAAACCGGATAATCGCTGATACTGGAAGAGCGCTAAAAACCTGAATAAAAATGTAAGAAAACTGAACGTGTGCTACATGGCGGTGGAGTGTGCGACCGCTGAGGGCTAAGTTAGTGGACTACCTCTATCCAGCAGCCACAAGTCACTTGCAACAGGCTTGTTCAGGAATGTAGGTTTGTGCTTGAGTAGTATATCCCCAGGCAATCATGGAGCTAAATGACTGCTACTACTTCCTCTAAAAACGCTCAGGGGAAAGGTGGCCTCTTGAACAGCGCAACAAAACTGTTCAGCTGGGAAGTTTGTAGAGAGAAAAATTATGTAGGAATGAGAAAAAGAGTGGTAGCGTAGAAGTGGGCAACTTAAGGACATTTTTACAATATGTACTGTGACATTTAAATTCCACATATATGGAACTTTATAGCTTCAGTTTTGATAGGAATGTAGTTTTTGTGTGCAGTTAGGTACTAGGAGTTTGGAATACACATTAATTATCACAAAGTTACCCACCAGCTCAGGACAACAATGCTACATTAAGTCTAAGACACAGAAAGTAGGTGTAAGTTCATCTTCCAGAATGATGGGCTGATCTAGTACTTTTTTTCAGACGCCGAGTTATAAATATTTTACAAATTTGCCCAGTTTTATGAGTTTTGTTTTATTCATACATAGGAAATGATTTGTCACAAAGTTTAACAATTTGGCGAGATTTATTTTTCTAATTTTTGTGAAATCCAACTACCTGCTGGCCTATCCTCACTGGAGCGAAATATGACTGAAAAAACGAAACTGCATTACATAAGCTAATTCAACAAAACTTTTACACAATTATTTACATATACGTTCAGTGAAACCGTATGAGAAAAACACAGGTCACAAGGCAACCCAATAGCCTCCAAGCACAGTAATTAGTTCAAGCTGTTAGACACTTACTTTCAAGTTCCGTGGTATGAGAAAGAACAAAGTCAGTACACATTCAGTGCAATATTCTTGTAACAGTCTTAAGTGTCTCTCACTTCTCTGACTGCTGACTGTTTAGTCGCCACTGCTGCTTCCATATTGGTTAGCACAGTGTCATGAATGTTCGTGGCGTTTCTAACCACTTAACATGTTCTGCAGTAGCTCCGACGGAAATTAACCAACATGATTTGAATCAATATCCTCTCCTGGCACCATGTATTTTAACTCCGACAGCAGGAGTATCCCATATGTCACAGATACTTAATGATTTTGTATTACGACCCCCACGTGGCCACCACAACAGAATGTAGACAGAAAAGATGCCACTTCTCTTCCGTCAAATTCCACTTACCAGGTGTAACTACCAACCTGAGCGAATGTAATTATTCTAAATATCAGGCAGCTAGCTTATCTCCTTACGCCTGATTGACATGATCCAAGCGACACACAGATACATCCACACCCACACATACAAAATACAGAATACAATAAAATAGACTGAAGCGCCAAAGAAACGTTGGCCGTTGTGGCCGAGCGGTTCCAGGCACTCCAGTCCGGAACCGCGCTGCTGCTACGGTCGCGGATTCGAATCCTGCCTCGGGCATAGATGTGTGTGCCGTCCTTAGGTTAGTTAGGTTTAAGTAGTTCTAAGTCTAGGGCACTGATGACCTCAGATGTTAAGTCCCATAGTGCTCAGAGCCATTTGAACCATTTGATCCAAAGAAACTGATATAGGCATGCGTATTCAAATACAAAGATATGTAAACAGGCAGAATACGGCGCTGCAGTCTGCAACGCCTATATAAGACAACAAGTGTCTGGCGCAGTTGTTAGATCGATTACTGCCGCTACAATGTCAGTTTATCAAAATTTAAGTGAGTATGAACGTGGTGCTACAGGCGGCGCATGAGCGATGGGACACCGTATCTCCGGGGTAGCGATGAAGTGGGAATATTCCCGTATGACCATTTCACGAATGTATCGTGAATATCAGGAATCCGGTAAAACGTCTGCTCTTCGACATCGCTGCGACTGGATAAAGATCGTGCAAGAATGGGACCAACGACAACTGAAGAGAATCGTTCAACAATTGCTGCAGATTTGAATGCTGGTCCATCAAGAAGTGTCAGTTGGCGAAATATTCAACGAAACATCATCGATATGGGCTTTTGGAGCCGAAGGCCCACTCGTGTGCCTTTGATGACTGAACGACACAAAGTCTTATGCCTCCTCTGGGCCCGTCAACACCGACATTGGACTGTTGATGACTGTAAACGTGTTGCTTGGTGAGACGAGTCTCGTTTTAAATTGTATCGAGCGGATTGAGGTATGCGGGCATGGAGACAACAATCCATGGACCCAGCACGTCAGCAAGGGCTATTCAAGCTGGTGAAGGCTCTGAAGTGGTATGGGACATGTGCAGTTGGAGTGATATGAGATCCCTGATACGTCTAGATGGGACTGTGACAGGTGACACGTACGTAAGCATCCTATCTGATCGCCTGCAACCATTCATGTCCATTGTGTATTCCGACGGACTTGGGCATGTACAGATTTGCTACAGAGTGGCTCCTGGAACAGTCATTTGAGTTTAAAAACTTCCGCTGGCCACCATACTCCCCAGGTATGAACATTATTGAGCATATCTGGGATGCCTTGAAACGCTCTGTTCAGAAGAGATCTCCACCACCTCGTACTCTCACGGATTTATGGACAGCCCTGCCCCTGCGTGATTCGTGGTGTCAGTTCCCTCCAGCACTACTTCAGACATTAGTTGAGTCCATACGACGTGCTGTTGCGGGGCTTCTGCTTGGTCGAGGGGGCACCGACTTTGGACTGTTGATGACTGGTAGCATGTTGCCTGGTCGGACGAGTCTTGTTTCAAATTGTATCGAGCGGATGGACGTGTACGGGCATGGAGAGAACCTCATGAATCCAAGGATCGTTCATGTCAGCAGGGGACCGTTCAAGCTGGTGCAGGCTCTGTAATGGCGAAGTGATGTGAGACCCCTGAAACGTCTCTGCGCAGGTGACAACTACGTAAGCATCTGGTCTGATCACCTGCATCCATTCATGTCCGTTATGCCTTCCGACGAAATTGGGCAATTCCAGCAGGACAATGCGACAGCCCACACGTTCAGAACTGCTACAGAGTCGCCCCAGGAACACTTTTCTGAGTTTAAACACTTCCGCTGGCCACCAAAGTACCCAGACATGAACATTATTGATCATATCTGGGATGCCTCGCATCGTGCTGTTTCACCCCTTCGTACTCTTACGGATTTAGGGACACCTCGTGGTGGCCCTACACGATATTAGGCAGGTGTACCAGTTCTTCGGCTCTTCGGTGTAAGTATCATAGTTAATAGTAAGGTGCAAATGTATTTGTGTAGGAGAATTTCTCAAACACGTTTTCCGGTACAGAGGATAAGTGAGCAGAATAGATTCACTGACGTGCGTTCGTAGAACAGTACAGCAAATATTCAGATCGATCGCAATAGCGAAATGCACTAACTTACGATGGTTTGATTCCTAACTGTAGTTAGATGAATGGTAATACTGGTTAGTACTTAGATGCCGTGGAAGCTAATGTCACATGTACAGTCATACTCAAAAGTATCCGAACGACCTGAATTGCATTTCGCCTGATTCGCAAGCAACCCACATAACGCAGCTGTCTAGCAGGTCCTCTAATCGCTCCTTGGTACAGTCGTTTGACTATTGAAAATGGGTCCAACAAGTCACCACTAGAAAACACTGCTCTGTATCGCAATAACTCAAGATATAAAGTAATACTACGATACTACAAATATCAGGGAACACCTTATCACAGATGAGACTGTCCTTAAGGCTTGTAAGGTCACATTTATTACAATAAATGACATACCTGAAATGTCACCACTCTCATTATTACGTCAGATAGGTAATGCACGTAGTAAGTTCGTCGTATTCATGAGATCCTCTTCAAAGTAACATACCGTACTTATTATTTAACACAAAATGACATTAAAATTTTAAGTTATTCACGAGCAGCTAGTTGAGAATATGTATGAACTTCAAATGACACGACGAACCATCTCGTTCTGCATAAGGATTCAAACCCAGGTCATGCAGACTAAGCAAAGATTTCTTGACTGACGGAAACTAACAGTCATACCTGATTAGGCATACAGAGAGTGATATACCTCGATTTTAGACAGTATCAGTTAACAAATAGCAACTTTAAATTACATAACGCGAACATTTTTAACGGACCTGAATTCCTACCCAGCACCTATTGTCCCTGTCAACGAACTACGAGAGATGTTAAACATTGCTTCTTAACAAGTAACTTATTTGAAATGCCGTGAGGTAAAGCTTTGTGTTGGACAGGGATTCGAACACAGAACGTAATCGGATAGATATCGAAGTACAATCAGCTGTGACATATCGCATTTTCTCGGCAGTAGCTAGATGTTTTAACTGAAAGACGAGACGAAACATTAATTTTTTCCTTCCCAGGACTCCAACCCGGCACCTATCGCTGTTTTATTCAAGAGAAAACGAACGTTAAATATGGGTTTGTTGCACCAGCAGCGACATGTGAGCATGTTTGAACTAGAAATAATGTGACGAACAGTTCAGTGCTGTCTGGGAATAGAGCCCCACACATATCGTTGTTGACTACACGCAAAGAGACGAGAGCTACCGAATTTTTCTCCGTCAGCAGCTCGGAATAACATCTTGAACTTACAGTGATCTCGCAAATAGTTCAGTGTTTCACTGGGAGTCAAAAACGTTAGATTTCGTTAGTGTAGACAACGAATGAAGATACATTAAAAATCGAAACTATTATCCACCAGCATATAGGTGTTCTCATGCTAGATCTTGATAATACATAATGAGATCTTTAGTGCCGGGCCAGGTTTCGAACGCATTCACGCGCAATATGTGGAGATGTTGAGGAATCTGCAATTTTGAACAAATTGTAGCCGAGCTGTATTGTCACGAAGGGAACAAATTCCGCGTTAAGGGTGGTCTGAGTTGCATTCCCACTTCAGAACCAATTTTATCGACATACAGAAGCTCAGATAAAAGATGGAATAAGTGTTCTGTGAGCCTACATAGCGTTTGTTGCGTCACTAGAAATAAATAACTGGTATAAGAAAGGTTACTGGTAATAGAGTTTCTACATGTCGCCACTCCAGACTTTATTGTGGGTCAACCTAACGTCTACTTGGTAGAGAAGGAATATCATTTTTAATGTCAATTTCAGACCACAATGCCATTATATCTTCTTCACTTGGTGTAGCTAGAAGAGAATGGAATCTGTCTCTCCCTATCTAAAATCACAGATGAAAGTCGGAATCGAACCCAGCCCATAGATATATGAACCTCTCATCAGCCAAACAGACCACAAAAACCTCTACTCTGTGGCTCATTTTTGTATCATAACGCCGTTGTGCCACACTGGCTGAGAATTCTGACACACAGGCTCCCTGTATCAATTTGCAGCATGTTCAGTAAATTCATTTATTTGGTTGACCGAATCACCATGAACTAGCTGCCTCGGCTAGCCAGTGCATACATTCAACTTTATTTTGTAATCACCAAAATAAAATCACGTAACTGCCACCAACACAGAACTGCCAATAGTGCAGGATGCAGAAATTTAAATAGGAAGTGTTCCTTCCGATTGGAGCAACTCTATTGCGCTATCTGTTTGATGAAAACGTCGTGCAGTGCAAAAGAAAAAATGGTTCAAATGGCTCTGAGTACTATGGGACTCAACTGCTGTGGTCATCAGTCCCCTAGAACTTAGAACTAATTAAACCTAACTAACCTAAGGACATCACACACATCCATGCCCGAGGCAGGATTCGAACCTGCGACCGTAGCAGCAGCGCGGCTCCGGTCTGGAGCGCCTAGAACCGCACGACCAGTGCAAAAGAGAAGGTATAACTGTTTGTCTCTCATAAGTATTGACCTGGCCATATGCATTTTCCCACAGCACTGTGGAATGCAGAAGTTCTGGAGGAATTGTTGTTCACTTCTGGAGCTGTTGTAGCTACGTGTCGGCTAGTAGCGTAATGGTAAGTATTGCGCACGGTAGATAAGATGTCGCGAGTTCGAGTACATTCACTGCTATATTTTTTAAAACGCAATTGTGCTGTCTGCTAAAGTTATCAATCTAATGGAACTTGTAACATAATTCCCTTCACTTCTCAACCTAAAATAGTCGTATGTGAAAAAAAGGCTAACTTCTACGACATTTTGTTCATTTCAGGTTTAACAGACAGCCAGACAGTAGATGCATCCCGAAACTTTTGTATTATGTATGGGTAGAGCGCACCGTGCCAAAATACGTCGGAAAAGTATTTTATACATTAGCTGTCGTCTGGTAGTGGCATTTTATTCTTCTTTAAACCTTGTTTGAGAGCTTTAACTCAGAACAAGTTTTCTACGTGCATGTAATCAATAAACCGCATGTGCATTTACAGACTGTTACAGATAACATCAGAGAATTCGCATTTATCGTTGATAATTAATTTCTCTCTCATGTTTACTATTGTTTTAACAACACAAAAGGAAACATTACGAAAATTGTGAGCTGTATTATAAGAAATGTAATAAAACTACCCACAATAACCTTACGACGAAAGTCTGTTTAAATAAAGCTGAGTATCTGCACACAAGCGTGCCTCTATCGACACGAATTGGTAAAATGCTACTAACTTAGATTTTGATTGGGTCTGTGTTTAATTGGTACGCTGTGTCATACTCAAGATGTATGCAGATGTGGCATTTCATAAATAAAGTTATGCCGAAGAAGTATGTGTCTCAGCTTCCTCTTACGAGACCAATAGTGGCTATAACTCGTAAACCGCTATTTAAAAGACGAGATAAGTTGCGATTTCCACGTGCAACGACTTTCCTGGGCTGAAAACCGTAAATTTACAATCTTTTGTTACACCTCAAGCGATAATAACTCAGATTATTCAATGGAAATGACAGGTAAAATCAAGTGAACTTTGAGGCTTAATTCCGTGCACACCAGGAAGTAACTCGTCGATCACAGAATTGCCAAACGTACATTGCCTTGTTGCCAAATTTCAGTTACAATACCAGCAGGAAGAAGACGAACCGATGTGATCCTACAGCGGGCTCGGAAGTGGCCATAGCTGGTGTCTCCAAGTCGCGGCTGCTACGGCCTGGAATACGTAATGCGCCTGATTCGCGTTTCTGTAACTAGGTTTAGGGACTGGAGCGCCATTACTAATATTACTCAGAACTGACTGCAACCTAAGCATCAAAAATCAGTAACTCTCATAGTTGTTTTTATATTTCTTTCGTAAGTGTACTCAAAACTAAGAAACTCATTCACAGACGTTTTCCATACAGAACTTTTAAATTTTCAATGACTGGCAACGAGTGTTTACTAAGAATTTATGCATTAGTACACACTTCATTAAATAAACTCATTTCCAAATGATGATCCCGAGCTTTTGTGGATATGGTGATATGGTCCAAATGACTATCAAAACTTCTCTAAGAACAGCCAGTATGTGAGGAGTTGGGGATAGAAGTAGCTTTATTATGACTATCCACGCCAACCTGTAAAATATCTCATTTCAGTTACCTTCGGGGAGAGTTTTCATGGAAGGGTAGAGGAAACCTGTACACTGTTGAAGGTTCTATGAATCAAGGACAGTATCTCAACGTCTTAAAAAAGCCTCATGCTAAGGAATTGTTTAATGGTGAAGATAATGTTTTTATGCGTGATGGTGCGCCATGCCATTAGGCTAAGTATGTGGGAAAATTTTTGGAGGGAAATGGTGATAATGTCCTCCCGTGACCTCAGAATAGTCCAGACATAAACCCAATCGAAAATCTGTGGACAGTAGTTAAGAAGAAAATAAGAACACAGAAGGTCACAGCAAAAGGACAGTTTGATTGAATTCCCGAGACAAACGCAGTTACATGAGCTACATATTCAAAGCAGGTGTAAAATCTATTAGAAAGTATGACTAAAAGAGCAGAGAAATTAATAAAAGCCAAACAGATGCATCCAAGCTGTTAAAACAATTGTAAACTGCTATGTATTTACCTTAATTTTCAGTAAAAATTTGGCTTTCATCTACATCTACATTTACATCTACATTTATACTCCGCAAGCCACTGTCATTGCCTTCCTTTCCTGTTCCAGTCGCGTATGGTTCGCGGGAAGAACGACTGCCGGAAAGCCTTTGTGCGCGCTCGAATCTCTCTAACTTTACATTCGTGATCTCCTCGGGAAGTATAAGTAGGGGGAAGCAATATATTCGATACCTCATGCAGCTCGAAACCTGTACAGCAAGCTACACCGCGATGCAGAGCGCCTCTCTTGCAGAGTCTGCCACTTGAGTTTGCTAAACATCTCCGTAACGCTCTCACCCTGTGACGAAACGCGCCGCTCTTCTTTGGATCTTCTCTATCTCCTCTGTCAACCCGACCTGGTACGGATCCCACACTGATGAACAATACTCAAGTATAGGTCGAACGAATGTTTTTTAAGCCACCTCTTTTGTTGATGGACTACATTTTCTAAGAACTCTCCCAATGAATCTTATCCTGGCACCCGACTTACCAACAATTAATTTTATATGATCATTCCACTTCAAATTGTTCCGTACGCATACTCCCAGATATTTTACAGAAGAAACTGCTACCAGTGTTTGTCCTGCTATCATATAATCATACAATAAAGGATCCCTCTTTCTATGTATTCGCAATACAGTTGCCACTCCCTGCTCTAAGTGCCTATCCGCTGCAGATCTTCCTGCATTTCGCTGCAATTTTCTAATGCTGCAACTTCTCTGTATACTACAGCATCATCCGCGAAAATCCTCATGGAACTTCCGACACTATCTACTAGGTCATTTATATATATATTGTGAAAAGCAATGGTCCCGTAACACTCCCCTGTGGCACGCCAGAGGTTTCTTTAACGTCTGTAGATGTCTCTCCATTGAGAAAAATGTGGTGTCACAGCCATACACCACACTTGCTAGGTGGTAGCTTTAAATCGGCCGCGGTCCATTAGTACATGTCGCACCCGCGTGTCGCCACTGTCAGTAATTGCAGACCGAGCGCCACCACACGGCAGGTCTAGAGAGACGTACTAGGACTCGGCCCAGTTGTACGGACGACTTTGCTAGCGACTACACTGACGAAGCCTTTCTCTCATTTGCCGAGAGACAGTTAGAATAGCCTTCAGCTAAGTCCATGGCTACGACCTAGCAAGGCGCCATTAACCATTTATAGAGAGAGTCTCACTTGTATCATCAAGAATGCTGTATACAAATGATGGATTAAAGTTAAGTATTCCAGCAGCTACGTACTTTTCTTTATAGCATTCATTACGTATCCTGTTTCAGAACTAACGCCAGCCGGCGCGTGTAAACGCGTGCCTTTCGGTTACCCGTCACTGTGGACTGGCTGTCTTGTCAGTCCACTACAAACAACATGCTGTGTTCCGTTTGCTAAAAACTCTTCAGTCCAGCCACACACCTGGTCGGATATTCCGTAGCCTCTTACTTTGTTTATCAAGCGACAGTGCGGTACTGTACCGAACGCAGCTTTACCATAATAATTTGCCCACCTCTGTGGGTCCCTTTTCCTATCAGCAGACATTAACCAGACGCCGATATGCATCATATCTGCGAGACACTCAAGCCCCTCTCTGAAGGACGTGTGCTTGGAACCGCTCCCATCAGTGTGGTTCCAGCACGATGTATGCCCAGTACGCTACCCACATGTTTCCAGGAAAGTTGTGGACGTAATGTTCCCATACAGATGGATAGGACGGGGAGGTTTTTGAGTTGGCCAGCCTGTCCCACCTACGTGACGCCGTTAGACCTCCATCTCCGGAGCGCAGCGAAAAGGTGTGTGTACCACGAACCTCCATCGCCAAAAGAGGATACGCAACAACGTGTTACCGCTGCGTGTACATGAATATCTGTGGAAACACTACAATCTGTGCAAAGCCCACATGTTCACCGTCTCAACAACTGTACCGATGCAAATGGCAGGCTTTTCGAACATCTGTCGAGGTGACGCAGGTTCACCGGACGTGACGTTACCAGTTATTTGTAATCTCGTTTTCCATGCTAGATGTAGTGCACAACCTTGATGTATATGTGTGCAGTATTCCACTAATAAGAACCATGTCTCACCACTAAATTATACATCTAGTTTTCATTTCTGTAGAAAAAACGTACATGTGCCATTTACATAAACGTAGCACTGTATTGAAAGTGGCGTTTGTTCACTTTTATGGACTGTACATTGCTCCCCATTTTGTGTGCCCCTGAGAGCAGACTGCAGAACAGTGCAGCCAACTCTTGCTGTGCGTATTACGGCAGAAATTGCGGCGCCGTTGCCAACATGTATAAGATTTATAACAGTTAAAACCAAGTCTGCCATCACTCAATATTTTGTGTTAGCAGAAGAGCCAACACCGTGTTACGAGTGGAGGCCGAAATGCACGCGTTTTAGCTCAAGCAGGCTAGCGTGAGGAGGGAAGAACTATACTGACGTGAGGTCTAGAACATGACAAGGAATTATAATTCAGAAAGCGGACGTTATTAGTTTGATACTTAACTTTAATCCATTAATGATGAACGTCGCTCGCTGACGGTACTCGATTCACAATATTATCTGTTCAGAATACATTCTTGAAGTAATTATAGTAACTGAATATGGCGCCTTGCCAGGTCGTAGCAAATGACATAGCTGAAGGCTATGCTAAACTGTCGTCTCTGCAAATGAGAGCGTATGTAGACAGCGAACCATCGCTAGCAAAGTCGGCTGTACAACTGGGCCGAGTGCTAGGGAGTCTCTCTAGAATAGACCTGCCGTGTGGTGGCGCTCGGTCTGCAATCACTGATAGTGGCGACACGCGGGTCCGACGTATACTAACGGACCGCGGCCGATTTAAAGGCTACCACATAGCAAATGTGGTGTTCGCGGTGACACTACAAAATACACCTCGGGTTTTCATCTCTGTAGAAAGAAACATACGTGCACCATTTAAAAGATCATACATTGTGTAGAAAGTGGTGCTGGATGATCTTTACGAATTATGCATTCCAGCTCACTGTGTGAGCCCCTGGCATACTATAGGTACGTCACTGCCAATTGCATTTTTCATAGATAGTTTCACTTCCGAAATACACTGCTGGACCAGAACATCATGACCACTGACCTACTACCGATATAAACCCGTCCAGGCGATAGTAGAGTCACCTGGCGAGGAACGACTGTTAGTCAGACACACGCACGGTGAATGTAATACAGGGTAATTACAAATGATTGAAGCTATTTCACAGCTCTACAATAACTTTATTATTTGAGATATTTTCACAATGCTTTGCACACACATACAAAAGCTCAAAAAGTTTTTTTAGGCATTCACAAATGTTCGATATGTGCCCCTTTAGTGATTCGGCAGACATCAAGCCGAAAATCAAGTTCCTCCCACACTCGGCGCAGCATGTCCCCATCAATAAGTTCGAAAGCATCGTTGATGCGAGCTCGCAGTTGTGGCACGTTTCTTGGTAGAGAAGGTTTAAACACTGAATCTTTCACATAACCCCACAGAAAGAAATCGCATGGGGTTAAGTCGGGAGAGCGTGGAGGCCATGACATGAATTGCTGATCATGATGTCCACCACAACCGATCCATCGGTTTTCCAATCTCCTGTTTAAGAAATGCCGAACATCATGATGGAAGTGCGGTGGAGCACCATCCTGTTGAAAGATGAAGTCGGCGCTGTCGGTCTCCAGTTGTGGCATGAGCCAATTTTCCAGCATGTCCAGATACACGTTTCCTGTAACGTTTTTTTTTTTGTAGAAGAAAAATGGGCCATAAACTTTAAACCGTGATATTGCACAAAACATGTTAACATTTGGTGAATTGCGAATTTACTGCACGAATGCGTGAGGATTCTCTACCGCCCAGATTCGCACATTGTGTCTGTTCACTTGACCATTAAGAGAAAATGTTGCTTCATCGCTGAAAACAAGTTTCGCGCTGAACGCATCCTCTTCCATGAGCTGTTGCAACCGCGCCGAATATTCAAAGCGTTTGACTTTGTCATCGGGTGTCAGGGCTTGTAGCAATCGTAAACGGTAAGGCTTCTGCTTTAGCCTTTTCCGTAAGATTTTCCAAACCGTCGGCTGTGGTACGTTTAGCTCCCTGCTTGCTTTATTCGTCGACTTCCGCGGGCTACGCGTGAAACTTGCCCGCACGCGTTCAACCGTTTCTTCACTCACTGCAGGCCGACCCGTTGATTTCCCCTTACAGAGACATCCAGAAGCTTTAAACTGCGCATACCATCGCCGAATGGAGTTAGCAGTTGGTGGATCTTTGTTGAACTTCGTCCTGAAGTGTCGTTGCACTGTTATGACTGACAGATGTGAGTGCATTTCAAGCACGACATATGCTTTCTCGGCCCCTGTCGTCATTTTGTCTCACTGCGCTCTCGAGCGCTCTGGCGGCAGAAACCTGAAGTGCGGCTTCAGCCGAACAAAACTTTATGAGTTTTTCTACGTATCTGTAGTGTGTCGTGACCATATGTCAATGAATGGAGCTACAGTGAATTTATGAAATCGCTTCAATCATTTGTAATACCACTGTATTAGTGAGCGTGCTGTTCGCGTGTAGGATGGGGAAGGCGCGCGATCTACCTGAGTTTGACCGAGGGCAGACTGTGATGGCCCGGGGGCTGGGCACGAGTGTTTCCGAAACTGCACGACTTGCATGGTGATCGAGGAGCTCCGTGGTGATTCTCTTCAATACGTGGTGAAGCGAAGATGAAACCACGTTCAGACGTTTTGGGGTTGGGCGACCACTACAGATGTCGGACATCGTAGTCTGGATAGACTGGTAAAACAGAACAGGCAGCGAACTGTGGCGGAGCTACCATCAGACTTCAGTGCTGGGAAAAGTACGTTTCTGAACACAAAGCGCAGTCAGCACTCCTAATGATGGGCCTCCCCAGTCGACGATCCATGTAAGTGCCAATTTTAACATCAAGACATTGGCGGCTACGACTGGAATGGGTTCGTGACCATCGCCACTGGGCATTGACGCAGTGGCAGAGAGTTGCATGAACTGATGAATCCCAATACCTTCTTCATCACGCCGATGGGATGGAGCGAATCCGTCGTCTTCCAGAGGTATAACTCCTTGACACCTGTACTGCAAGATGGAGACAAGTTGACGGCAGCTCTCAAAAGATGATCAATTCTGACCACTAGGTTGGAAAACGAGCGCCGAAAGCAGCCACTACCCCGTTTCAAACTGGTTTCTGCCCCATCTTAGTGATACACTATGTGATCGAAAGTATCCGGACACCACCAAAAACATACGTTTTTCATATCTGGGTGCATTGTGCTGCCATCTACTGCCAGGTACTCCATATCAGCGACTTTAACAGTTATTAGACATAGTGAGAGAGCAGAATGGGACGCCCCGCGGAACTCACGGACTTCGAAAGTGGTCAGGTGATTGGGTGTCACTTGTGTCATACGTTCGTGCGCGAGATTTCTACATTCCTGAACATCCATAGGTCCACTGTTTCCGATTTGATAGTGATGTGGAAACGTGAAGGGACACGCACAGCACAAAAGCGTACAGGCCGACCTCGTCTGTTGACTGACAGAGACCACCTACAGTTAAAGAGGGTCGTAATGTCTAATAGGCAGACATCTATCCAGATCATCACACAAGAGTTCCAAACTGCATCAGGATCCACTGCAAGTACTATGAGAGTTAGGCGGGCGGTGAGAAAACTTGGATTTCACGGTCGAGCGACTGCTTGTAAGCCACACATCACTCCGGTAAATGACTAATGACGCCTCGCTTGGTGTAAGGAGCGTAAACATTGGACGATTGAACAGTGCGAAAACGTTGTGTGGAGTGACGAATCACAGTATACAATGTGGCGATACGATGGCAGCGTCTGGGTATCGCGAATGCCCGGTGAACGTCATCTGCCAGCGTGTGTAGTGCCAACATTAAAATTCGGCGGCGGTGATGTTTTAAGCACCTTCTTGCTTCCAGATGTTCAAGAGCGATTTTGGAATGGCGATTGAATCTTTCAACACGATCGAGGAATTGTGCATAATGCACTGCCTGTAGCGGAGTGGTTACACGACAATAACATCCCTGTAATGGACTGGCCTACTCAGAGTCCTGACCTGAATCGTATAGAACACCTTTGCGCTGTTTTGGAACGCCGACTTCGTGGCTGGCCTCACCGACCGACATCTATACCTCTCCTCAGTGCAGCATTCCGTGAAGAATGGGCTGCCATTCCCCAAGAAACCGTCCAGCACCTGGATGGACGTATGCCTACGAGAGTGGAAGCAGTCATCAACACAATATTGATTCCAGCATTACCGATGGAGGGCGCCACGAACTTGTAAGTCATTTTCATACTTTTGATCATGCAGAGTATCTCTTCCACAAGCAGTATCAGACAACGGTCTAAAGCCAGAAAAGATAAATACAGAAACACAGCGCTACAAGTTTACACCGGGAAGAAACGAATTTACTATGTTCTATTAGACTACGCCAAGTGCAGTCTCCTTCGTGAACGATAACTTCTGCTAGCTTGTGGCCCCACGGCCGGCTATCCAGCCGATTGTTACCGATAATGAGTGCGGCCACTAAACTGCCGCTCTCGCCTATAAGACGTGCAAACGACTATTCCGGTCCTCAGGCCCACGCAATGGGGACTTGCCAACTTTTCTTTGCCACTAACTGCCGACTTTCGAAATACACACCATAACAGCACCTTCTGCAGACAGCGTTCGAAACAGCTCCCTAAAATTACACAGTGAGGCAAAAAAAAAAAAAAGGTCACACGACGACGGAATTATCCCAACGGCACGTAAATCGGTAGATGTAATGTACATGTACAGACAAACAAATGTTTGCAATTTCGGAAATACTGGATGATTTATTGAAGAGAAAGAGCTTCGCAAATTGAGCAATCCAATAATAAAGCGTTGGTCCACTTCTGGCCCTAATGCAAACATTTATTCAGCTTAGCATTGGTTGACAGAGTTGTTGGATGTCCTATCACATATATAATGCCAAATTCTGTCCAACTGGCGCGTTAGAGCGTCAAACTCTCGAGTTCGTTGGAAGGTCCTGCACATGATGCTCGAAACGCTCTCAATTGGGGACAGATCGAGCTACTTTGCTGGCCAATGTAGAGTTTGACAGCCACAAAGACAAGTAGTAGAAACTCTCGCCGCGTGTGGGCATGCATTATCTAGCTGAAATGTAAGTCCAGGAGGGCTTGCCATGAAGGGCAACAAAACGAGGCGTCAAGTATAGACGACATATCGCTGCGCTCTAAGCGGGCCACGGTTGAAAACCAAGGGGGTCCTGCTATGAATAGAAATGGTACCCCAGGCCATCACTCCGGGCTGTCGGGATGAATGGCGGGCGATGGTCAGGTTGGTATTCTATCATTCCGGGTTGTTGGGATGAATGGTGGGCGACAGTCAGGTTGGTATTCTATCACTCCGGGCTGTCGGGATGAATGATGGGCGACAGTCAGGTTGGTATTCTGTCACTCCGGGCTGTCGGGATGAATGGCGGGCGACAGTCAGGTTGGTATTGTATCACTTCGGGCTGTCGGGATGAATGGCGGGCGACAATCAGGTTGGTATTCTATCACTCCGCACTGTCGGGATGAATGGCGAGCGACAGCCAGGTTGGTATTCTCTCACTCCGGGCTGTCGGGATGAATGGCGGGTGACAGTCAGGTTGGTATTCTGTCACTCCTTGCTGTCGGGATGAATGGCGGGCGACAGTCAGGTTGGTATTCTGTCACTACGCGGGGCATCCCCAGACACGTCTTTGGCCTGGAATCTCATTGATGGCAGTACAAGTGTCTTCATTGATAAATCCCACATCAAACTGATGCCCAATCACCAGTAAAGACGTCTGGAGACGCCCCAGACAGTCGTCTGCCTTACAGTTCAGCAAACTGGAGTGATGGTCTGGGGTGCCATTTCATTTCATAGCAGGTGTTGGCTGTCATCTGCAACCAGCATAAAGCACAGCGTTACGTCGACGATATTCCATGCCTCGTTTGGTTGTCCTTAATGGCAAGCCATCCTGAGCACACGTTTAAGCAAGATAATACTCGATGACACGCACGAGAGAGTCTCTACTGCTTGTATTCGTGCTTATCAAACCCTACCCTGAATAATAAGGTTGTCGGATCTATACTCTGCTGAGAACGTTTTTAGGGTTATGGGCAGGGCTATCCAACCACCTCGGGACATTGACGACCTAACGCGCCAGCTGGGCACCATTTGGTACGATATCCCTCAGAAGGGCATCCAACAAATTTACCAATCAATGCCAAGCTGAATATCTACTTGCATAAGAACCAGAGGTGGACCAATGGATTAGTCAGTTGCTGAGTTTCTGAGGCTCTTTCTCTCGGATAAATAATCCAGTTTTCTGAAATTCTAATCATTTGATTGTATATGTACACAACATCCCTTATTGACATTATAATTATATTTTTCCAGAGACATTTAAGTATCACCTTTATCTACGACAGTGATGGAAGCTGAAGAAATGAATTAAAATTCATGCTACAACCAGGACTCGAACATGAGCCTGCCGTCTTACGAAACAGAAATTCTGACCATTACACCATTGCAGCACTACAGTCAACACCGCTGTACGAACTACTCAACTCCAGTGCCCTTCCCAACACAAATTCATATCAGCGTAGGGGGACAATAAGGTGGAGATATGAATTGAAGTTTGTGTTGGGGAGGGCATACGACTTGGGTAGTTTGTACAGCGATGTTGACTGTAGTGCTGCGGTGGTGTAATGCTCATCATTTCTGACTAGTAAGCAAGAAGACCTGGATTTGCGTCCCGAGCGTGGTTTGTTCAGCTTCCATTATTATCGTAGATTTCAGTCCCATTGAGGTAATTCCTTCTTGATGTGCTGTTTTTTGTGTTAGAGAGTATTGACATTTAGTCCTTACAGCCAAACCAGAATTATGGCTTTATCATCGCATGTTTCCTGCTGATGCTAAGGCCGGTATTACACTACCAAATTTCTTTGTGAAAGATTTGATCAAAGATGTAACCAAATATTCGTCAAATATATTTGACAAAGATCTTTGACGTGGCGCTAAACAGGGGTATTACACTGTCATCATATTTTTCGTCAAAGTTCAAGACGGCTGACAACAACAACTTGTTGTCAACAGCAGTTGCATGTACCACAATTGTACTGTGTGCACATGCGGAAGAGCAGCGGGGAAAAAAAGGAAACGTACTTGGGTGAAGCCCTGGGTTTTACGACGACATGCTACGGTCGCAGGTTCGAATCCTGCCTCGGGCATGGATGTGTGTGATGTCCTTGGGTTAGTTAGGTTTAAGTAGATCTAAGTTCTAGGGGACTGATGACCACAGATGTTAAGTCCCATAGTACTCAGAGCCATTTGAACCATTTTTTATTTTTTTTACGACGACACGATAAAAGCGTTCAACAAAACTTGTTACGTGAGCTTATAGTGGAGGACGTCAAGTCGTATATTTAAAATACTTAAGAATGGATGAGCATACATTTCAGTATGTGCTCAGTGAAGTGTATCCTCATATCACAAAGCACAATACTCACTTAAGAACTGTTGCCGGGCGGGGTGGCCGTGCGGTTCTAGGCGCTACAGTCTGGAACCGCGAGACCGCTACGGCCACAGGTTCGAATCCTGCCTCGGGCATGGTTGTGTGTGATGTCTCTAGGTTAGTTAGGTTTAAGTAGTTCTAAGTTCTAGGGGACTGATGACCTCAGCAGTTAAGTCCCATAGTGCTCAGAGCTATTTTTTAACTGCTATATCTGCAGAAGACAGGCCCACTGTAACACTACGATTTCTTGCTACAAGAGAGGGTTAGGTTAGGTTAGGTCTCCAATCTTCCTAATCTGTTTTTGTATTCAGGGTGCCCCACGTTGTAAAGCGCCTCATCAGCTTTATACATCTCTATTAATTTTGTAGTTGTCGGTATAACCAATTGTATTTACCGGCAATGTTTATAAAAACACACAGATGGCAGAACGTTGCAGCGATGCTAGTGCTCCACGTCGAAACATATCACATTGCAGTGAACAGAAGACAAGCGACTTCTTTGATCAAATATACAGCGATGCCCTAGATTTGATCAAATATTTGACGATATTTGACAAAGTTCCCTATTACACCATCAAATTTCTTTGACAAGGATATTTGACAAAGATATTGGACAAAGAAATTTGGTAGTGTAACACCGGTCTAACTGCAGTTGCCGTCAGGTGCTACGGACGCCTCCCATCCTGGGAAAGTCACTCGCTCTTGAGCCCTCCCTGCAACCCACTGAGGAGTATCAGGTACAGACTTGCCCATTGCTTTCAGGCTGCAGAGGGCCTCATTGTCATAGACACCAGAATGCTGGCTGCTGCAGCCATGGGACGAAGTCACAGGCGCGGCGAGAAAATGGTGTGTTACAAACGCACTGAACATTTTTACATCATTACAGCTTGCAGGACAGATTCACTTAATTAATAATGTATATTTCCTAATCATTGACGACAGTTTAAAATTTCTTACTTGGTAGTTGGTTGTATATCTTCAGCAGTGTCACACCGACAGGTTCCTGGCCTAGGAAGGTTCTCCGGAAGTTTCCAAACGGGGCGGTAGGTTCGGCGTACGGCACCCCCTTGCTCTTCCAGTACCTATAGGCACTGGAGAACCACAAGTAGAGGGCGAGCACGGCCGCCGATAAGACGACGACCAACTCGGCGATCCACGAATCCAGGAGCAGCGCCATCAGCAGTCTGGAAAAAGGAAATAGGGAAACGGCGTCAGCGTCCGGCGGAACGCCAGGAAAAGCTCAAATGGACGTGGAAACTTGTTACCAGTAAAAGAGATTTAATCTTAGTTTCAACCCCGTCTATAGGTTGTCTTAACTATGCTTCACACCTAATGACATGCTCACAACAAAGCTGAATCACCCGAATCTACGGATATACTCTCGCAAGCAGGAAAATAAACAAAAACCAACTCTGCGGGTGTTCCAAGCTGAACCGCCTCTGAAGTGTCGGCAGACGAGCCAACATTGTTTTTAGAGGAGGCCGAAATGCACGCTATAAGCTCACGAAGGCTGGCGTGAGGTCTGAAACAGGATACGTAATGAATGCTATAAAGAAAAGTACGTAGCATCCGGAATACTTAACTTTAATCCACATTTGTAGAACATTGCTCTTGATGATACAGAAGTATTATAGCAATTGAATACGGCGCCTTGCTAGGTCGTAGCAAATGTAGCTGAAGGCTATGCTAACTATCGTCTCGGCAAATGAGAGCGTAATTCTCAGTGAACCATGGCTAGCAACGTCGGCTGTACAACTGGGGCGAGTGCTAGTACGTCTCTCTAGACCTGCCGTGCGGTGGCGCTCGGTCTGCAATTACTGACAGTGGCGACACGCGGGTCCGTCGTATACTAGCGGACCGCGGCCGATTCAAAAGCTACCACCTAGCAAGTGCGGTGTCTGGTGGTGACACCACAGCCTGCTGCGAAACTGCTTCATTCTCGAGGCTCGCATGAAAACGACTACTTATTCCAATGGTTACTCTGGACTTTCCTACGAAAAATGGCATCCATCCTTCATGAACAGAATTCTGTTTGTAAGCCAGTCGATTGCATTGGTCACCAAATGACTTTTATTTACCTTACCTGCCATATTTCGACACTTTAAGGTTATTTTCTGGCTGCTGAATCCAAATATGACATGTCTTATCTAATTCGCTCTAATTTTCAGGTGTGGTATATCATTCGTTAGGTATTGTGTCTAGGTGCGGACATATGGCAACAATGTGTTTTCTGTCTATATACTTGTAAGCACTGACATTTTTGTCATTTAAAGTGTATGTCATTCTCTACTACATTGTTGATTACAAAATACACACACACCACACACACACACACACACACACACACACACACACACACATATATACATATATATATATATATATATACATATATATATATATACATATATATATATGTACTCGTATTTTTTACTATGTACAGATGTGCAGATAAAAAATGTGTTCGTCCCACTGAGCCTGCGTAAGCCACCCAAATCGCTTCTGTTAGATCTCCTGGCGCCCTTCGTAAGCAAATTTCTGTTCCGACAGTTTCCGATATTAAATTTCGAATGTTCGAATGTGTGTGAAATCTTATGGGACTTAACTGCTGAGGTCATCAGTCCCTAAGCTTACACACAACTTAACCTAAATTATCCTAAGGACAAACACACACACCCATGCCCGAGGGAGGACTCGAACCTCCGCCGGTACCAGCCGATTTTAAATTTCAGCAAAAAACTATTTTTTGTGCACTCAGAGCTGTACTCATTTTTTCCCTGAAGAAATATTAGACCTTTATTGCTGGGAATTGGAGAAGAGTCACTTTAATCACAACAAAACTTTGCCGCAAGCAGTGAGTTCGCTCTTTATGAACATTGTTGTTTGTACTGGCAGCATCTTCCTGAGCAATGTTTTTTGACGCTGTCCTGTATAACTTGAGAGCTTGTGAGTGTAGATGGAGTCACGTGATTTGTGTGTGACACATTGTTCTTAACGCAGCTAAGCAAAATAGTAACATGATAATGGCTTCTTAAGGGCCTGTCAAGCTTTAACTAAAAGGGAATAAACCTTTCAGTGACGGGGAAGTAGTTAAAGAAGCAATGATTAATACCGCTCACTCTTTGTTCGATGGTCACGAAGATAAATCTGCGCTTATGTCTTCAGCAAAAAGGACTTTAGTTGTCTTACCAAAATGCTGATAGACGTGTCGAACATGTCTACAAAAATTTACAATCTTAATTGTATCAGTTCCTGCAATCCTGTGAAGTACCAACATTGGTGGGGAACGCACTTTACAGATTTCGTTTGAGCGCATGCAAAAATGTACATATTTTAAAGGAGAATATCTTGAGAAACAATAACACGATATGTACAATACGTTTTGTAGTTTCATTGTTTTTGTAAATGATTGAAAGACAGCCCTCGCCTTAGTGTATTTTGTAAAAACGAACAGATTGTACGCACTGCAACTAGGACTTAAAGCGTTCTCACCCGCAAATTTCTTTTACACTGGATAAGGCAGAACTCGCTACGTTCCATACCTACTGGAACTGTGTGGACATCACACGACTTTGTTATTCAAGTGCATCGTATTTCCAGCTGAGCAGCACCTTCAAAAACGACCATTTGTTCTTTTCTAAACCAGACCTCATCTGTCTTTCCGTTCGTCTATTATGTTTCAAAGTATTCGACAGTTACTGTTTTCTCTTTGAACTGTATAAGATCTTCTTTCCATTTCAGCAAAACAACGGCCATTACCTTCCTGTTGGCCAAATTGATTTTTTCCTGCTTTCTAACGGCCGGCCACCGCCTTGTGTGCAGTGCTTTATTTGGGAGCTCAGGTCACATTCAGCTAAAAGTATAGATGCTCAAAATTTGTGGTATTCCTTTTAAAATAGTCCACACGACGCTGAGACATTCCTTCTCGTATTTCCTTGTGGTTAGCATTCAACAGAAACATCACTTATTCGGCACAATTCTTTTGCACAGGTAGGTTTAGGTGCAGAATGCACCGCGAAATTTGTTCTGTTTCTTCAGTTTCATGTGTTTAATACACCCTTGACTACCTACTGGCCATTAAAATGTTGCGCATTTCCTCTCCGGTTTTCACCTGAATTTCTATTATTTGTACGTCCTGCATTTGGACTATCTCCAAACTATGAAGTGTCTCACTTAAATTCAGCCACCTGTTTCTTCGCTACGAAAACGGGGAAGCAGATTGCTTATAAACCTTCGTCAATGTTGGTAAAATATTGGCCATTAACAGTTCAAACAAAGATTTGTATTACTCCACTAAATTACGGTTTACCGAAACACACGCGAAATGAGTAATTGAATATACCACATAAATAAAGTTATTCCGTAGATCAATTTTTGCTTGACCTAGATAAAAGAAAGCTTCTTTTGATGTTACCTCCGTTTAAATAATATGGTGGTAACTTTTAATTTTGCTCATGTGTGTGTAAGTATCATCATCATCATCATCATCATCATTTAAGACTGATTATGCCTTTCAGCGTTCAGTCTGGAGCATAGCCCCCCTTATACAGTTCCTCCATGATCCCCTATTCAGTGCTAACATTGGTGTCTCTTCTGATGTTAAACCTATTACTTCAAAATCATTCTTAACCGAATCCAGGTACCTTCTCCTCGGTCTGCCCCGACTCCTCCTACCCTCTACTGCTGAATCCATGAGTCTCTTGGGTAACCTTGCTTCTCCCACGCGTGTAACATGACCCCACCATCTAAGCCTGTTCGCCCTGACTGCTACATCTATAGAGTTCATTCCCAATTTTTCTTTGATTTCCTCACTGTGGACACCCTCCTGCCATTGTTCCCATCTACTAGTACCTGCAATCATCCTAGCTACTTTCATATCCGTAACCTCAACCTTGTTGATAAGGTAACCTGAATCCACCCAGCTTTCGCTCCCATACAACAAAGTTGGTTGAAAGATCGAACGGTGCACAGATAACTTAGTCTTGGTACTGACTTCCTTCTTGCAGAAGAGAGTAGATCGTAGCTGAGCGCTCACTGCATGAGCTTTGCTACACCTCGCTTCCAGTTCTTTCACTATGTTGCCATCCTGTGAGAATATGCATCCTAAGTACTTGAAACCGTCCACCTGTTCTAACTTTGTTCCTCCTATTTGGCACTCAATCCGTTTATATTTCTTTCCCACTGACATTACTTTCGTTTTGGAGATGCTAATCTTCATACCATAGTCCTTACATTTCTGATCTAGCTCTGAAATATTACTTTGCAAACTTTCAATCGAATCTGCCATCACAACTAAGTCATCCGCATATGCAAGACTGCTTATTTTGCGTTCACATATCTTAATCTCACCCAGCCAGTCTATTGTTTTCAACATATGATCCATAAATAATATGAACAACAGTGGAGACAGGTTGCAGCCTTGTCTTACCCCTGAAACTACTCTGAACCATGAACTCAATTTACCGTCAACTCTAACTGCTGCCTGACTATCCATGTAAAGACCTTTAATTGCTTGCAAAAGTTTGCCTCCTATTCCATAATCTTGTAGAACAGACAATAACTTCCTCCTAGGAACCCGGTCATATGCCTTTTCTAGATCTATAAAGCATAGATACAATTCCCTGTTCCACTCATAACACTTCTCCATTATTTGCCGTAAGCTAAAGACCTGGTCCTGACAACCTCTAAGAGGCCTAAACCCACACTGATTTTCATCCAATTGGTCCTCAACTAATACTCGCACTTTCCTTTCAACAATACCTGAGAAGATTTTACCCACAACGCTGATTAAAGAGATACCTCTGTAGTTGTTACAATCTGTGTGTAAGTATTTACTCATAATTTCAAAAGACACTGTTAAAACTGACCGAAGAAGCGTGATATGTAAAAGTGAAACATAGTAAGGTAATTAAAAATAGTGAAATATGTCATTCTGCAGCCGCGCGGTATTAGCCGAGCGGTCTGGGCGCTGCAGTCATGGACTACGCTGCTGGTCGCAGCGGAGGTTCGAGTCCTCCCTCGGGCATGGATGTGTGTGTTTGTCCTCAGGATAATTTAGGTTAAGTAGTGTGTAAGCTTAGGGACTGATGACCATAGCAGTTAAGTCTCATAAGATTTCACTCACATCTGAGCATTTTTTTTTTTTGTGATTCTGCTAAACGTCATCGGAATAAAAGTTAGAATAGAACTGGTAGTCGTTCCGTGTCGCATTGTCCCTCACATACCAAGCATGATTAGCCATCATCAGTAAGTCTAAAACTACAGACTCTCTCACGTGCACATCTACACTGCAGGCGATATCAAAGTGGGCGAGGAATCCGCACACGATAAGCGTGATAAAGAGAACCACGGCGCAACGGCCTATCTGGTGAAAACTGCTGATAGTGCGTGAATTGTTCTTCCTGCTGATGTTATCTGAAAGGTATCACGAAATATGTATACATGATTGTAAGAGTGTTCGCTGTTTTAGCCGTACTGATGTACACCTACCAGCTTTTACAGGGTGTTTCAAAAATGACCGGTATATTTGAAACGGCAATACAAACTAAACGAGCAGCGATAGAAATACACCGTTTGTTGCAATATGCTTGGGACAACAGTACATTTTCAGGCAGACAAACTTTCGAAATTACAGTAGTTACAATTTTCAACAACAGATGGCGCTGCGGTCTGGGAAACTCTATAGTACGATATTTTCCACATATCCACCATGCGTAGCAATAATATGGCGTAGTCTCTGAATGAAATTACCCGAAACCTTTGACAACGTGTCTGGCGGAATGGCTTCACATGCAGATGAGATGTACTGCTTCAGCTGTTCAATTGTTTCTGGATTCTGGCGGTACACCTGGTCTTTCAAGTGTCCCCACAGAAAGAAGTCACAGGGGTTCATGTCTGGCGAATAGGGAGGCCAATCCACGCCGCCTCCTGTATGTTTCGGACAGCCCAAAGCAATCACACGATCATCGAAATATTCATTCAGGAAATTAAAGACGTCGGCCGTGCGATGTGGCCGGGCACAATCTTGCATAAACCACGAGGTGTTCGCAGTGTGGTCTAAGGCAGTTTGTACCGCCACAAATTCACGAAGAATGTCCAGATAGCGTGATGCAGTAATCGTATCGGATCTGAAAAATGGGCCAATGATTCCTTTGGAAGAAATGGCGGCCCAGACCAGTACTTTTTGAGGATGCAGGGATGAGGGGACTGCAACATGAGGCTTTTCGGATCCCCATATGCGCCAGTTCTGTTTATTGACGAAGCCGTCCAGGTAAAAATAAGCTTCGTCAGTAAACCAAATGCTGCCCACATGCATATCGCCGTCATCAATCCTGTGCACTATATCGTTAGCGAATGTCTCTCGTGCAGCAATGGTAGCGGCGCTGAGGGGTTGCCACATTTGAATTTTGTATGGATAGAGGTGTAATCTCTGGCGCATGAGACGATACGTGGACGTTGGCGTCATTTGGACCGCAGCTGCAACACGGCGAACGGAAACCCGAGGCCGCTGTCGGATCACCTGCTGCAGTAGCTGCGCGTTGCCCTCTGTGGTTGCCGTACGCGGTCGCCCTACCTTTCCAGCACGTTCATCCGTCACGTTCCCAGTCCGTTGAAATTTTTCAAACAGATCCTTTATTGTATCGCTTTTCGGTCCTTTGCTTACATTAAACCTCCGTTGAAAACTTTGTCTTGTTGCAACAACACTGTGTTCTAGGCGGTGGAATTCCAACACCAGAAAAATCCTCTGTTCTAAGGAATAAACCATGTTGTCCACAGCACACTTGCACGTTGTGAACAGCACACGCTTACAGCAGAAAGACGACGTACAGAATGGCGCACCAACAGACTACATTGTCTTCTATATCTTTCACATCACTTGCAGCGCCATCTGTTGTTGAAAATTGTAACTACTGTAACTTCGAAAGTTTGTCCGCCTGAAAATGTACTGTTGTCCCAAGCATATTGCAACAAACGGTGTATTTCTATCACTGCTCGTTTAGTTTTTATTGCCGTTTCAAATATACCGGTCATTTTTGAAACACCCTGTATAAGCCGGAACATTAGACTGTATATACGTGTTCGGTTAGTTATGTTACGCTAAATAACTGCAGTTGCTTAAGGCTCGATTCAGAAATAGGCATGCGATGGCATTCCACGTGTATCCCCACAGTGTTACCATCGCACAATATGTGGACCGCAGCAAATATAGGAATTCAGTGCTACATAGGTCTCTTCTCAATGGCACGAATCTGTCTGTGAGAAACGTACGAAACCTTCTCGAAAACTGTCATGTTTATCGTGGACGACGTTATTCGTGACTGGATGCAGAGTAGACACACAATTAATGGCTGGCCCTCAGCTGTGGAATTACTCCTTTAGAACAAAAATATGTGGATGAACAGAAATTTAAAGTCAATGAGTATGAGACGGCAGAGGGCGAAAATCTGTACGGTTACGTTTCAGACATGGCGTCCGTCCTGGAATCAGCCATCTTTGATGCAACTCGTAATTTTTCATGGAACGGGGGTCATGTGACATATGGGAAATGTGGCCAGTAACACGATTTGAGCATAGCTTTAGTCATTCTAGAATTGTGACTGATATTTCTTTCGTTAGAGGTGACGTGATAGTTAGTGGCGTTAACGCAAGCCTTATGCACTGAGGCGATACACGTATCAGGACAGAAGAGAGCCCTTGTTGTCTCAGAGGATTTCGAACAGTGCCAACTTCACAGGCCGACCACATACTCACTCACACTGCCATGGTGAAAACTTGACGCGGCGCATCGTGAAACTGGCAGAGACACGCGGAAAGCTGGGACGATCGGAAGCGGCTACGGATGAAGCCTCACCAGCCGCCATCTTGGACAACTCAACGAGAGTCCAGAGCGCCGTACTGGCCCCCTCTTGCAGGAAACTTGGCTAAAGTGGCGAGGAATGTGTTAAGCGGATAACAACAACTCGAAGATGAATGAAACTGTGCCCTGGTGAGAGACACCTTTTATTTTCTCGTGTAATTCTATATCTGAATTGACATGTCACATGGCGCCCTTTCTGTTTGAAAATTAACCTTTAGCTTGGAGATGGTGGCGTACAAAGCCACCACCATTACTGTAACCTCGCCTCACAGGTTTTCTAAAAAGGTGGTTCTGCACCTAAGCATAACACCGTACATTTAAGATAGCAGTTCGATATATTTGTAGACCCTTACTTCATAACGATTATCCCAAGGAGTCGCACATGAGCCGGACGCTGTGGCCGAGCGGTTCTAGGAGCTTAAGTCCGGAACCGCGCTGCTTCTACGGTCGCAGGTTCGAATCCTGCCTCGGGCATGGACGTGTGTGATGACCTCCGTAGGTTAGTTAGGTTTAAGTACTTCTAAGTCTAGGAGACTGATGCCGGCCGGTGTGGCCGAGCGGTTCTAGGCGCTTCAGTTAGGAACCGCGCGACCGCTACGGTCGCAGGTTAGAATCCTGCCTCGGGCATGGATGTGTGTGATGTCCTTAGGTTAGTTAGGTTTAAGTAGTTCTAAGTCTAAGGGACTGATGACGTCAGATGTTAAGTCCCATAGTGCTCAGAGCCATTTGAACCATTTAGGAGTCTGATGACCTCAGAAGTTAAGTCCCATAGTGCCTAGAGGCATCAGCCCCACATGAATTCACACGATAGAGCAATGCTGTTACTACCAGAAAGTTTTCTATCGCAGACAAGGCACCAACTGTTGGAAATTAATATTTCAGGTGGAGTGATGTCTCATTACCTGAGAAGACCAGGTCAAGAACGTGTTTCTCTCTCTGATTACGTTCCATAAGAAACAACTGCCTTACGCCCCGACCTTGACGATTTTTATTGTAGTGAGAACATAGAATGAAAGTGGAAGCACTGGTGTTAATTACTGACATGCTAGATGTACCGCACAGGGGTTATTACTGAAGAATAGGATACAACCTGTCGGCTTTGACCAATGATGTCAGAAGTTACCAGAGATGATGTGTTGCACAGATTTAACAGACGAATGTTGAGAAACAAATAAATGCAGGACAGAGATACAGATGGTGGGCATGTATCATGTACATTCATATTTTGAACATATATTAAGTGAAACTTCCTGGCAGATTAAAACTGTGTGCCCGACCGAGACTCGAACTCGGGACCTTTGCCTTTCGCGGGCAAGTGCTCTACCAACTGAGCTACCGAAGCATGACTCACGCTTTACTTCTGCCAGTACCTCGTCTCCTACCTTCCAAACTTTACAGAAGCTCTCCTGCGAACCTTGCAGAACTAGCACTCCTGAAAGAAAGGATATTGCGGAGACATGGCTTAGCCACAGCCTGGGGGATGTTTCCAGAATGATATTTTCACTCTGCAGCGGAGTGTGCGCTGATATGAAACTTCCTGTCAGATTAAAACTGTGTGCCCGACCGAGACTCGAACTCGGGACCTTTGCCTTTCGCGGGCAAGTGCTCTACCAACTGAGCTACCGAAGCACGACTCACGCCCGGTACTCACAGCTTTACTTCTGCGAGTACCTCGTCTCCTACCTTCCAAACTTTCCAGAAGCTCTCCTGCGAACCTTGCAGAACTAGCACTCCTGAAAGAAAGGACATTGCGGAGACATGGCTTAGCCACAGCCTGGGGGATGTTTCCAGAATGATATTTTCACTCTGCAGCGGAGTGTGCGCTGATATGAAACTTCCTGGCAGATTAAAACTGTGTGCCCGACCGAGACTCGAACTCGGGACCTTTGTCTTTCGGGGGCAAGTGCTCTACCAACTGAGCTACCGAAGCACGACTCACGCCCGGTACTCACAGCTTTACTTCTGCCAGTACCTCGTCTCCTACCTTCCAAACTTTACAGAAGCTCTCCTGCGAACCTTGCAGAACTAGCACTCCTGAAAGAAAGGATATTGCGGAGACATGGCTTAGCCACAGCCTGGGGGATGTTTCCAGAATGATATTTTCACTCTGCAGCGGAGTGTGCGCTAATATGAAACTTCCTGTCAGATTAAAACTGTGTGCCCGACCGAGACTCGAACTCGGGACCTTTGCCTTTCGCGGGCAAGTGCTCTACCAACTGAGCTACCGAAGCACGACTCACGCCCGGTACTCACAGCTTTACTTCTGCCAGTACCTCGTCTCCTACCTTCCAAACTTTACAGAAGTGTGTACCGGGTGTGAGTCGTGCTTCGGTAGCTCAGTTGGTAGAGCACTTGCCCGCGAAAGGCAAAGGTCCCTAGTTCGAGTCTCGGTCGGGCACACAGTTTTAATCTGACAGGAAGTTTCATATCAGCGCACACTCCGCTGCAGAGTGAAAATATCATTCTGGAAACATCCCCCAGGCTGTGGCTAAGCCATGTCTCCGCAATATCCTTTCTTTCAGGAGTGCTAGTTCTGCAAGGTTCGCAGGAGAGCTTCTGTAAAGTTTGGAAGGTAGGAGACGAGGTACTGGCAGAAGTAAAGCTGTGAGTACCGGGCGTGAGTCGTGCTTCGGTAGCTCAGTTGGTAGAGCACTTGCCCGCGAAAGGCAAAGGTCCCGAGTTCGAGTCTCGGTCGGGCACACAGTTTTAATCTGCCAGGAAGTTTCATATCAGCGCACACTCCGCTGCAGAGTGAAAATATCATTCTGGATATATTAAGTGCATCGGTTCTTTAAGTCCTAGAATCCTATTCTTCAGTTATCCTATTTAGCTCAGCTGAAGAATGGGATACTAGTGCAAAAAAGAAAGGGGAAAAAGGGACAGAAGTAACGTTAGCATGGAATACCTCAGTAGACGTATATGAGTTGTATCCTGAACTTCAGCTAATCTGTATAGGTTAACTGCAGCAAGGGATATAAATCAAACGTAGGTCGACATTTTCGCCTTCGCTAGCACTAGTATCCTAGTCTGCAGTTGACCAATGTAGGCCAACTGAAATATGGGATACAAATTGTTTTCTTCTTCTATACTAATAATATCGACTGAAAATCGTCATTGTAGTACTAACGATAGCGAAAAAACCTACAACAGTAAAATTATATCCCGTATAATTGCATAGGCTTCCCCGGCCAGAGTCAATCGACATAAAAGTTTTCTGGGTATGGTACCGTGTCATAATGTAAAAACTACTGCAGCTGGAGAGAAACCAACGTTTCGGCCACGATTGCAGCGGCCTTCTTCTGGGTCCCGTACTTCAGTTGACCTGAGCAGGTCAACTGAAGAATAGGATACTAGTGTTCGTGAAGACGAAAAGCTCGACATACGTAAAATTTGTATCTCGTACCTCAGTTGGACTATACAGGTCAACTGAAGAATAGGACACTAGTACTGGCGCAAGCGCAGGCGAAAAAAAGCGACATAAATAAGATTTGTATTCGGTTCTTCAGTTGACCTATATAGGATACTACCTTCATCGTTCAGCTGAGGTAAAGGGTGCCAATGTTACATACGTCGCTTTGCGTCTTTGTTAGGTCAACTGAAGTACGGGATACTAATTTTTCGTACGTCAGTCTTTTAGCCTTCGGTACTACTAGTATCGATTGCAAAATATCGTAATAATATTAGTGCTAGCGAAGGCGAAAAAAAGCGACAACTGTAAAATTTGGATCTTGCTTCAAGTCTTCCATATCCATAGGAACAGATAAATCCATACCTACAAACGAAAATCAAAAAGTAAAAATTGTTCAGAATGAATAAAGATTCTTCCAAAATATCTCAAACTGACTAAGAACGAAAATGAGTATCGAATGAATTGGAACGAACAAATGATTTAAATTAATGCAAGCGACAAAAATCGTACACAGTGCCTAGCCCTGTCTTTTAAGAACACATTCATTTATCTCAGTTTACAATGATGACGCCTTGCCACAGAAGATAATCCATTTATTACCTACGGCTCGAAAATAAAGACATTAATACTATACGCGCAAACTAAGTTGACAGTGGGTGTGACGGCTGGTGGGTGCGACCGTAAAGGTATTTCCCATTTACAGTTGCTCCCATCAGACAGCGCGCCGAGTGTCACTTTAGTTTGCGATTGTAATATCTATGAGTAAATTATGACGTCATTGGTCAAAGCCATTCTTCAGTTGACCTACAAAGGGTGCTGGTAGCCAGATGCACACCGACCTGTAACGAGCAAGCAGCGCCTGGCAGCTGTAGGGCCGGCGATGACGGCTGCAGGGTCCGGGATATGAACTGCGCCGCAGCTGTCGAGAGGGGACTGCGTTGCCTTCTCACGGCAGCCGCATTTAAATCTGCGAGGACGCGGCGTTCGTCGTGACGTGTCAGGCGCTCTCTGCGATAAAAGCGCCGCATCACTTCAAGGCCAGACAGAGTCCGTGGGCCAGTCACCCACACAGCAACTCACTACGGGACACACATTGCCTTACTATACTCCGCAAGTATCTGAAATATCGGTATGAGGCTAATTTTATTCTGTTTGCACATACGACAATATGTTGGCTTCTGTAGTAAATATACCGAACAGCGCCAACTCTTCCCCACTATAAGCTCAGTAGCACACGCGACTATGCGATGTCAGGCGTTGTGGAGACGTCACGGTTGCGCGGATACGTACGAACAGTTCAGCATGTTGAGCTTCTTCTAAGTTTAAAACTGGTGTCGGAGTCTCATGTCTCCAGCATAACGAGACGAAATATAAGGCACACAAACATGCCTCGTTTTGTTGACTTTTTTGAGTTGAAGCGGCCCGCCACAAATTCGTCTCCTGCGCCAACCTCTTGATCTCAGAGTACATTTGCACACAATGTTCTGAATTATTTCCTGGATTTATTGAATCACTGTCTTTTTTTACATTTTTCCTTCCCCTACAACTCCCGCAAGTACAATGGAAGTTATTTCCCGATGTCTAAACACACTTCCTATCATCCTGTCGCTTCTTCTTGTCAATGTTCTCCACATGTTCTTCTCCTCACCAATACTGCGGACAACCTCATCATTTCTTAACTTACCACTTTCAAATTGTTTTTCTGCTTTTCCCACGGTCCATGATTCGTTAGTACCGAGTAATAGAACTCAGTATGTTGTTCTCGACGGCGAGTGTCCATCTGAGACAGGGGAAACATCAGTGGTGTGATAGGATCGTTACTATTCTCTATATACACTCCTGGAAATGGAAAAAAGAACACATTGACACCGGTGTGTCAGACCCACCATACTTGCTCCGGACACTGCGAGAGGGCTGTACAAGCAATGATCACACGCACGGCACAGCGGACACACCAGGAACCGCGGTGTTGGCCGTCGAATGGCGCTAGCTGCGCAGCATTTCTGCACCGCCGCCGTCAGTGTCAGCCAGTTTGCCGTGGCATACGGAGCTCCATCGCAGTCTTTAACACTGGTAGCATGCCGCGACAGCGTGGACGTGAACCGTATGTGCAGTTGACGGACTTTGAGCGAGGGCGTATAGTGGGCATGCGGGAGGCCGGGTGGACGTACCGCCGAATTGCTCAACACGCGGGGCGTGAGGTCTCCACAGTACATCGATGTTGTCGCCAGTGGTCGGCGGAAGGTGCACGTGCCCGTCGACCTGGGACCGGACCGCAGCGACGCACGGATGCACGCCAAGACCGTAGGATCCTACGCAGTGCCGTAGGGGACCGCACTGCCACTTCCCAGCAAATTAGGGACACTGTTGCTCCTGGGGTATCGGCGAGGACCATTCGCAACCGTCTCCATGAAGCTGGGCTACGGTCCCGCACACCGTTAGGCCGTCTTCCGCTCACGCCCCAACATCGTGCAGCCCGCCTCCAGTGGTGTCGCGACAGGCGTGAATGGAGGGACGAATGGAGACGTGTCGTCTTCAGCGATGAGAGTCGCTTCTGCCTTGCTGCCAATGATGGTCGTATGCGTATTTGGCGCCGTGCAGGTGAGCGCCACAATCAGGACTGCATACGACCGAGGCACACAGGGCCAACACCCGGCATCATGGTGTGGGGAGCGATCTCCTACACTGGCCGTACACCACTGGTGATCGTCGAGGGGACACTGAATAGTGCACGGTACATCCAAACCGTCATCGAACCCATCGTTCTACCATTCCTAGACCGGCAAGGGAACTTGCTGTTCCAACAGGACAATGCACGTCCGCATGTATCCCGTGCCACCCAACGTGCTCTAGAAGGTGTAAGTCAACTACCCTGGCCAGCAAGATCTCCGGATCTGTCCCCCATTGAGAATGTTTGGGACTGGATGAAGCGTCGTCTCACGCGGACTACACGTCCAGCACGAACGCTGGTCCAACTGAGGCGCCAGGTGGAAATGGCATGGCAAGCCGTTGCACAGGACTACATCCAGCATCTCTACGATCGTCTCCATGGGAGAATAGCAGCCTGCATTGCTGCGAAAGGTGGATATACACTGTACTAGTGCCAACATTGTGCATGCTCTGTTGCCTGTGTCTATGTGCCTGTGGTTCTGTTAGTGTGATCATGTGATGTATCTGACCCCAGGAATGTGTCAATAAAGTTTCCCCTTCCTGGGACAATGAATTCACGGTGTTCTTATTTCAATTTCCAGGAGTGTACATAAATGATCTGGCAGACAGGGTGAGTAGCAACCTGCGGTTGTTCGCTGATGATGCTGTGGTGTACAGCAAGGTGTCGAATATAAACGACTATTGAGTGATCCAAGACGGTCTAGTCAAAATTTTTGGTCAGTGTGATGAATGGGAGCTAGCTCTTAACGCAGAAAAACTTCAGTTAATGCGGATGAATAGGAAAAACAAACCCGTAATGTTCTGATACAGCATTAGTAGTGCCCTGCTTGACACAGTCACTTCGTTTAAATATCTGGGCTTAACGTTGCAAAGCGATATGAAACGGAACCAGCACGTCAGGACTGTGATAGAGAAGCGATTGGTCGACTTCGGTTTACTGGGAGAATTTTAGGAAAGTGTGCTTCACCCGTAAAGGAGACCACCAGTGCGACCGCTAGTACGATCTATTCTTCAGTACTACTCGAGTGTTTGGGATCCGCAGCAGGTCGGACTGAAAGAAGACATCGAAGCCGTTCAGAGGCAAGCTGCTAGAATTATTGCCATTAGGTTCGATCAGCGTGCAAGTTTTACGGACATGGTTCGGCAGCTCAAGTGAAAATCCATGGAGGGAAGAAGACATTCGTACCAAACCCAGAAAACTTTTATGTCGATTGGTTGCGATAACTTACCTGACCTCTTCGCAATAGTACATCCTGAACAAATAGGGAGCATCACTATGGACTCAGGGGCTAGGGACCACAAGGTCATTGTAGCGACCGCAACATACAAACCTGCGATAAATAAGCATCATCATCATCATCATCATCATCATCATTTAAGACTGATTATGCCTTTCAGCGTTCAGTCTGGAGCATAGCCCCCCTTATACAGTTCCTCCATAAATAAGCAATATATATATACAGGGTGTTTCAAAAATGACCGGTATATTTGAAACGGCAATAAAAACTAAACGAGCAGCGATAGAAATACACCGTTTGTTGCAATATGCTTGGGACAACAGTACATTTTCAGGCGGACAAACTTTCGAAATTACAGTAGTTACAATTTTCAACAACAGATGGCGCTGCAAGTGATGTGAAAGATATAGAAGACAACGCAGTCTGTGGGTGCGCCATTCTGTACGTCGTCTTTCTGCTGTAAGCGTGTGCTGTTCACAACGTGCAAATGTGCTGTAGACAACATGGTTTATTCCTTAGAACAGAGGATGTTTCTGGTGTTGGAATTCCACCGCCTAGAACACAGTGTTGTTGCAACAAGACGAAGTTTTCAACGGAGGTTTAATGTAACCAAAGGAACGAAAAGCGATACAATAAAGGATCTGTTTGAAAAATTTCAACAGACTGGGAACGTGACGGATGAACGTGCTGGAAAGGTAGGGCGACCGCGTACGGCAACCACAGAGGGCAACGCGCAGCTAGTGCAGCAGGTGATCCGACAGCGGCCTCGGGCTTCCATTCGCCGTGTTGCAGCTGCGGTCCAAATGACGCCAACGTCCACGTATCGTCTCATGCGCCAGAGTTTACACCTCTATCCATACAAAATTCAAACGCGGCAACCCCTCAGCGCCGCTACCATTGCTGCACGAGAGACATTCGCTAACGATATAGTGCACAGGATTGATGACGGCGATATGCATGTGGGCAGCATTTGGTTTACTGACGAAGCTTATTTTTACCCGGACGGCTTCGTCAATAAACAGAACTGGCGCATATGGGGAACCGAAAAGCCCCATGTTGCAGTCCCATCGTACCTGCATCCTCAAAAAGTACTGGTCTGGGCCGCCATTTCTTCCAAAGGAATCATTGGCCCATTTTTCAGATCCGATACGATTACTGCATCACGCTATCTGGACATTCTTCGTGAATTTGTGGCGGTACAAACTGCCTTAGACCACACTGCGAACACCTCGTGGTTTATGCAAGATTGTGCCCGGCCACATCGCACGGCCGACGTCTTTAATTTCCTGAATGAATATTTCGATGATCGTGTGATTGCTTTGGGCTGTCCGAAACATACAGGAGGCGGCGTGGATTGGCCTCCCTATTCGCCAGACATGAACCCCTGTGACTTCTTTCTGTGGGGACACTTGAAAGACCAGGTGTACCGCCAGAATCCAGAAACAATTGAACAGCTGAAGCAGTACATCTCATCTGCATGTGAAGCCATTCCGCCAGACACGTTGTCAAAGGTTTCGGGTAATTTCGTTCAGAGACTACGAAACATTATTGCTACGCATGGTGGATATGTGGAAAATATCGTACTATAGAGTTTCCCCGACCGCAGCGCCATCTGTTGTTGACAATTGTAACTACTGTAATTTCGAAAGTTTGTCTGCCTGAAAATGTACTGTTGTCCCAAGCATATTGCAACAAACGGTGTATTTCTATCGCTGCTCGTTTAGTTTGTATTACCGTTTCAAATATACCGGATATTTTTGAAACACCCTGTAGATACTCGTTTTTTCCTCGCTGTATCTGCGAGTGGAACACGAAAGCAAAGGCCTAGTGGTACAGAGTACCCACCGCCACGCACCGTACGGTGGCTCGCGGAATATGTATGTAGATGCAAATAAAGATGGCTGATGTCAAAAACAAATTTAGGGTGCACGGAGCCAATCTGTACTACAACACAGACATGGAAACAAATGCTTAAAATTCACAGATCTCAGATGTCACAGACAATGAACGCAAAGCACGTAGGTATGGTGGAATAGAATTTCAGTTCCGTTTATAAGACCCAAGAAGCATAAAATTTCATTTGGAGCGCAAAGAATACCGTTTAATGTCCCGTCGTCGACAAAGTCAACTGAAACGAATAATTTAATACGAACCTCACTCAAGTTGATCTACACTCCTGGAAATTGAAATAAGAACACCGTGAATTCATTGTCCCAGGAAGGGGAAACTTTATTGACACATTCCTGGGGTCAGATACATCACATGATCACACTGACAGAACCACAGGCACATAGACACAGGCAACAGAGCATGCACAATGTCGGCACTAGTACAGTGTATATCCACCTTTCGCAGCAATGCAGGCTGCTATTCTCCCATGGAGACGATCGTAGAGATGCTGGATGTAGTCCTGTGAAACGGCTTGCCATGCCATTTCCACCTGGCGCCTCAGTTGGACCAGCGTTCGTGCTGGACGTGCAGACCGCGTGAGACGACGCTTCATCCAGTCCCAAACATGCTCAATGGGGGACAGATCCGGAGATCTTGCTGGCCAGGGTAGTTGACTTACACCTTCCAGAGCACGTTGGGTGGCACGGGATACATGCGGACGTGCATTGTCCTGTTGGAACAGCAAGTTCCCTTGCCGGTCTAGGAATGGTAGAACGATGGGTTCGATGACGGTTTGGATGTACCGTGCACTATTCAGTGTCCCCTCGACGATCACCAGTGGTGTACGGCCAGTGTAGGAGATCGCTCGCCATACCATGATGCCGGGTGTTGGCCCTGTGTGCCTCGGTCGTATGCAGTCCTGATTGTGGCGCTCACCTGCACGACGCCAAACACGCATACGACCATCATTGGCACCAAGGCAGAAGCGACTCTCATCGCTGAAGACGACACGTCTCCATTCGTCCCTCCATTCACGCCTGTCGCGACACCACTGGAGGCGGGCTGCACCATTTTGGGGCGTGAGCGGAAGACGGCCTAACGGTGTGCGGGACCGTAGCCCAGCTTCATGGAGACGGTTGCGAATGGTCCTCGCCGATACCCCAGGAGCAACAGTGTCCCTAATTTGCTGGGAAGTGGCGGTGCGGTCCCCTACGGCACTGCGTAGGATCCTACGGTCTTGGCGTGCATCCGTGCGTCGCTGCGGTCCGGTCCCAGGTCGACGGGCACGTGCACCTTCCGCCGACCACTGGCGACAACATCGATGTACTGTGGAGACCTCACGCCCCACGTGTTGAGCAATTCGGCGGTACGTCCACCCGGCCTCCCGCATGCCCACTATACGCCCTCGCTCAAGGTCCGTCAACTGCACATACGGTTCACGTCCACGCTGTCGCGGCATGCTACCAGTGTTAAAGACTGCGATGGAGCTCCGTATGCCACGGCAAACTGGCTGACACTGACGGCGGCGGTGCAGAAATGCTGCGCAGCTAGCGCCATTCGACGGCCAATACCGCGGTTCCTGGTGTGTCCGCTGTGCCGTGCGTGTGATCATTGCTTGTACAGCCCTCTCGCAGTGTCCGGAGCAAGTATGGTGGGTCTGACACACCGGTGTCAATGTGTTCTTTTTTCCATTTCCAGGAATGTATTTTGAAAGCGAAATGAAGACATAGTAATTATGTTGATGTTTGTTTAGTGGTACTGTATGTCTTATAACTTTCTTCCATATAATTAGCCGTTCGTTCTTGATGAGTAGCGTAATAACAAGGTGATCCACGATGTTTCTTGCCTGCCGGATTGGCCGAGAGGTTCTAGGTGCCTCAGTCTGGAGCCGCGCGACCGCTACGGTCACAGGTTCGAATCCTGCCTCGGGCATGGATGTGTGTGATGTCCTTAGGTTAGTTAGGTTTAAGTAGTTCTAAGTTCTACGGGACTGATGACCTCAGATATTAAGTCCCATAGCGCTCAGAGCCGTTTTTGAAGTTTCTTCAGGTGAATGCATGCTATGTGGTCCTGTTACTCACCTCCTCCTGGAGGTGGATGGAAACGGCGGGGGGGGGGGGGGGGAGAGAGCTACTGAATCATCCAATAACATCATTGTATTCACTGATTAATGTTGTTTAACTTACTGGGATCTTATTATGTGTGAATTAGTATTTTTTCTTAACTCTCTCGATTCAGCTGCGCTGTATGTGAACCCTTATTGTCCATGATGATGTAATTCCTTGAGACCGAAAAGAGCCGTCATCGCTCTTCCTTTTAAACTAAACGCTATACGAACTATTTCAGGGCTTTCCTGCATCTCTAGTCCATTTTTTCGACTGTATTTTGGCCTCCGGCATACAATGATGAATCCTCATTTCATCTACAGTCTCACGAAGACGTCAAAAGTCCTTTCCCTAAACTCTTTAGATTCACTTGTTAAATCCTCTTCTTTCCGTGTTCTTCATCTACTGTACGCAAACGATCGTTGTTATCGCTATTACGTTCAGATTTTTCACTATCACTATTCATTTCATGACGTACACTAATGGTACATCAGATGCACTGCAAGCCGGGCACTTCACTTGTGGCTTCATAACCTTAATACCTACTTCGTCTCGATGAGGTGTGTGACAGGAAATGTGCTTCGATTGTGAGGCAAACTCAAGGTCACTTGTTTCTACGCTTACACAGGACGTGTCACGACCATTGCCTTGGAGAATTGAAGAACTGAACATGGTGAATGGTATGCCACTTCTTTTTTCCATGAATGAAGCTTGGGAAAAGAACCGAAAACGTCACATCGTTCATCTTGATCACATTGGCAGTCTGTCACGTGGCAACTCAAGAATTCGATAATTTGACGGATAAAAGTATTAAGTTCTGACTCGTTGTCGGTATTCACCTGACTAATGACTTATTATTTTTCCCTTATGTTAGACTGAAATGTGCGTGACTTTCATCCCCTTAAAGAGTTCTTGATCCTTTCAAACCCATGTTTCTGTAGCGCCAACATTAAAGCAGGCAGCATGGTTCCTGCAGCCATACCACACCAGTTCTGACGAAACATTCAATATTAGCGCCACAACATACGCAAGTCCAATGATGAACAAGTGAACAGCGACAATAACATAATACCTCTCACTGAGTATGGAGTCAGAAGTGGCTGCTCGGATTACGTTTCGCCACATTTTGTGAAAGTGCATGGGAGATGAAGTAGTGGGCGAAAATTTTGTGAAAAACTGGGTGGAAACAGTGTACTGAACAGCAGCTGACCGAGACACCACCCAGTGACACGAAAGAGGACGCAAAATGTAAGTACAGAAATGCACATAACGTCTACCCACGAAGAGTTCTTCACAAATACGCAATAATTTTCTTCATGGTTAGCTTGCAGATGACATGCTGTCAAAACACGACGAAAAAGAACACAAAAAACCGTGTATAATAATGCAGTTCATTTAGCGATGTAATTTTAAGGTGAGCGTCTAAACAAAACAAAGCAAATTGCTTATATTGTAGCTCTTAGGCCTACAACAGTTAAATTATTATAAAACTGTTACTGTATTTTACAGAAATAAAACTTTCACCCACAGAAGATGACACATAAGTGGCGAAACATGTCTGGGTAAATATTAAAAAAAAAATAAACTAATTGTGTTTGCGTGATGCGCATTTTCAAAAAACCATTTTTTTTAAATCGCAAACAGGGAGGAACAGCAAGAGGAGCTACAAATCTTAGTAAAATGAGAACCTCATCATTGCTTACCCTACAACTCTAGTTAATTTTCAACATCTTTGTGAAGTACCACATCTCAAATGCTTCTCTTCTTTTCCCCTTTTCTCACGGTACATGATTCGTTTCCATACAGTGCTGTGCTCGAAGCGTACATTCTCAGGAATTTCTTTCTTGAACTAAGGCAATATTTGACCCTAATTGACGTCTTTTAAGGAGTAATACTCTCTCTGCCTGAGCTGGTCCGCTTTTTATGTCCTTGCTTCGCCTATCATTTGTTTTCTTGCTTCGAAGTTAGCAGATTTTCGTCTCTTCATCTGGTTCGTAGTCCCGAGTTTTGATGTTGCCGCTAATTTCATTTAAGCTACTCTTAATTACTTTCGTCTTGATTCTGTTTGCTCCCACTTCATAGCTTGTGGTCATTACAGCCTCATTCCATTCAGCTGGTCCTGCAATGTTTCCTGAATTTCACTGAGGATAGCGATGATATCAGCGAATGTTCTCGTTGATGTCCTTTCACCCTGCATTTTAATCCCACTGCTCAACCTTGCTTTCATTTCTGTTTTTGTTTCTTGGATGCATAGTTTGAACGGTAGAGGTGAAAGACTACATTCCGCAGGAAACCAACCTGGCGCTATCGAAAAGGGAGACATGTTGGTAGACGTTTCCGCTTCTTACCCGAAGCAAAACACGGTTTTCTCTCAAACAACCAAGATTCAAGTGCCATTTCTGAATGAAAAACCCTCTTCGAGAACTTTCCTACTATAGGGGATATAGATGGATGGCTTCTAAACGAAGTTGCGGTGACAACTGAAATATCCCGATATGTTACTTAGACGTTTGTCGTATGCTGCCTTCGTGTTGCTTCCGTTTTAATTTCCAGCAGTATTGATGGGATTTCCCCATTGTCAGAAGCTACTTTCCCAGCAGTTTCGGTCTACTGTTTCCAATAAACGTCACCCAGCCCGGAATAAGTACATCCCTGAATGTCGAAGATGGTTTCATGCAAGGGAAATAACTCTATTTTAAAAACGAAATAATAAGATTTAGGGCTGGTTAATATCCCACCGACAACGTCGTTATTGGAGACTTTGCACAAGCTCGTACTGAACACGGTTAAAGAAGCAAGTCGGCCGTATCGTTGTCAAAGGGACCAACCGTGAATTTGGCTTAGTGATTTAGAGAAACCAAGGAAAACGCCAACCAACCTGGCGGGATTTCAACCTATTTCCTTCAAAAAGGAAGAGAAAAAATGCATCATAGCTTCCAAATAATGATACAACGGTAAAGTTTCGTCGAGGCATACATATATTTGATGACTATGTGCCTCTGTGGCACACGGTGGTGAGTGTCGTGTGTCCTCGTACAGCTGCGGTGTATAACACTGTTCTGTTGTAATTATTCTCCTCCTGAAAGGTAAGTAAAGAGAAATGCTAGCTGTTTATATCGTTCTTAGCGAAATAAGCGTCTTTTCCCGTTAGAAATATTTTATGTCGGTTGTTGCGATATCAAGTTTCATTGTACGAGCATAGTAAACCTGTAAAATATCTTGAGCAGCTGGTCCGCCAGCCAACATGTAATGGAAGTATCGTGGGCGTTGTAGCTACAGACAGGCCGGATCTTATCGATGGCGTCAGTATAGAGATGGAGAGTAGTGATCATGATGTCATACCGACTATGGTTACGAAAATTAATAAATCAGTCGAGAGGGGGTGTGTTTCTGCTAGAAAGAGCAGAGAAGCCGATGTTAGCATCTCACTTCCACAATGAACTGCAAACATTTAGTTCCAGAATGATGGTCACAGAGGAATTATAGGCAAAGCTTAAACAGACTGTAAATAATACTCTGAACAAGAATGTGCATAGTAAATGGATTGACGGAAAAGACTCACTGCGGCTTAGTAACGAAATTCGTAAAATGCTGAGGAAGCAAAGACTGATGCAGTCTCGATTCTAAAGAGAACGCGCGAATGACGACAGGGGTAGATTAATTGAGATTTGTGCGTCTGTGAAAAGGTCTACGTGTGAAGCATACAACAGCTATCACCGCCATACCTTGGCTAAGGATCTGGCTCCCACTCAATCACTCGTTGACCAGTCTGCTCTAGCAGTAGAAGATAGCAAGAGGAAGTTCCAAGTTTTAAATTCCACGTTTAAGACATCGTTCACGCAGGACAATCGTACGTACGTACCGTCCTAAGATACGAAGGTAAGATACGAGAAATTAACGCTCACACGAAGACGTAAGGACAGTCTTTTTTTCCCTCGCTCTATCTGCGAGTGGAACACGAAAGCAAAGGACTACATGTGGTACAGAGTACCCTTCGCCACGCACCGTAAGTGACTTGCGGAGTGTGTCTGGAGTGGCTTACGGAGTATGTATGTAGATGTAGATAAAGATGGCGGGTGTCACAAACAAAGTTATCGTGTACGAAGCTAATTTGTACTCCAAGACAGATATGGAAACGCTCATAAGAAAATATGTTTAAAATTCACAGATCGCGGATGTCAGAGGAAAAGAAAACAAGCCGTGTAGATGTGGTGGAAGAGAATTTCGGTTCCTTCTCTAAGAACTAAGAAACGAAAAAGAAAAAAGCAAAGAATACTGTTTAATGTCCCGCCTGTCAACATGGTCATTAGAGACGAAAAATTTAATATGAAATCTCACTAAAATTTTTCTATTTTGAATTCGAAACGAAGACATAGTAATTCTGTTTGTTCAGCGGTACTGTATGTCTTACAGCGTCAGTCCATACAATGAGCTGTTCGTTTTTGATGAATAGCACAACAACAGCAACATCCGCGACGTTTCTTCAGCTGAGTGCACGCTATGTGATCCTGTTACTCACCTATTCACCTATTCCTCCTAGGAGTTACGATTCGGGGAGGGAGGGGGGAGGACAACTGAGTCTATCTAAGTACATCATTGGATTCACTGATCAATGTTCTTTAACTGAATGAGATCTTATTATCTTTGAGCCGGCCGGGGTGGCCGAGCGGTTCTGGGCGCTCCAGTCTGGAACCGCGGGACTGCTACGGTCGCAGGTTCGAATCCTGCCTCGGGCATGGATGTGTGTGATGTCCTTAGGTTAGTTAGGTTTAAGTAGTTCTAAGTTCTAGGGGACTGATGACCTTAGAAATTGAGTCCCATAGTGCTCAGAGCCATTTGAACCTTTTTTTTATTATCTTTGAATTACTATTTTTTCTTTACTCTCGACTCAACTGCGCTGCGGTTGTACCTTTATTGTCCATGATGTAAACCCTTGAGAACGGAAAGAGCCGTCTAGTCCATTTTTTCGACTGTAAATTGATCTCTGGCACACAACGATGAATCCGCCTTTCATCTGCAGTCTCACGACTACATCAAAAGTCCTTCGTTCAAACTCTTCAGATTCAGTTGTTAAATGGCCTTCTTTCAGTGTTCTTGATCTACTGTAAGCAAAAACTCGTTGTTATCACTATTACACTCAGATTCTTCAGTTCATGACACACACTAGTGGAAAATTAGATGCACTGCAAGTCGGGCACGTAACTTGTGGCTTCATAGCTTTAACACCCTCTTTGTCTGTATGAGGTATATGACGGGAAATGTGTTTCGATTGTGAAGCATTCTCAAGGTCACTTGTTTCTACGCTTACACGGGACGTGCCACGACCATTGCCTTGGAGAATTGAAGAACTGAACATGGTGAATGGTACGCCACTTCTTTTTTCCATGAATGAAGCTTGGGAAAAGAACCGAAAACGTCACATCGTTCTTCTTGATCACATTGGCAGCCTGTCACGTGGCAACTCAAGAATTCGATAATTTGACGGATAAAAGTATTAAAGTTCTGACTCGTTGTCAGTATTCACCTGACTAATGACTTATTATTTTTCCCTCATGTTAGACTGAAATGTGCGTGACTTTCATCCCCTTAAAGAGTTCTTGATCCTTTCAAACCCATGTTTCTGTAGCGCCAACATTAAAGTAGGCAGCCTGGTTCCTGAACTGGTTCGAACACACGAAAAATAAAAAAAAATTGAGAGACGAAAGTTTTGAGATACCATAGAACGATTTGCAGCAACATACTGCTTATTTTTTTAAAGTGTTTATGTAAACACTAAAAAGGGCGCCTTCGCATTTCCCATTGAAATGAGATGCGTAACAGCTTGAGCCATGCTGCTGCTTGTGCTGATGCCGTGTGTAGGTTTCTCCCAGTCTGTATCGTTTGGTTGGCTTGGTTGCGTTGTTTGTATTCTGCTCGTGTACACTGGCGCCACTCGGTTTCGGGAGCGTTGCCTGTCCACTAGTGGCAGCAGCGGTGCTTATCGATATGTAGTTCTGCTGCCCTATCGCTGTGCTTTTCTGTGTGGTGTGGGTGGAGAGTCTGATTGTGGACGAGGAGCAGCGAGGTCCGTGCAGAGTGACAACATGCTGGCACCGCTGGCGGCGTGTATGGATTGACGGATCGAAGAGCAGTGGTCACGAAGGTGCACGACCTCGTCGAAACCGGATCCTGCATGTTTAAGTTGAGTGCATTGCAATTCGCTCAGAGAAACCTCCAGCATTGTGAAATCTCGCTATTCTCCAGTGACTTGGGCTCGTGTTGCTGCTCGTAGTGTAGCAGAGGCGAAAAGCAGCGAGTGGAGTACCTGGGGAAGGCGGATCTGATTAAGGGGCTCCGGAAAGGCTCAAAATCATGAAAAGTTCAATTTTTTACTTTTTTGCGTTTTCTGAATCTGCAGACTATTACCTTTTAATAGATATATAATTTATTCAATTCCGAAGACTACAACTATTTTTAAATTTTTTTTGAAATGTGTTCTACATGGGCGTGACCCACTGTGGCGCTGTTAAACTGCTGTCAAATGGTGTTATTATTAACGTCCGTGTTCATCAGGTACATTTTAGTGATGTGAGATAAAGTATGTGTTGTGGCTAACCTGTGATGGTTCAATATATATCGCTGGTGTGATTGTCGATTGTTTCATGTTTATTTACTCTGTCGTTATCTCGAAAATATTCGTAATTAATTCTGTTTCTTGAGTCTCTGTTTTGTTGAAGTATAATAATGAGTAAAAGTAAAGTTGCTGTTGCGACTTTCAATGATGACAACATTGTAAGGTGCAAGGTATTTAGAAATATGGGAATGAAGATAGGTTCTAACATGGTACGAGCGATGCTTGCTTTAGACAAGAAACGCCTTCGGGCTGCAGACAGGGCTGTAAAGAGTCTAGAAATACAAGCAAGAGTAAACAGGAGGAGGAACAAGAGGAAGTTGGAGGAGGAGTTTGCAGAGGATGAAGATAATCCATCCTATGGACCTGGAATGCACTAAAAAGTTAATCCAATCTTTGTCGCTCGATTCCCAAAACTTTTATTTTCTCATACTAATTACATGTTTTCTAAGGATCTTCCAAACATATTTGTTTCAAACTTTCAGTAAATGTTACACAGGACCTTCTGCATAATTTAACACAGCCTTTTTCCAAAAAACTGTATATTTTTGAATATATAAATAAAAAATTGCAAAAAATGTTGTGAATTTTCATTGCAATTGAAAAAAAAATCATCTTTAATAACTGAACTAAAATTTTATAAAATCCCTGTGTTAAGTTGTAGCCCATATTCCAATAAATAATCTGTAAAAAGTTCAACTTCCTACCTCAAATACTTTGTGAGGAAAGATGTAATTTATAAGCGTTATTTTAACATTGTAAGTATAGGGCGTTCCGGAGCCCCTTAACCTTCCTGAGCTTATAGTTACTATTTACTGTTTTCAACTTCTTACATTGTTAACTAGCATTGTCAACTAGCAGTAGCATACAAAACTTTGGGGTTGAAGATTAATTACCAAAAAACAGAATACTTGACTAATGATTCAGATGAGCTATACATTGAAGGAAAGAAAATCAAAAAGATAAACACTTTCTGTTATTTAGGATCCATTCTAGAAATCGAGGGAAAATCAGAGTCAGAAATCAATAAAAGAATTAGTAGCGGACGGAGGGTCATTGGGATGCTCAACTCAGTCTTATGGAGCAGGAATGTAATGAGCAGAACTAAAAAACTAATATATAAATCCATATTAGAGAGTGTGGTTCTGTATGGAACGGAGACCTGGACAATTAACATGAAGCACATTAAAAAATTACAAGCTCTAGAGATGGACTTTTGGAGAAGATCGGCAAGAATCTCCAGGAAAGAAAAGATAAGGAACACCGAAGTAATAAGGAGAATGGAAATAAAAGAAAGAATATATGACGTAATGGATAGGAAGAAATTACAGTGGTACGGGCATATACGACGAATGGAGAAAACCAGAATACCAAAATTGATACTGGAGTGGGAACCGGAGGGGAGAAGAAGAAGAGGACGACCTATGACAACCTGGCTCCAAAATGTACAGCACACAATGAGGAGAATGGGTGCAGAGGAAGAGGACACACAAGATCGAAACACCTGGAGAAATATTTTGAGATTATAGTTTAAGAACGTTTATTGTTTGTATTGTAATTTCCAAGTAAATTATTATGTTGGAGATAAGCCTCTGTAATGAGGAAAAGCTCAAAATAATAATAAAAATATAATAATAACATTGTGAAGTTCAACCAGCGCTATTTTTCTGTCTTGTGGCCGCTAACACCCCAGTTATCTGCCCTGGGGGGTTAGTGTGTGTAACGGTTGTGAGCATTTCCTCGCCTAGCCGCCACTGTCCAGTGAGGCGTGTAAGCTTGACAGCTTCTTGACTGCAGGTTGGATGGCGTTCTTCTACCTTATTGGGAGCCATTCCTTCTTGTTCCGCGCGCTCTAAGCACAGTATTATGCGGGCGGAGCCCAGACCGCCGGTTCCGGCTTTGGCGTAATTTTACATCTTGCATTTGTTTTGTTGGATGTCAGGTAGCCTCACCAAGATTATCATTAGTCTCTCGTTAGACTGCTACTAGTCCGAGTTACCATCTCAAGATCTGAATGCATCTCTGCTGTCTTTCTCTTCTCTCGCGAAAGTGGTTTTGGTGTAACCTTCTCAGAGGTCGATTCCTGGAGCACTGTCAAAGGCCCTTGTGTTTTATTTTATTATTGTACCATTGAGTTACCATCATTTGTTTCACCTGTTTGTGATCTGTTGTTTTTTTTTAATTAACTTTCGCTGTGCCATTCACCGTTTGGCAGTATATTTGTTAATTTTCTTAATAATTGCAATTTTGGGCGTTAAAGGCCTTCAGCTGTGAAAGTGGTTACTAGCCTTAAACCCAATCCTGCCTTACTTAATTACCAGGTTGTAAAGCTCATAAATCGTAGAAAACTTTCTGTGTTGCTATTCTCTATCTCAGTATCCTGCGAAACGGTGCTGAGGTCAGACAATGGACTCGCTTTCTCGAGCGCAGCGGTTCATATTCCGCCATGTGTCAGCTTCCCTGAATTTCCCTAAATCGGTTAAGGTGAATGCTGGGATAGTTCCTTTTAAAATGTACGTACCATTTCCTTCTCATCCTTCCCCTTTCCATACTTGTGCTCTGCCTCTAATGACCTTATCGTCGACGAAACGTCATACTTTAAATATCCTGCCTTTCTTCCAAAACAGTAATATGAATTTTATTGACGATTTCCTTCACGAAACTGCACAGTTCTTTGGTCCAATTATAAATCATTTTATCGCTTGATAAACAGTGCATTCTACCCTCTAGCATTCGCACTGCGTAAGAAGTGAAATTCTTCTGCGCGTGGCCTAACATTGTTGCAGAGGTAGGGCAGACTGCAGCAATAAGAGAAACGAAACGGAAGTTGTTTTGCCCAGGGAGGCCGCTGGTGAAATGCTTCATCCTGGGATCTCAGCTACGGATTGCATACAAGTGCGACAGAAAGAATTTTGGGACTCCTCCAGATATAGGGAAAGGGATTAGGTGGAAATATACCATTCGCTGCAGTTGCGTGAAAAGAATGACAACTGTCGGTGTTTGCGCAGCCTCGGAACCACCATCACACATGGATCTAAACCACTATTGCTTCAGAGAATATCTCCATAGCATTCGCCACATAACATCCCTGCTATGTGCGTGCCCATATTGCGATCGGTTACGTACGTATATCCACGTGATTCCATACATACTCTATTTGGAGACTTGCACAAACTGTCGCCTCTAGATTTTTATGCCGTTCTTACCGAAGAATAATTACGAAGTTCGCAGAACTGGGATTAACTTAACGTTTCAATAAACAACGTGTCATCTTTCTATCTAAACAACGGTATAGATCAGTTTGTCACTACATGTTACATACCAAAAGATAATGTAAGCACAAAAAAGATATTCAGTTTTTTGTTGAGTAATCATGTGTGTGTGTGTGTGTATGATATCTCAGCATCATTACGTCACGGTGTCGGTATGTTCAGTTGACCCTAGATCTGTATACACATCTTGAGTAAATGGGAAATCTGCCTTTAATTGTGAATCACATTCATTGTGGTAAGATACTGATAACAATTTGCAGATTGTTCATTCGATTAAATTGTGTTATTAGTTATTGTTATCGTTATGGTGTGACAGACCTGAATCAGGTGCAAAATATAGCAGTCCACTGCTTTGAATATGAAATACCTTACCTGTGCACGAGTTTCTTCTGTTCCACCTTCTACGAAAACGCGATACCGATCACATTAGCTTGCTGGCCAAAAGCAACATCGTCTTTCGTATGTCTAGAACTGGAAAAGTAACTATTACAAGTATTAAGCTTATTAAAAGTCATTAATGGCAACGAAATTTACCTTTATTTAAAAAAAGATTTTCGTGACTCTTCAAACGTGTCGAGCAACTAAACAAAATAATAATAATTCAAAACGAACTTGGTTTACTACTGAACGCACTATTTCGTGTATTTCATGTCAAGAGCGTGGGCATAGAAAACCAATCAAAGTCGGAAACTTGTAGTGCTTTCTACTGTTAAGAGGTAAAGCAAAAGCCGTCTTTAGGCAACGGTGACTCAGCATCCGCGCGACAGGAAGTCCTTGGAGATCAAGTAGCAGTTCAGAGCCGGCGGGCTTGGATCTGCGTGTCAAATGTATTTCGTCAGCGATACGGCAACCTCATAGTCAGCGTGACACGCCATTTCTGTGCTCGGTATCGTGGGAGCTAATCGCACAACTCATTGTTTATGTACTGCGAAACGTACGGTTCTTCCCGGATAACTATCACATTACATCAATATTTGTTCCATAGATCATGAATACATTTCATAATGATGTGGAAAGTGCCACTTTAACATAAGTTTTCTTTTCACAAAATAATTAATTTTTTACAGTTACTATTAAAGACTCATCTATTGACTAGAAGGAGTTGTCATTCAGAAATTCTTTTAATTTGTCTTTAAATGTTGGTTGGGTCTCTGTCAGACTGTTAATGCTATTTGGCGAATGACCGAAGATTTTTGTAGCAGCATAATTCGCACATTTCTGTGCGAAAGTCAGATTTAACATAGAATAATGAATATCATCCTTTCTCTAGTGTTGTAGCTATGCACTTCGCTGTTATTTTTTAATTGGGATCGCTTATTAATAAAAAAATTCGTTTGTGAATAGATGTATTGCGAAGGTACTGTGAATATCTCGAGTTCCTTAAGTAAACGTCTGCAAGGTGATCTTGGGTGGCCTCCAGATATTGTTTTGATTTCATGCTTTTGTGCAATGAATACCTTTTCCCTTAATGATGAATTACCCCAAAATATGATGCCACGTGAAAGCAGTGAATGAAAATATGTATAATAGGCTAATTTACTGTTACGTTTATCACCAAAATTTGCAATAATCTTAACAGGATAAGTGGCTGAACCTAACCATTTCAGAAGATCATCGATGTGTTTCTTCTAATTAAATTTCTCATCAATGCACACGCCCACAAATTTGGAATATTCGGCCTTAGCAACAGACTTCTGTTCATGGTCTACATATATCAATGATGTTATGCCATTTAATATACAGATTTGTATATACTGTGTTTTCTCAAAATTTAGTGGGAGTCCATTTGCAGAGAACCACTTAATAATTTTCTGAAAAACATCACTTACGATTTCCTCAGCTGATTCTTGTTTGTTGGGTATGATTACTACAATTGTATTGTCAGCAAAAAGAACTAGCTTTGCATCTTCATGAATACAGAGTGGTTATTCATTAATACATATTAAGAACAATAAGGGACACAAGACTCAACCCTGTGGGATACCATTCTTGATACCTCACCAGTTAGGGGACTCTGCTGTCTATCTGTACTGTTAATTTCAAACTTCTGAATTCCTCCAGTTAAATATGAGTTAAACCATTTGTGCACTGTCCCACTCATACCACAATACTTAAGCTAAAGTAGAAGAATTTCATGATTCACACAATCAAAAGCCTTTGAGAGATCAAAAAGTATCCCAGTGGGTAATGTTTGGTTACTGAGTACACTTAATATTTGATCAGTGAAAACATATCATTTTCTGTTGAAGATCCTTTCTGAAAACCAAAGTGACATTTTGTTAGTAGTTCATTTTTGCAATTATGCAATGCTACTCTTGAATACATTTCTTTTTCAAGAATTTTGGATAAAGCTGTCAGAAGTGAGGCTGGGCAGTAGTTGTTAGTATCAGACCCATCCTTTTTTATGCAATGATTTAACAATAGTGTATTTCAGTCTATCTGGAAAAGTGCCCTGTTTCAGAGGGCTACTACATATGTGGCTTAAAATCCTACTTGTTTGTTGGGAACAAGGTTTTAGTGCACTATTGGAAATGCCATCAGTTCCTTGCGAGCTCTTATTTTTAAGTGAATTTATTGTTTTCCAAATTTCAGTAGGACAGATGGGTTGAATTTCAATCGGCTTGTATAAGTATTGCCTCTTCCACATACTGCCTTGCGTTTTCTAATGAATAGCTGCATCCTATTTTCTCTACAACACTGAAAATGATTATTAAAAATGTTTCCTACTTACGACTTTTCATTGAGTTTGATAGAAATTCAGTATTCCTGTGCTCTCAGTTGCCCTGATTCCCTTTTAACAATATTCCAAACTGGTTTATTTTTGTTATCAGATGTGCTACTCTCAGACATAACGCACATACTTCTGGACTTTTTAATAAAACTTCTTAATACAGTGCAGTAGTTTTTATAGTGTTTCACCGTTTCTGGATCATAACTCATCCTAGCTATAAGATACATTTCCCTTTTCTGTTTACAAGATATTTTTATCTCTTTGGTAAGCCATAAGTTTTGAGATGGTCTCTTACCATTATGTTTCACAGTTTTCAAAGGGAAACTGTTTTCAAATATACTGTCAAAGGCACCATGAAATAGGTTAAATTTTAAATTAGCATCAGGTTCCCTGTAAACCTCACCAAGGCCTAACTGTCACAAACTTTCCCTAAATTTTTCAGTTCTTAAGTCCTTAACTGAATGCACTGTTTCGGAGGACTGTTTTGCATTATGTATAGAGCTGTGCCATATACTGTAACTAGCTGTGCAACATGATCAGACAGACCATTCTTAACAGGAAAAGTGTTTATTTGATTAAATTTATCTTGGTCTATAAAAATATTATCTATCAGCATGCTGCTTTCCTGTACCACCCTAGTAGGAAAATAAATAACTGATGTCAAATTGAAAGAACCAAGTAATACTTCAATGTGATGCTTTATATTGGACTCTTTCAGAAAATCTCCATTGAAATCCCCACAAACAATTATTCGCTTTCCTTTATCTGACAGATAGCACAACAACAATCGATTTTTCTTTAAAACTTCAAATTTACCAATTGGGACCTATACACGGCTACAATTATAAAAGTACCAGTATTTAGTTGAAGCTCACACGCACATGCTTCTATATGTTGCCCTACACAAAATTTTTAGTTTCCAAATTTTTCACACTGACAGATTTTTAACATATGTGGAACTCCTCCCTTATCCATAGTGTGTCTACTTACATGTGCTGAAAGCTTATATCCACATACATTTACCATTTCCATACCTGTGACTAGATAATGTTCGGACAGGCATAGTACATCTGTTCCACCCTTAGTTCCTAAATCTTCTAACAAACAACATCTAATCCTCTGATATTCTGATGCAATATACACTCCTGGAAATGGAAAAAGGAACACATTGACACCGGTGTGTCAGACCCACCATACTTGCTCCGGACACTGCGAGAGGGCTGTACAAGCAATGATCACATGCACGGCACAGCGGACACACCTGGAACCGCGGTGTTGGCCGTCGAATGGCACTAGCTGCGCAGCATTTGTGCACCGCCGCCGTCAGTGTCAGCCAGTTTGCCGTGGCATACGGAGCTCCATCGCAGTCTTTAACACTGGTATCATGCCGCGACAGCGTGGACGTGAACCGATGTGCAGTTGACGGACTTTGAGCGAGGGCGTATAGTGGGCATGCGGGAGGCCGGGTGGACGTAACGCCGAATTGCTCAACACGTGGGGCGTGAGGTCTCCACAGTACATCGATGTTGTCGCCAGTGGTCGGCGGAAGGTGCACGTGCCCGTCGACCTGGGACCGGACCGCAGCGACGCACGGATGCACGCCAAGACCGTAGGATCCTACGCAGTGCCGTAGGGGACCGCACCGCCACTTCCCAGCAAATTAGGGACACTGTTGCTCCTGGGGTATCGGCGAGGACCATTCGCAACCGTCTCCATGAAGCTGGGCTACGGTCCCGCACACCGTTAGGCCGTCTTCCGCTCACGCCCCAACATCGTGCAGCCCGCCTCCAGTGGTGTCGCGACAGGCGTGAATGGAGGGACGAATGGAGACGTGTCGTCTTCAGCGATGAGAGTCGCTTCTGCCTTGGTGCCAATGATGGTCGTATGCGTGTTTGGCGCCGTGCAGGTGAGCGCCACAATCAGGACTGCATACGACCGAGGCACACAGGGCCAACACCCGGCATCATGGTGTGGGGAGCGATCTCCTACACTGGCCGTACACCACTGGTGACCGTCGAGGGGACACTGAATAGTGCACGGTACATCCAAACCGTCATCGAACCCATCGTTCTACCATTCCTAGACCGGCAAGGGAACTTGCTGTTCCAACAGGACAATGCACGTCCGCATGTATCCCGTGCCACCCAACGTGCTCTAGAAGGTGTAAGTCAACTACCCTGGCCAGCAAGATCTCCGGATCTGTCCCCCATTGAGCATGTTTGGGACTGGATGAAGCGTCGTCTCACGCGGTCTGCACGTCCAGCACGAACGCTGGTCCAACTGAGGCGCCAGGTGGAAATGGCATGGCAAGCCGTTCCACAGGACTACATCCAGCATCCCTACGATCGTCTCCATGGGAGAATAGCAGCCTGCATTGCTGCGAAAGGTGGATATACACTGTACTAGTGCCGACATTGTGCATGCTCTGTTGCCTGTGTCTATGTGCCTGTGGTTCTGTCAGTGTGATCATGTGATATATCTGACCCCAGGAATGTGTCAATAAAGTTTCCCCTTCCTGGGACAATGAATTCACGGTGTTCTTATTTCAATTTCCAGGAGTGTAGTAACATTATTTTTCACTATGCTTTTATGAGAGTCTTGTGACATCCTAACATTATTTTTTACTGTACTGTTATGAGACTCTTGTGATATTTTAACACCTATATTACCTACCTGTCTGAGCCACTGATCAAGCTTAATTCCAAACAATGTTGAATGACTGGAGACTGATAACATCCCAGCCAATTTACCCCTCCCTTTGCTGTTAAAATGCTGGCCATGTCTTGTGAAGTTCCACCTATCAATACCATGTCGTTGTATATAAAATGTGGTAGACCATGTCTAATATTTCGGGCTCTTCTTTACTGATGGTACATAATGTGAGACTTTCTTTACGAAGTGATTTAAGCTGCATGGTTAAACTGCAGGAATCTCTGTCTAAGTTCCTTGTGATGGCAGCTGTTCTTGATTAGAATTCTGGAATATTTACTTAACCTTCTTTGCTGAAAGAATTATGTAATTATAAAAAGCGCTATAGTGAGATACTTATTGACTATCATTTGAGGCGCAGCTTACCTTAAGAGTTTGTGGAATGATATCTGATAAACTGCTGATTAATACGTATAACATGTAGTCTGTCGTCGATGTCCATCTAGGATTCGTCCCATGCTTTTGCTCTGGTGTTCGCCTTTGAGACAGAGGTTGGTAGTGCACGCCTGTGAGGCAATGCCGGAATTAGAGGTAACCAGTTCGAAATCCGGTATTGGAAGAATTTTTACATCTGGTATTTGGCCAGTAAGCCTGGTGAAGGTATTTGCATGAAGTTACTGATTGCTACACTTTGCGCCAATGTCGTGCACTAGACTTCAAATCTCTTCTCAGGATTTCATGAAGCAAGGATGTGTGACACTTTTATGGTGATTCGATGATTCGACCATCGGATGCTTGGTGCTGTTCGACTAAGCTGTGTGCTGGCATAGAGTTTCACGTATCTCATCTTTAGTCATACAACTCAAACACGAATCCACCCCACACACGGACCAACTGTAGTCACATATCCTCAGCTGATAAATTTAAGACACGACCCCCACACAATGCGAAGGTACGCACAGTTGTGCGAGGTTAGATGGCAGTACCTGCCCGACGGGTCCTCCAAACAACAGTGCATCATTACTCTGTTCTCTTCTTCTTGCGAAAGATTTCCAATTTAGTAGTTTCTTCTTTTCTTCTGTCTCTTAAAATATTGACTGCTAATCGGATGTTTCCTGTGACGACTACTATCTAGACAAAACGTGACTTTCGTGATATTTAATGTGAGAAATCTATAGTGCGGCGTCAAATCACTCTGTTACTAGACTCACATGGAGGTGAGTTGCTGATTATGATACTGTAGCACGAATAATGCTGGATATTTCCAGCTGTAGATGAAGCAGCCTGCTCTGTGTCCTCAGCTCGACGTCATAACGTCTCATATACAGTCTTACTGATTTACTGCTAAGACTGACCACCAGTTTCATATTTTGCTCTACTTGTCCTACGACACCATTCTCTATACTGACTTCTATCTTTAAATGTCCAATTTGTTGTGTGGTTAATGCAGTGGTTTCCGTTGCCTCCTGCATCCTCATGTCTATAGCTGTACTTTCCCGTCCTGAGGACAACAAAGTGCTTTGGATCTCTGCCCACTTTACTGGTCTGTTTTGACAAGCTGTTGCAGCATGAATGTGTCTCTGAATGAACTCTTTCGACTATGAGCGCAAGATGCCTCAGACATTGACTGCCTATGACTGCACTTTACTGTTTGTATTCGAAGCTTGTACATCTCCCCTCAACTTCTTCCATCTGATTCTCTCCTTCCCACCTCTATGCACTTCGTTTATTACAGTCATTAGTAAAAATCCCGCATTCTCCTTCCAAATTTAGTTGTGTACCAAGGGGCTTTATAAACAATGCCTTTTACGGTTCCCTCCAAGAAAAACTTCAGTAGTGTCAACTCTGGCGAACGAGCCAGCCACGTCCAATCCAGCGATATGGGAATTGTCTCTGTAACTCATTTCTAGCCATCAGTGAAAAATGTGCTGGATACACATCGTGTTGATACCACCTGCTAGATGCACACACCACAATCAGTGTTCTCTTAACTAAATAAAAGCGCGAAATGCGCAGAATCAGTCAAACAGACAATTTACATGGGAGGGAATAATGATCCAGTGCAAACACAAGTCCATCCAGAATCTTCTCAAATTTACATGTGATCACAAAAGCAGTACAACACATACTAAGTATTAGTTTGCTATTCGGCCATATAGAGAATGTCATGGTAAGGTGACCTACATTTTTGCACCCCAATCGCTCTTTCCATTCGAACGGCTCCTGCTGTTAGTGAGAAACGTGAATCATTCTCACCACAGACCACGGCCGCTGCGCGCCACACACTCCTAGACAGAATCGTCTTAGGAAACTGGCTACATACATATTTAATAACTGTACTTACAGTTAAATATTGCTATTGCAGTCTCAACTGGAGAACATTCGACAATGCGTAAAGTATCGTTAATACACCATGCTGACGGCTGTGGCTCTGGAAATATAGATATCTGTAGCATTCTTATGACCTGACATACTTTTCACTTTGCTATCACAGTATTCCACGTCAAATCCATACCTTCCTTACGACTGAACATAGTCATTTCCTTTGCACATGTCGGGAAACACACACATACTTTATAAGCCTGATGCTCAAGGCAAACCCATCACGCACCCCCTACTACTAAGTATAATACTTCGACAATAACTGATTGCTGGTGATACGAAATAATACTGACCGAAAGTCAGCGATGGATGGACATGTCTCATAAGTTTTTCCTGCGAGTGGTACCACTGTGTCTTAGAAAGAGGTGCCTAATCGTCTTACAAACCGCCATATGTTAAAGAACACGATCGCAACGACCATGTTACTATCACAATCTCTCCTGGTTCTATAGGTGCACACAAGTATCCATGGTAAAAGCTATACTGTGTTGCCATTACCTTCAAATGAAGTGGTTTTTCCAGACAAATACCGCTACACTGATTATACACAGTGATCGCCAGAGTGTATATTAACAGACCAAAAGTGCAGTCACAAGTCGCCGACTGTGTAAGCTCGTAATAAAATCACCGAATTCAGAAAGTGATTCGGCTAAGGGACACGGTATGAAGACGGTATTTGCAGCTCCCTCATGTCACTGCTAGATATTCCTCCAGTATTTGTAACACATCCTGTCTCGGTGCCACGTCAGAGGTTCTGCGATATATCCACTGGGTTATAGGCGATGGTTGTTTGAGAATGATCACAAACAGCAGATGGCGTGCTGATTGAGGTCGTAAGAAGTGTATACAGGCTTTTCAGATCGCTAGTGCTACGCTTTCTGGTAGAAATGTTGCCTGCGATTTGGAATCAAGTCTTTCCATTCAACTACATACCTGCGTTGGATCCTATGGAGAAGTCTTTTAATGATCACAGCCATTAGTGAATCATATTTTTGCACTCCCATATCTCGAAACGAGTCATCCTTTCCGAACCTATCCGCTACAGTAAAATTTTAGATAGTTCCTATGCCTCTTGCAACTGCTGCCATTTCTGTAACTTTGTGCATGTGATCATTCCAATTTAAGTCAGAACTGAGCAGAAGTCGGAGAGAGCAATATCTGCCACCTCCTGCAACCCCTGAAAAAACAGAGTGACCTGAGTTAGTGCGACAGGTTAGTTTTGACCATTTGGTGGAAATGGAAACACGTTGTCATAGCTCCGCCAACACTTCCAATGTGTAATGTCAGCGCCAAACGAAGCCAGCTCCTGCAACATGAGGTAGTACAAAAAAAAGCAGTACAGGAACTGGGAGGAGGACCAGGATTTTGCTACTGCACTGTGGTGCGTCCCCAAAATACATACAGGTACTGCAGCCCGATGCAGATATACGTCCCTCAGGGCCCATTCATGTCTATCACCCCAACATGGTATCATCGTTATTATGTACCACCCAACAAAGAAAAATTACGACCCATAAAAATTTCACTAACTTCATCCGATAGGGAACTTGATAAGATTTTTACCACACCTCTCTCCTCCCAAACATCGAAAACAAATACTGTCTGCATGCTGGTATCAAGCACATGTGACGACCCTATTGAATATAATGGTATTGATCCAATGTACAGATCAGTGTAAAGTTGCATCGCCTGTACTGTAGGAGGGTGACCATATCCGACAAGCTATAAGTCGCCAGAGGCACCCACTGTCACCATCTGTTGTTGTTTGAAACCCTTCGTAGACTGCCATACGTTTTTTTTCCCCGCCACAACTTTGAGATCTGTGTCAGGTTCTAAAACGACATTAACCCGTTCCGATCCATTGCTTCTCACAGAAAAACTAAACGTCGCATAGTGTAAATCATGTTGTTGCTGCTGCTAACGTAACACACCACACAGACACTGGATGATTTTAAATAAAAGACAGTTACAACATAAGGAACCTGGAGGAGTTTGGCAGGGTTGTGGAGCGTTTCCAAACTGCTGTCCAAAGGTGATCACTACCTCTATATTTAAACTCATCTGTTATAGTGGCGGAATAGCTGATGGCTCTGCATTCTGCTTTTACTGATTCCTCATACTGCAGTCATGCACGCGATCACTGTTTCAGTGCTAGCCATCCCCGGAAGGTGTTGCTGCCACTCCAGCAAAACTCTTACTCCATCCCAAACAAGCGATGTCAGTCAATCATTATGTGGTAACCAACAGCGCAGATGAGATGGAAAAGACACCATCGATGTACTATAATAATAAGCATCACAGCTGATAGTGTGAACAATTTTACAGTAATTTCAACAGTGATCAATGATGCAATAGCATGTTTCCCAATTTCAGTGTCATCGCTAAACCCCCTGTTCTGTACTTTGCGAGTATCATTGTGAATGTAGATAGATGACTGTGCAGAACGTCCATTCATTATTAATTGTCGAACATATACATCATGAATGTACACTCCTGGAAATGGAAAAAAGAACACATTGACACCGGTGTGTCAGACCCACCATACTTGCTCCGGACACTGCGAGAGGGCTGTACAAGCAATGATCACACGCACGGCACAGCGGACACACCAGGAACCGCGGTGTTGGCCGTCGAATGGCGCTAGCTGCGCAGCATTTGTGCACCGCCGCCGTCAGTGTCAGCCAGTTTGCCGTGGCATACGGAGCTCCATCGCAGTCTTTAACACTGGTAGCATGCCGCGACAGCGTGGACGTGAACCGTATGTGCAGTTGACGGACTTTGAGCGAGGGCGTATAGTGGGCATGCGGGAGGCCGGGTGGACGTACCGCCGAATTGCTCAACACGTGGGGCGTGAGGTCTCCACAGTACATCGATGTTGTCGCCAGTGGTCGGCGGAAGGTGCACGTGCCCGTCGACCTGGGACCGGACCGCAGCGACGCACGGATGCACGCCAAGACCGTAGGATCCTACGCAGTGCCGTAGGGGACCGCACCGCCACTTCCCAGCAAATTAGGGACACTGTTGTTCCTGGGGTATCGGCGAGGACCATTCGCAACCGTCTCCATGAAGCTTTGCTACGGTCCCGCACACCGTTAGGCCGTCTTCCGCTCACGCCCCAACATCGTGCAGCCCGCCTCCAGTGGTGTCGCGACAGGCGTGAATGGAGGGACGAATGGAGACGTGTCGTCTTCAGCGATGAGAGTCGCTTCTGCCTTGGTGCCAATGATGGTCGTATGCGTGTTTGACGCCGTGCAGGTGAGCGCCACAATCAGGACTGCATACGACCGAGGCACACAGGGCCAACACCCGGCATCATGGTGTGGGGAGCGATCTCCTACACTGGCCGTACACCACTGGTGATCGTCGAGGGGACACTGAATAGTGCACGGTACATCCAAACCGTCATCGAACCCATCGTTCTGCCATTCCTAGACCGGCAAGGGAACTTGCTGTTCCAACAGGACAATGCGCGTCCGCATGTATCCCGTGCCACCCAACGTGCTCTAGAAGGTGTAAGTCAACTACCCTGGCCAGCAAGATCTCCGGATCTGTCCCCCATTGAGCATGTTTGGGACTGGATGAAGCGTCGTCTCACGCGGTCTGGAGGTCCAGCACGAACGCTGGTCCAACTGAGGCGCCAGGTGGAAATGGCATGGCAAGCCGTTCCACAGGACTACATCCAGCATCTCTACGATCGTCTCCATGGGAGAATAGCAGCCTGCATTGCTGCGAAAGGTGGATATACACTGTACTAATGCCGACATTGTGCATGCTCTGTTGCCTGTGTCTATGTGCCTGTGGTTCTGTCAGTGTGATCATGTGATGTATCTGACCCCAGGAATGTGTCAATAAAGTTTCCCCTTCCTGGGACAATGAATTCACAGTGTTCTTATTTCAATTTCCAGGAGTGTATTTCTAGCACCTCGAGCATAGTGTATAATTTATGATCTATCTCTATACGCATGGGAGTCACAGGGCATTCTCGCAGTCATAGGATAAAATTAGAGACTGAAAGATCCCCTCACACTGTCTTTGACCAACATGGCCTGCAGCACCGTTACCAATTCAATCTTCATCTGACCAGAAATAGACTGCTACATTCCGTGTCTTGTGAATGAATGGAGCTTTCCGGATTCTCACCTATCCCAGTGCACAATATTTCTCCAGATGCGCCCATGTCGAGGAGGTTAGCACCCGTTATCAGTGTGTAGTAGTAAATTTGAAACAGTTGTGATGTAATAGCAGACAGTTAAGAAGAACAAGAAATGGTTTTTCTTCATGCATGATGGAGCTCCAGAAAGATATATTTCGAAGCATTTTATGTAAATCACCTACGTTATCAATTTTAAATCATTGTTCTGGTGTGTGGGGTCAGTATCAGGAGGGTACTGGTAAGAGAGAGCATAAAAACACGCACGCCTAAGGCTACACGGTTCCGGACTTAAAACAGGCTATAATGTTACATTGCTTCAATTTCTGACGTATCAGTCTTGTGGAATGCCGCGCTGTTAATATTCCATTGTAATAAATGTATTTCCATTGCATGACATACATCCTTCTTGCAGGTTTCTCTATGATAAACTAGTGTAACAGACTGTAAAATGAAAAAAAAACTTCCTTAAAATATCGATTCTGTGTGATGCGTGCACAATGTAGCTTTCCATAGATGTATAGCGTCCACTGTTCACATCCGATCGTAGTACAGAAATTAAACTATGCCCACATCAGTCCTACATAAAATGATCGTTAGTAACAGAGAATAGCTCTTATAAGGAAACAGATAACGCATAGCAGCAGCGCTCGACATGTGAAATTACACACCATGCCGCCACTAACTCTGTACACAGCAGGTCTGTCAAGCAGATGTATACATGGGGATTGCAGTGCCTCACAAACACCTATCACTAACTTAGAATCATCTTAGTTATGCAACTGAAGTCTCGATTTTATACCCAAGATGTGGCAATGGAATGGGGTACATTGGACAAATCTTTGTTCATTTAGAGGAATGTGCCGAAACAGGGACATTTCATCACACTTGAGATGGAAGTCCTCTGGTGACCGAGAGGTTTGCTGTTAACAATCGCAGTAGACAGTGCTCTAAGTCTCATACAGAACACGTGGTTGTATACTAGTCAAACCCAGGCTATGTCACGTGGCTGATGCATCCTGACAGAACAGTGGAAAAAATGTTCAAATGACCTGCAACATCATCTCCCTCCCTCTCTAGAATGCATCATCACTCTGCCATTAAATCGCACCTCGTTTTAGCACCATTTGAATCGATCAGTCTGTCTACTCTCTGTTATCCTTCAATGCATATGCATGTAAGTTTAGAGGCAGATGGTTATTTGTTTTCCTGAAAAGCGTCAAATTCAGTATTCAGCATGTATCATTGTTACCGCAATAGACACACAGCAGAGTGCTGCCTCGACAGAAAAGAAAGTGACTGCTTCCATGGTTCCCTCTGCTTCCATGTTGACGTTTTCTCAGATTCGTCTTGCTGTCGCATACTTGTTCCCATGCACAAATTGTTCTGCGTCAGCAAGAAGACACGTAAGTAATTCCTTAATTGCCCGACATTTTTGTATATATTTCCTCAATTCATACTTTTTTCGTAATTCTATCGATTTTATGTCAGTTCTATCCATGAGATCCTGTCATAACCTCTCGTTCCGTTTTCTAAACTTGTAGTACAGCTGCCAACATCTAGCGCAAATGCACTAATTTTCTGATTGGGAGGCACAGTACAGCACTGTAGTCGATTGCATACAGTCGCATCCACCCACATATTCCACATTTTCTCTGTGTGCCTGTGTGTGTGCATGTGCCACAGACACCTCCCAGTACCAGATCTTCCCACTGGTGGGCCCAACTTCGAACATACAACACATCTTCAGACGTAACACATGGTTGGTCCACGTGCAAGCGCTATCCCAGATGTTATGTGTGGCGGATCCGCCTTTGAAGATGTCTGCATATATAGTGCGCGGAAGATCCACATTCGAGTGCTAACTCGGCTGTGGTAAATTGTGGATTTGCATCCCAACATCGCTCTGTACATTGTGCATCTAGAGATGGGTGTAGAATGCAAATAAACAAGCATCTTGGGACCGGAAACAGCAACATCTTTGCACCCAGGGGAAACGAGCCCGCCTTTGTACAACAGTTCAAACAGTGACTTGAGTCCACTGAGGGCACTCTGGACACGCGTCGGTAGTGGATGACTTGTGACCGTCAGCTGCAGTGGATAACCACCTGACCTTGTGGGGAACATCTCGTGCTGTGAGGAGTATATACGGTGGATGGGCTTATGCTGTCTGTCTTTGCGGTATATGTACGAGTGTCTGGCGGTAGATAGCTACATGCATGATGCAAAAGGGATGATTTTGTATGGCGCAGGATACGAATTGTATGTTTACTACATCGGTATGGTACACGGAGATCGGTTTCACGCTGAAATATTCAAGCTTCCGTCCTTAGTGGCAGAACAGTGTAATTGATCAAGACTCTTTCCGTGTTTGACGATCTGTAGGCCACTTTTGCAGGGTTTAACTGTCAGTGCAATATGGCGATCTGTACAAAATAGTTTTGCCACTGGAAGTCTCGTCTGCAGAAAGAAAAAGGCGGACAGTGCTTCGACACCAGCAGCATTAGCAGTTTGGCGAGTAAATTCAGTAAGAGCCGATCAGAATGCTCCATTCATTTGCAAGACATCCTTTGTGCTGGGACATAAGAGCTTCTACATAGCAGTGAGAATGTTTGCATTTCGGAGATGTTTGTTGAAAACAGGACTTAACGATTTCCAGGATGGATGGGGTGCCACGTTAGGACCATCAGGAGGAGTGCATTCGGCATTATTCTGGGCTATTTTCGTAAATAGGTCCTTTTAGACAAGAATTTCCATGCAGAAAAGCTGAGATATGATCAGGAGGAGTGCATTCGGCATTATTCTGGGCTATTTTCGTAAATAGGTCCTTTTAGACAAGAATTTCCATGCAGAAAAGCTGAGATATGGTGAAAGCTCCTACAAAAGCGACTGTTAACTACGATTACGATTTCCAAGAGGTAGACTTTGTTCTTATTTACATAGACATGTGACAGCAGTATAAAACTGGCAACCTTTTAGCTCCACCTGCACAGGTAAACGTGTGCACGGCTAGATCCATCTTGCATGTCCTGTTAGGATCGTTAGGAACAATGCACCCAATCCTATTATAGGAGGCATTGCAACAGATTTCTATAGCGTGTTCAGAGAGAGCGACATAGCTGTTATTTACGTAGACATGTGACATCAGTATAGAAGTGAGAACCTTTTATTTGTGCCTTCGATGGTGAGTCGCTCGGCAGTTAGGCTTTCGCAGGACCAGAGGTAGAAAGGCATCGTGCCAGCATGGAAAACACATGCGCGTGGCCCAGAGGCGTTTCAAATATGGGACCGGCGTGAGCACACCGTACGACATGCGATATGTTGCGGTTGACGATAGTTCGAAAGCGTTTTTTTACATGGAATGAGTGTTTGTGCACTGCACAGTTTGCAGCTGTTTAAGCGTTGTGAGCATGTTTGTATAGCGTTACACATGCATTATTTTTTGACAATTTATGAGTTGTTTTCGTGTTTGTTGCATTATTCTGAGAACAGATGCACAGGTTGTGCAATGCATAATTTCTACAGTTGACAATTAGCAAGCGTGTTTGCAGAGCGTTTTACATGCATTATTTTGACAATTTACGAGTTGTTTTCGTGTCTGTACGCCAGTGTACTGCATTATTTCGATAATTTACGAGTGGTTTTCAGCTCTGTATGTTGTGAACTGCATTATTTCGACAGTGAGCGTGTGTGCAGATCCTTTTACATGCGTCATTTTGGCAATTCACGAGTTGTTTTCGTGTCTGTACACCAGTGTACTGAATTATTTCGGTAATTTAGGAGTAGGTTGCAGGTTTGTAGGTTATATAGTGTGACCCCAAGCACATCAGAGTGAGTGTTTTGTATCAGAATAATAAATGAACGATGTGAAGTTCATCACTAAATAAATTGTTCCAAAATAAATAAAGTACAGTCCTTCCCACCCAGCAGCCCAGAACAGGCAGCGTCCTTTTTCTGCCATTTTTCCCCAGACCGCCTTGGAACGACAGCGCCATCTGTTGGCAATACTGTGCACTTGATCAGTTGGACTCTGTAATTCATAGTGAACACACTGCATGGAGCTGCTGCCTATGACAACTCAAATTGTTTAAATAAACACTGCCTGCAATATAAAGAAATATCTCCATCCTATCCAGCAGTCCAGCACAGGCTGAGCCCTTGCCCCACCAACTCCTAGGAAGAGGTGGCGGTCGGATGGCTTAGGTTAGTGGAGGTAGTGCAAGCAGCTTTTCTTACCGTTATATTCTTGGGGTAGTGGAGGTTGCCCTAAGTGCCCTTTTTCCGCTAAAATTTTAACTTCCCGCCATTTTCTGGGGGAAGGTAGGGGTTAGGTTAGTGGAAGTAGTTCCATTGACCTATTTTGCCGCCAAAATTTGAACTTCCCTCCATGACGTCGTTGCGACTTTGCCATATGTATAGCCGCCATCTTGGATCCGCTATCTAGAATAAATTTTGCAACAATGCAATGTGAGCGGGTAAGAACTTTGTCCCACTTACTCCCCTCCCCTCGAATATACTCATGTACCTTGATGATATGGCATTACTTGTCCCTCATTTTAAACTTTCCATTCTCCAAAAGAAATGTTCAACATCACCTTAACTACTTTTTGTCATACAGCAATCTATTGCACCTAGTAATCACTGGCAAGAATACCAAGGCGTTCATAGTAGGAAAATCACCTACTGATTTCGTCACACCATATACAGCGAGACAACTGTTGAACTGTATGAAATAAAATGGTCGTAACTTTTGAACGGTTTGCATTAGGACATTCAAACTGGATGATTGGCCACAAGGCATGATGGGAATCAGTATGCGTATGTGCATGATTTAGGTATGAAGCCCATTTTCATTTGGATAGGTTCGTCACTAAGCAGAATTGAAGTATTTGGGGGACTGAGAATCCGTATATCGCGATCGAGAAGTTTCTTCACCCTCAACAGGTGACTGTGTGGTGTGCGTTGTCCAGTCACGGAATAATCGTGTGATTCTCCTTGATAGCACGGTACGTGAAGGTTTTGGAAGATGATTTCAACATCATTATCCAAAGTGACCCTGATTTCGACAAGATGTGGTTCATACAAGGCGGACGTCGACCTGATCGAAGCAGGAAAGTGTTTGATGCCTGAAGGAACGCTTCGAGGACCGTATTCTGGCTCTGAGGTACCCAGTGGCCACTGGCGTGGGCCTCGATTGGTTACCATATTCTTTAGATCTGAACACATGCGGCTACTTTTTGTGGAGCTATATTAAAAACAATGTGTACGTCAATAACCACAAAATCATTGTTGAGCTGGAAACAACCGTTCAGTAGGCCATCGACAGCATCGATATTCTGACAGTTCAGCAGGTCATGAAGAATTTCGCTATTCGTCTGCGCCACATCAACGACGATGATGGCAGGCAGATCTAAAATGTCATAACCGAAATCCGAATATCTGTAGTGACGTTTACATGTTGAATGAAGTGTGTGCACGCCGTATTTTGTAACTAATTTACGTTTTTCTCCTACAGTTCAATAATTGTCACCCTGTTCAACCATGTCGTGCAAGTTACTGGAACACAAATACCCTTGGTAATAATTATCTACTGCACGCTATTCTGGAAACTGAAAGTTGAACAAAAACAACTAACTGCAACTACTAATAGGCCATACCTTGGGATCACATCGTTGCACTACATCTCGCACCTACAAATGCCTTACCTGACTCATTCGTATCACTGTCAATGCTGCTTGTACTTGCGCACCTTACATATTTTAAAACTCACTAGAAGTTCTTGTATATGATGCTCAACACATTTCATTCTGAAACCGCCTGCAGTCGTCTATGTAAATATTTTACCAGTAAATTAAGTTCCTAAGGTTCATACGTTTCATAGATGTATATTTGTAAATATGTATGAACTGCACCAGAAAATTCCCACCCTCCTCACATTCATCAGCTAGACTCCACTACCTGGACGAACCTCTTTCTCTTAACCTTCATACACCCCATATCTTCTCTGAAGGTGATTATTGCCGACTCCCGCTTACTGATCCAAGAAATCCGTACATAAATCTATCTGACCAATCAGACAAGTGCTAATCTTCCGTCTTTCCTTTCGCCTCTTCTCCACAAATATAAACGTTGTTGCATTCCCTTTCACCTCCTACGTATAGCGGCCAAACACTCATAGAGAACTCTTGTTTCCTTCCACCCACAAAATCGGCACAGTACTCCTGCCACCTGCATTACCACGTTAGTACCGAATACGGTCGTTGTCACGTGTCCTTGCTGATCATGCCATTGCCTTTGTGTCATAGAGTTACAATCTATGAGTAGTCCACTTGTGACCATATTTTTTATGTAGCACTGGTAGCTGTTTTTCTCAAACCTATACACAATATCTCCAGAATGTAGGACTACTTTCTAATCATGGAGACTTTTCCGCACCGTTTGTGCTACAGAGCATTTATTCTCCCTCTTACTTTTCTGTTAGCTGAATCATTACACGGGACTAGAAAGTAACAATAATAATACAACTACATATTTTTATTTTGAATTTTAAACGCTTTTCCAATAATCCATATCTTCTATTTCTGAAGATGAGGTTAGATTTGTTTGTTTCTTCATCATAGCATATGTGATATTAACAAATTATAGCTGCATGGGATATGAAATCTGTTTGTTCGATAGGGTAATTTCTTATCGTGCCTCATGTAAATCTCTGCAAATAACTACTGATTAAAAACAGAGATACTGCAATATATGAGGGTCACTCCAAAAGAAATGCACACTATTTTTTTAAAAATCCATCTTTTATTTTACATGTTTGAAAGTTTTACAGTGTGTAGCTACATCCTTTAGGAACAATATTTTCATTTCTTCACATAATTTCCATTATTTCATATTTGTTCTTGACTAGTCTTTCAGTTTAGTCGGGACCACGTTTTTTTACATTTATTCTTTGCAATTTGAGCTGATCAGATTCCATATTCGCGTCAAACTTGTATTTAACTTGATAACTTTTTGAAACAGTCATTAAAATTGTTTTCACTCTGGCTTATGTTCCTGGACAGTTTTATTTCTTTCATTTGTATACACCCTTGTATGGCATAAAAGGTGACGCACGTGTTGCATGTTCGTAATAAGTAAGACATTTAATCGGAGCAGCCATTATTCTGGTATATTTTAAGGTTGTCATACTGTCCATAATTTTCTTCCATTTTGGCTGCTGAATCTTAGTTAGTAATCTGTTGACAGGGGTATCAAAACATACTTTACCTTTTGCTATTCTTTTAATTTTTCATATTTCTGAATAAAAATGATATTGTTTTAATATGTTTCTTTATACTCTCTGCAATATAACAAGTAAGATTCTTAAAATGCACAATACTGTCAGGTGATGTTAAGCAGCTGAGTGTGCTTGCAGCTTGGTACACAATATGATCAAAAGTGTCCGGACACCCCCACAAACATACGTTTTTCATATTGGGTGCAGCGTGTTGCCACCTGCAGCCAGATACTCCGTATCAGCGACCACAGTAGTCATTAGACATCGTGAGAGAGCAGAATGGGGCGCTCTGCGGAACTCACGGACTTCGAACGCAGTCAGCTGATTTGGTGTCACTTGTGTCATACGTCTGCATGCGAGATTTCTACACTCTTAAACGTTCCTAGGTCCACTGTTTCAGATGTGATAGTGAAGTGGACACGTGCAGTACAAAAGCATACAGGCCGACCTCGTCTGTTGACTGACAGAGACCGCCGACAGTTGAGGAGGGTAGTAATGTGTAATAGACAGACATCTATCCATACGATCACACAGAAATTCCAAACTGCATCGGTATCCACTGCAAGTACTATGACAGTTAGGCGGGAGGTGAGAAAACTTTGATTTCTTGGTCGAGCGGCTGCTCGTAAGCCACACATCACGCTGGTAAATACCTAACGACGTCTCGCTTGGTGTATTGAGGGTAAACATTGGACGATTGAACAGTGGAAAAGAGTTGTGTGGAGTGAAGAATCACGGTACACAGTATGGCCATCCGATGGCAGGGTGTGGGTATGGCGAATGCCAGGTGAACGTCATCTACTAGCGTGTGTAGTGCCAGCAGTAAAATTCTGAGGCAGTGATGTTATGGTGTGGTCGTGTTTTACATGAAGGGGACTTGCACCGCTTGTTGTTTTGCGTGGCACTATCGCAGCACGGGCCTACATTGATGTTTAAACCCCTTTTTGGTTCCCAGTGTTGAAGATCAATTCTGGGATGGCGACTGGATCTTTCAACACGATCAAGCACCTGTTCGTAATGCACGGCCTGTGGCGGAGTGTTTCTTTTATTCTGGTCATCGGTCTTCTGACTGGTTTGATACGGTCCGCCACGAATTCCTCTCCTGTGCTAAAATCTTTATCTCAGAGAAGCACTCGCAACCTACGTCCTCTCTTATTTGCTGGATGTGTTCCAATCTCCATCTTCCTTTACAATTTTTGTCCTCTGCAGCTCCCTCTAGTACCATGTCTTAACAGATGTCCTATCATCCTGTCCCTTCTCCTTATCAGTGTTTTCCAAATATACTTTTCCTCTCCGATTCTGCATAGAACCTCTTCATGCTTTACCTTATCAGTCCATCTAATTTTCAACATTCATCTGCAGCACCACATCTCAAATGCTTCCATTCTCTTCTATTCCGGTTTTCCCACAGTCCATGTTTCACTATCATACTGTGCTGTACTGTCCGCCACGGTAGCTGAGTGGTCAGCGCGACAGACTGTCAGTCCTAAGGGCCCGGGTTCGATTCCCGGCTGGGTCGGAGATTTTCTCTGCTCAGGGACTGGTGTTGTCCTAATCATTATCATTTCATCCCCATTGACGCGCAAGTCGCCGCAGTGGCGTCACATCGAAACACTTGCACCCGGCGAACGATCTACCCCACGGGAAGCCCTAGTCACACGACATTATTATTAGTATTGGTGCTGTACCCCAGATGTACATGATCAAAAATCTCTTCCTCAAAGGCCGATATTTGATATTAGTAGACGTCTCTTGATCAGGAATGTCTTTTTTGCCATAGCTTTTGATGCCCTCCTTGCTCCGTCCGTCAATGGTTATTTTACTGCCTAGGTAGCAAAATTCTTTAACTTCATCTACTTCGTGACCATCAATCCTGATGTTCAGTTTCTTGCTGTTCTCGTGTTTACTACTTCTTGTTACCTTCGTCTTTCTTCGATTTACTCTCCGTCCATACTACGTACTCATTAGACAGTTCATTCAGTTCAGCAGATCATGTAATTCTTCTTCACTTTCACTCAGGACAGCAATGCATCAGCGAATCGTATCATTGATATTCTTTCACCTTGAATTGCAATTCCACTCCTGAACCTTTCTTATATTTATATCATTGCTTCCTCGATACACAGATGGAACAGTAAGGGCGAAAGGCTACATCCTTGCCTTACACCCTATTTAATACGAGCACTTCGTTCTCGGTCGTCCACCCTTACACTCCTGGAAATTGAAATAAGAACACCGTGAATTCATTGTCCCAGGAAGGGGAAACTTTATTGACACATTCCTGGAGTCAGATACATCACATGATCACACTGACAGAACCACAGGCACATAGACACAGGCAACAGAGCATGCACAATGTCGGCACTAGTACAGTGTATATCCACCTTTCGCAGCAATGCAGGCTGCTATTCTCCCATGGAGACGATCGTAGAGATGCTGGATGTAGTCCTGTGGAACGGCTTGCCATGCCATTTCCACCTGGCGCCTCAGTTGGACCAGCGTTCGTGCTGGACGTGCAGACCGCGTGAGACGACGCTTCATTCAGTCCCAAACATTCTCAATGGGGGACAGATCCGGAGATCTTGCTGGCCAGGGTAGTTGACTTACACCTTCTAGAGCACGTTGGGTGGCACGGGATACATGCGGACGTGCATTGTCCTGTTGGAACAGCAAGTTCCCTTGCCGGTCTAGGAATGGTAGAACGATGGGTTCGATGACGGTTTGGATGTACCGTGCACTATTCAGTGTCCCCTCGACGATCACCAGTGGTGTACGGCCAGTGTAGGAGATCGCTCCCCACACCATGATGCCGGGTGTTGGCCCTGTGTGCCTCGGACGTATGCAGTCCTGATTGTGGCGCTCACCTGCACGGCGCCAAACACGCATACGACCATCATTGGCACCAAGGCAGAAGCGACTCTCATCGCTGAAGACGACACGTCTCCATTCGTCCCTCCATTCACGCCTGTCGCGACACCACTGGAGGCGGGCTGCACGATGTTGGGGCGTGAGCGGAAGACGGCCTAACGGTGTGCGGGACCGTAGCCCAGCTTCATGGAGACGGTTGCGAATGGTCCTCGCCGATACCCCAGGAGCAACAGTGTCCCTAATTTGCTGGGAAGTGGCGGTGCGGTCCCCTACGGCACTGCGTAGGATCCTACGGTCTTGGCGTGCATCCGTGCGTCGCTGCGGTCCGGTCCCAGGTCGACGGGCACGTGCACCTTCCGCCGACCACTGGCGACAACATCGATGTACTGTGGAGACCTCACGCCCCACGTGTTGAGCAATTCGGCGGTACGTCCACCCGGCCTCCCGCATGCCCACTATACGCCCTCGCTCAAAGTCCGTCAACTGCACATACGGTTCACGTCCACGCTGTCGCGGCATGCTACCAGTGTTAAAGACTGCGATGGAGCTCCGTATGCCACGGCAAACTGGCTGACACTGACGGCGGCGGTGCACAAATGCTGCGCAGCTAGCGCCATTCGACGGCCAACACCGCGGTTCCTGGTGTGTCCGCTGTGCCGTGCGTGTGATCATTGCTTGTACAGCCCTCTCGCAGTGTCCGGAGCAAGTATGGTGGGTCTGACACACCGGTGTCAATGTGTTCTTTTTTCCATTTCCAGGAGTGTATTATTCCCTCTTGGCTGTTGTAGGTATTGTATATGACCCGTCTCTCCCTATAGCTTACTCGTATTTTTCTCACAATTTCGAACATCTCGCACCATTTTTCATTGTCTAACGCTTTTTCCAGGTCGACAAATCCTATGAACGTGTCTTGATTTTTCTTTAGTCTTGCTTCCATTATTAACAGCAACGTCAGAATTGCCTCTCTCGTGCCTCTGCTTTTCCTAAAGCCAAACTGATCGTCATCTAACGCATCCTCAATTTTCTTTTTAATTCTTTTGTATATTATTGTTGCAAGCAGCTTGGATGCATGAAGTGTTAAACTGATTGTGTGATAATTCTCACACTTGTCAGCTCTTGCGGCCTTCGGAATTGTGTGGATGATGCTTTTCCGAAAGTCTGATGACATGTCGCCAGAGTCATACATTCTACACACCAACGTGAATAGTCGTTTTGTTGCCACTTCCCCCAATGATTTTAGAAATTACGATGGAATTTTATGTATCCCTTCTGCCTTTTTTGACCTTAAGTCCTCCAAATCTCTTTTACATTCTAATTCTAATACTGGATCCCCAATTTCTTCTAAATCGACCCCTATTTCTATCACATCAGACAAATCTTCCCCGTCAAAGAGGCTTTCAATCTATTCTTTCCCCCTATCCGCTATCTCCTCTGAATTTAACAGTGGAATTCCCGTTTCACTCTTGATGTTACCACCCTTACTTTTAATGTCACCGAAGGTTGTTTGGACTTTGCTGTATGCTGAGTCTGTCCTTCCGACAATCATTTCTTTTTCGATGTCGTCACATTTTTTCTGCAGCCATTTCTTCTTAGCTTCCCTGCACTTCCTATTTATTTCATTCCTCAGCGACTTGTATTTCTGTATTCCTGAGTTCCCCGACATATTTTTGTTCTTCCTCCTTTCACCAGTCAACTGAAGTATTTCTTCTGTTACGCATGGTTTCTTCGCAGTTACCTTCTTTGTACCAATGTTTTCCTTCCCAACTTCTGTGATGGCCCTTTTTAGAGATGTCCATTCTTCTTCAACTCTACTATCTACTGAGCTATTTATTATTGCTGTATCTATAGCCTTAGAGAATTTCAAGCGTATCTTGTCATTCCTTAGTAATTTCATATCCCACTTCTTTGCGTATTGATTCTTCCAGACTAATGTCTTGAACTTCGGCCTACTCTTAATCACTTCTAATTTGTGATCTCAGTCTATATCTGCTCCTGGGTACGCCTTACAATCCAGAATCTGATTTCGGAATCTGCGTCTGACCATGATGTAATCTAACTGAAATCTTCGCGTATCACCTGGCCTTTTCCAAGCGTACCTCCTCCTCTCGTGATTCTTGAACGGGGTATTCTCTGTTACTAGCTGAAACTTGTTACAGAACTCAGTTAGTCTTTCTCCTCTCTCATTCCCTCTCCCAAATCTATATTCTCCTGTAACCTTTTCTTCTACTTCTTTCTGTACAACTACATTCCAGTCCCCCATTTAGCCGTGGTAAAAATTGCTGTTTTGAAGAGCGCGTCACAGCGCGTAGTGTGAAGCAGTCGCCCTCCGTTTCTGGCGGTGGCGCCGCTGTGGCAATCGCAGCTTTGGTGTCTCCCTCTGGTGGGAAAGGGGAAAGTTTGCCTGTTCACGTGCATTGAAGGGGCGCTATGAGCTCGCCAGTAAGTGAGTCTGGGTCAGTCTCTCGTCCCCAGCTTGCTAGTCTGTCTCTCGTCCGCATTTGTTAGGCAGTTAGTGTCTGTCTGTCGTTCGGAGTGTTAGTATGTCTGTCGTTCGTATCAACTTTTAAAGCCGGCAGAATGAGAGTCTTTCGACTCCGCCAGTAAGAGAACTCAGCGAGTGGTCGCCCGGTCGGGGCTTAGTTCCTGCATCTGAGTCCGTGCGTTAGGCCGCCAGTCTGCTCGAGTTTGCTCAGGCAACGGTCACTGGCGGTTGGATCGATCGGTTGGTCGGTCGCGCACTGAGACACGAGATGACTTGTCCGTCTTGAGTGTCGGCGCATGCGAGGTCGCCACGTGAGTCCAGTGGGCCGCGGCGTATAGCGAGGTGTAGTGACTTCGCGGTCGACACGAGAGCAGCAGGAGTCAACCCACGACATCAGTCTGGCCGGTGCGAGCTGCGACGCCGTGAGACTGGAGATCGGCGCGCCTCCCTGCGTCCATTGAAGCGGCTGGCAGCGGACCGTTCGCGAGAGCGATTTGGGAGTACTGCGCGAGGTCTTCTCGAGAAATCGCAGTTTATTAGAAGTCAAGTGATTGGTGATATGTTGTTTGATTTGCTCTTGTTAAATTCTACTTGTGTTCAAGTGAGGTCACCAGCCGTTTTGCTTTGGGGTCGTCCCACCATTGTTCTTCGTTTGCCCACCCGCGTGAAGGTGGTTGTTTATAAATTGGGTGGTCCGTTTTTCCCTTGTGGAGTAGGGGCGGTTAGAGCAACTTGCAGTTCGGGTTGTTCGGTAATCTCACTATCAATCTACCGTACGTTAGTAGCTGCCTCTGTCATGTTTGTCGGATTTGGTGTGTTAAAATTTATTGCTTGGAGTGTAACGGCCTAATACCTGAAATATGTTTTGATCTTTGGAAACTTTGATATTATTGCCTATGATCTTGAGAGGCGGTATCTGTGTACTGTTGAGCATTTTAACTATTGTTTGGCCAACCTTGTAGAATTTTATATAAGATTGCATTTCATGGGATTTTATTTAAATGATCATTTTAGTATATAAAGTTGCCCTCCTTTCACCGTAAGACTATTCTTAGAAGTTAAAATCAAGTTGCACCTTCGGTGACAAGGTTAATATTTTAATTCTTAGTGCTTTGTACCATTTCCATCCCTACTACGGGGGGTGAATAGTTTGTGTGCTTGTGTAAATTGTTAAAACTCTTAGTTTAAAGTTATCTGGTGTGTTGCAGATTTGCACCAGTGTAGTCTTTCAGAGGCTGTTGTGAGCGGTCATAACTACAGCCTTGTCAAAAGGGAGCGCCAAGGCTCTCTGCCCGAAAGCTCATACAGTCAAAACTTGTTTCCTTGTACCTCTGAATAAATTGTAACTTTGATATTTAGAGGGTGCTTTCTGATTATAATTTTAAATTGTTTCTTTTAAAAAAATGCTTTAGGCATTATTAAAGTGAATAAAATTCCCATTTGTTAAAAGGAATTTGGTTATGATTTCATCAGTTACTCCCTGGCAACTACTTCCATGCTTACGTAGTGTGATTAAATGTGTTAATGTTCTTGATGTATCGCTAGTAAATAAAATAAATTCTTAAGAATATTCTTTGAAAAGAAATCACGGTTCACCCATGACTATTATATTTTCATCTCCTTTTACATCATTGCCCTTTCAATATCCTCATATACCTTCTCTATCTCTACATCTTCAGCTTCCAACGCCGGCATGTATACCTGAACTATCGTCGTCGGCGTTGGTTTGCCGTCGATTCTGATAATAACAACCCTGTCACTGAACTGTTCCCAGTAACACACTCCCTGCCGTACCTTTCCATTCATAACGAGTCCTACTCCTGTTATACCATTTTCTGTTGCTGTTGATATTACCCTATACTCATCTGACCAGAAATCCTTGTCTTCTTTCCACTTCACTTCACTGACCCCTTTTATATCTAGATTGATCCTTTGATTTCCCTTTTCCGATTTTCTAGTTTCTTTACTACGTTCAAGTTTCTGACATTCCGCGCCCCAATTCACAGAACGTTATCCTTCCGTTGATTATTCAATCTTTTTCTCATGTTAACCTCCCGCTTGGCAGTCCCCCCCGGAGATCCGAATGGGGGACTATTCGGGGATCTTTTGCCAATGGAGAGATCGTCATGACACTACTTCAATTACAGGCCACATTTCCTGTGGATACACGTAACGTGTCTTTAATGCAGTGGTTTCGATTGCCTTCTGCATCCTCAACCGTTTATCATTGCTGATTGTTCCGCCTTTAGGGCAGTTTCCCACCCCTAGGACAAGAGAGTGCCCTGAACCTCTATCCGCTCCTCCGCCCTCTTTGACAAGGCAGTTGGCAGAATGAGGGTGACTTCTTACGCCGGAAGTCTTCGGTCGCCAATGCTGATTATTAATCAAAATTTAAGTAGCGGCTGGATTCGAACTCGGGGCCGTTTGGATTATGAATCAAAGACGCTACCCCTGGACGAATGGTTACACGACAATAATACCCTTGTAACTGAGTGGGCTGCACGGAGTTCTGATCTGAATCCTGTAGAACACCTTTGAGATGTTTTGGACCGCCAATTTCGTGCTAGGCCTCACCGACCGACATCGATACCTCTCCTCAGAGCAGCACTCCGTGAAGAATGGGCGGTAATTCCCGAAGAAACCTTCCAGACCTGATTGAACGTATGCCTGCGAGTGTAGCTGTCATCAAGACTAAGGGTAGGCCAACACCATACTGAATTCCAGCATTACCGGTGGAGGGCGCCATGAACTTGTAAGTCATTTACAGGCAGGTGTCCGGATACTTTTGATCACATAATGTATGTCTTGAACTGATGAATGACCTTCCTGTAGGGGTTGTGAGTTTTAGGGTGAAACCGGTGAGATCTGTGGATCTACTGATCTGTTTATCAGCCGGCCGCGGTGGTCTAGCGGTTCTAGGCGCGCAGTCCGGAACCGCGCGACTGCTACGGTCGCAGGTTCGAATCCTGCCTCGGGAATGGATGTGTGTGATGTCCTTAGGTTAGTTAGGTTTAAGTAGTTCTAAGTTCTACGGGACTGATGACCACCGATGTTAAGTCCCATAGAGCTCAGAGCCATTTTGATCTGTGTATCACCTACAGAAATAAAAGATTTGATAAACAACCTTCGTATTCTCTCTTGAGATTTTGCTGATTTACCTCATTTATCTTTCTTCATATAATAAACATAATTTTCTAAGACGAAACTATTAACTTATACTAGTCCTCGTCACACATGATGATAACTGATTGCGTCCGGCCTACCTGATTTAGGTTTTCCGTGATTTCCCTAAATCACTCCAGGCAAATGCCGGGATGGTTCCTCTGAAAGGGCACGGCTGACTTCCTTCCCAATCCTTCCCTAATCCGATGAGACCGATGACCACGCTGTCTGGTCTCCTTCCCCAAACCAACCAACCAACCATAACTGATTTCCATTTGTCAGCTATTGATCGTAGCGCCACGCCAACAGTCGGAAATGATATCTCATCTGTTCTGCATTTAATGTCAACCTTGTTGTCTTGCTAGGGTTATTTTAATTGTTATATTGCTGTACTTTCCTCAGACTGGAAGCTTAGCAATCGCTATTCTACTTTCTACACCTCTTTACAGATTTCCCCTTGCTTCTCCTCTGTCCTATGTCAAGCAGGCTATTCATTTCATTCAACTGTTCTTATGTATCTCGCTTTCTTTCATCGGGGACCTTAGTATTACCATCTGTCCCCACGCACCCTCACTGTCAAATAGGATGTCTGCTACAGTTTCTGATGAGCTGAAATTAATGTTAGCTACAAGCTCAGAAAGCTCTAGACCAAATCAGCACAAAATTTTATTTCATTATCGTACGTACTGTTGCAGTGTTGGAGGCGCTATAAAATCCTTGCAAAAAATTAAATTGATGTTTAGTCTAGGTTTCAAAGAAAGATCAGAAGTATTGCAAGGCCCATTATGTCATAGTCACAAAACAGTCTTCAGTTCATTCTGATCTCTTACTGTAACAAGACAGAATGAGTGTTTAATCATCTGTGATTTATTTTAAAGGTAATGTAAGATCCTACCCTTCATCCTGCTTGTGCAGGTTAACGCAAGAGGCACAAGCTTGAAGTACACGAAGTTAATTCACACCAAGGTAGAACCTGTGCCGTGCATGGTACACAGTCCAATTTTTACATCGCTTCTACTGTCATCCTGGCATTTGTTGGACTTCGTGCATTTCCGAGGCAAACTGTGTCACTTTGTCAATACTGTTTATTTATTGTAATTTCATCCCTTAGGTCACTGCTGGTAATTGTGCCGTTTGCCACTCTCCAGTAAAATGAATTGTATAAGTAGTAATAGATTTTTTAAACAAATAATAAGACATAAAATTACAGTATATTTTAACACTGTGTAGGGAAGCAGCCTATTCACGCCATATGGAGTTCATGTGCTTTCCATTGTGTGCCAGCGTAGTCCACTGTAACTAGCTATGACGTCACAAATGTTGCGCAATACCTTAAAAGTAAAGTAAATGATCTGAAAAGTTAATAGCATAAGAGGAGTGATGCTAAAATAATAATGTGTTAAGTTCCCAGTTTAGTAACTTAGTTTTCGAAATTTGGACGTTTTACATAAAAATCATTGGCGCAACAGGAAGGAGCTAGAAACTTCAAAATTTATATTCGGATATCTTTTTCATTGTAATTTAATGGAAACAGCATGCTGGATGTGACAAAGTAAAAATGTCGTTGAAATTCATGATTTTCTGTTTTTGTGTCCTAAGAGTAAGGAAGCAAGATAGATTAAGTAAGTTATTAGATAAAGCTACGATGTTTAGATTTAGGTAGAATGGAGATACGCTATAATAGCAAAGATGTGAGAAGTTTCCAAAAGGTAGCTATAAAACTATAGCTGTAGCGTATCTTCAAAGGGCAAGTTCAGAGCGCATCTACTGCGTGCAGTGCAACTAAAATAATTATCTCGCCAAAGGTAATTAGCCTAGCCACATCAGAATTTTATTACAGATACTTACCGGTGTCCTGATAGCACAGTTAAATTGGGAGCTTCATTGGCCTTCAGCGAATGAAGCAATTAATTATTTAGTAACTTGAAGTGGTGCTTTACGGGCAGAGCGGCTAGGCAGGAAGGCAAATGTTGTCGGCTGCGCCTTCGGTGGTGCCGCAGCGCGGCTATATAAATAAGGGCGCTGCGAGCTAGAGCCAGGCTCCAGTTCTCTTCTAGATTCGTATCAGTGTGCACTCAGTGTTGGAAGCCTCGTCGCGTTGCAAGGAACAGCCTTGGATGCCATATTACGTAACTCGGCATGCACGTAACAATGAGTTCACACTGGGGTAAAGTGTTAATTGCGGAACAACACCAGTGATTTATTCTCAGTTTGCGTGTGTTGTATTTTCACGTGTCGCCGCAGGACAGACCTTCTATAACTACTAGCATGAGGTTTGATGAGTATTAACATCAAATTTTGGCGAGCATTCACTTTGAACATTTACATCGATAACGATTATTGAACAGTTTCGTTATCTAGTGATAATACGATTTGCGCAATAGACTCTGAACAGCTCTGATAGTACAATAGCTAATAGTAGCAGTGCTTGGTACAATAGCTAATAGTAGCAGTGCTTGGTAAAACATTTATCTGGAATTTTACGCTTTATCATTTTCAGAATATAGTGAAAATTGTTATAGTAAACTGCATTTACTATGAATCCCAGACATCCTAAATCCTCAGAGTAAAGAACTTCAATGATCAATAACTTTATTTCTCCATCAGAGTGGACACAGTGAAATTTAATTACAGGCATCACGTTTTTGCTAATCACTTTCTGGTTGCCAATATTGTAGTTAGAGAGAACGGCAACATATAATACAAAAAAAAAATTAAAATTTTCCACCCGCCGCCCCACAGCTGGTAAAACAACAGTTCAGCACACATGGTACCGAGAACATCAGAAATATTACTGCTTCTTGGAAGTATGAAAATGCGAACTTCAGTTCCTACACATTTTAGACAACAGTTAAGTTATTCAGATTATTTCATTTGTCTGAATGTCTATTTCATAAAATCACCTCAAAATGCTCTTTTACGAAAGCATAGGTCTCTGTCTTCCTGATGTACAATTTTTATACCATAGGGGCATCTCAGCATCGCTATTGTCATCTATGGGATAGGTACTCAACTGGGTGCCAGTTGTATAAAGTAACCATTAGAGGGCCACTGTGGTTTCCCTTTTAGAGAATATTACGAAGAGCAGTTGCAGTAGCAATCATCGTCTTACAGTTTAAGTGAAATACGTAGTAGTGTGTTTATTTATTAAAAATAAGTGCACAATATGTGCTAAAAGTACAATATTGAATGTCAGTTGTCTGCATCTCACGCAATAGTAATTCAAAGAGTAAAGCCGTTGTGTAAGGATTATCTACGACCTACAATGCTTAATTACGTAGACAACACAAAACACAGTAATTACAATTTCAGGCACCAATACTGATCACTTTGCTCGTGAAGGTCATTCTTCTTTGTTGCCCTCCTAGAAACGCCTTACAAACTGAAGATGGATTCCACTTTTAGCCATGAGGACTGGAGACCGTGGATGGTAAACCAGGTTTGCTACTGTCTTCTGCGTGGTTCGCACGCTATACTTAGAGAGGATGTTTGTGAGGCCCACTTTGGTTTGCAACAGGCCCATCCGCATACCTGAAACATTTATACAGATCAAATTATAGAGCTGGGGGGAGTGATTTTAAATCAGCATAAACTGTGCCTCCTCATTAGAAAGAAACTGCTTTTCTGTATCTTCCTGTCATCAAAAGTATCCGGACACCCCCAAAAACATACGATTTTCGTATTAGGTGCATTGTGCTGCCACCTACTGCCAGGTACTCCGTATCAGCGACCTCAGTAGTCATTAAACATCGTGAAAGAAAAGAATAGGGCGCTCCACTGAACTCACTGACTTCGAACGTGGTCAAGTGATTGGGTGTCACTTGTGTCATACGTCTGTACGCGAGACTTCCACACTCCTAAACATCCCTAGGTCCACTGTTTCCGATGTGATAGTGAAGTGGAAACATGAAGGGACAAGTACAGCACAAAAGCGTACAGGCCGACCTCGTCTGTTGACTGTCAGAGACCGCTGACAGTTGAAGAGGGTCGTAATGTGTAATACGCAGACATCTATCCAGACCATCACACAGGAATTCCAAACTGCATCAGGATCCACTGCAAGTACTATGGAAGTTAGGCGGGAGGTGAGAAAACTTTGATTTCATGGTCGAGCGGCTGCTCATAAGCCACACATCACGCTGGTAAATGCCAAATGACGTCTCGCTTGGTGTAATGAGCGTAAACATTGGGCGATGGAACAGTGGAGAAGCGTTGTGTGGAATGACGAATCACTGTGCACAGTGTGGCCATCTGATGGCAGGGTGTGGGTATGGCGAATGCCCGGTAAACGTCATCTGTCAGCGTGTGTAGTGCCAGCAGTAAATTCGGAGGCGGTGGTGTTATGGTGTGGTCGTGTTTTTAATGGAGGGGGCTTGCACCCCTTATTGTTTTGCGTGGCACTATCACAGCACAGGCCTAGACTGATGTTTTAAGTACCTTCTTGCTCCCCACTGTTTAAGAGCAATTCGGAGATGGCGATTGCATCTTTCAACACGATCGCGTACTTGTTCATAATGCAAGGCCTGTGGCGGAGTGGTTACACGACAGTAACATCGCTTCAGTGGACTGGCCTGCACAGAGTCCTGACCTGAATTGTATAGAACACCTTTGAGATATTTTGGAACGCCGATTTCGTGTCAGGCCTCACCGACCGAATTCGATACTTTTCCTCAGCGCATTACTCCGTGAAGAATGGGCTGCAGTTCCCCAAGAAAACTTCCAGCACCTGATTGAACGTACGCCTGCTAAAGTGGATGCTGTCATTAAAGGCTAAGGGTGGCCTAACACCATAGAGAATTCCAGCATTACCGAGGGAGTGCGCCACGAACTTGTAAGTTATTTTCAGTCAGGTGTCCGGATACTTTTGATCACATAGTGTACGTTTCAGACAGGTAAAATTCGGCCATTTGTATACTTTGACATATAGATACATTTACTCGATGAATTCCCTGGGCTTGTTATAAACGTAAGCTCTAAACGTTACTGTTGTTTGTCCGCAAGGCATATCAGAATAAGTATCCACGGATAAGGTGTCATGTGCTGGTGCTATGTAGGCATGTGCTAGGCTCCGTTTTCCTTCTTTTGCTCTCTCTCTCGTTTTTCCTTTTCTTTCTAACAACATTGGCGATATTTACTGACATCACAGAAGCCAGAGGTATCAGTTTCCGATTTTAAAATGTTTCGACTTTCAGTATGAAACCAAAATGTTAAATGTCACCTGCTTGCTTCATCTGAGGAACTCAAGGTGACAATCGCGGAAGTAACTACGGGATAGGATATTATCATGACTTATACATTAATATGCTCGTTCAACAACGTGACTTTTGCATCAGAGATGGAGGTTTCTCAATCAGGTGAGAAACTATAATTGTGTTAATTGAGAACTGGTGCTGAAATGCGCCACCGAGAAACCCGGTATTGGTTTTTAGTGTTTACATGGAATGACTTCAACGGAACGCTGCAGTGGATCCTTTTTCAACTGGGCTACTGACCAGTGGAGGGTGAAGACCGGCTGGTTCCGAGCTCCCTCTTGGTGGCCCAGGCAGCCCAACACCCCCGGCCAGACCGGAAGCAAGGAGTCACACACCGGCCTGCCAAGACACTTCATCATGCACGAAGGTAGGTGTGTTTTGTAATGTTCGAGAGTTGTGTGTTTGCAGGTAGAGGAAGTATGTGTAAAAAGTAAAAGAGGCTGCTTTCTTCACAGCATCATAGCTTGGTAATTAACTTGCTATCGTTTAAATGTCAGGCGAGGTTATAATAGTAATTCAAAATGAAGTAGCAATGTTTAACGTAATTCAGAGTTGTCACAGTAGGAAAACAATGCTTTCTTTACCACTGGTCTAGTGTAGCTCGTTCATACCTGCCAATCATTTAATTTATTCAACAGTGGGTTCTTGAAGAAACATTATGTGTTGCATTAACTAACCGAAAGCCCATTTTTAGTACACAACTGACCCCAAAATGGCAACCAACCATAGATAAACAAGCCATCCTCTTAATATATGTCCCAAGAAGGCTATGACCAGGGACGAAATACAATAAAAACAATAGCCACAAATACTGAATTTGAATTCAGCGTTATTGACAAAATTCTCTACAAAACTTGTAAAAGCAAGCCAGATCACTATAGTACCCAGTGGACACTGTAGATAGACTGCAAAGGATATTTTGTAATTTACCTGTCACAAATAAAATTTCTAGTAGAATGAGCAAAATTTTAAAGGCAAAGGGTTTTTCTTTGTCTTTATATATCCCACAGTCGCTGGGTAGATGTTTCTTTAATTCAAAAGGGAAACAAAACGGCCTTAACGGAAAAGTGTGGTTTATAAAATCATCTACCAAGAGTGTTAGTCCACTCGTATACTGGTCAGACTGGAAAGCCAATCCGTACGAGACTAAAAGTACAATATGGAAGCTAGAGATTAAAGAAGCCAGATTCATCCTTTGCCGAACACTGCTTAAACCAAAAATACAAGTATGTGGTAGATGTAGAAGGAGATGTAGAGGGAAAGGGGGTGAAGATTAAAAATATTATAAATTAAAAAAAAAACAGATGTTTGTATTCCCACATTAACTATTAAATGCGGAAAATAATTTCAATTATTCAACCCTTTTAGACAATGTTACAAACTCTACGTGCGAGGAGAACCTGGGCGCCTCTTTTATTAAAAGATAATGACAATAAGTCTCATTTCTCTGCACATACCTCCACTTCAGCGTATGTTTATACGTAATTATTGTAAAAGGTGTTCTAAGAATAGTTTTTGGATGCAAATGTAACTATGCCAAAATTGCCAACAGAGATAATTTTTATACTTTAAGTCAACGATCGGTCGATTAAGAAGTTGACGTGTTTATCCGTGCTTGGTTGCCTTCTCTGTGAACCGAGGATGTAGAATAATAACAACGTTTATGAAACACGACAAAAAAGCGTTTCATGTAGTTAAATGTAGTCAAAATATTGTAATTCTTTCAGAAGTTGTAAGGAAAGCCATGTCTTCTATCACACCCAAAAAACTGATTTACATCCACATCTATAGGCATGCTACACAAGCCGCCGTACGATGTACGGAGGAGGGTTCCACGTACCACTTACTAGTCATTTCATCTCTTGTTCCATTCGCAAACAGAGCGAGGGAAAAGGACTGTCTAGAAACCTCCGCTCGAACCCCAATTTCTCGCATCTCATCTTCGTGGTCCTTACGCGAAATGTACGTTGGCGGCAGTAGAATCGTTCTGCGATCGGTCTCAACGCCTACTAACTAAATTTCCCGAATGTTGCATCACGAAAAGTTCGTGGTCTTCCCTCCAGGACTCCCATAGTGAGTTCACGAAGCACCCCCGTAACACTTGCGTGCAGACCAAAGCTACCGTAACACATCTAACAGCGTGCCTCTCAATTGCTTCGACGTCTTTCTTTAATCTGGCCTGGTAGGGGTCCACAACACTCGAACAGTACTGAAGAATGGGTCGCAGTAGCTTTCTATACGATATCTCCTTTGTGGATGAGCTACACTTCCCCAAAATTCTCCCAATTCAACGAAGTGGAACCTTCGCCTTCCCTACTACCAACCTGACGTGCTCGTTCCATTTCATATCGCTCTGCAACGTTACGGCCACGTATTTAATCGATGTGACTATGTCAAGCAGCGCGCTACTAATGCTTCATTCGAACGTTAGATCATTTTCCCTACGCATCCGAATTAACGTATATCCTTTTTTATGCATTTAGAGCAATGTTCTATTCCCTATACGAATTAGAAATTCTAAGTCATATTGTATGCTCCTACAGTCACTCAACGACTACACCATCTTGTACACCACTGCGTCATCAGCAAACAGCCGTAAATTGCCGCCCACCCAATCCGTCAGATCATTATTCATGTATACAGAGAATAAGAGCAGTCATATCACGCGTCCCTGGGGCACTCCTCACGCTCCCCTTGTCTCTACTGAACAGTCGCCTTCAGGGACAACGAACTGGGTTCCATTATTTAAAACGTCTATGAGCAATTCACGTGTCTGAGAACCTCAACTGTATGCTCCGACCTTCGTCTGCAGTGGGGCGCCGTGTCAGATGCTGTCCGGAAATCTAGGAAAATAGAATCTGCCTGTTGCCATTCATCCATTGTTTGTAGAATATCATGCGAAAAAAAGGGCATGTGGATACCAGCAGGAGCGACGCTCTCTAAAACCACGCTGATTTGTGGCCACGTGCTTTTCTGTGTCAAGGAAATTTATTACGTTCTAGCTCGTAATATGTTCAAGAGTGTTGCAGCAAATCGATGTTAAGGTTATTGGTCTGCAATTCTGCAGGTCCGTTCTTTTACCTTTCTTATACACAGAAGTCAGCTGCGTTTTTGTCCGTTCGCTTTGGACTTTGCGCTGGGAGGGGGGGAGGGGGGGGGGGGGAGATTCACGATAGGTGGAAGCTTAATAAGGCTCCAGTGCAGCAGAGCACTCATTGTAAAACCGAACTGGGTATCCACCCGGACCTGACGACTTACTTGTTTCCAACAGTCCGCAGCTCCTGGTCGTGCGGTAGCGTTCTCGCTTCCCGCGCCCGGTTTCCCGGGTTCGATTTCCGGCGGGGTCAGGGATTTCCTCTGCCTCGTGATGACTGGGTGTTGTGTGATGTCCTTAGGTTAGTTAGGTTTCAGTAGTTCTAAGTTCTAGGGGACTCATGACCATAGATGTTAAGTCCCATAGTGCTCAGAGCCATTTGAACCATTTTGTTTCCAACACTTTCGGCTGCTTCCCTAAGCCACAGATACCTATTTCCATGTCCTCTATGCGGGAGTTTGTAAGACAGTCAAAAGACGTTATGTTTATATGATTCTCTTGCAGGAATGATTGCTTAAACGTGAAATTTAAAACTTCAGCTTCCTTTTTGCTGTTTTCTACACAACCAGACTTGATTTTACGCAGGACCATAATTTTCTCGAGTTCTTGGCAAGATCGTTCGCTAAGGTATAATGATGGAAGGTGTATGCTTACCGCACTGATGTTGCTACGGGAGCACGAATTTCTATTAATTTTTGGCTGTCAACATCTGTGTGCACTTTTTTGAACCGAGAGTGCTACAATCTCTGTTTCCTCAGCATTTTCATTATCTGATTAAAACCACAGAGAGTCCTTTTAGTTCTTAATCCACACACGCGAACATCACCGAGCCGTGTCATGCAGAATAGACCGAATTACGACGCCTCGTATCACATAAATAACTCGTGTTCTCCAGATAAAATTTTTGCTTAAGAGTATTACGCAAAGGACAGATCATTTTTAATCATGGTTAATACTAGAAATTATTTATTCATGGAAATAGAAAAGTTACGATACGATTCTCAACGCAAAATTTTTACAGTATTTGGTACCTTTGCAAATAGAAGAACAGTGACACAAAGAAGCAATTTTTTTAGTGCAGTGTTCAGTGAAGTAAAAAAAAAATGCTACCTCAGTATATCTGGTAACAAGTTTTAATCCGTAGTGATATAATGACAGTTCCGATTTCTGCCAGTGACGTTGGTGGTAACGTAACAGAGTTGAATTCTATCCCCCCCCCCCCCCTTCTCCCCACCGCCCTTCCACCCAGGCTCGATCGCGTTGAAAGATTCAGTCGCTGTCCCTGAATTGCTCTTCAACAGTAGGAAGCAATAAGGCGCTTAAAACATTAACGTAGGTCTGTGCTCTGGTAGTGCCACGCAAAAGACTCTTCCGTGAAAAACACGACCACACCATAACACCACCGCCTCCGAATTTTGCAGTTGGCGCTACACACGCTGGCAGATAACGTTCACCGGGCATTCGCCGTAGTCACACCCTGCTATCGGATGGCCATACTGTGTATACTCTGTAACAAAGTATGACTGAATAAATGTTCTCTCGCATGGAAACCATGCATTTGCAAACATAAGTTCACTGGCCCTTTTTTGTTCCATATCCTCTCGTAAATCAATCCCTAGAGTTTGTATACGGTGGAAAAAGTCATCCTGTATGTTATATGCTATCGCGAAGTTTCATAACGGTTGATACACTGGTGGGTTGATCTTTTCTGGTTTTAGCATCTAGGCTGGTGTGTTCAATGTCTCGATCGGCAGTAAAAGCAAGCTTATTAGCAACTGTACTACGTTCAAATGGTTCAAATGGCTCTAAGCACAATGGACTTAACATTCGAGGTCACCAGTCCCCTACAACTTAGAACTACTTAAACCTAACTAACCTAAGGACAGCACACAACACCCACCCATCACGAGGCAGAGAAAATCCCTGACCTGGCGGGAATCGAACCCGGGAACCCGGGCGTGGGAAGCGAGAACGCTACCGCACGACCACGAGATGCGGGCCGAACTTAGAACTACTTAAACCTAACTAACCTAAGGACATCACACACATCCATGCCCGAGGCAGGATTGGGACCTGCGACCGCAGCAGCGCGGTTCCGGACTGAAGCACCTAGAACCGCTCGGCCACTGCGGCCGGCTGCGTCCAGCTGAAAAGTGGGATGATTGGGTGGGGAAGCGGAGGACATAGCACTGGCTGTAAACTTTGAGCCTAGCTATGTCACCTGACACTTTCATAAATGTATTGCCCAACTGACGTTATTATCTGTCTCATGTGCACTGTAGTCTGATGGAACTCTGGACTCTAAACATGTTATCTGTGTATTACATCTTCTCCCAATATTACCTTATTTCTGTCAGAGGCATCTAAATATCGCGATATTAACATGAAATTGTTCATGATGTATATTAATGACCTTGCAGAAAATATTAACAATAACCTCAGCCTTTTCATGTATGATGTAGTTATCCATTATAGAGTACTCTCTGAAAAACTTGCACAAAATTTCAGTCAGATATTGGCAAGATTTTCAAGTGGTGCAATGACTGACTGGCAGCTTATTATTAATATAATGAAATGGATTTTAGAAAAGCTGAGTAGTCGCATACAAACAGGTTCTAGTTTTTTTGTGCATATATTCCAGTTGATATGTTTCTGGCTCTGCCCATCATCAGATTTCCTGGTGTAAACACTGCAACAAATAATTAGTTATACATTTTTTTAAAACACCAAATGTTAACAAGGAAGCGCAAAATCGAACAAAGTGTTAGGACCAATACATACCACTTCATACCAGAAATAACTTTGACGGTTTGTTCCTTAATCATACATTCACGAACCAAAAGGTGTGACATATAATTTAAACCTGGAAAAAGGGAATGTTGGTCGTGAGAAGGACTACGGAATACTGCTACTTCAGTGCGCTCGCAGTTGCTATGGAAACCACTCGGTGCAAGAGCGCACCACCTTACGGCATTGCAGCCGTGCAAATGCCGATATGTTTATCAAAAGTCAAAACAGTAACCAATAACAAGTAAAGGTATATCTTATGTGCCTGCACATTGGCAAACACACATTGCAGTAGTACAAAGTACATTACAAAATTGTAGAAGAAATGTTTTGTCTTGGAAAGGCATGACTTGTCGAAGATTACAAAAGGATTTGTCTAAATTGGAAAAGTACATTACAAAATTGTACAAAAAAGTATTTTGTTTTGGATAGACATGACTTGTCAAAAATTACAAAAAGAAATGTTTAGATTTGTAGTTACACTTCTGCACTGTTCGTCAAACGCAAAATGTGAAGACATTTGTCCCACCCTATAATTTATTATTACGGTTGTTCATATGCCAATATGTTTACTGCCCGTTAAAGCAGTAAAATAAAAACAACAAAAACACATGTAGTTTGTGTGCACGTAAAAAAAATAACAAAGGGACGGTGGTTGCCTGCCCACATTTAACCTCAATAAAAGAAGCATCACTGTAATACCTGGGCACGAGATTGTACCTTTCAACAATTAAAAAATTATTTATCTTCAAAGAATAACGTTACAAAATTTCAGAAAATTTGTCTTGATTCATTAATCAGAATGGTACATAGGGAAGGGACTGTACATTTGAAGGTTCAATTTTTTTATTCTTATAAATATTTTTATTATATTTTACGTGGTATTTGCTAATCACTGTAGGGCCCAAAGAAAAATATTAAAGGGAGAAGTGGTTGTCTATATACTCTATTTCAGAAAAGTGGTTAGGAGGGTGATAATAGTTTTTACGTGCCTCTCACAACAAATCATCAAAATGACTAAAAACCATTCCCTGCCACTACTGATTAGTTCAGTGATTAACAGCTCTGGAGTCACTTGACTGAATGCACGTATTTCAACTTCGCCGGCCGGAGTGGCCGAGCGGTTCTAGGCGCTCCAGTCTGGAACCGCGCGACCGCTACGGTCGCAGGTTCGAATCCTGCCTCGGGCATGGATGTGTGTGATGTCCTTAGGTTAGTTAGGTTTACGTAGTTCTAAGTTCTAGGGGACTGATGACCTCTGATGTTAAGTCCCATAGTGCTCCGAGCCATTTCAAATTCCTCCAAGATGTCCCAATTGTTCCCCTTCCTCTCTGTGTGTAGGACTGTCATGCTACTTTCTAATTCTGCCTGAGTATGGCTTTTATCGTTCACATGGGGACGTAATGCGCTACTATCGCTAGCATACCCATGTTCTTTAAACCAGGATTTGAAATCTCTCCCTGTTTGTCCCACGTAAAAACATTCACATGATCCGCACTTTATTTTATGTACTCCAGTTTTACAAAACTTATTTTGCACGGATTCCAGACCGTGCCTCAACAGGTTCCCCAAATTGTTAACCGTTTGGAATCCTACCTGAACGTTAAGCTTTTTGAACAAGTTTGCAATCTTTTGTGAAAGTAGTGCTAAAAAAGTTAACGCTATATGTTTTACTTCTTCTCTACGTTCCATTTTGCCTGCTGCAATCTTAGCAAAAACTTTTTCACCTAGTCTCCTAACATTAGCTTCACGTTACTCATTTGACAGACCGATCTGTACAATTGCCCCGATTTCCTTATTTATACCAAAAAACAACTAGTACCTGTTTGTTTGCGACTTCCCAGCTTTTCTAAAATCCAGTTAATTATCCCACTTATTAAGTTTCAAGAACCAACTTTAAGTGATCAGTCTGGGGATACATTATAATCCCGTAAAAATTGCTACTGTAAGATTCGTGTAGAATTAGACTAATTTACAGCACTCACAGAACGTTTAAGTAGTCATTATTACCGCATTCTGTTCGTGGATGAAACGGGAAAAAGCTTTGGAAACTGGTACAGAGTACCGTCTGCGATGCACTTCACAGAGGTTCACAGAGTATGGATGAAGATGTAATGTAAGGGTAGCTCAGAAAACGGTGTATATAGCAACAAAAGTCTTATTGAGACAGTCCACAAGTTTGGCTCCGGGCAGTGAATCACATCTCTTCTGTGACCGTAGAGCGAGCGGCATTACAGAACACAACAGTACACGATCGGCCATACGAAAGCCGGTACAAGATGGTCATACTGGCAGCCTGTGTTACCATGAGGTGACAATGTAACTTAATGCAGGCATCAGACGACTAAGCACTCACCTATGCAAATGCGTGGTCCCTCCCCGAAAGGCAGGTACACATAGGGGTGGCGCTTAGCTTTGGCCTCTTCGGAGAACCTCTCAGGGTCGAAGCGGTCGGTGTGAGGGAAATGCGTGGGGGTCGTGGTGGAGGCCCAGCACAGACAGCACTACTGGAGTTCTCTTCTCCAGAACGATGTCGCTGTCTGGAATCTTGTAGTCTTGGTTGCACTCTCTGTTCAGTACTGCTGCTGGTGGGTGTTTCCTGAGAGACTCTGGAACCGAAATGAAAAAATTATAAATATTGAAAGGCAGAAATGCGCTGAACTGATTCGAGAAAGTGATCACTAACAGTATGAGGGCGGTAGGTACTCGAATCGGCTACTTACGAATCGAGTACCACCGGCCTATGCGGAGTTGAGCATCTGACGGAGAAATAGCCGAGAGCTCAAGCCTTCAAAGTCAGTGTCGCGTTGGCGAGAGAGACTTATGAATTGCTTCCGATTGTTGCTGGCACTCATTGGCTATCATTATCATTAATTTCGTAGAGTGTTCAATAAGTAGTGCAGTACCCTCTCTTTCTGAAATCAGGTTGGTTTTGTTCTCCACTTCTTTCGCTACGAAACCGTATTTTTCAACATGATCTCCGTATCTCCGTTCAATGCGCCAGCTTTACGCCACCAGGGAGGGGGGGCGGGGGGGGGTGGCTGTATACCCGCATGGTAGGAGCCTGCTGTTCGACGTCAGAACCAACATCTTGCTGCACCAATAACCTCCCCATCATCCACCTACTGCTTCACTGTGTGCGTCCTTCATTGGGAGTCAGAAGGTGCGAGATCCACCAGGAAGCAGAGTCATCCATTTTCATAGTACATATTAACAATCAGAGCACAACAGTACAGAGACTGTGGCTGTACACGATTTTTAAATAAAAATTACTTAGCTAACATATGATTGAAAAAACGTTGATAACTGTTAATACATCAGACTGTCTTAAAGTTTCACTTACAGTGACAGCAACAAGATAAATAATACATAAGTTGGACCAGCTTCCAAGACCGGAACATAAGTGTACGAGAGGTACGGTTGCTGACCAATCTTTTTTTTTTTTTTTTTTTACTTCAGGTTTATTCTTATGACGAACGAAGTATAGTAATGTTTTAGGTACGCCCGTCAAAATATAGCTGAGAACACGACAACACACATACAACGATTTACAATGTTCTTCCGCTTTCCTGAAAAATGTAAATTTTCGAAAAGGTCGGTTTTATGTAGTTGGTACTGTAATTGTAATCGATACGGGATTTTAGCACTGAGCGCTGAAAATCTGTGGATAGAGGCAGAGTACAAATATCGGTCCGGAAGACTCTCAGACTTCCAGATTGCTTCGCAAATAACTGTAATTTTACGCAAAATTTCCGCAGCTCCTTTAGCTGAGCTGAGCTCTTAACTGGGTCGAACACAGTCTGAATCGTAACCAAATTCGGCAGCTGCTTTAGCTGACTTTCTCAGATGGGTCGAGCACAGTCTAAATCGTAACCACCACTTTCCTTAGATTAACTAAGCCGTAAATTCGAAAATCTCGACAGTTTATTGAAATTAGCTTCTATTGTTTCTCATAATCCGTTTAATTTGGGGCCGGAATGCTTCCTCGAACAAGAACAAAGGTGAAACCCTTCCTCAAGAATTTCATTCGGAGTTAAAGTTCAGTCTCCAAGGAATTCCATGTTCGCAGAATTTTAATTAGTGATATTTATTCCTTCCTTCTTCCGCCATCTAATAAGTGTGTGGGTGAACCCATTGACTCTTCTAACGTGAATGATGACAGTCCATGATGTGGAAGGTTCGCACAACAAGCCAATTGAAACTGAAGATAGATTTTCCTTACCAGATACAACCTTGTCGAGGTAAGTCATTTTGCCGATGGCGTCCTAGGAAATTTCACCGCCGTTTTCCTCGAGCACGGCGTCAATTTCATCGTGCAGCTTGCTCTGTATGTCAGGGTTGAGCGCCAATTCGTGAAGCGTGAAGCTCGTCGCTGTTGAAGAAGTCTCGAAGCCTGCAGCGAAGAAGACGAACGCCTGCGCTGCCATGTCTTCCACCGACAACTCTATACAAAGATTAAAGGAAGTTAAAAGTCACAAAAGACTAAAACGTGAAATGTGAAAGGGAGTATCACTGAATTATATAATAGTTTCATTGTCGAAGACTGTGTACCAAACCAAAAAGGAATGTTTTTGGAGTCTGAAATTATACTCTTCATCATATTTAGTTAACCAAATCAGACATGCTAGCGCTGCCAGCGAGGTAGTAAATGTATCACTTGTTTCATTATTTCGCATTAGTCCCTTGAAACTTGCACTATTTCTTTAAAATATGTGTTCAGCCATAAAGAATGGGGTAGTCATTTGGCATTGTTGGCAACGAGACACTAAGTAGTAGCTTCAGCTGTCGGATTGTAAAGGCTTTTCTTTCTCTGTATCTACATACTAGGGTCGTTCAATAAGTAATGCCCCACACTTTTTTTAAAAAGCCATTAATATGCATACACAGACGTCCTTGTTGCTGCTTCACTTTTGATGTCTGTGCGCCGAAGTTCTGAACCGTTCTGGCAGGTGGGAGAGCGAGAGCTGTATTACAGCGTCAAAATGACGTCTACATACGACTCACGTGACAAGCAGCGTGCTGTTATTGAATTCTTGTGTGCAGAAAAAGAAACCGTGGCGAACATCCAAAGACGTTTGTGCGCTGTGTATGGCGATGCTGTAGTTGATTGGAGTATAGCTGGGCGATGGGTAAAGAGAGGTGCAGACTCCGGAAATGCAGAAACAGAGCTCCATTATCAGCCGCGCTCGGGACGTGCTGTCACAGCCACTACTCCAGACATGCTGAACCGTGCGGATGCCATTATTCGCATCGACCGGCGTGTCATCTCGACAATTGTCTCTACACTTTGAAGATCATGAGAATGCCAGTCATGCAGTAAAAACACGGCTATGCCTACCGGACAAGGTCTTTTACCGGCAGGGAATACATGCTCTTCCACAACGATGGCGTACTGCCATAGAACGTGATGGCGATTACGTAGAAAAATAGGAGATGGACAACTCATGTTGATGTATATTCTCACCAAATTCTGACTCCTAATAATAAGTATGTTCTGAGAAAAAGAAATGTGGGGCGTTACTTTTTGAACGACACTCGTACACAGAATGTAAGCTGCGTATGGTGCAGCGCAGAAGGTACTTTCTACCAATGCTTGTCTTTTCCTTTCGTGTTCCACTCGCAAATTGAGCAGGGGAAAATGACTGTCTGTATGCCTCAGTACGAGGTCTCATTTTACTCATTTTTTCTTTGTGGGCCTTGTTCGAGTTGTATGTTGGTGACAGTATAATGATTCTGCAATATATATATACGGCACAGCGGACACACCAGGAACCGCGGTGTTGGCCGTCGAATGGCGCTAGCTGCGCAGCATTTGTGCACCGCCGCCGTCAGTGTCAGCCAGTTTGCCGTGGCATACGGAGCTCCATCGCAGTCTTTAACACTGGTAGCATGCCGCGACAGCGTGGACGTGAACCGTATGTGCAGTTGACGGACTTTGAGCGAGGGTGTATAGTGGGCATGCGGGAGGCCGGGTGGACGTACCGCCGAATTGCTCAACACGTGGGGCGTGAGGTCTGCACAGTACATCGATGTTGTCGCCAGTGGTCGGCGGAAGGTGCACGTGCCCGTCGACCTGGGACCGGACCGCAGCGACGCACGGATGCACGCCAAGACCGTAGGATCCTACGCAGTGCCGTAGGGGACCGCACCGCCACTTCCCAGCAAATTAGGGACACTTTTGCTCCTGGGGTATCGGCGAGGACCATTCGCAACCGTCTCCATGAAGCTGGGCTACGGTCCCGCACACCGTTAGGCCGTCTTCCGCTCACGCCCCTACATCGTGCAGCCCGCCTCCAGTGGTGTCGCGACAGGCGTGAATGGAGGGACGAATGGAGACGTGTCGTCTTCAGCGATGAGAGTCGCTTCTGCCTTGGTGCCAATGATGGTCGTATGCGTGTTTGGCGCCGTGCAGGTGAGCGCCACAATCAGGACTGCATACGACCGAGGCACACAGGGCCAACACCCGGCATCATGGTGTGGGGAGCGATCTCCTACACTGGCCGTACACCACTGGTGATCGTCGAGGGGACACTGAATAGTGCACGGTACATCCAAACCGTCATCGAACCCATCGTTCTACCATTCCTAGACCGGCAAGGGAACTTGCTGTTCCAACAGGACAATGCACGTCCGCATGTATCCCGTGCCACCCAACGTGCTCTAGAAGGTGTAAGTCAACTACCCTGGCCAGCAAGATCTCCGGATCTGTCCCCCATTGAACATGTTTGGGACTGGATGAAGCGTCGTCTCACGCGGTCTGCACGTCCAGCACGAACGCTGGCCCAACTGAGGCGCCAGGTGGAAATGGCATGGCAAGCCGTTCCACAGGACTACATCCAGCATCTCTACGATCGTCTCCATGGGAGAATAGCAGCCTGCATTGCTGCGAAAGGTGGATATACACTGTACTAGTGCCGACATTGTGCATGCTCTGTTGCCTGTGTCTATGTGCCTGTGGTTCTGTCAGTGTGATCATGTGATGTATCTGTCCCCAGGAATGTGTCAATAAAGTTTCCCCTTCCTGGGACAATGAATTCACGGTGTTCTTATTTCAATTTCCAGGAGTATATATATATATATATATATATATATATATATATATATATATATATATATATATATATATATATATATATGAAGGTGGTATCTGATCTTTCGGACATTTACGAAAGAACGCCACGCAGTTGAGCGCCCCACAAACAAACCAAAAACAAAACGAAAGAACAGATACCATGAGTGACCATGCAGCTTGTTAGAACGGAGTTACAATGAAATGAATACCCCTAGCTGCATACAGGCGTTGACATAAGTCAACGGGGTCAGTTGAAAATGCGCGCTCCGACTGGGACTCGAACCCGGGATCTCCTGCTTAGACAGCAGACGCTCTATCCATCTGAGCCACCGAGGACACAGAAGTCTGCGACTGCCGGGTCTTATCTCTGGCACGCCTCCCGTAAGATCCACATTGCCAACTTCTTGTCCCGCACTATGTTCACAGCGCCCCTGCCCATTGTACTCATTAGTCGCGGCTTTTTGCCGATTCCCGTAAGAGCTGAGGCACTGTTTGTGCATCCGCACAGAAGAAGATGGTCAAATGACCGGTGACCCTTAACTGTTTATATATATCTGAAGATGGTACCTGTTCTTTCGGACATGTCAGAAAGAACAGACACCATATCCATATACAGGGTTATTACAAATGATTGAAGCGATTTCACAGCTCTACAATAACTTTATTATTTGAGATATTTTCACAATGCTTTGCACACACATACAAAAACTCAAAAAGTTTTTTTAGGCATTCACAAATGTTCGATATGTGCCCCTTTAGTGAATCGGCAGACATCAATCCGATAATCAAGTTCCTCCCACGCTCGGCGCAGCATGTCCCCATCAATGAGTTCGAAAGCATCGTTGATGCGAGCTCGCAGTTCTGGCACGTTTCTTGGTAGAGGAGGTTTAAACACTGAATCTTTCACATAACCCCACAGAAAGAAATCGCATGGGGTTAAGTCGGGAGAGCGTGAAGGCCATGACATGAATTGCTGATTATGATCTCCACCACGACCGATCCATCGGTTTTCCAATCTCCTGTTTAAGAAATGCCGAACATCATGATGGAAGTGCGGTGGAGCACCATCCTGTTGAAAGATGAAGTCGGCGCTGTCGGTCTCCAGTTCTGGCATCAGCCAATTTTCCGCGGGCTACGCGTGAAACGTGCCCGCACGCGTTCAACCGTTTCTTCGCTCACTGCAGGCCGACCCGTTGATTTCCCGTTACAGAGGCATCCAGAAGCTTTAAACTGCGCATACCATCGCCGAATGGAATTTTTATTATTCATATGACCGGTTCCGGTTCATTCAGAACCATCTTCAGATCTGTAAAAATAATTATACTAATTTACCATTTCACGGAAGCAAATGTTTTTCATCCTATCTAATCAACATTATTTTTACAGATCTGAAGATGGTTCTGAATGAACCGAAACCGGTCATATGAATAATAAAAATTTTTTTGCAATCAAGACAGATTTTAAGCAACATTATAAAATCACTGATTGCTGTTTTCCCATAAGACATTATGTCTGTTTTTGCGAAAAAATAATTAACATGAATGCGGATGCTAGCGAAGCCTACAGGTTTCATTACTGTATTTCACCACTAACAGCACATTTGTAATGTCCCCAACATGTTGCACGTGTCAGTCGTGGCCTGAACAATGTTCTGTGTAGTTGTAGGTGCATTATGTTGGAGCTAAGAGAATTCTAATCTGTCGTTCTTGCACGGTCGGTGCCTCCATAACGCAGGCATCTGAAGTGTTTGGTATTTCAAGAGGCATCATATTGAAGATTTATATCGCATACAGGAAAAGGAAATACATCATCGGATAGATCACACCGTGGATAAAGTGTGTTTAAGTGAACATGACGGAAGGCCGTGAGAAGGATTTTCACGAAAAAGAAGAAGACAACATCTCCAAAAGTCGCTACAAAATTGAATGGCGCACTTGCAAACCCTGTTAGCACAAACAAAACAAAAAAAAAAGAAAATGCGGAAGAAGCTCCATAAGCATGGAATTTATGTGCGCGCTGGAGTTCAAAAATCACTCTTCAGTGAAGCAAATGTGTTTACTTATGTATGTGTGTGTGTGTTTGAAGTTCAAGGGCACTCAGCGGCGAGTTTATCAGCTTCCTTAAAATATTAAAAGAAACGAATGTGAGGAAAATATCTAAAATTGTAAACCCACAAAACGACACTCAATCACTCACTCCTACCTTATTCGTGTTGATCCACACAATCACTCTATCTTACATGCCGTAATATAGTGGAGAAAAGGAAAAAGGTGGTGTACCTCGGATGAAAACACAGATAAAACGAAATGGATCAAATGGCTCTAAGCACTATTGGACTTAACATCTGAGGTCATCAGTCCCATAGACTTAGAACTACCTAAAACTAATTAAGGACATCACACACATCCATGCCTGACGCTTGATTCGAACCTGCGCCGTAGCAGCAGCACGGTTCCGGACTGAAGCACCTAGGTAAAACGACAAGGCAGCAAAATAACAGTATAGAGAACTGTGACTTGCTGACCACATACGAAAGACAATGGTGAGCCAGTTGTAAAATACCTTAAAGATGCTAAAACGGAAAGTAAAACAAAAAATACGAGAGAAGAGATAAAATAACAGCTTAGAGAAATGTTACTACCTGACCACACGAAAACCTGGGTGAGCCATTCACCATTTTTTTTAGGAAACATAAAATCTCTGACCACATTCGTTTGACTGTCACTTAAAAGAGACGGCAGGTCTGTTGGCATATATGCCCCTCTCTTCCGGTCTGAAAATAAAACAGAGTCTTGTAAAAAGTGTCGTACAGTGATCTGAGCGCCACAAGCACCGTACATTGAAGGGTCCTCTCGCCACAGCAAGAAGCCACGCTTAGAGACCTGTGTCCTATCGGAAGATGAGTGAGGGAAACCTGTGTGGCTGGAAGGAGGATTGCCGCGTCCACGTTGTGGGCTCTACCGGATGCAGCTTCTCGTCTGTCACTCCCAGTCACTCTTCCACACCCTCTTCCACACACCTGTACCTCAACAGCGAGGTAATAGCGCTGTACTGAGTAGGGCACCCGTGGTCTAGAGACCTACACAGCCATACTTTCCATTGACGGGCACAAGTGGATGACATCCTGTTCCTGTCACGTTCACCTACAGAAATACAAAATGCCTTTGAATGGATCCAACAGTATGGAAGAACCTCAGGAAACCTCCTCAATGTAGCCAAATCAGCTGTTATGAACATTGGTAGTGGCCTCCAAGACAAAGGGGCACTGTCGTTCCTCACAATGGACAAATTCCATTACCTGGGTATCACATTCACTGGAAATACCTATCGTATGGCGGCGTAGGCCTACCGCCGTTTGCTTCAGATAATATGAGCCCACATACAACAGAATCGCCGCTGCAGCTTGAATAAAGTCTAGCCAGTGGCCTACAGCAACATCAGTGTTGTGCCCAAGCTAGAACCCGTTACCCAAATCTTCTCTTTGCGAATGGTCCTAGGGCGACAATTTCAGGTGGCCGTTGGGTATTTAATATCAGCAGGAACCATCTTTAAGGCCCGTTACGACACTTGCACCCTCCCCACTTCAGCAGAAGGACTCGGTCCCGTCGATGCTAAAGCCACGAGATCCGCTTTATAATTAACTACTACGATAAGGTGTTGCACAGCTCTTCCACGTCACCCATACACAGCCACATACACGATGCTCTTCCGAACACGAGCGCACCATGGGTGAAACAGTTTTACAAATTGTTTTCGCAATGCATCCCCTCCCCTCCCTGCAATATGTTGGAGAGCCTCCGCCCAGTTATTCATTGGACAAGAGCGTTGAAGAACATCCATGTACCTTTCCTTCCAGCGGATGTGCGAGCCCTATGGTACCGCGTCGTGAACGGTAAAAACCTGACGAACCAGCGACTTCACTGTACTGGACTGACTAAATGACCGTTATGTATTCGCTGTCAGAGTGAGTATACTGATGAGCATCGTCTCATATGTTCGTCAATGCACGATATATGGCAACTCGTGCAGTGGATGTGCACTCCAAGTTCGATTTTTGGCACCATGTTGTAGTCGCTCACACCGCTCTTGAGCGAACGCCATTTCACCGACGTCAGTTTGCTAATTACTTACACAAAATAATTTACGATCCTCCCCCTCCCCCCGCCCGCCACACAGTTGGAGTTATCCAACATTCAGCGCGCCTGAAAACTCATGACAACATTTTCAAGAACGGTAACAGCCCAGTCCCGGGTGCGAGCCGCACATACTCTCCAAGAAGTGTGCGCTACATCTCCCAAGTTACCTTCCTTTATCTTCGATAAGGATGGAAGCCGATGCAATGAATTACAATTTGTGGAACAGCCACGACTTGAACCCAGGTCTGCTGCTTGCTAGGCAGACCTTCGAGCCATTACACCACTGTAGCGTTGCGACTACCACAGCTAGATGGACTACCTAAGTCCAATGCCTTCCCTAACACAAACTTCGTTCAAACCTTCAATCCATTATATTGTTCTCACATCATCACCACTGCTGAGATTCAGGACGCTATCTTGCTCTTGCGGTGGGAAACTGCCCCTAAAGGTGGAAGAATGAGCAAGGATCAACAACATGCAGGAGGCAATGGAAACCGTTGCATTAAAGACACATAATGTGTATCCACACATGTGGCCTGTAACTGAAATACTGTCATGATGATCTCTCCATTGGCAAAAGATTTCAGACTATCCCCCCATATACATCTCCGGGAGGGGACTGCCAAGGGGGAGAAAGAGTAAAGTCAACGTTAATGTCAGAAGTTTGAACGTGGTAGGAAAGCTAGAAAATCGGAAAAGGATAATGCTAAGGCTCAGTGTAGATATAGTGAGTGAAGAAATCGAAAAATAAATTATTGTCAGAAGGACTGACTCAGCATATAGAAAAGTGCAAAGAATCTTCGATGAAATTAAAAGCTACAGTGATAACATTATCATTGCAATGTGAATTCCACTGGTAAATGTAGAGGAGACAACTGATTGTTGGAATGAGTAAATTGACGGCCTTTATTGGGAGACGGGGGGAAGGGGGAATTGCCTGATGTGGTGGAAGAGGTGGATGATCCAGTATTAGAATCAGCATTTAACGGAGTTTTGGAAGACTTATGATCGAATAAGCCAAAAGGGATCGATAATTTCCCCATCAGAAATTCTAAAATCATTGGCAGAAGTGGCAACAAAACGCCTAGTCATGTTGGTGTGTAGAATGTACGAGTCTGGCCATTGACTTTTGCAAAAATATCATCCACACACTCCCGAAGAGTGTAAGATCCAGAAAGTGCGACAATTATCGCACAATCAGCTTAAAAGCTCATGCATCCAAGCTGCTGACAAGAATAATATACAGAAGAATAGAAAAGAAAACTTAGCGTATGTTACATTACGGTCGGTTTGGCTTTAGGAATGCTAAAGGCACCTGGGAAGCTTTTCTGACGTTGTAGTTGATAATGGAAGCAAGACTAAAGAAAAAGCAAGACACGTTAAATGGATCTGTCCACCAGGAGAAAGCGTTCGACAATGTAAAATGGTGCAAGATGTTCGCAGTTCTTAGAAAAATAGGGGTAAGATATAGGGTAAGATGGATAATATACAATATGTACAAGAGCCAAGAGATAACAATAAGAGTATAATATCAAGGACGAAGTACACAGATTAAAAATTGTGTAAGACAAGGATGTAATCTTCCACCCCTGCTGTTCAGCCTATACACCAAAGCAGCAGTGAAGGAAATATAAGGAAGTTTCGAGAGTAGAATTAAAATTAAAGGTGAAACGATATCAGTGATAAGATTCGCTGATGACATTGTTATCCTAACTGAAAGTGAAGAAAAATTACATGATCTGCTGAATGGAATGACAGTCTAATGAATACATAATATGAATTTAGAATAAATCGAAGGAAGACGAAAGTAATGAGAAGTAGCAGAAATGGGAACAGTGAGAAACATAACATCAGGAATCGTGATCACAAAGTAGGCGAAGTTAAGGAATTCTGTTACCTAGGCAGCAGAATAACCCACTACGGATGGAGCAAGAGAACATAAAAACCCAGCTGGCAAAAATGGCATTCCTCGCCAAGAAAAGTCTTAATATGAGGAAGAAATTCCTGAGACTGTATTTTGGAGCACAGCATTCTATAGTAGTGAGACATGGACTGTGGGAAAACCGAAAAGAAATGATTGAAAGCATTTGAGATGTGGTGCTACAGAGGAATGTTGAAAATTAGGTAGACTGATAAGGTAGGAAAGAGGAGGTTCTATAGAGAATCGGCGAGGAAAGAAATAGATTGAAAACTTTGGCAAGAAGAAGGGACAGGATGGTAGGACATCCGTTAAGACATCACAGAATAACTTCGATGGTACTGGAGGGACCTGTAGACGGTAAAAACTGAAGGGGGAAACCGAGTTTGGAATACATCTACCAAATAATTGAGGACATGCACTACAAGTGCTTCTCAGAGATGATAAGCTAGGCACAGGAGAGGAAAAAGACGGTCATGTGAAACCCAGCTCGCGCTATTCGTCCATGAGACTCAGAGGGCCATAGACACGGGTTCACAGGTAGATGCCGTGTTTCTTGACTTCCGCAAGGCGTTCGATACAGTTCCCCACAGTCGTTTAATCAACAAAGTAAGAGCATATGCACTATCAGACCAATTGTGTGATTGGATTGAGGAGTTCCTAGATAACAGAACGCAGAATGTCATTCTCAATGGAGAGAAGTCTTCCGAAGTAAGAGTGATTTCAGGTGTGCCGCAGGGGAGTGTCATAGGACCGTTGCTATTCACAACATACATAAATGACCTGGTGGATGACATCGGAAGTTCACTGAGGCTTTTTGCAGATGATGCTGTAGTATATCGAGAGGTTGTAACAATGGAAAATTGTACTGAAATGCAGGAGGATCTGCAGCGAATTGACGCATGGTGCAGGGAATGGCAATTGAAACTCAATGTAAAGTGTAATGTGCTGCGAATACACAGAAAGATAGATCCTTTATCATTTAGCTACAAAATAGCAGGTCAGCAACTGGAAGCAGTTAATACCATAAATTATCTGGGAGTACGCATTAGGAGTGATTTAAAATGGAATGATCATACACTCCTGGAAATTGAAATAAGAACACCGTGAATTCATTGTCCCAGGAAGGGGAAACTTTATTGACACATTCCTGGGGTCAGATACATCACATGATCACACTGACAGAACCACATAGACACAGGCAACAGAGCATGCACAATGTCGGCACTAGTACAGTGTATATCCACCTTTCGCAGCAATGCAGGCTGCTATTCTCCCATGGAGACGATCGTAGAGATGCTGGATGTAGTCCTGTGGAACGGCTTGCCATGCCATTTCCACCTGGCGCCTCAGTTGGACCAGCTTTCGTGCTGGACATGCAGACCGCGTGAGACGATGCTTCATCCAGTCCCAAACATGCTCAATGGGGGACAGATCCGGAGATCTTGCTGGCCAGGGTAGTTGACTTACACCTTCTAGAGCACGTTGGGTGGCACGGGATACATGCGGACGTGCATTGTCCTGTTGGAACAGCAAGTTCCCTTGCCGGTCTAGGAATGGTAGAATGATGGGTTCGATGACGGTTTGGATGTACCGTGCACTATTCAGTGTCCCCTCGACGATCACCAGTGGTGTACGGCCAGTGTAGGAGATCGCTCCCCACACCATGATGCCGGGTGTTGGCCCTGTGTGCCTCGGTCGTATGCAGTCCTGATTGTGGCGCTCACCTGCACGGCGCCAAACACGCATACGACCATCATTGGCACCAAGGCAGAAGCAACTCTCATCGCTGAAGACGACACGTCTCCATTCGTCCCTCCATTCACGCCTGTCGCGACACCACTGGAGGCGGGCTGCACGATGTAGGGGCATGAGCGGAAGACGGCCTAACGGTGTGCGGGACCGTAGCCCAGCTTCATGGAGACGGTTGCGAATGGTCCTCGCCGATACCCCAGGAGCAACAGTGTCCCTAATTTGCTGGGAAGTGGCGGTGCGGTCCCCTACGGCACTGCGTAGGATCCTACGGTCTTGGCGTGCATCTGTGCGTCGCTGCGGTCCGGTCCCAGGTCGACGGGCACGTGCACCTTCCGCCGATCACTGGCGACAACATCGATGTACTGTGGAGACCTCACGCCCCACGTGTTGAGCAATTCGGCGGTACGTCCACCCTGCCTCCCGCATGCCCACTATACGCCCTCGCTCAACGTCCGCCAACTGCACATACGGTTCACGTCCACGCTGTCGCGGCATGCTACCAGTGTTAAAGACTGCGATGGAGCTCCGTATGCCACGGCAAACTGGCTGACACTGACGGCGGCAGTGCACAAATGCTGCGCAGCTAGCGCCATTCGATGGCCAACACCGCGGTTCCTGGTGTGTCCGCTGTGCCGTGCGTGTGATCATTGCTTGTACAGCCCTCTCGCAGTGTCCGGAGCAAGTATGGTGGGTCTGACACACCGATGTCAATGTGTTCTTTTTCCCATTTCCAGGAGTGTATAAAGTTGATCGTCGGTAAAGCAGATGCCAGACTGAGATTCATTGGAAGAATCCTAAGGAAATGCAATCCGGAAACAAAGGAAGTAGGTTACAGTAGGCTTGTTCGCCCACTGCTTGAATACTGCTCAGCAGTGTGGGATCCGTACCAGATAGGGTTGATAGAAGATATAGAAAAGATCCAACAGAGAGCAGCGCGCTTCGTTACAGGATCATTTAGTAATCGCGAAAGCGTTACGGAGATGATAGATAAACTCCAGTGGAAGACTCTGCAGGAGAGACGCTCAGTAGCTCGGTACGGGCTTTTGTCAAAGTTTCGAGAATATACCTTCACCGAAGAGTCAAGCAGTATATTGCTCCCTCCTACGTATATCTCGCGAAGAGACCATGAGGATAAAATCAGAGAGATTAGAGCCCACACAGAGGCATACCGACAATCCTTCTTTCCACGAACAATACGAGACTGGAATAGAAGGGAGAACCGATAGAGGTACTCAAGGTACCCTCCGCCACACACCGTCAGGTGGCTTGCGGAGTATGGATGTAGATGTAGATGTAGAATTTGTGGCGGGCCACTTCAAACTAGTCAGAAGCTGCTCCATCCGTCCTTTCATTTCATCGAAATGCTCTTGTGCCCTGGAACCCAGCAGAAAGACACCTCTTCCTCCAGCCTTTGTAGTTGGAGGAGGGGGTTTTGAATATTGTCGACTGTCTTATCTGCTTGGTACTAACACTGCAGAGGGTGAAAGGCACTGAGGAATTTAGCACTCTAGACACATCTCATCTGCTCCAGCACCTGCAAGATCGCGCATAATTCCACGCTGAAAACAGTGAAGGGTGCAGGAAGGCGGATCTTGAGGACAGGCTCAGAGAAAGCTACAGAGCAAACAATGGAGTTCCCTGTTTAGACCCATTCACAAATACAGCCACATAATTGTGGTGTTGATTTAAAATGTTATAAAAGAATGTATTAAAAACATAAGCAGTAGTACAACCTGTCCTGTACTGCAGTAAATCTAGAGTTACTCTATGGATGATTGTTAAAGTGACATAAATAGTTGTACGAGCAACTGTACGGTGTGAGCTATCGTCCAAAGTTCCCGGCGCCACACCAAAGTCGGCAACACAAATCGATACCACACACATTTGCGATGTCTCGCTGCAATCGGCAATGACACATGAGAAAGGCTACCGAAGACACGCCCTCTCTCTCAGCACAGCAGTGCCCTTGCACAGAGGTCAACATAGAGCCGAGAATGAAAGTGTTCTGCCCAGTTCGTGGCCCTACTTGGAGCAGTCAACATTATCGAGCAGGACTGAAGAGTTATTCAAGTCTCTGATGGAAATGTACTTTTGTAAGGGTTGATCATTGTACTTCAAGAGAACAGTTTATTAATTACTATACCAAGTGACGCTTTAATACACTCCTGGAAATGGAAAAAAGAACACATTGACACCGGTGTGTCAGACCCACCATACTTACTCCGGACACTGCGAGAGGGCTGTACAAGCAATGATCACACGCACGGCACAGCGGACACATCAGGAACCGCGGTGTTGGCCGTCGAATGGCGCTAGCTGCGCAGCATTTGTGCACCGCCGCCGTCAGTGTCAGCCAGTTTGCCGTGGCATACGGAGCTCCATCGCAGTCTTTAACTCTGGTAGCATGCCGCGACAGCGTGGACGTGAACCGTATGTGCAGCTGACGGACTTTTAGCGAGGGCGTATAGTGGGCATGCGGGAGGCCGGGTGGACGTACCACCGAATTGCTCAACATGTGGGGCGTGAGGTCTCCACAGTATATCGATGTTGTCGCCAGTGGTCGGCGGAAGGTGCACGTGCCCGTCGACCTGGGACAGGACCGCAGCGACGCACGGATGCACGCCAAGACCGTAGGATCCTACGCAGTGCCGTAGGGGACCGCACCGCCACTTCCCAGCAAATTAGGGACACTGTTGCTCCTGGGATATCGGCGAGGACCATTCGCAACCGTTCTCCATGAAGCTGGGCTACGGTCCCGCACACCTTTAGGCCGTCTTCCGCTCACGCCCCTACATCGTGCAGCCCGCCTCCAGTGGTGTCGCGACAGGCGTGAATGGAGGGACGAATGGAGACGTGTCGTCTTCAGCGATGAGAGTCGCTTCTGCCTTGGTGCCAATGATGGTCGTATGCGTGTTTGGCGCCGTGCAGGTGAGCGCCACAATCAGGACTGCATACGACCGAGGCACACAGGGCCAACACCCGGCATCATGGTGTGGGGAGCGATCTCCTACACTGGCCGTACACCACTGGTGATCGTCGAGGGGACACTGAATAGTGCACGGTACATCCAAACCGTCATCGAACCCATCGTTCTATCATTCCTAGACCGGCAAGGGAACTTGCTGTTCCAACAGGACAATGCACGTCCGCATGTATCCCGTGCCACCCAACGTGCTCTAGAAGGTGTAAGTCAACTACCCTGGCCAGCAAGATCTCCGAATCTGTCCCCCATTGAGCATGTTTGGGACTGGATGAAGCGTCGTCTCACGCAGTCTGCATGTCCAGCACGAACGCTGGTCCAACTGAGGCGCCAGGTGGAAATGACATGGCAAGCCGTTCCACAGGACTACATCCAGCATCTCTACGATCGTCTCCATGGGAGAATAGCAGCCTGCATTGCTGCGAAAGGTGGATATACACTGTACTAGTGCCGACATTGTGCATGCTCTGTTGCCTGTGTCTATGTGCCTGTGGTTCTGTCAGTGTGATCATGTGATGTATCTGACCCCAGGAATGTGTCAATAAAGTTTCCCCTTCCTGGGACAATGAATTCACGGTGTTCTTATTTCAATTTCCAGGAGTGTAGTTATGACAGTTGTAAGTTATCAAGCCCTCCTGTGGCAAAGGACACTCTCAAATCGGGAAAAATCTTTTTATCATCCATGTAATAAAGTGAACTAATATTTCAAATGTTGCATTTATAATGAACCCTCTCCCACAGCAGTCAAAGAACCCAGAGTTATGCCAGACGATTGCAGCTTCCTCGGATTCTAACAGAGCGTACTGATGCATGGGGAGTAACGAGGAATTTATATGGCCGATGCACCATGAGAAGCTGCTGCCAGATTCCAAGTAGCAGCTTATCAGCATCAGCATAGACACTGGCTATGAGGCTGGTTCTGTAAGTGCCTGCACCCAGCGTCATCCCCTCATAGTGTATAGCATTAATGATCTTCAGGTAAGAAGGCCACTATGACCGACACATAGTGCACATAGTGTCGGTCTTCCCAAGACCTGTGGCTAAGACGCTTCAAGATATTCAGTGCCTTCTGATCCTCGCCTTCAGGTCGTTGAGGTGTAGTAACCAGGACTGTTTGGAGTACAAAATGCGGCCCAGAAACATCAGAGAGTCCTCAAAAGGGTGGATTATGTCCCACATATGCATTTAACGTAAAATTAAAAAAAGACGACGAGAACGATTAAAATGAACACATACACTTCGCTGTAGAAAATATAAACCAAGTCTCTGCAGCCCATATCTCCAATCTCTTCACCATGAGTGGCAACTGGCGACTAGTAGAGGAGCAGAAATCGGAAACTCGTCCACAAATAAGCAGCATTGGGAGGGAACTCTTACTCTGGATGTTACACTGTTAACAGCTGTTGGAAAGAGGGTGACACTTAAAACAGTGCGTTGGGAAAACCATTTTCCTGCACAAAACTGACAGGATCTCACCAACGCTGTACCTAAAAAGTTGTCTCGGGAGGAAGGACTGATTAAAAAGAGGGAAATTGGCCACAAAAGCACCATTAGTGTAGCTACTGGAAATATTGCGCCTCTAGGTAGTGTCACAGACTTCACTGCCATCAAAAAGTACCACTAGACAATGCTGTGTACATAGGAAAGCCTGCTAGATTCCGCCCCTAGCTGGATCAGATTGTCGACCGTTGATTGAGATCTCCTGAATCCACAATGAGAATTGCTAAGGAGTTGCCTGGTCTCTAAAAGATGGTTGACCATGTGCTCTAGCGTCTTTCCTACACAGATCATTAAGGCGATGCTCTGGTAACTGCTGGTGCACGTTTGTTTCTTTCTTGGTTTCCTCTCGCAACGAGTCGGTAAATTGGCGTGACAGACATATGGAATGAAAGTATTATAAGAGGATTTCCTCTGACAACATCTGTAAGTATTGCAGCACGCTATATTAGATTTGGTGGTGACCAGGTGCTGTATCATAAGCGACCGTCAGTACTGAATCTACCTTCCACATGGAAAATGCACTTGTAGGACTCTGAATTGGTGGACCAGAAGTCTAACTCGGTCCTTTCAATGGTGGCACAGTAACAATGGGACACTGTATTCTAGTTGGTAGCGGCAGTAATCAGTGAAAAATGCTCTGCCACCGTCTGCACAATGCCTTCAGCTTTTGTTTGGAGACACCTCTGTTCCTACAACTGGAAATACTCCTGATGGTTCCCCATACTATTTCAGAGCATGTGAGCTGTTTAGAAAGTCGATGAAAACCTCTCATACCCTTGTCTTGCTCTCGCTGATGATACCTCGAGCCTTGGCCTTTGCTAATGGAAATGCTGCGAGGTTTTCTGCCGTTGAGCGGCACTTAAATAGCACAGTGTCACACGTGTGACCTGGATCACTGAAGGGCACTCATAAGTTCATCAAGGGACAGGTTACCTCCTAATATGACAAAGGACTTCGGAATGAAGAATTCATCAACACGGCAAATCAAGTAGGTGATTTTATCCTCCCATTCCTGTATTTAGTCACGGCGTTCAAACATAGCTAGCTGGCTGAACAATGTCCAGTTGACTGCTGCTCATGCATCATGGCTACATTCCTCCAGTGAGAGCTCCATCTGGCAGATGAATCCAGAGTGGGAAGTGGTCACTTCAATGAAGATCATCAGCAACTTCCCACTGAACAGAGTCCACGAGGACTGGAGAATAGCAAGAGGGGTTGATGGCTGAGGATGACCCAGTAGCAGCATGGAAATGAGTGGGAGTGCCCATGTGGAAGACGCATAGTTCGTGAGACATCATGAGGCTCTCCAAAACCCAAACCTGAGAACAAGCAGAAGTCAAGGCCTACAGTAAATTATGGGCATTGAAGTCTCCCACTAGGAAAAATGGTCGGAGGAGTTTTTGTATAAGATCTGTGATAGACTCAGTGTATGTTGCATCTTGTGGAGATAAATACAGCAAACAAACAGTGATCTTCTGACACACCAAAATTTCAACTGTAACTGCCTGCAGGCTAGCAGCCAAAAAGGGAAAGGAGTGGTGTATGTTATTGACAAACATAGACCCCTGTCTAATTTCCAAGTAAAGTCATCGTTGCCATGGAGAATACAGCCCTGTAATACAGGGCATGATGCTTTAAAATGCGTTTCCTGTCAACAACCACATGGGAAATTGCTGTGACAGGAGTTTCAACAGAAGTGAGTTGACAAACGCAGTACTAGTGCTGACACTAACAACCCCCCCCCCCCTTGTATGGCAGCGTTGGTTTTCTGAAAAGGTTTCTTAAGAGCTGAAGCAAAAGAGGTAGCGGACATGGGGGGCAGCAGGCCTTAGGCATCTTTTGGGCTCACCATACGCGAAGCGCTTTATAGTTTCAAACTTTTGTACCTTCTTTTTCTCAAGATATATACTGCAGTCCCTACTCCAGATGGGGTGATCCCAAAAACAATTAACCATTTCAAAGGAGAAGAAACTCCTACTTAGTGTGTGGTTCTACCAAGTAGCTTCTCCCATATGGTCCAGTGTAGTGTGCCCAAAGCGCTGGAATTTGAAACAGGGCACTGGCTTGGATAGATAAGGCCGCACATTAACATGAAGAAAACATGCCTTGACACACATTGGTAACTTCATACTACTGAAAGTGAGGCTGAAAGAGTGGATTTGATGAGATCACCATCTACCTTTTGTATGATATTCTGAATGTCACCAATACCTTCTTGGGCCTACTCAGCTTTTAATGTTTCTTTAGCAATGCTCATCAGATCCCTGCATGACACAATAGTTTGCTGTAGTTCAGAGTGGTGTATAGCTCGGTTTCAGTGGCATATTATCCATGGCTTTTCGCGTTCTGCCTATTTTTCAGTTGTTGGAAACTAGAGGTTTCGACCAACAGAGTCCCATTATGGATCCACTTGACAGATTTTAAAGTATCTGCCACATTCTCTAAGCTGGTTTGAGTGAGAAGTTTCTCAAAGCTTCCTTCTCTTCGTTTAAGTATGAAAAACACATTCTGGGCCAAAGCATATGTTCTGCTACAAAAGACTGGCATACCCTGAAGAAATCTAGAATGTTGGGGCTCACCTCATAAGACCGCTGTAGAGACTGGGTGTTGATAGCTACGAGTGGCCCATCCGTTCTGCTGGGGTGGTGGAGGAGAAAATTTCAAGGGTTCCACCTCAGTCACATGAGCAACTAGAATAGTAAGGGTCCTCTCACATAAATTCCCACTGGCCTGAATAAGCCTCATACAACTGAGGTGTGACAGTTCCTCAGTGGTTGCCCACTGACAACCATTCCACCTCAACAGCGTTGCATGTCATCAGCAGAGCGCAGCACACCTTGAGAGTGAGGGTTTTATAGAGGTTTTTACGACTCTTGCAGTGGTCGGTCAAGCCAAAATCCCCATTCCCAGTGGCACACAATGTACCATTATGGAGCCATAAGAAATTGGAATTTGTGGTGAGGACTATGGGTCCAAACTGCTGGGGTCATCAGTCTCTAGGCTTACACACTAATTAAAGTAATTGAACCTAAGTTATACTAAGGACAATACACACATCCATGCCTGAGGGAGGACTCGAACCTCCTCCAACTTCTGGTCAAGTTTGTGTCCCATGTGTGGAACTTGGCGGGTGTTCAGCGATGATTTGAGTAGCCATATCATCCTACTCTATGGGCCCCATGGTTCCCCTGCAAGGTCGCATTACAGGCAAAGAATCTGCTTGCTTATGAGGTCCATCCCATGGTACAATGCTTGTTCCCCAATGATGATGGCGGGTGTTCAGCGATGTTTTGAGTAGCCATATCATCCTCCTCTATGGGCCCCATGGTTTCTCTGCAAGGTCGCATTACAGGCAAAGAATCTGCTTGCTTATGAGATCCATCCCAAGGTACAATGCTTGTTCCACAATGATGATGTTTAGCGAGATGATACTGCCCCATTCCCACAGCTTGTATTGTCCAGAACTGGTTTTGTGAGCAGGGGGGTGAATTTCACATCTCCCCTGGCCACCACACTCGCCACATCTCAATAGTATTGAGCCTTTGTTAACTGCTTTCGAGGGAAGAGAGCGTTATCATCATTACCTGAACTTGCCAGGGTTTTGTAGGAATAATGGTATAATACTATTTTGTAGAAATAAGGCGTATGAAAGCTGTTCCGAATGCCAATGGTTTTCCTACACCTGTAATGTGTTGTGTAGATTCAACCAATGAGCGAGGTCTCTGAGCATGTGGAGACAGCTAGATCGAAAGTGACACCACAGTATCCACTGGTTAGTTTGAAGCGAGTCCACACCTGTGGCTACACAGAATCCCCATGGTACCGTGGTAATAAAAGCAGCAGAACTAGGTCAGCCTTATTGTAAGGATGGTGATTATTGGCGACTGCCTTGTTGGACCTGTGATCCTACATCAACGCTTCACAGGCGAGGTGTACAGAATTCTGCACTTCCTGCGTATGATCCTGCAGGAGGATGTTCTTTTGGTGGTGTGAAGGGCAATGTTGCCACTACGTGATGGTGCTCCACCCCACTGTCCTCTTTAGTGGCAGAGTTCAAACAGCTGTATAGACAAGAAATTCCCACTTGTCTGGTATGTTCTTAGGTGTGCTTTCAATGACTGAAACCTACAGAGTCAAAGATTGTTTAAGATTTCCACTATACCCACGTAATCGTTTTTACATCCTAATTTCTCACGTATTGTTCGCTACACTTTGTGGCCTTTTCGCAGAATCACCCTGAATTTAGTCTTGGGCATGATGTTGGATGTTCCATAAGGCTATTTGCAAACGATGCTGTGGCCTGCAGGAAGATGGTAATGGCGTAAGACTGTAGCGAAATGCAGGAAGATCTGCAGAGGATCAAAGATTGGTGCAGAGACTGGAGATTGATACTGAATGTAAATAAATGTAGCGTATTGTGCAGAACTAAGTGAAGAGACCCATTGTGGTTCGACCTATAATGGAATGACCATAGAAAAGTGATTGTAGGATTAACCGGCACCAGGCCTGTGATTTACTGAGACTAGCTTAATGAAACGTAATTCAACCACGAAAGTAGAGGTTACAAAACTATTGTTTGACCATTTCTTAGGTATTGTTGATAGGTCTGGGCTGTTACCAAGTAGGATCATCAGAAGAGAGAGAGAGATGATCCAAAGAAGAGCAGCACATTTCTCCAGGGGCTCGTTCAGTTGGGGTGTGTGCATGACAGATATGTGAGTAGCAGGATAATGTAAGTTCTGGCACACTCTGTTATTGCAAGATACATACATTCAGGGACAAACTTGACTGGTTTATGACCATCTCACCTCCCCTTAATCTATTGTTCTTTTAACAGATTTATGACCACCTGTGGATAATCCATCCTTCCGAGAAGCCCCTACCCTCCCCCTCCACCTTTCCCACCTCTCTGGGAAATCCCCTCACATTACAAGCACACCTTTGATATTAAATTAATAACTAATGATAAATTAATTAACCCTCCCCCTATGGGAAATCCCCCATCCCTCACCCCCTCACCCTCTTTGAAACAAGCATACTTTCAGGCCTGAGTTAGTCGAATAGTCTCATTCTGCTCTATTAAGCTGACTGACTAACTAATTAAATCAATAACCTTTTGAGTGGGACAGTTTCCCTTTGTGGGTACCGCTCCCTTCTGGAAATACTGATTGATTGGCTATTTGGTAGGAAATCAATTGCAATACATGGAATATTGTCTAAACAATTTCTGGCAGACAAGGCGATGTGTGGAATATTATTTATTAAAATAGTTTATTGGATACATAGTGAGGTACAGAATATAGTTTATTTATTTAAAGAAATTTGTGGGAAATCATTTACAGTGTATAGAATATTGTTTAAACAGCTTCTGGTAGACAAGGCAATAGATTATATATTTTTATTTGAACAATATATAGGATACAAGGCAATGTATGAAATATAATTTATTTATTTAAAGAATTTGCCAAGAAATTGACTACACTATGGAATTCTATTTAAACAAATTGTGAGTGACAAGGCAGTGTGGAATATTTAAAAATATATTGCGCTTTTTTAATCTAACTGCGCAAGGAATAGTGCCATGAAAGACTCACCACACATAATTACACTGTTACAGAACGCACTAAGCAAATCTGGTGAAAAAAAACTCCTGATCATGTCACTGACTTTCAATGCACCACACATGCCACTGGTCAGGGGCTACCGAAGCTGCTCGACCACACTAATCTTCTGCATATGAAGCATCAAGTGGGTGCATTCCTTTGAAATTTGATACCAGCTTCATTTCCTTCCCCTCTCCATCTCCATTTCAAGTGGTTATGTCCTGTTTGTGTGAACCAATGTATGCAAACACACAAAGACCAAGATGTCCTCCACAACCCTTCTCCCATCCCCCTCCCCTGCCCCCTTCGCCACCTATGGAGACCTGGCGCTGGTAATTGGTATATACTCATATCACTCATCCAATTACACACAATCTCTCTAGATGCTTGCATTTTAAGGAGTTTAGCACTACTTTTGGGATAAAGTACATGTGAGCCTGATACACTTGAGAGAATTTTTGGGATATAACAGACTATTAAGAAGAAGAAGAAACATTTGAATTATGCATGATGGGACTCCAGATGGAAGGAGTTTGAAACATTTGTGTAGATAACTTGTGCCAACCAATCTGTAGAATTTTTGTAGTGTTTGGATTCAATATCAAGAAGCTACTAGGAAGAGAGAAATGATCACAGAACATAAACACAAATGCATAGGAGCATTGTTTAACATGTAAAATTACATGCCATGCTACTCTAATTCCATAAACAGAATACAATCTCTTCAACACCAACAACATCTGTCAAGCAAATGTGTACACAGAGATTGCAGTAGCTCACTAACCCCTGTCACTGACTTAGAATCACTGCAGTCATGAAACTGAAGACTCGATTTATATCCACAATGTGGCAGATAAATGGAGTACTTCATGTACATCTTCGTACATCTAGAGGAGGATGTTGAAATAGGGTTTCCATCGATGGACATGATTCATCACACATGTGTCCTCAGCCGACTGTGGTATGGAAAGGTTTGCTGTGAATGACAGCAGGTAGATAGCTCTTTAAGTCACATATAGAACATGGTATAGTATTTGAGCCAAATGCAAGTTATATCTCACAACTAATGCATCCCGAGAGAACAATGGAAAAAAGTAAAGAAATGCGTGATAAATGACCTGCAGAAATATCTCCCTCTCTCCAGAATTCATCGTCAGCCTATCATTAAATCTACCTCATTACAATCCTTCTCAACGGATCACACCATCTACTTTCTATCATCCTTTAATGCAGATCCATCTCAGTTTAGAGGTAGATCATTCTCTTTTCCTTGAAAACATCAAAGACAGTTGTCAACTTGTACATATCCCTGTTACCTCAAAAGACATAGAGCATAATTTTGTTAAAAAAACAAGCCATACAGAAACTGTTTGTGAGGTTTTTGTTAGCTGACACAGAATAGGTGTGATTGGTGGAGAGTACAGAGAAACACATTATAAATATCGTTTCTTAGAATTTAAAACACCTGAACAGTCTCTGCATGGGGTCAAACATTAATCCATTCAGTAGATGTATATCACAGTCCCCCATCAGGTAATACAAGGTTCTTTAGCTAAGGTCACGTTATAAATATCTATATGCTGGTTGCCAATAACTTTGGGATCACACCTGGCCTTGTGATCCGAGATACATAAATTTATTACTCAACATTTCGTGGTCATCCACGTTAAACAATCGATTCCAGCCATCGTATCGCTGTCTATGAAAAATAACTGTTTCTCTGGTTCCCAGTGCTTCCATGTAAACTTTTTCTCTTATTCCTCCTGCTGCCACATTCCTGTTCCTAAGTACAACCATTTTCCAGCATCAAGCAGACATGTAAGTACACCCTCACTATCCCTGAATTTCCCCACAGCCAGGCAATGTGGCCGAGAGGTTCTAGGCGCTTCAGTCTGGAACTGCGCACACCGCTATGTCGCAGATTCGAATCCTGCCTCGGGCATGGAAGTGTGTGATGTCCTTAGGTTAGTTAGTTTTAAGTATTTCTAAGTTCTAGGGGACTGATGAGCTCCAATGTTAAGTCCCATAGTGCCCATAGCCATTTGAACCATTTCCCCACATTTTGGCGTATTATCCCTCAATTCATACGTATTTTCCGACAATTTTCGTAATTTTTTGTGTCACTTCTGCTCATGTGTTCATGACATCACTTTTCGCCACATATTCTAAAACTGCTTGTAAATGTAGTACAGTTGTCAACACCTAGTGCAACTAAGGTATTTGATATCAAAGGTATGCTTCTAGTGTCGAGGGATTTGCGAGAGGGTTGGGGAGGTGGAGGGAGAGGGAGAGGGGAAGCGGTGGAGGGAGTTTCTCAGAATGATGGATGATAACCAGTGGTCATAAATCAATTAACAGAACAATAGGTTAAGGGGAGGGTGAGGGGTCATAAATCAATCGAGTTTGCTCCTGAATGTATGTAACCTGCGCCAGAATATATACGAGGGCAGTTCAATAAGTAATGCAACACATTTTTTTTTCTGAAACAGGGGTTGTTTTATTCAGCATTGAAATACACCAGTTTATTCCCCAATCTTTTAGCTACACAACACTATTTTTCAACGTAATCTCCATTCAATGCTACGGCCTTACGCCACCTTGAAATGAGGGCCTGTATGCCTGCACGGTACCATTCCACTGGTCGATGTCGGAGCCAACGTCGTACTGCATCAATAACTTCTTCATCATCCGCGTAGTGCCTCCCACGGATTGCGTCCTTCATTGGGCCAAACATATGGAAATCCGATGGTGCGAGATCGGGGCTGTAGGGTGCATGAGGAAGAACAGTCCACTGAAGTTTTGTGAGCTCCTCTCGGGTGCGAAGACTTGTGTGAGGTCTTGCGTTGTCATGAAGAAGGAGAAGTTCGTTCAGATTTTTGTGCCTACGAACACGCTGAAGTCGTTTCTTCAATTTCTGAAGAGTAGCACAATACACTTCAGAGTTGATCGTTTGACCATGGGGAAGGACATCGAACAGAATAACCCCTTCAGCGTCCCAGAAGACTGTAACCGTGACTTTACCGGCTGAGGGTATGGCTTCAAACTTTTTCTTGGTAGGGGAGTGGGTGTGGCGCCACTCCATTGATTGCCGTTTTGTTTCAGGTTCGAAGTGATGAACCCATGTTTCATCGCCTGTAACAATCTTTGACAAGAAATTGTCACCCTCAGCCACATGACGAGCAAGCAATTCCGCACAGATGGTTCTCCTTTGCTCTTTATGGTGTTCGGTTAGACAGCGAGGGACACAGCGGGAACAAACCTTTGAATATCCCAACTGGTGAACAATTGTGACAGCACTACTAACAGAGATGTCAAGTTGAGCACTGAGTTGTTTGATGGTGATCCGTCGATCATCTCGAACGAGTGTGTTCGCACACTCCGCCATTGCAGGAGTCACAGCTGTGCATGGCCAGCCCGCATGCGGGAGATCAGACAGTCTTGCTTGACCTTGCGGCGATGATACGCGCTTTGCTTAACGACTCACCGTGCTTTTGTCCACTGCCAGATCACCGTAGACATTCTGCAAGCGCCTATGAATATCTGAGATGCCCTGGTTTTCCGCCAAAAGAAACTCGATCACTGCCCGTTGTTTGCAACGCACATCCGTTACAGACGCCATTTTAACAGCTCCGTACAGCGCTGCCACCTGTCGGAAGTCAATGAGACTATACGAGACGAAGCGGGAATGTTTGAAAATATTCCACAAGAAATTTCCGTTTTTTTCAACCAAAATTGGCCGAGAAAAAAAATGTGTTGCATTACTTATTGAACTGCCCTCGTACTTTGTATCACTGAGAGCATCACTGTTCATATTAAGAGGGACCAGTACAGTACACTGCAAGAAGAGACGGCCGTCATACCTCCTCTCACATACGTCTCGTGAAATGACCATATGGAGAGAAATCGGAGCTCATAAGAAAGTTTATAGTGAGCGATTCTTGACTCGCACTATTTGCGAATGCAAAAGAGAAAGGGAAAAATGACAGGGGTAGAAATGGTACTCTCCACCACACAATGTAAGCCGGCTTGAGGAGTATGGATGTAGATGTGAAAATAGAGCTGAAATCCTACTTTGGATACTCATTCTCCAACATGCTATAAAAACATTATGTACATTACTTTTCTTGTGTTGAACCTAAAGCTAGTACAAGCATATAACCCAGTTCAAATGTTGCAAAGAGTTGCATGCAAAGGAAGTGACTCTCCATATTCTGTACTAAATTGTCTGCACACTAAATTGCCCTTCAACCTAAACATACAGTATATAAATAATATTTTGGCAGGCTATCACGTCGTTATTATGACGAGTAGATGGCGTAGTGTTTTGAGCCGGTATCCTGGACTGCAGTTCAGTCCTCATCTCATATCCGTTTCGATTGACTGTTAAGACTTTTTGAGTCTCGTACATGCATAGAATGGGAAAATTACACACTATATGATAACCTAACTGTGAGGGGACAGAGGGTGAATTTCTGTCGTAATCCTACATAGACTTCCAACGTGTACTGAAACGTTGCTGTATACTTTTATCCGTTGAATGATGGCTGATCAGCTCCATGTCATCTAATAGCATCACAGAAAATGGTGATCTAGGCTCAAACGCAATTGTGAAATATGGATATGTAAGTGGAAGACCCAAGATAACTAAACGGTATTATAATTAAATAACGATGTCTTAATCCTTTCAGACCCCTTGGCTTCCATTGTGTACATTAATGTTTAATGTGTCATCGCTGAAAAAGAAGTACTTTCCCCCAATGGAATCCTGAGGCACACATTTGCGAATATTCAGCCCTCTCATTATGGTCGAGCGCTGCCAGCTGTTGGGCATTACTATGAAAATATTAGCATGTCAAAGTAGCAATGTGCACCAGCTCGTCACCACTGGAATACACAGATGTGGTTGGTTCGATGTATTCCACTGTTGTTGTTATTTTGCATGGTAACTACTGAATGGTCATTTTATTTACTACAACAGAGAATCTTTCATAATTAGTTATTTTAGTCCATAAAATGAGCCAAGTCTACAAAGTATGTTTTGAAAATGGGTATATATTTTTGCAAAAATTTTCCTTCTAAAACCATTAAAAAATCGCGTAAGAGCATTACGACGTAAAGAAAAATTTTCCTTCCTTCAGAAACAATTCAGGTCTGAAAGGGTTAAAGGAGCGATGATCGATTCTGAACCTATAGGCTCCAACAAAGTTCAAACAGATTGTGCGCTTTGCCAGCATTCCCCACACAAGGAAAAATTCTCAAGCTTTCAAGAAACAGTTTTTGCATCAAGGATTGTTGATCTATAACAGAAAAGGGCTATCCACAGGTCGCACAACAGCTCACCTTAAACATGCCCTTCAGTTTGCCGGATGTGAACGTAGGGCTCAATTTGATTCTCAGCTGGCGCCACTTCTTTCCTGCCAGGAAAAAGAGATGTTTGTTGAGAGGTTCTTCATCGTCGATGAACAGTCCCCTGTCGTGGAACGTCCCGAAATCCTTGATATGGACGTGGCGAATGAGTTCAGGGTCACGAATAAGCAGCAGTGGTCGATGGAATCCGTAAAACCCGACGTACCTCTCTTCTGAAACGAAAACAGAGTACAGTTACGAATTAAATTAACGACAGATATCACCTCTGGGTAGTAACACATACATCCTACCACAATTATTGTCGTATTGACCCTAAGTCTTAAGTAGATCCACAGCTAAGACGACATGACGAGTGCGTGACATTTCTAAATGCAGACGTGCTCTGTGACGAGAGTCCCAGTAAACTTGGCCAGACTATGTTTGGCATGGGTTCGGTGACCCTGGTATCCCGTCAATGGTGTATTATCAGCTCTGCTTCATCTGTTAGGTGGGCAGGTAACGGGAATCTTGGCTTCATCTACATCTTCATCTACATGGATACTCTGCAAATCATATTTAAGAGCCTGGCAGATGGTTCATCGAACCACCTTCACAATTCTCTGTTATTCCAATCTCGTACGGCGCGCGGAAAGAATGAACACCTATATCTTTCCGTATGAGCTCTGATTTCCCTTATTTTATCGTGGTGATCGTTCCTCCCTATGTAGGTCGGTGTCAAAAAACTATTTTCGCATTCCGAGGAGAAAGTTGGTGACTGGAATTTCGTGAGAAGGTTCAGTCGCAACGAAAAAAGCCTTTCTTTTATTGATGTGCAGCCCAAATCGTGTATCATTTCTTTGACACTCTCTCACATATTTCATGTTAATACAAAACGTGCTACCTTTCTTTGAACTTTTTCGATGTACTCCGTCAGTCCTATGTGGTAAGAACCCCACACCGAGCAGCAGTATTCAAAAAGAGGACGGACAAGCTTAGTGTAGGCAGTCTCCTTAGTAGGTCTGTTACATTTTCAGTGTCGTGCCAATAAAATGCAGTCTTTCTGTAGCCATCCCCACAACATTTTCTATGTGTTCCTTCCAATTTAAGTTGTTCGTAATTGTAATACCTGGGAATTTAGTTGTATTTACGGCTTAAAAAAAAAAAGATTTTAAATGGCTCTGAGCACTATGGGACTTAACATCTGTGGTCATCAGTCCCCTAGAACTTAGAACTACTTAAACCTAACTAACCTAAGGACATCACACACATCCATGCCCGAGGCAGGATTCGAACCTGCGACCGTAGCGGTCGCGCGGTTCCGGACTGAGCGCCTAGAACCGCTAGACCACCACGGCCGTCTACGGCTTTTAGATTAGACTGATTTATCGTGTAACCGAAGTTTAACGAGTTCCTTTTAGCACTCATGTGGATGACCTCACACTTTTCGTTATTTAGGGTCAACTGCCACTTTTCGCACCATTCAGATATCTTTTCTAAATCGGTATAGCGTCAGCGCTAGAAATCTTTACAAAGGTAGAAAAAAGTCTCAATGAGTGCTGAATGGCAGAGGAGCGTGCGACTGCTGAGGACAAACAGTTGTCATGCAATTCCCTACGGCCAGTAACCTGATTTCTGTTCAAAGAAGCTTACTGTGGTAGTTGGGTGCGCAGTAAGTACTATAACTTCCTCTAAAAAGCCTGTTACAGGTTCGGGTGGCATGTTGGACAGTGCAACAAATGTAATCTCGTGGGCTGTTTGCCGCCAGAAAAATTTTCGTATAATTCAGAAAACAATGATAATGGAAAGTACCTGTCAAAATGTGTTATACGTTGTGAAACGAGAGCAAAAAAAAAAAAAAAAAAATGTATAAAAATTTCGTATCTGTATACATAAATAACATTCAGTACAGCACGAACTGCGAATTCCATGTGGCGATTGTCCTTATAAAAGCTAAATGCTTGGAAAATTGCTCTATCGTGATGGAGATGTTCAGTACACTGGATTACAACAAAGCAGACCCGCCGTGCTAGAACATAATAGATCTTGATGCAGGTGGCGGAAGTAGGAATGGTAGTCGGCGAGTATCAGTGATGGAAAAAAAGAGTATGAATAAAGGTAGACAGTGAGCAGTATGAAACTCTTGTACGTGTGTTAAAGTTAAGTATAACGGTACTCTAAGGATTTATTACGGCAGATACCATCCATTTCTTAATACGGACCTACGTTTCCGTCTCGTTACGATATTTTAAATGCCAAATCTTAGAACAGCAACTGTGGCGTCTAACGATCAAGCTACATGTGATTAATTTAGCAGGCTGCTGCAAAAACAGTGAAGTGTTGTTAATCTTCTGCACAATATCTTAACTACACAGGTAAAGTGAGTAGTTACCCACCTACTCGAAGGGGAAAAAGATCTAAGGTCCTGAAAAATACTGCAGCATATTACTTTTTTCGAGCTAGAAAGGCCATCAAAGCTCTGCAGCCGCTATCCATCGCAATTTCTTTCATATATACGGTCACAAAATGCATGTAAGAAGTTTCTGTATCCACACAAGCACACTGGCAAATAGCGAAGGCAATGCCACATGCTCCTCTAAGTAAAACTGCGAATGGAAAATCAGTTCGTGAAAGTCAGAGTACAGCGTTCCAGAGTCAGTAGGCATGACTGGCAAAGTCGAGAGACTCAGGTCGATGTGGAAGGAGAAATTTACTAAGTTTTCGGAACTAAGAACTGGATGGGTTCCGACAGGAATTGAAATTTACCCGAACACCTCTTTTTTCTCATCATTCTATGAAAGTGTGTTCGCCATGCTGCGATGTCCTCCCTCTCAACCAGAAATGTTCTATTTTTAATTTTTTTTAATGGAAGCTAACATTTTCATGTTTCTTCTTGACAGAATTGAGCTACGTTATTTATTGACACTTATTCATCTGAGCAAACTCTTCGATAACGTATATTTGCATGATGACTAACCACTTCAGAAGCTAAGAATGTGCAGAGTTACTAACAGAGGATGACTGTACAATGCTGTGTCACGTGCGTTGGTCATGTACTGTGGAGTACTGTCAAACACCTTCTGTCCGGTCTGCACTAAACAAAGCTTGGTCTTGCCTTCTGCCTTCGACTACTGTAAAGCGAGGTTTATACTAACTTGACATGTAGCTAATCTAAAGTAAACCTGATAAAGAGGCGAGATGAAGTGAGTAAACAAGCAGACACAGATAAAACGGCAGTGACACTGGTGCTGCGCTAAGCGCGGTTGGTACCCAAGGGGCCCGGGGGGGGGGGGGGGGAGACCGGGAAGACGCCCTCCGGGCCTTCGCCACGGGGAAAAACCGTGCACTTACTTCTATGCTCTGTGATCACGGGTCACCGAGGAGGCGGCGTGTGATGCCGCCCATCTCTCTCAGCAGCAGGCGGCCCCCTGGGCCGTGCTGTTGCTGTTGGTGAATACGCGGGGACTGCGAGGTGAGCCGGCAGTCACGTGGACAACAACAAGTGGTCTGGAGCGTCACCGCGGGCGATTTTCCCCAGGAGAGTGGACGTTGCAATTCAGTGTGAGGTTGGGAGCGGGGGGTGAGGGGGGGGTGGGGAGAAGACTCAAAGGCCGCAGGTTACTTCACAGTTGCTGCTCAAGTGTGCGTACTAATAAAGGGTGTGGAACAGGCAGCAGCACCACACGGAAAAGAGAAACGATACGAGACGAGGAGGTTCGTCTAAACACCCCCTCTGTAAACATACAATACATTAGGTACCGACGGTGGAAACTATAGACCTACCAGCTACTTTTAAAAGTTATAACTTCAAAATTGCTTGAGGTGAGCGACAGGGTGACAGTCGAAAAAACTGGAATATTTTTTTTATTGCGGTATCAGAAGGTAGGGCAGTTCAATAAGTAGGGCAGTTCAATAAGTAATGCAACACATTTTTTTTCTCGGCCAATTTTGGTTGAAAAAACCGGAAATTTCTTGTGGAATATTTTCAAACATTTCCGCTTCGTCTCGTATAGTTTCATTGACTTCCGACAGGTGGCAGTGCTGTACGGAGCTGTTAAAATGGCGTCTGTAACGGATGTGCGTTGCAAACAACGGGCAGTGATCGAGTTTCTTTTGGCGGAAAACCAGGGCATCTCAGATATTCACAGGCGCTTGCAGAATGTCTACGGTGATCTGGCAGTGGACAAAAGCACGGTGAGTCGTTGGGCAAAGCGTGTGTCATCATCGCCGCAAGGTCAAGCAAGACTGTCTGATCTCCCGCGTGCGGGCCGGCCGTGCACAGCTGTGACTCCTGCAATGGCGGAGCGTGCGAACACACTCGTTCGAGATGATCGACGGATCACCATCAAACAACTCAGTGCTCAACTTGACATCTCTGTTGGTAGTGCTGTCACAATTGTTCACCAGTTGGGATATTCAAAGGTTTGTTCCCGCTGGGTCCCTCGTTGTCTAACCGAACACCATAAAGAGCAAAGGAGAACCATCTGTGCGGAATTGCTTGCTCGTCATGTGGCTGAGGGTGACAATTTCTTGTCAAAGATTGTTACAGGCGATGAAACATGGGTTCATCACTTCGAACCTGAAACAAAACGGCAATCAATGGAGTGGCGCCACACCCACTCCCCTACCAAGAAAAAGTTTAAAGCCATACCCTCAGCCAGTAAAGTCACGGTTACAGTCTTCTGGGACGCTGAAGGGGTTATTCTGTTCGATGTCCTTCCCCATGGTCAAACGATCAACTCTGAAGTGTATTGTGCTACTCTTCAGAAATTGAAGAAACGACTTCAGCGTGTTCGTAGGCACAAAAATCTGAACGAACTTCTCCTTCTTCATGACAACGCAAGACCTCACACAAGTCTTCGCACCCGAGAGGAGCTCACAAAACTTCAGTGGACTGTTCTTCCTCATGCACCCTACAGCCCCGATCTCGCACCGTCGGATTTCCATATGTTTGGCCCAATGAAGGACGCAATCCGTGGGAGGCACTACGCGGATGATGAAGAAGTTATTGATGCAGTACGACGTTGGCTCCTACATCGACCAGTGGAATGGTACCGTGCAGGCATACAGGCCCTCATTTCAAGGTGGCGTAAGGCCGTAGCATTGAATGGAGATTACGTTGAAAAATAGTGTTGTGTAGCTAAAAGATTGGGGAATAACCTGGTGTATTTCAATGCTGAATAAAACAACCACTGTTTCAGAAAAAAAATGTGTTGCATTACTTATTGAACTGGCCTCGTAGATTGAAGAATTATTCCCCAAAATATTATGCGCGAACTTCAAAAAGTTACGATTCTGTGAGCATTTGAAGCCCAGAATTCAATGCAGGCCTCAGCGAAAGAGGTCCGGTTCCACGCATACGCTTCCTATTTATACCGATTTGAGTAAACCTCATTGGTTGGATCGTTGTTTGTGCGGTTTTACTCGAAATGTGAACGAAACTTTAAATAGTCTTATTTGGAGATGCGCTTCAAAAATAACGTGAAGCCGAAGCGAAATTGTCAACGTCGCTTCAAATTTGGCCGTATGTCTATTCACTGTAGATCCTTCTACAGTAATGCACGTGGTAAGTGCCCTTTAAACCAAAACTGGCGAAGGAATTCGCCGATTCTGCGAAGACAGAGACGCCAGCGGCGATGCACTCAGCGACGAAGAGGGCTTTGAGGACGTATGTGAGGGCTTATTAGATCAAAGTAGGAGAGAGCGGCCATCCACTAGCCAGGGCGATAGTTGCTACTGACGAGGAGTGGATGCTATCCCTTAAGTTTCAAGCTCTCTCCCTTTTTTGTATGATAAATACCTGTCAAACTTTAAAGGCGGTTTTCTCAAGCGGCCATCCACTAGCTGGAGCGAACGTTATTACGGACCAGGAATTGATGATATCCCTGAAGTTTCAAGATCTGCCCGTTTTTTATATGATAAATACTTGTCAAACTTTAAACGCGGTTTTCTAAAAACTACGCCCACGCTACAATTTTCATCCGGTTTTAATAATTTTTCGACTCCCTTGAAGCAAACTTAAGTCTCTTCACTCCATCGTAGCCGTTTTTTTTTTAAAATTGATGTTTAGTATTTTATTCGGCCAAAAAAGAGGGGTCCAAAAATGTCCAAATTTTTTTAAATATGTATAATTCACCAATTTTTTTTCTAATGCGTATAATGAACTAAAATTACATCTGTAAGGATCAGGGTGACATATTAATTTCAGGTTGCAGTTAACCACAACCGGAGTTACAGCAACAACCGTCGATCTGCCTCTTTTCAGAGCTGCCTCTGGAAAATCACCACTACACAGTGAAGACATTACTATTTTTCGTTAAAAAATACCCAATAAATTTTCAATTTATGCCGCATTCATTGCAGCAAACCACATTTGTCTACTACATTCCAGTACGCAGAAAATAATCCTGAATTTGAGCAATGTTTTCGTCCGTCACCCTGTCGTTCCCCTTTAAGGAATCTTAACAAATGAAGTGTCAAACAATGTCGCTTGGAGATCACTATCTGACATTATGTTTACAGTTTATATAAGAGCAGCAAAATGTGCGTTATCGTTCGGAAGGTTCATTCAGATTATTAGAAAACGCATTTCAGCTCAAAATAAACTGCAAAAGATGTGTATAGCGCCACTATTACGTAACAGACTACAACGACTATCTCTATAGTTTAATTCTCTTTAATACTTGTTTCGTAAATGAAACCGCCTTTTCCTGCTGCCAATTAATTTATTTTTCCAAGACACGTTTCGCATTTTTCTTATTCTAAGGCATCATCACTGAGATCTATAACGATACAGTTTCGTTATTTTTAGATTATCAAACAGTTCACGTCGCGATTTTTTATGTAAAAAGTAATTACTTACGATTTGTTGTGATCAGCGTTTCCTCTCATCTGGTCTGGAGACTGTGCTACCACTTTATTACCGATATACAAGCACAATTTTGAGTTCCGACCTTTTTCACACTGTTCACTATGTTTCTTCCTCTTTTCTGTGCTGTACTATTGTTATTTTGCCACTCGATATAATTATTTCTTCGGACACTGCGCTTTTAACAACGTAAATATTGCGGCATCATTACGTGTTTCCTCCTCTTTGGTGTGTTTACCTACTTGTTGCCAATCTAACGACGTATATGTTCAAGACCGTAATGTTTATATCGTGTGTGTTAATGTGGGAGAGATAGTCAGGCGAAGAGCTTACCTTTCACTTACTGTCCGTGATCTCCTTCGGTGCCGGCCGGAGTGGCCGAGCGGTTCTAGGCGCTACAGTCTGGACCCGCGTGACCGCTGCGGTCGCAGGTTCGAATCCTGCCTCGGGCATGGATGTGTGTGATGTCCTTAGGTTACTTAGGTTTAAGTAGTTCTAAGTTCTAGGGGACTGATGACCTCAGATGTTAAGTCCCATAGTGCTCAGAGCCATTTGCACCATTTTTTTTCATCCTTCGGTATACTCTCCTCCACAACTGATACACTGATACACCGCTCCCAGTGCCGTTTCCATTCCGCAAACAGTCTTGGTACGCCTCTCGCTGGATCGCACGAAGCGCCGTTTGCGAATTTTCTTTTACCTGGTCTATCGTTGAAAATCTTCGTCGTTTCCAGGGGTTTTTAATTTTGGAAATAAAAATAAGTCCACAGGGGCCACGTCTGGAAAGTACGGAGGAGGCGGCACAGTGTTTTCGGTTTTTGTGCAAGAGACACGCGCCAACAGGGATGAATGCGCGGCTGTGTTATCGTGATGCAAGAGGCGTGAATTCTCTCTACACATTTCAGGCCGTCTCCTTCTCACAATTTCTCGCAGGTATCGCAACGCGTCCCGACAGTACCATCGATTAACAGTTCGTCCCTGTGGCACGAATTCATGATGAATTAATCCTTCAAAGTCAAAGAAAACTTTCAGCATGGCTTTGACATTTGACCTGACCTGACGAGCTTTTTTTGGTCTCAGAGAACCTTTCCCGACGCAGTCTGAAGACTGAACCTTGCTCTCAACATCATAACCGTAGACACATGTCTCATCACCCGTTATGATCCTCTTAAGGCACATCCCGTTCTCATTTGCACGATTCGAAAGCTCTTCACAGGTTGCGAGGAAAAGGTCGTTCAGGTCTTGACTCGTGAGGCGTGGGACGAATTTGGCTGCAGCACGATGCATTCGAAGATGCTGTGTCAGGATTTCATGGCATGATCTAACTGAAGTGTTACGTTCTTCTGCAGTCTCTCGGACAGTCAGTCTCCCATTGGAACGCACGATTTCGTGACATTCCTGAAATGAACGTCGTCAATAGACGTCGAAGGGCGTCTTGAACGAGGGTCATTTTCAACTTCGATCCCCCTTGTGAACAATCTGTAACACCCAGTACGGCATAATGACTCATCACTGTACGCTTCCTGCATCATTTGGTGAGTCTCTGTAAAGGTTTCCCAAGTTGCACGCAACATTTAATGCAGACGCTTTGCTGCTCTAAATCTGACATGTCGAAATTCCCAAACTGTGCGACACAACGTTCTACTCAATACAGTACTCAACAATAACTAACAGACGTACAACAATGAAACTTACGGTAGTTCCAGATTAAAGACAGGCGCGTGCAGGTATGCCAACCGCATTTCGCTCCAATACACCACTGGCGCGAAATTACGAATGTAAGTTTTTTAACAACCCTGGTATTGTTCGGCGCTGACAACCGCATATTCCGCATTGGCCACATCCCACTCACGTGTTACACAAAGTGCAGCCAGCTTCATCAGGTTAAGACAGCCAGTCCACAGTGACGGGTAACCGAAAGGCACGCGTTTACACACGCCGGCTGGCGTTAGGTCTGAAACAGGATACGTAATGAATGCTATAAAGAAAAGTACGTAGCTGCTGGACTACTTAACTTTAATCCATCATTTGTATATAGCATTCTGGATGATACAAGTATGACTCTCTCTAGAAATGGTTAATGGCGCCTTGCTAGGTCGTAGAATTAGCTGAAGGCTATTCTAACTATCTCTCGGGAAATGAGAGAAAGGCTTCGTCAGTGTAGTCGCTATCAAAGTCGTCCGTACAACTGGGGCGAGTCCTAGTACATCTCTCTAGACCTGCCGTGTGGTGGCGCTCGGTCTGCAATTACTGACAGTGGCGACACGCGGGTCCGACATGTACTAATGGACGGCGGCCGATTTAAAGCTACCACCTAGCAAGTGTGGTGTCTGGCGGTGACACCACAGTTAATCAGTGCGATGATCAATTCCGTCCGCTGGACTGGGCAACGGGCACCACAAACCGTCATTGTTCCATTTGAAAATGGGTCCCAGCTTCTCGTGCCGCCCTCTGTTGTATAAACAAAATCGCATAACCGTCCAAAGTAAAAAAAAGTTAGGGGGGCACACAGACACACTACGCTTCAGATATCAGCCGGAAAGAACGGAACTTACTGTGAAGTGTTACATACGTCGGCGAGTCCCCATCCAGCTCGCTGATGGCTCCACGTCTCGCTAAGCCGCCCCTTTCTAACTACTGTGTTTGCGTTGACTAAAGCGCCGTAGTCGCCTTGGAAATAGCAGAATGAAGAAGGCGGTGCCTATGCACAGCAACTTGCCAGCTCTTCCACAATTTTTTGCAGAGGCCAACAGCTTTATTAGTGACTGACTGCCGGCTTCCGAAATCCGTCCGTGAAGGTTCAGTAGGCACTACCTGCATGCCGCAAGCATTTGCAGTCGACTTTGGTGAGTTCCAGGTAGCTCCACGAAATTATGTGACATTGAGCCCTTCCAGCCAGGCAGGGTCAGCAGCAGAATTCAGGCGTTTCTTCCTACAAGCTAACTTCATTCGCTGCGAGGTGCTGCTGCCTGCCAGGTCTTCCAGAAGGGTTTCCTCAACAGTTCCTGGTGATCACCAGAGCACTGAACAATTCGCCCTTGAGCCAGCCACCTCGGCCTCCACAGCAGCACGCTGAGGAGAGAACAGTCCGTCACTCTGAGGCTACCGACCGCCCCAGATATCAGTCTGTGGCGTCCACAGCATCCACGGGAAGAACACGCAGGTGCGGCCACGAAGTTATAATGTGTTAATGTAAGAATAGAATAGATGCTGAATGATGAATGCATGCAGCTTGCCGCTAACTTTGTCTAATGTTTTGTATGTATAGACGTGTATCTGTTGCCTTTAAGATCCCTTCACTTTCACACATAAATCTATACAGTAAAGTAAGAGCCTCCCGTTTTCTCTTTAGGCTGATCCGTGATAAGACAGGCGAAAAGTTAGACTAATGGAGGCTTATGAGTATTTTCTCTAATTTCATTCGCTCTCTCTCTCTCTCTCTCTCTCTCTCTCCTTTATCTATGTACAGTTTTAAATATAATATTTCATTAAGTGAAATCAGCTCAATAGAATCTCTGGTGGAGCCCTTCGTCTTAGTATTCAGCGGCTGGCTTGCTGTAAAAGATCTTTACATTTATTATTATTGTTAAGCGCTGCATTCAGTTGGGAAAATCGATCGTTTGAACAATTCGTTCCTTTTACGACAGATTTCGAATTCCAGATGTGTACGAAGCCTTTTTGGACGATTTAACAGAGACTCGGTGATTGCAGGCTCTCTTCGACACAGCTGAAACTTCCCCACTAATTACAGGGCCAACGCGATCATCAATGATTCAGACAAAGAACTCATTCGTTCATTCACTCCAGAATAAAAGGGGTCACAAACCTTATTTATGAAGGAAATTGTATATTCAATCCATCTCCATTACATGTCCAGATCTCTGTTGGTTCCAAGTCTTAATTATTTTCCGTTACAATTTCTTTCTCTCTCTTCAAATAACCCGCTAGTGGCACAAATGTTAATAGCTCGCTTTAGCGAGAAGAAAAGCAAATATGTCTCTTTTAGAACCTCGTCAATCTTTCAACAGATACTCCCGAAGCTGTCCTAGTTACCAGTCTAACAACCATGGAGAATACATACATGTATCTCTGTTATTCCAAAGAATAAACGTACTAGAAAATACTTTGGCGTCGACGAGCTGTCGCCGCATATGTTACTAGAAAATCAGATCAGATACTTTTCCAAAGTAAATAAATGTGGATGGTTTGATTGACAATGATTAATTGGTGCGTGGTAGATGGTAATTTTCCGTGGGGAGATTACAAAGTGAAACATTGGAAACGCACAGAGCACGTCTAAATCATCACATTTTATGTCCCAGATTCTCTTAACTAATAATGAATATAATTATAGTCTATTTATCGCTGACAGGAATTAAAAATTTCTTACTTGGAAGGTGATTGTATATGTTCTGCATGGTTTGAGCAATACATTCGTGGCCGAAAAAGTTTCTCCAGAAGTTTCCAAAGGGAACTATAGGTTCCGCGTATGGCACCCCTCTGTTCCTCCAGTACCTGTAGCTACTGGAGAACCACAGGTAGAGGGCGAGCACGACCGTCGACAAGATGATGACCGATTCGGCGATCCACGAGTCCACGAGCAGCGCCATCTGCAGTCTGGAAAAAGAGAAGAAAGCGGGGAACGGCGTCAACGTCCAGTGGACTTATAACAAGGGACGCACGAAATGGAAACTAATGGTGTGGGTGAGAATGGAGTGGACAAATGGTGCTCTGCTGGAGATGGGTGAAGTTGCAGAAGGTAGCCAAATGTGTAAGTTCTTTGTTTTTAATCCTAAGGAGACGTAGCGCAGTGGCCCAGAGGCGACGATCGTTGAACGCGGCACCTAGGCGCGCCGCTCTCAGTACTCCACTGTAAGCGCTTCTCGAAGAGGCAGCCCTGCAGTGAGTGGCTTTGGAGCGGCCGGCTATTGCTGAGTCAGCATCGCCTGACAGCGTTTGGGGTCAGGTGGCCGGGGTGAAGCAGGCTGGTGGCCGGCCCACAGGCAGGTGGCTGTGACCTCGGGCCGACAAACCCAGGACCGACGGCTGTGGCGCTGCGTCCCATGGCGTCAGCTCAGCGCCGCGAGGTCCTCTGTTTGTGCCTCGGACCGTGACGCTACGGCAGGATCCTCGGCGGGGGATCTCGTGGAGACGGCGAAGGACTGAAGGCGGTCTTGTGGCTGGGTCTTTCAGACGACGGTCTCTGGCACGCAGCCTGTCTGAGTCAGCAGAGTGGCGGGCGGCGCCACGAGACAAGTCCACACACCCGGCAGGTGTCGGTCCGTATCCCTGTAGTGCCTTGCCGATAACCTAGTCAGCTGTCTCGGTGGTGTATATATACGGCCGTGTTCAATTTATAAAATTTTAAGTACAAGAACGCACCTCTTCGACCACACAACACCTCCGGCTCCTCTGCTCCCCCCCCCCTCCCCCTCACCGGCCCAATCCCATCGCGCCTTCCCACACCCGACGCCTCTCAGACCCCGTTTAGCCTCTGCCGTACCCAGGCCTTAAAAATCACAAGTGTCATGTGTCGAAATTATTTCTACAAAACAATGTTCTGAAAGTCAGGTTTTTAAAAAACAACCTCATATAAACAAGCCACCAAAACGACAAGCTTTAATATAAACAAGATTTCGTGAAAGCACATTACACAGATGCTCATGTTCAAACACTCCTGAAGTTACTTATTACATCTACATATCTGTATCTCCATAGACACTCCGCAAACCACCGTACGGTGCCTGGCGGAGGGTACCCTGTGCCACTGCTACTGATTTCCTTTCCTGTTGCACTCGCAAACAGAGCGAGGGAGACTATATGACTCTCTATGAGCCCTAATTTCTCATATCTTATCTTAGTGATTCGTTTGGCAATCAGCTTCAAATACCGCTTCTCTCCTCAATAGTGTTTCTCAAAAAGAACTGCGCCTTCCTTCCAGGGATACTCATTTGAGTTGTTCGAACCTACCGGTGACAAATCTAGCAGCCCACCTCTGAATTACTTCGATATCTTCCTTCAATCCGACCTGGTGCGGCTCCCAAACACTCCAGCAGTCTTCAAGGACTGTATGCAGCCTCCTTTACAGATGAATCACTCTTTTCTACAGTTCTCCCAATAAACCGAAGTTGACCGTTCGCCCTCCCTACCACAGTTCTCACATGCTCGTCCCACCCCACATCGCTTTGCAACGTTACATCCAGGTGTTTAAAATACATGACTGTTTCAAGTAGGACACTAGTACTACTCTATCTGAACATTACGGGTGTGACCGTGCTATTCATCCGCATCAATTTACATTTTTCCACATTTGGGGCCGGCTGCCATTCATCCCACCAACTGAAAATTTTGTCTAAGTCTCTTGTATCTTCCTACAGTCACTCAACTTCGACACCTTACCGTACACCACGGCATCATTAGCAAACAACCGCAGCTCACTGACACACTTGACACAAGACGTCGCCATTCTACCAGATCGCGGATGTTGCTGGCGGTCTTAAACGTTGACACGAAGTCTAGCGATTTGAACCAATCATAACTTTGGAACGAAGCTCAAGTTGTGAACAGAACCGCCCCTCCCCCCTTCCACACACACACACACACACACACACACACACACACACACGCACACTATCATGCCTCTTCTCATCCCACCGACGTTCATCACCCTTTGTCACGTTCACTGGTGCCGGTACAGCGGAAAATTATAATTACGTTGTGGTTTAATACACGTGTCCTATTTTCAAATTACCGGAGCCAAATTGTTCCAGAGGTTTCAAAAAACAATTACATTCGAGGTGTGTCACGGCCAAAATTAAGCTCTGTATGCGGCCGAAGGAGGTCTTTCAACGTGGATAACAAGTAATGCCTCATACATTAGCCCTTTCGAAAGTCCCTGAAGGCTCTTCATCTCCCGCAGAGATTGCTGTTGAGCAAGACGTCGGTATGTCACAACGCTACATTGGTTGGCTGTAACCCGTACCGTCACACTGTCAACGATAAAAAAAGATTTAATCCTCATTTCAGCTTAGACAAGCTTTATATCTGGTGATAAGCTCACCATAAAGCTGTATCACCTGAATCTACGTATGGGCTGGAAAATAAACGGCAGTCAATTACTTGGGTGTTCTGAGATAAACCAACCTCGAAAAAAGTGCTCCCTTATGAAGACTTCCATCAAAATGACTACCTCTGTTCCTTTGGTTACGCTAATCATGCCTTCACCGTTCCCTTAGACAGTCGAACAATAGTTAGCGCTAAATGTTATGTACATACTATGATATAGGTGGTGCCTACCATAAATAAATACGCAGAGTGTAATGGGTATTAGTTGGTTGGTTGGTTTGGGGAAGGAGACCAGACAGCGTGGTCATCGGTCTCATCGGATTAGGGAAGCATTGGGAAGGAAGTCGGCCGTGCCCTTTCAGAGGAACCATCCCGGCATTTGCCTGGAGCGATTTAGGGAAATCACGGAAAACCTAAATCAGGATGGCCGGACGCGGGATTGAACCGTCGTCCTCCCGAATGCGAATCCAGTGTCTACCCACTGCGCCACCCCGCTCGGTAACGGGTATAAGTATAGACATTTTTACATGTTGTACCTTAATACATACGCACGCAATATGTTGTTTATGTTTCTCTGTGTCAAACATTCGTCCCATAAGCACATTACAAAATTTACGATCTGACGCTTTCTGCAAAGCGTAACTGCACCACCAAGTGGACTGCTCCTTCAGTATAGACCAACCGTTTTGCGTCAACACGTCGACATTGTAACATCTGACCTGCTGCCCAGAGGAAAATAAGCATTAATGGCTTACTGATGCAACACGTACTCGGAGATACTAGCCAACCTAAAAACATATAACTTGTAATAGCTATAATTTTTAGTCTGCAAATGATGTAAATACTGATGTAATGGTGTTTGCTACACAGTCCTCAGTCACCAATAGAAATTTGTTGCACTTATACCTGTTACACCCTATATGTAATAACTACAGCGGAAATTTATATAACAATTTAAATGTGGTTAGTTCAAGACATTAAAGCTCTTAAAGTTCTGCACCGATTGCTTCGAAATTATGACGCAACAGTGCATTCGAATGTAGGCATATTTTATTCATCTACTTTTCATATACACTCCTGGAAATGGAAAAAAGAACACATTGACACCGGTGTGTCAGACCCACCATACTCGCTCCGGACACTGCGAGAGGGCTGTACAAGCAATGATCACACGCACGGCACAGCGGACACACCAGGAACCGCGGTGTTGGCCGTCGAATGGCGCTAGCTGCGCGGCATTTGTGCACCGCCGCCGTCAGTGTCAGCCAGTTTGCCGTGGCATACGGAGCTCCATCGCAGTCTTTAACACTGGTAGCATGCCGCGACAGCGTGGACCTGAACCGTATGTGCAGTTGACGGACTTTGAGCGAGGGCGTATAGTGGGCATGCGAGAGGCCGTGTGGACGTACCGCCGAATTGCTCAACACGTGGGGCGTGAGGTCTCCACAGTACATCGATGTTGTCGCCAGTGGTCGGCGGAAGGTGCACGTGCCCGTCGACCTGGGACCGGACCGCAGCGAGGCACGGATGCACGCCAAGACCGTAGGATCCTACCCAGTGCCATAGGGGACCGCACCGCCACTTCCCAGCAAATTAGGGACACTGTTGCTCCTGGGGTATCAGCGAGGACCATTCGCAACCGTCTCCATGAAGCTGGGCTACGGTCCCGCACACAGGTCGTCTTCGGCTCACGCCCCAACATCGTGCAGCCCGCCTCCATTGGTGTCGCGACAGGCGTGAATGGAGGGACGAATGGAGACGTGTCGTCTTCAGCGATGAGAGTCGCTTCTGCCTTGGTGCCAATGATGGTCGTATGCGTGTTTGGCGCCGTGTAGGTGAGCGCCACAATCAGGACTGCATACGACCGAGGCACACAGGGCCAACACCCGGTATCATGGTGTGGGGAGCGATCTCCTACACTGGCCGTACACCACTGGTGATCGTCGAGGGGACACTGAATAGTGCACGGTACATCCAAACCGTCATCGAACCCATCGTTCTACCATTCCTAGACCGGCAAGGGAACTTGCTGTTCCAACAGGACAATGCACGTCCGCATGTATCCCGTGCCACCCAACGTGCTCTAGAAGGTGTAAGTCAACTACCCTGGCCAGCAAGATCTCCGGATCTGTCCCCCATTGAGCATGTTTGGGACTGGATGAAGCGTCGTCTCACGCGGTCTGCACGTCCAGCACGAACGCTGGTCCAACTGAGGCGCCAGGTGGAAATGGCATGGCAAGCCGTTCCACAGGACTACATCCAGCATCTCTACAATCGTCTCCATGGGAGAATAGCAGCCTGCATTGCTGCGAAAGGTGGATATACACTGTACTAGTGCCGACATTGTGCATGCTCTGTTGCCTGTGTCTATGTGCCTGTGGTTCTGTCAGTGTGATCATGTGATGTATCTGACCCCAGGAATGTGTCAATAAAGTTTCCCCTTCCTGGGACAATGAATTCACGGTGTTCTTATTTCAATTTCGAGGAGTGTATATGTTCTGCATGGTTTGAGCAATACATTAGTGGCCGAAAAAGTTTCTCCAGAAGTTTCCAAAGGGAACTATAGGTTCCGCGTACAGCACCCCTCTGTTCCTCCAGTACCAGTAGCTACTGGAGAACCACAGGTAGAGGGCGAGCACGACGGTCGATAAGACGATGACCGATTCGGCGATCCACGAGTCCACGAGCAGCGCCATCCGCAGTCTGGAAAAAGAGAAGAAAGCGGGGAACTGCGTCAACGTCCAGTGGACTTATAACAAAGGACGCACGAAATGGAAAGTAATGGTGTGGGTGAGAATGGAGTGGACAAATGGTGCTCTGCTGGAGATGGGTGAAGGTGCAGAAGGTAGCCAAATGTTGTGTAAGTTCTTTGTTTTTAATCCTAAGGAGACGAAGCGCAATGGCCCAGAGGCGACGATCGTTGAACGCGGCACCTAGGCGCGCCGGTCTCAGTACTCCACTGTAAGCGCTTCTCGAAGAGGCAGCCCTGCAGTGAGTGGCTTTGGAGCGGCCGGCTATTGCTGAGTCAGCATCGCCTGACAGCGTTTGGGGTCAGGTGGCCGGGGTGAAGCAGGCTGGTGGCCGGCCCACAGGCAGGTGGCTGTGACCTCGGGCCGACAAACCCAGGACCGACGGCTGTGGCGCTGCGTCCCATGGCGTCAGCTCAGCGCCGCGAGGTCCTCTGTTTGTGCCTCCGACCGTGACGCTACGGCAGGATCCTCGGCGGGGGGTCTCGTGGAGACGGCGAAGGACTGAAGGCGGTCTCGTGGCTGGGTCTTTCAGACGACGGTCTCTGGCACGCAGCCTGTCTGAGTCAGCAGAGTGGCGGGCGGCGCCACGAGACAAGCCCACACACCCGGCAGGTGTCGGTCCGTATCCCTGTAGTGCCTTGCCGATAACCTAGTCAGCTGTCTCGGTGGTGTATATATATACGGCCGTGTTTAATTTATAAAATTTTAAGTACAAGAACGCACCTCTTCACCACACAACACCTCCAGCTCCTCTGCTCCCCCCCCCCCCCTCCACCGGCACAATCCCATCGCGCCTTCCCACACCCGACGCCTCCCAGACCCCGTTCAGCCTCTGCCGCACCCAGGCCTTAAAAATCACAAGTGTCATGTGTCGAAATTACACTCCTGGAAATTGAAATAAGAACACCGTGAATTCATTGTCCCAGGAAGGGGAAACTTTATTGACACATTCCTGGGGTCAGATACATCACATGATCACACTGACAGAACCACAGGCACATAGACACAGGCAACAGAGCATGCACAATGTCGGCACTAGTACAGTGTATATCCACCTTTCGCAGCAATGCAGGCTGCTATTCTCCCATGGAGACGATCGTAGAGATGCTGGATGTAGTCCTGTGGAACGGCTTGCCATGCCATTTCCACCTGGCGCCTCAGTTGGACCAGCGTTCGTGCTGGAAGTGCAGACCGCGTGAGACGACGCTTCATCCAGTCCCAAACAAGCTCAATGGGGGACAGATCCGGAGATCTTGCTGGCCAGGGTAGTTGACTTACACCTTCTAGAGCACGTTGGGTGGCACGGGATACATGCGGACGTGCATTGTCCTGTTGGAACAGCAAGTTCCCTTGCCGGTCTAGGAATGGTAGAACGATGGGTTCGATGACGGTTTGGATGTACCGTGCACTATTCAGTATCCCCTCGACGATCACCAGTGGTGTACGGCCAGTGTAGGAGATCGCTCCTGTGTGCCTCGGTCGTATGCAGTCCTGATTGTGGCGCTCACCTGCACGGCGCCAAACACGCATACGACCATCATTGGCACCAAGGCAGAAGCGACTCTCATCGCTGAAGACGACACGTCTCCATTCGTCCCTCCATTCACGCCTGTCGCGACACCACTGGAGGCGGGCTGCACGATGTGGGGGCGTGAGCGGAAGACGGCCTAACGGTGTGCGGGACCGTAGCCCAGCTTCATGGAGACGGTTGCGAATGGTCCTCGCCGATACCCCAGGAGCAACAGTGTCCCTAATTTGCTGGGAAGTGGCGGTGCGGTCCCCTACGGCACTGCGTAGGATCCTACGGTCTTGGCGTGCATCCGTGCGTCGCTGCGGTCCGGTCCCAGGTCGACGGGCACGTGCACCTTCCGCCGACCACTGGCGACAACATCGATGTACTGTGGAGACCTCACGCCCCACGTGTTGAGCAATTCGGCGGTACGTCCACCCGGCCTCCCACATGCCCACTATACGCCCTCGCTCAAAGTCCGTCAACTGCACATACGGTTCACGTCCACGCTGTCGCGGCATGCTACCAGTGTTAAAGACTGCGATGGAGCTCCGTATGCCACGGCAAACTGGCTGACACTGACGGCGGCGGTGCACAAATGCTGCACAGCTAGCGCCGTTCGACGGCCAACACCGCGGTTCCTGGTGTGTCCGCTGTGCCGTGCGTGTGATCATTGCTTGTACAGCCCTCTCGCAGTGTCCGGAGCAAGTATGGTGGGTCTGACACACCGGTGTCAATGTGTTCTTTTTTCCATTTCCAGGAGTGTATTTCTACAAAACAATGTTCTGAAAGTCAAGTTTTTAAAAAACAACCTCATATAAACAAGCCACCAAAACGACAAGCTTTAATATAAACAAGATTTCGTGAAAGCACATTACACAGATGCTCATGTTCAAACACTCCTTAGGTTACTTATTACATCTACATATCTGCATCTCCATAGGCACTCCGCAAACCACCGTGCGGTGGCTGGCGGAGGGTACCCTGTGCCACTGCTACTAATTTCCTTTCCTGTTGCACTCGCAAACAGAGCGAGGGAGAAACAACAATCTATATGACTCTCTATGAGCCCTAATTTCTCATATCTTATCTTAGTGATTCGTTCGGCAATCAGCTTCAAATACCGCTTCTCTCCTCAATAGTGTTTCTCAAAAAGAACTGCGCCTTCCCTCCAGGGATACTCATTTGAGTTGTTCGAACCTACCGGTGACAAATCTAGCAGCCCACCTCTGAATTACTTCGATATCTTCCTTCAATCCGACCTGGTGTGGCTCCCAAACACTCCAGCAGTCTTCAAGGGCTGTATGCAGCCTCCTTTACAGATGAACCACTCTTTTCTACAGTTCTCCCAATAACCCGAAGTTGACAGTTCGCCCTCCCTACCACAGTTCTCACATGCTCGTTCCAGCTCAGATCACTTTGCAACGTTACATCCAGATGTTTAAAATACATGACTGTTTCAAGTAGGACACTAGTACTACTCTATCTGAATATTACAGGTGTGACCGTGCTATTCATCCGCATAAATTTACAATTTTCACATTTGGGGCCGGCTGCCATTCATCCCACCAACTGAAAATTTTGTCTAAGTCTCTTGTATCTTCCTACAGTCACTCAACTTCGACACCTTACCGTACACCACGGCATCATTAGCAAACAACCGCAGATCATTGACACACTTTGACACAAGACGTCGCCATGCTATCAGATCGCGGATGTTGCTGGCGGTCTTAAACGTTGACACGAAGTCTAGCGATTTGAACCAATCATAACTTTGGAACGTAGCTCAAGTTGTGAACAGAACCCCCCCCCCCCCCTTCCACACACACACACACACACACACACACACACACACACACGCACACTATCATGCCTCTTCTCATCCCACCGACGTTCATCACCCTTTGTCACGTTCACTGGTGCCGGTACAGCGGCAAATTATAATTACGCTGTGGTGTCCTATTTTCAAATTACCGGAGCCAAATTGTTCCAGAGGTTTCACAAAACAATTACATCCGAGGTGTGTCACGGCCAAAATTAAGCTCTGTATGCGGCCGAAGGAGGTCTTTTAACGTGGATGACAAGGCTCATACATTAGCCCTTTCGAAAGTCCCTGAAGGCTCTTCATCTCTCGCAGAGCTGGGTCGCTATTGAGCAAGACGTCGGTATGTGAAAACGCTACATTGGTTGGCTGTAACCCGTACCGTCACACTGTCAACGATAAAAAAAGATTTAATCCTCATTTCAGCTTAGACAAGCTTTATATCTGGTGATAAGCTCACCATAAAGCTGTATCACCTGAATCTACGTATGGGCTGGAAAATAAACAGCAGTCAATTACTTGGGTGTTCTGAGATAAACCAACCCTGAAAAAAGTGCTCCCTTATCAAGATTTCCATCAAAATGACTACCTCTGTTCCTTTGGTTACGCTAATCATGCCTTCACCGTTCCCTTAGACAGTCGAACAATAGTTAGCGCTAAATGGTATGTACATACTATGATATAGGTGGTGCCTACCATAAATAAATACACAGGGTGTAACGGGTATAAGTATAGACATTTTTACATGTTGTACCTTAATACATACGCACACAATATGTTGTTTATGTTTCTCTGTGTCAAACATTCGTCCCATAAGCACATTACAAAATTTACGATCTGACGCTTTCTGCAAAGCGTAACTGCACCCCCAAGTGGACTGCTCCTTCAGTATAGACCAACCGTTTTGCGTCAACACGTCGACATTGTAACATCTGACCTGCTTCCCAGAGGAAAATAAATATTAATGGCTTACTGATGCAACACGTACTCGGAGATACTAGCCAACCTAAAAACATATAACTTGTAATAGCTATAATTTTTAGTCTGCAAATGATGTAAATACTGATGTAATGGTGTTTGCTACACAGTCCTCAGTCACCAATAGAAATTATTGCACTTATACCTGTTACACCCCATATGTAATAACTACAGCGGAAATTTATATAACAATTTAAATGTGGTTAGTTCAAGACATTAAAGCTCTTAAAGTTCTGCACCGATTGCTTCGAAATTATGACGCAACAGTGCATTCGAATTCAGGCATATTTTATACATCTACTTTTAATATTGTGAATAGATAAGTAATATTTGCTCTTCAAAATAATTAGAGAAAAACGTCTACAAACTTGCAATATGTTAAATATATTTTGACGTAGGGGTTACTTGTGGTCTTACTTCATGGTGTGAGATCTTCGCTTTCACTGTAGACAACAATTAAAATCATTCGCCATGTATTCGCTGTGTTACGCACTACAGTGTTAGGTGACTCCTCAGAAGGAAGTGAGTACCGGTGCACCAGTGTTTTCTAGTGAGGTACACAGATGGGAGATGTCACTTGTGGACGTTGTATTTAACCGGGCGCATAGACTGCGGCATCTGAATTAAGTACATGTTGCAAGGGTGGTCTGTTTGAAGCAAAAAGGATGAACGTTCTGTGATGTTGCTGCAGGTGCCAATGCTCTCAGCGTGTCATCCATAGGTTGTGGACATGGTATAGGGAGAAAGGTCAATGCACAAGGCTATTTGGGTAAGCTTACACACCCGGAAACTTCTCCATTAGGCGTCAAACGTTGTCATCCACAAATTTCTTTGCATAGGGACAACGTGGAACTCGAAGAGTCTTGCAAATCAGTGTATCGAGTATACCAAATTTCGGGCATTGCCTCTCACCACGTACGAGGCAGTGGTCGATGGCCTTCACTTAGCTACCAAGAGCAACGGCGTTTGTGTACAGTTGTCAGTGCCAATAGACAAGCTCAGAAATGACCGCAGAAATAAATGTGGGACATACGAGGTACGTGTCCGTTACGACAGTGCAGCGAAATTTGGCGTTAATGGGCTATGGCAGCAGACTACGGACGCACGTACTTTTTCTTACAATACGACATCGCCTGCAGCGCCTCTCCTGGGCTCTTGACCAAATCAGTGGGATCCTAGACTACTGGAAAACAGTGGCTTGGGGAGATGGGTCCCGATTTCAGCTGATAAGAGCTGATGGTAGGGATCGAGTGTTGTGCAGATCCCACAAAGCCACGGACACAAGTTATCAAGACACTGTGCAAGCTTGTGGTAGCTCCGTATGGGTGTGGGCGATGTTTACATGGAATGAACTGTGTCCTCTGGTCCAACTGTACCGATCATTGAGTGGAAATGGTTATGTTAGTCTACTTGGAGACCATTTTCAGCCATTCGTGGACTTTGTGTTCCCAAACAACGATGGAATTTTTATGGCTGACTACGCCCGTGCCTCCAGTCCACAGTTGTTCGCGTTTTGTTTGAAGAACATTCTTGGACGAATTGAGCGAATGATTTGGCCACCCTGATCTCTCTACACGAATCCCATCGAACGCTTATGGCACGTAATCGAGAGATCAGCTGGTGCTCAAAATCTTGCGCCAGAAACATTTTCGAAATTAATAGACGGCTATAGAAGCCGTATTGCTCAGTATTTTTCTATCAGATTTCCAACAACTTGTTGACTCAATTCCACCTCCTACTGCTGCACAAAATCGGTCAAAAGGCAGTCCGACACGATATTAGAGGATACCCTACGACTTTTGGCACCTCGGACTATAATCCCTGCAGTGATCCGTGGTTTTTTACGTGGTTGTTTCATGTCCTTTCTTGATTAATTTATAAGGAAAACTTTTTCAAATAATGACACGAATTTACCATGGAATAGATTAAATTTTATGTTAGCATTTGATTCATTATACATTTTATCCTAGAACATCTCTTGTAAACTATTCTTAAATGCGTTATCAATTATTCGAAATGGTTTCCACTGACACGTATGAATACTGTAGGTCATTGTCTTATTTATCCTAACTATCTGTGCGTCTTGATGTGAGAGAGCATTTGTTACTGACCTCCACCAAAGTAGACATTATCAGTTAGGGTCCTACTGTCTTCACCCATAATCGCCTTCCGCCTCGACGTCCACGACTTTACTTGTAACGAGAACGTAGAATGAAAAGTGGGAGCACTGGTGTTAAATACTGATATGGTAGATGTACCGCAGAGGGTACTGGTAGCCGAACGCACACCGACCTGTAACGGGCGAGCAGCCTCTGGTATCTGGGCCGGCGGTGGCGGCTGCACTGTCCGGGGTCTGAACTGCACCGCAGTTGCCGAGAGGAGACTGTCCTGCCGTCACCCGAAAACCGCGTTTAAATCTACAGGGTGTTTCAAAAATGACCGGTATATTTGAAACGGCAATAAAAACTAAACGAGCAGCGATAGAAATACACCGTTTGTTGCAATATGCTTGGGACAATAGTACATTTTCAGGCGGACAAACTTTCGAAATTACAGTAGTTACAATTTTCAATGCTGATGGCGCAGCAAGTGATGTGAAAGATATAGAAGACAACTCAGTCTGTGGGTGCGCCATTCTGTACGTCGTCTTTCTGCTGCAAGCGTGTGCTGTTCACAACGTGCAAGTGTGCTGTGGACAACATGGTTTATTCCTTAGAACAGAGGATTTTTCTGGTGTTGGAATTCCACCGCCTAGAACACAGTGTTGTTGCAACAAGACGAAGTTTTCAACGGAGGTTTAATGTAACCAAAGGACCGAAAAGCGATACAATAAAGGATCTGTTTGAAAAATTTCAACGGACTGGGAACGTGACGGATGAACGTGCTGCAAAGGTAGGGCGACCGCGTACGGCAACCACAGAGGGCAACGCGCAGCTAGTGCAGCAGGTGATCCAACAGCGGCCTCGGGTTTCCGTTCGCCGTGTTGCAGCTGCGGTCCAAATGACGCCAACGTCCACGTATCGTCTCATGCGCCAGAGTTTACACCTTTATCCATACAAAATTCAAACACGGCAACCTCTCAGCGCCGCTACCATTGCTGCACGAGAGACATTCGCTAACGATATAGTGCACAGGATTGATGACGGCGATATGCATGTGGGCAGCATTTGGTTTACTGACGAAGCTTATTTTTACCTGGAAGGCTTCGTCAATGAACAGAACTGGCGCATATGGGGAACCGAAAAGCCACATGTTGCAGTCCCATCGTCCCTGCATCCTCAAAAAGTACTGGTCTGGGCCGCCATTTCTTCCAAAGGTATCATTGGCCCATTTTTCAGATCCGAAACGATTACTGCATCACGCTATCTGGACATTCTTCGTGAATTTCTGGCGGTACAAACTGCCTTAGACGACACTGCGAACACCTCGTGGTTTATGCAAGATGGTGCCCGGCCACATCGCACGGCCGACGTCTTTAATTTCCTGAATGAATATTTCGATGATCGTGTGATTGTTTTTGGGCTATCCGAAACATACAGGAGGCGGCGTGGATTGGCCTCCCTATTCGCCAGACATGAACCCCTGTGACTTCTTTCTGTGGAGACTCTTGAAAGACCAGGTGTACCGCCAGAATCCAGAAACAATTGAACAGCTGAAGCAGTACATCTCATCTGCATGTGAAGCCATTCCGCCAGACACGTTGTCAAAGGTTGCGGGTAATTTCATTCAGAGACTACGCCATATTATTGCTACGCATGGTGGATATGTGGAAAATATCGTACTATAGAGTTTCCCAGACCGCAGCGCCATCTGTTGTTGAAAATTGTAACTACTCTAAATTCGAAAGTTTGTCTGCCTGAAAATGTACTGTTGTCCCAAGCATATTGCAACAAACGGTGTATTTCTATCGCTGCTCGTTTAGTATTTATTGCCGTTTCGAATATACCGGTCATTTTTGAAACACCCTGTAGGAGGACGTGGCGTGCATCGTGACGCATCAGACACCGCCTGCGATAACGGTGGCGGATCCACATCAAGCCCAGAGTACGTTTGCCAGTCACCCACGCGGGAAGACACTACGGGGCACGCATTCGATTATACTACGCTCTGCACGTACCTGAAATGTCGATATGAGGCTGATTTTCTTTCATTTACACATACCACACTTCGATGGCATTTGTAATAAATGTAGCGAACAGGGTCAACTCTTCCCTGCTGTAAGCTCAGTAACACACTCGACTACGCGATATCAGGCAGCGTTCTCATGACGTCACAATCGTACCGTTGCGCGGATACGTATGGACATTTCGGCGTGTTGAGCTTATTTTAAGTCTGAAACTTCTGTCGGAGCTTTAGTAGCCTGCGATGATGTCTCCAGCATTAGTAAATAAAAGTTTAAGTGGAGAAACGTGCCTTATTTTAGCTGACTTTTTGGGTTGAGCCATCGATCTTCTGTATGGGTTAATACGCCCTCCACAAATTCCTCTCCTGTGCCAATCTCTTCATCTCAAAGTAGCACTTGCACGTAACGTTCTCGGATTTATTCCAATCTGTATCCTCTTCTACCTTTTTGCCCCTCTACAGCTCCGTCAAGTATCATGGAAGTCATTCCCCGATTTCTAAACACATCTCATATCAGCCTGTCCCTTTTTTTGTCTCACTGTTTCTCAGATATGCCTCTCCTCTCCAATCCTGCGGACAACCTCATCATTTCTTACCTAACCAGTCTACATAATTTTCAACATCCTCCTATAGCATCAGATCTCAATCACTTCGATTCTCTTCTTTTCCCCTCTTCTCACAGTTTATGATTGGCTTCCATAAAATTCTGTGTAC